>NC_090922.1:1410100522-1410766741 GCF_040938575.1 Ambystoma mexicanum
GCCTTTGCCAAGGGGAAGGGCTTAGAAGGCCACCCATTCACCTTCACCTAGGCTTGTGGGTCTGTGTAGAGGAGTTGTACCCATACCAGAAAATTGTCTCTGAATCCCATTCTTCGCATGGTTTCCCAGAGGCTGTCCCAACGAACCAAGTCAAATGACTTCAAAGTCTATGGCTAGTAGTGCAAGCGGTTTGTCTATAATAGGGGCCCTTTCCAATAATAGGTAAAGGCGCCGTAAGTTCATACGGGTTGATTTATGTGGCATAAACCTGCATTGGTCCGGGTGGACCAGAGAGGTAATGACCGATTGTAGCCTGTTAGCTAGGAGTTTGGCGAGGACTTTCGTTTTGCTGTTGAGTAATGAAATAGGCCTGTAGTAGGAACATTGCTCAGGTGGTGTACCCGGTTTGGGAATAACGACAATCGTGGCTTTACGCAGATCCGGTGGGATAGTGCCCTGATCACGGGCCCCGAGGAAGATTTTGTGAAGGTATGGTGATAATTTCTCCCCACCCAGTTTCTTCCAGGTCTCGACCGGAAACCCATTGGGGCCCGGCGTTTTCCCTGACTGTAATTGGGCTATAACCTCAGCAATCTCTGCTTTGGTAAGAGCAGATTCCAGTTGTGTTTTCTGTAATTCTGATAGGTGTGGCAGAGTGATGGTTTCTAGGAGGGAGGGATCCAATAGGGATACCGGAGTGCCGTAAACAGTAGCATAGAAGTCAGCAAAAGCCTTTGCTATATCCCTATGAGTGGCTTTTCCCACCCTGCAGGGTTATGATCTCCCTAACACGGCGTTGACCCTCGTCTCTTCTCTCAAGCCAGGCCAACATTTTCCCGGCTTTGTCCCCATGTTCATAGACCCTTGCTCTGGACTCTCGGTGGGCTTGTCTGGGGTTGTCTAGCTCAATGTTCCGGAGCCGTTCTCTAGCGCCCTTAAGGGATCTGAGAATCTCAGAGCTTGGGTCACGAACGTATTTGGCCTCCCAGTCGCTCATTTCGGCTTCTGCCTCCAATAAATTCCAAAGCCGTTCCCTCTTCTTATTTGCTATCCAGGAGATGTCCCCCCCTCAGTACCGTTTTGTATGCTTCCCAAATCGTGACTGGGTTATCGGGGAGTGAGTAGGACATCCTCACAAATACCAAATGGGTAGGGGAAATTAAGGTGGAATGAATAGAGACATATCCAAGATGCTCAACAAAACTACTTCACTACTCAAGTGGTGCGACTGCTTTCATCCTAATCTTCTGCAGTGCGTTAAATAAATCCATGTACTACAGCTGCAATGAGGTGTGTGGCCCAGTTGCTTTAGTCTCCTTCTCACACTATGCGCTCATCCAAATCATGCGTGCAGGAGCTGCAAATGCAATAAAGCAAGAGTAACAGTGACTTTTTCCATTGCCCATCTCATCTCCCGCAATGCGTTCGTCCAATGAAAATGTATGGGAGATGCAAATGCGATGACATGAGCAGGTATGTTGCTTTCATTCCCACCTACATAGTCTCCCACAATGCACTCTTGCGGTATCTGCATTGAGGGGAGGGCCGCGGTTGCTTTTGTCCTTGCATCCTGTGATGCGTTCTTCCAATCCCCACTCGTAAAAACCATGTAGATTAACGTGGATGCCCCACACTTGAATCAAAGTCTGGAAAACCTGTGTCACAGAAGTGATTCGCCATGTCAGCCCGTCCTCCCAAATTTATAGCACCAAGAGTGGCCATTAAGGTGCAACTCTACAGTGAATGGGCCCAAGTCACAGTACCAACGCGCTCTGATTTGCAAGACTCAGCCTTAACAGACCTCGACTTATCTACGAAGGCCTACGCAAAACAATGATTTTGTGAATTCAGTCATGCTGCACAATACATTTATGTATATTGGCCACTGGGACACATCAAAGTATGCAGTGACACATTCTCGCAGGCAACTGGGCGTCAAGTCTACGAAAACACACAAAGATTATGTAAATCTGTGATGCTGAAAAATGTTACGCAAGTTGCATGTTTCCATGAAGCCAAATTCATGCTGCAGATTACAAATTTCCGTTCGTCCCATGAAAACTTTGCCCATCTCTATTCCAAGAACCAGATGACCAGAAAGAGGCCAACTACTGGCCTGCAGTAGGCCAAGCATGATTCCAACCAACCGTTGGAAAAGGGAAACCATATGGGCTTCAAAATAGCTGTCAGGATTGTGGGACAGCAAAGAACCTGACCTGGGACAACTCCACATATAGGATTAGGCAACCACCACATGTCCAGTTTGCGATAGCCGGAGGCCTTGTCGCAACTAACACAAAACTGCAAAGAAGGGACAACAAGTCAGTTCAGTCCTGTCAACAACCTACTTCACAAAGGCAGAGGTCTGGCAACAGACTGCTGAGCACCTGGGACCTCCCATAACGTCATGAGAGTTGAATGTTACTCAGGGAAGTTGAGGCAGACCGGGCCTACTCTAGCACCGCAACCTGAGGGCCATGTCTTCCCGTGGCCTGCAACATGGAGGGCTTTGCGAAGTGCACCAGATCTTGCACCCAGCTATGGAGTATGGAGCAGGCAGGGCCACATTCCTAGCAAAATAAGCAGCGGGAACAGTCAGCAGTGCATCATAGTCATCACAACACTGCCTGCAACCGGCAGAAGAAAGGAACAACAATGGTCAGGAGCCCTCTTTTTCCTGACAATGGAGGGGGAAGAGGCATGATTATACTTGGTGCGTCCTCACCCATTACAGTGCTAGGTCCAGGCATACGATATATCTTACCAAGAGCCCCACTGGCTACCCACACTGTACACCCACAGACTTAGCAGGCATTCTACAAGCAGCGGACACTTGCCCCTCAATGTAGCATCCTGGTGAAGCAAGGACCACGTAGAACCACCTAGACCAGTGCTCATTGTTTGCATTTCGCCACTAGCCAATGGTTGGAGATAATTGACTCTTGGTGAAGAAGAAATGGTGTGCCGTGTGTATGTCCAGAATGGAGGTAGAGAGCGACTTTTTATGCCTTTGTAGTAACATGCAACTTGAAAAGGTTACCCCTGTCCTAGACCAGGGGTAAACATCTGTATACCGTATAAATAAAATCCAACGAGCCAATAAAAGTGCACGTGAAGCAAGAAAAACAAAAGTTTATTACATGCAGCTACAATCCCAAAAATTATACATTACATCAATAAATGGCAGCTTAAATAGTGAGTACCACCTTCATGTCTCAAACATTGTTTAAAGATGCATGCAAACTCACATTTGCCGATTGGATAATAGTTGTTGCCCTAAAGGGGAATCTACAATACCGAGCCCTATTGGCCTATCCTTTTCCTCGTGACCATGCTAATGACTTCCTCATGACAATGACCTAATAATCGGGTGATCTAGTTTCTTCAGTTTTGATTGGACAATAGACATACTAACATTTTGTGACATACAACTCAGTTGTTAACTGTTCTGCCTCGAGTATTCCTGGGCGGGTTGCTTCCATCTTAATTAACCAATCATTTTGTGAGGTGTAGACATTGTGGCAACAAAAAGGAATACCTCCTCTAGTTCTCATGTGATCCAAAGGTTAGCACCATCTCACCATTTTCAACGTTGTGACTGTACAACTGACAGTTAATATTGCGACTTTTCATTGGAAACATGTTGCACCTCTTTGTACATCTCGTTCCTTTCCCATGATGGAACTAGACAATTTCATTGGGTGTTCTCCTTAACCCTTTGCTTGTGGGATTGTGGGCAAATCTACACCGTGCATTTATATGGGGTGGGGCTGAGTGGACCTACCCTTTATGGACATACTTGGTTTGACGAGGTATAAAAACATTTAATGCATTCCCTATTGTATATTCTACATTGGTCAAAACTCTTGGTGCTTCTATGGTCACTGAATCCCTGTCTTTCATATTCTTAGTTAAAATACTCCTGTAGTTTGGTACTTGTAACTCCACTCCTAGGTGGATGTTTTCCGACAGGGGTAGTATGCGTCTTCTGTGGTCGACTTTGTCTTGTGCACATCTCTGCACATTAGCTTGTTCTCACCGAGCTTTGCCCTGCGTCTTGTTAGTTTTTAAAAGAATGAGTAGGAATAGTATTTGTTATATGTTTCACTTGCGCTGGGCTTGGGAACCTGCTGCTTTCTCTGCTAACCATCTCATATGTAGCTTTCACATTTCCCCGAATGGGATCGGACCTTGTCCACTGCCGTATCTGGGACCAGCCAGAGGCGAGGTGTTTCAATCACGGAATATGTGAATGCTTCTTTGCGGCCTAGTTATCCAACTACTGTGAAGAGCTGCTTCCGAAAATCAATTTTCAACCTAAAATGGCACAAACCTCACCTGCTTCACGTTCCTTATCAGTGTGAATTTCTATATATCTTCCCTACTATCTCTTTAGTGGTCATTTAATACATTAGTCTGGCTATCATTTCCACTCTATGGATGTGTCATGTGTCTTCTATTACTTATAAGTGCCCCCTATTTCTACTGTTTTGCTGTATGTTAATTGCTACCTCTGTGACTGCACAATTTGCACTTCTATTACTAAATACATCTATGTGTCTTATGTATATTTCATCACTGAGCATTCTCAGAGACTTACATATCTGTGTGTTTGCTGCACATGCTGCCTACATTATTTGCACATTAGCAAAATGACTGACCCTCTATGTGGTTCATCTTGCCTGTTAAAAAGATTTTCTTAGCTTATATTTTCATTCACGATTGGCATGTTGAACTTGTATTGTAACATTCCCCCCTTTCGTTCCCTCCGCAAACTAACTTTTCCATACACTCCAGGTCTCTTAATTGTTGCTCTCTAACCCAATCATAAATGTCTTTGAGGACCCATATTTTGCGTATATTTCTCAGGTTTCCTCCCCCTTTGCATAATCCCATGGGCTTTGTCCTAGGAAGCAACAGTCTCCATCTGCTGTGGGTTGTACATAACATTCAAGATCATTTTCTGGGGGTGGTGACCTAAGTGTTTCAGGTGGACCTATTGGTTGTTCTATTGCCACCATCTTGGGCTTTGCTTTTATTATTGCCTCGTCTGTTTGGGTGTTTTCATCTTTGCAAGTAAAAGTGGCATCCCTGGATCTAACTGCAAGTAGTCTTACTTAATTTCCTGGTATATGCTCCAAACCAAAATGAAGACGACCAGAATAGGAATGAGTAATCTGCACACGTTTGTTAGCCAATTTTGCATCCAAGACATTATTTTGGCCAACTAGTCTGGTTCTTTATTAATCCCGCTTTCCTTCTCCATAACCATCTGCAGATTGTTTAGGGCTTTGATCGCCATGCTTAGAGAGCCATTACTAATATCATTTGGGGGCACATAGGTACCACAAGTTGCAACCATTTTCCTACAGCTCTATAAAGTTGGCCATGGACATGCTGTTGTACAATTCTGGTAACTGTTCTTGTTGAACTGGTATGACGGGTGTTTTGCTTTCGATTGGAAAGGGCATATAAGCTGCCTGTTTGGCGACCGCATCCGCAGCTGTGTTTACCTGGGAAACTGGATCTGTTCCTCTGGTGAACTCTACGCTCTACACAATTGCTAAATGCAGGGGACATTTCAATGCATTCATTAGTCCAGATAATAATGCTGCATGTTGAACTGGGTACCCGGCAGATTTCTTGTAACCTCTTCTTTTCAATCTTAACAGACCTGAATATACTGTCGATGTTAGATATGCTGAATCAGTAAATATGGTGTCATCATCCAATGACGCCTAAAGCACTTCTACGAGTTCTGCTGCTTGTGCTGAATAATGTATGGGTGACCTCTTTTGTATTATTTTGCGATGCTACTCTTCCTGATCCTTCGCATGTCTTACCACTGTGGCTATTGTATGCCTATGACCATTTTCCCCAGATTTATAGTTGATGACCCATCAACGTAAAGTACTTCAGCTGTATAGAGTGCATCCTCACTCACCCTGCTGCTTTCTTCAGGAGTGCCTTCATACACTGCACAATCATGTACCTGATCTTGTGTCTGAACAGGTTTGGCTTCAAAAGTTGCTTGATTCGCAACGGGGCATCTAATTATAGTGATGGCTGGGTTTGACAATATCTCATACCCGATGCTCTCTGTGTGGTGAGGGTTTCTTTCTTTCCAGAATGAGGAAAACTGCATGCTCAACATATGTTACTGGCAATCCCACTGTAATCTTAACAGATTTCTGAATTGCAAATGCAGCGGCTGCCAGATTCTGCTCACATGGGAAATGGCCTTGCATTACCTGGTCTAAAAGCCCACTGTAATATGCTAAAGGTTCATTATGTTTCAGAGATGATCGCTGTGCGAGGACTGCTTGCATTACTTGTCAATTTGAATATGAGAACAAATAAAATGGCTTGTAATCTGGTGACGCTAACAATAGGGCATTGCTGATTGCTATTTTAAGATCTTCAAAGCTTTCTGTCATTTAATCTGCCCATTCAGGAGTTCCCCTTCTTTTTTGGGCATCTTTTGATGCTTGCAGTAAGGACCTGACATATGGAAAAATCGGAAATCCATGTCCTGCAATAATTACACAACCCTAAGAACTGCTGTATCTGCTTGACTGTTCTGGGCTGCGGTGTGTTACGAACTGCTGTGGCTCTGTCTGGGGTTACTCTTCTACCTGCTGAGGACAGTATCTGCTCCTTCTGGCAGTACTGTAATGTCTCTTTGTCAACTGTGTACCCTTTGTCTGCTAGGAGTTTTAGGAGCTGTACTGTGTCTTCCCTACACTGTTCTACTGTGGTGCTGCACACTAGCAAATGATCTACATACTGTAGCACTGTGCTTGGTTGTAGGTTTCCCAAGTCCATCTGGAGGACTCTATTGAAGACACTCGGGGACTCATAATACCCCTCTGGTAAACGGGTATGTTGGGACCACTGCCTGCGGTAAGTGAGATACTTAGAATATAGATGCAATGGCACAAAAAAGAATGCATTTTTTTAGATCAATCACTGTAAAGTAAGCTGCATGTGTTGGTATGTTACATAGTATTGATGTTGGATTAGGCATGAGGGGATACTTGTATGGTCTTGTATGAACCTTTTGCTTTCTTCACAGTGTAGATAGCCGTGTTGCATGGGGAGGTGGATGTTAATAGGATTTCAGTGCTGTAAAGGTGACATATCCCTTCAGCTGCGTCTCTGGATAATGGATACTGTTACACTCTTGCGAGTATTGCACCAGGTTTGGGTTTAATCCTAACAGCTCCTATGCTGTTCAGTAACCCTACATCATGAGGATTGTTGGTCCATAGTCACCTGGGCATTCTTACCAAGTCCTCATATAATCTCAATGTGGATGCTGCGGCAGTCAGTATGATCTGTGGTACTTCTCTATGTTGTACTGGCATGTAAGAAGGTATGCACATTTCTAACAGTATTTTCCCTTCATCTTCGGTGTCTGCGAATAGTCGCTCATCAGTTACTTCTCTTAGTGGCAGAGTGGGGTCTATGCATAAAACTGTTCGCCATCTATTCCCTTTTTGTCTGCGCCTGTTAAAATAATTGCATCTTTTCTGGTGATAACTGCTTATATGTGCAGGGTGAATATCGCTCCTGGTGCTTTTTCTTGTAGAACTGCTGGTCTGAATAGCCATCCCATCGGGACTGTCACTGCGTACATGAACATTTGTTCATGCAAGGGTAATGCTCAAAATCAAACTGGTGCGACATAGTGCTTGAACTATTGCCACAACTCTGGTGTGGTGCATGCCTGGTGTAGGGCACACTATCCCTTTGTAAATGAAATTGTCATATTCAATTTGCTCAAAATATCTCTTCCCAATAGGTTCACAGCTGTCGCTTTACTATAGAATAGTGGTGCTAGCATTTACTGTGCCCCTATAGTGATGGGTAAATCTTCTGTGAATGGAACCTTGGTACTAGCCCCAGAGAATCTCTGTGTGTCCATACTTCTATTGGTCTTAGGAAACCTCCACCTAAATGTGAACATCCCGTCTCCCATCTTCCCTCCCACCTTAGGTTTCTTTTCGGGGTCCAGGGTGCCAGA
This sequence comes from Ambystoma mexicanum, assembly GCF_040938575.1. Taxonomy (NCBI): domain Eukaryota; kingdom Metazoa; phylum Chordata; class Amphibia; order Caudata; family Ambystomatidae; genus Ambystoma; species Ambystoma mexicanum. The sequence goes on from NC_090922.1 coordinate 1,410,108,549, forward strand.
TAGGACTGGACATGTCGGGGCTTGCTGTGGGCTGTCCTATTGTGAGTGCATATTTTTCCCTGGGAGCGGAAAAACACTGCCTTCCAGGACACTTGCTCCTGTGTAATGCATCACCATCCTGCGCAGTAATGTGTTCTGTTCCCATGACAGTGTGGTGCCTTGGGAAGGCACCTGTTGTGTGACATTCGGCGTGACATTTGGGGTTCAGTACTGTATGTGCTGTCCCTTTATGGGAGTTATTTGCATTGGGCCTGGATTTTGTGGCCATGCGTACCCTGAAGCATACATGGTCCGGATGCTGCTGCAGCAACCTGGGACATATGCAGCATACGCTGGTACCTTGTATGGTGGGACACGGGGAGAATTCTGGTTTGGGGGTGCACATGGATGGCACTGCATGAGCGGTCTTCGACAATCTCATGCCATGTATACCATTTTTTTCACATGACCAACACAACCCCCCCAGAATTGTCATCTCAATCCTCCAAATCCCCCTCCTCGTCCCCTCTGGCATTTACTCATAGCTCACTGGAACCCTCCCATGTCCCTTCAGTCATTCCTCGAGTCTCCTGTCGATCCTTGCAGTGGTTCCTGATCCTGCCACCCATCCCTGGCATTCGTACAACTGCACCTTCTATACTCATCTTTGCTAACTTCTTCTGCACTAACTTTGCTTCTGCTCACTGCGCTTGCTCCTCTCTCTCCATTTCTTTCTCACGCTTATGTTTACAATAATACACTATATGTGCTTGTATCTCGTCCCATCCTTCGCTGCCGACTATTTTGTCCAAGTCTGCCTGTACTTACTTTGGGAGTCCTCTATGTAACATAATAAAATATTGGTATGATTTTGCCCCATGCTTCCCCGTCTCTTTTTGCCTCATCTTCTGAATTGAATGGATTTATAATGTTGGGTCCTCATCTGATCTTATTGTGGATGCCATGATGGATTCCATGTTGGGTCTGTCTGGGTATACGCGGGCTTGGCAATTAATAAAAATGGAGCCCAATTGTTCATATCACTCTAGTCGAACTCCTGGGTAGCATGCTTTCTTCCAGATTGTGTTTATTTGCGCTCCTAATATAGTGTCAAGAAGCCTCTACACGTCTCCCACTGCTAAGGCGATTCCCGCTGTCCGTTTTTCTAATGCATATATCCATTTCCCTGCCCATGCAGTGATCTTGGGCAGTGTCCTAATTAAATTATTTGTATCCATTTGTGGCCAGGGCACATACCGAGATGTCCCTATTCCTTTCTGTATTAGGGGAAATTGTGTCCACTTTTTCCCTTTATTGGGTGCATTAGCACTTTTCATCCTTTTTGTTACTGCCGTTTACCTCAGGTGTGGTCTGAGTCTTCCCCAAACGGGTGTTCTCTCCCGCTGTCTTCCTCGTTCTCCTGTTCTCCATTGCTCTCTCATGCTTCGGACTTGTAATCAAAGCCCTGTTGGTTCTGCTCTTCATATAGAATACCTTCATTCCCCCTTATCATCACTAGAACCCCCTCTTCACATCCCATCTTTGATCACTGCACTATTCATTTACAATAGGTTTTCCCCTGCTGTTCAGTGTAAGAAACCTGACAGTGTTCTCCCACCTACTGCCCCGGGATCAGGTGGCCAGAAAAGGGCCAGCGCTTTTCGATCCCGACCCTGGGGGCAGACAAGCGAGGGAACATCACCTGAGTGGAGTCACAGGGGATTGGGCAGAGAATACCCGAGGGCGAGACATGGTATTCCCCTGTCTCCCCATTTCCCATATGAAACCCATTCCTCAGCTTTCTTGGGATATTTGCAATCCCATTCCATCTCCCCCTCCACATTTCTGACAAGTATTTGGAAGAAGAATAGGCAACCGAGAGTAGTGACGATTACCTGCATGAAATACCTTGAGAAACAAAAGAAGACGATCACCTACTACCATTAGGTTGTCCCATTAATTGGGTCAGGTAGGGTCAGGCGTTTTACACTGACTACTCACACCTGAGTCCACTTGACTCTTATGTAAAGTATAAAAAGGTGTGGTTTCACACAATCAAGAGAGCAAGCTGGGAATCCTAAAGGAAGCCAAGAAGCAGAGAGCTGAAGGGAAGAAGAGCCTGCAGCGTGACTAGGGAGCTGTGTCTCCATGGAGCTGGATTGATGTAGCCCATATCCTGCTGGTGGCGTGTGAAGGAGTGCTTGTTCTCTTAGGGCGTGGGTCTGAGGGGCCGAAGTTGAGACCCTGACCTCGATCCCATATGCCCAGAGAGGACCACTTGCCAGAGCAATGCTACCAGGTGAGTTGCCAAGGGGAAAGTGAGAAGCTGGAGCGGGAAGGGTGAAAAGACCGAATTGACAAGCGCCACAAAGCGGTAAGCAAGAAAGATAACTGAAAGCAAAAGGAAAGCGAGAGAAAGGCGCTCAGATAGTGGAACGGGAAGAAAAGGTTTGAAAATGAATGAAAGAATGCGAGTGGCCTAAAAGTAAAGGAAAGGTGCTAGAGATCTCCGGAAAGTGAAATAAAATAAACAAGAAGTGTGCGAATGACCCAAAAAGTGAAGTGAAGGTGCAAGTGAGCACCGGTGAATGAAACAAATGTGCAAGAGGCATGGAAAGGAAACAAGAGGTGCAAGGGTGCATGAAAAAAAAGAAAACAAATGTTCGAGAAAGAGAACCCGAAGGGAAGGTGCAAGGGGCAAGACAAACAGAGTTAGCAAGACTAAGACGGTGCAAGTGAGCACAACCGTGTGAATGATAACAGGGGTGGAGGAAGCACCTGCAAGAGGAAACGGATTGAAGAGAAGGAAGTACAGAAAACACAGAGTGGCCAAAGATCAGAGTGGTCACGTTTAGGATGAGCAAGAACCTAGCGTTTTCTAAAGTCTCTTACACTACCCAATGAGAAGGTTATATGTGAAAGGAACTGTAAACAAGAGAAAGGCCCATTTTAACAAGTTGAACTTTTTATTTACAAGTGAAGAGTCTTAAGCTTGGGGAAGGAACCCTGAGAAGCCCGGAAGAAACTGTTCTATTTTTGTCTGATTTGAAACTTGGAAGGAGTGAAGCTTGGCAAAAGGAATCCCCAGGAACTAAAGACACTAGGAATTGTTGAAGAGTGTATACAAACTTTGTGGAGAAGAGCTGATAAGCAACTTATTTTATTGGTTCTGCTAATCTTTGATGACACCAACCAAGACACGCCTGGTGGGAAGACCACCTGAAACCAGTCTTGGCATTTATTACTTTCTGAATCACTATTTTTCCTTTAAAGAGACTTCCTACCACATTTTATCAGAGAGTGAGGCAGGCATAGGGTAAGACAAAGGCAGATTTTGGTTTTGGACTTTCAGACATCGTCGGCCCTTAGAAACATCAGTTGTGGGAACTATCCCTTAAACGTTAGGGCCAGTTAGGTATTACACCAACCCCAGAACTGTAGTAACTAAAGGTTTTGGAACTATAACACTTGAGTCTGTCTCTCTTGATAACATGCCCGTCTCACACCAGGTATTGGCATTTATCATTGGGCACGGTCCTCGCACTCTTCTCTTCGTCACCCTCTAAAGCTCCTCCTCTGTCTTTTGCAGAGCTGCTTCTAGATCCCGGCTCGCTTTATTTTCTAACCTTGTAATAATCGGGTCTCGACCTTTGTTCACTGCTGCACCCCATGATACTTTAGATTCTGAATTTGCTTGGGGTTCATACCAGGGATTTGTATATCCCACAGCATGTTGTATGTGCTATGTTTCAACTGTGGGCGGGGCTGTCACTGCACAGGCACTGGAGCATGTGTCGAGCTCGTGCCTCCTAATATGTGCAGCGTTGACAACTGCACAGGAGTTGAAGCGTGCGTTCCGCTGGTACTGTCTCTGGGAAGGGGAGGGGCTTTGGTCACGATAGCCATTTATTTCCCTTGTTCATTTCCACATTCTCACTCCCCTTATACTTCGTTTTAGAGTTTCCATAGTTCTAGTATACTTAATGTATAAAAGGTAAGAGGTTGAGGAACGGGAAGACAACAAATGCATATAAAAATGTTCAATGATTCCCTTATTAGGCGGGCCATGCCGTAAACCTTTTCCCTTCTGTCACAGTCACCCATTCTTTATGGTATTTCAGGCTCTTCTCCCTGTATGTTAGGAGCTCCTTGCACATGTGCTCAACTGACATACACATTTTGAACAGGAAAGGGTTACAATGATGTAATGGGCAACAACAACTCGTCACAACAGATAAACGATTTCCAATACAAGATCCACAGAGGCCGCCCCCCACGGCGCACCCGTTTGGCACCAATAAACAGAAATCACTGCATCTTCGCACAACAACCCCAACACAAAATGTCCCTCACACGATGCGTTCACCACCCCAAATTCTTTCCCCACTTTACACAAACCAATCTAGCCGGTCAAGTGGCACAGCAAGTAGGCCGCTCACTTTGACATCCGTGCAGAGCCTGCTGACTCAGGTTCGAATCCCGCCAGTTCCAAACTCAGCCTTTCATCCTTCGGAGGTCAATAAATGAGCACCACACACCGTGGCCAATAATAAGCAGCGCTCAGATACCTGAGGGTTTGTAGCGCTATATAAATGCTAAATTATTATTATTATTATTATTATTATTATTATTATTATTATTATCCTTATCTCTAATCAGACAAAACCCTTCCATCTAGACTTTGTACAAGAAATGCAAAAAGTCACACTTAAATACACAATGGTTTATTTTGCGTCCTCTCGCTCCTTTAACTCTGAGCTATTTTCTTTGCTACTACAGGACTCGCTTTTCTCTGCTCTCCCTCCTCTCTCTAAGGATGTTTCATTTCAATGTCTCTTTGACTACTACTACTGTGAGGCCACTGCAGGGCACTGCTTCTCTCTGCAGGAGCGCTTTTCTTTATTTCTACTTAAAGTTAAAACTATATACACCACGTGGTACATCCTCTCAACTCCTCACAATACTCATTCTCCTGCTTGTTGTTCTTACGTCAGGTGCACCCACGTTCCATGTTGTTCCTAGGACCTACGAAGCAGTCTGCCTCCATCAAAGGGCCTACACAGCTGGAAGCAGCGCCACAGCCTCCAGCGATCAAGCATCTTGATAATCCCAGGAAAATGCGGCAGAGGAGCTCCTAGCCACTCGGATGGGCCTGGAATCATGTGCGGGATCACCAAATGTAAGGCAGGCCTAAAACCTGAATCGTATCAAAATAATCGAATGAGCCAATAAAAGGGCATGAGAAGCAAGAAAAACAAAATCAAAAACATTATGCAACATTACATCATTAAATGGTGGCTTAAATAGTGAGGAATACCGGCAAGTCTCAAACATTGTTTAAAGAAACATGTATGTTCATATTTGCTGATTGGATAATAGTTGTTGCCCTGTAGGAGAATCTAGAGACAAGGGCTAGCCCTATTGGCCTTGCCTATTCCTCGTGACCATGCTAATGACTTCCTCTTGACAATGGGATAATTGGACAACAGAGATACTAACATTTTGTACCATACAGCCGTTCATTGGCTGTTCCACCTAGAGTGCTCCTGGGTGGGTTACTTCCATCTTAATTAACCAATAATTTTGTGAGGTGTAGACAGTGTGGCAACATGAAGGAATACCTCATCTAGTCCTCATGGGACCCAAATGTTGGCACCATCTGACTATTCTCATCCATGTGACTGTATAACTGACAGTTCATATTGCGACTTTTCATTGGAAACATATTGCACCTCTGTGTGCATTTCCTTCCTTTCCCATGATGGAACTAGACAATTTCATTGGGTGATCTTCTTAGCCCTTGTCTTGTGGAAAAATCTACACTGTGCATTTATGTGAGAGTAGGTGAGAGTGGACCTGCCCTTGATGGACATACTTTGTTTGGCGAGGTAAATGTAGCTCCTATTGTATATTATACATTGGTGAAACCTCTATGTGCTTCTATGGCCATTGGATATATGTCTTGTGTGTCTTCTGTCTGATCGACTGTCTTGTGCACAATATCTCATTCTCACTGAGCTGTGACATTTGTCTTGTATTAAAACAATGGGTAGGAACATTATTTGTTATACGTTTCACTTGTGCAATGCTCGGGAACCCGCTGCTCTTTCTTCTCCTAATACCTGTGCAGCTTTTGCATTTGCCCTCATGGGATCTCAGTGTCCTCTGCCATATCGGGGACAAGTCGGAATGGCTGTGTTTAATCACTGAATATGTCAATGCTTCTCTGCAGCCTAGTTTTCTAACATTCCTAACCACTGTGAAGCTGCTTCTGAAAATGCATTTTCGATTCTAAAATGGCACACACTTCATCTGCTTATTACTTTATCAATGTGAATTTCTAGATGTACTCTACTACCTCTTTAACTTTCATTTAATACATTAGTCTGGCTATCATTTTCACTCTATGATAATGTCTAATGTGTCTTCTTCCATTACTTATAAGTGCACCCTATTTCTACTGTTTTGCTGAATGTTAATTGCTACCTTTGTGACTGTGCACAATTTGTTCTATTACTAAATACCTCTAGGTGTCGGATGTATATTTCGTCATCGAGTATTCTCAGAGACTTAGCTATCCCTGTGTTTGCTGCCCAGGAGGCCTAGATGTCGTGCAAATTAGCAAAGGGATGGGTCCTCTATGTGGTTCATGTTGCCTGTTAAAGAAATTTCCTTAACTTATATTTGCTTTCACGTCTGGAACGTTGAACTTGTATCCCAACACAATACTTTAAACTGCATGCCGAAAGCATATTGCACACCTGTACCCTGCTACATCAGTCTCCTGAGCAGTTCATTACAATGTCCCCCCCAGTATTTAGGTGAAGGCAGGCGTTCAAAGACAGAGGCAGCAAGCTGTGCTCTCTTTCCTGTCCAAGGGCACATTTGGGGTGAATTGCTGTTGACCAATACCAGACTGCCAGATGCACTGGGTTACACAAGCCCCTCACAAGAGGTGTAGGGCTCATGCAGGTGCTTGCTAGCCCCCCGCCTCCCCAGGTGAGAGAACAGGACAAAGACCTATCCTGTCCCAGAACACCTCTGGGTTGTAACTCACACCAACTGCTGTTGCTGCAGTGATTGAATCCTTTCGACATAGTCTCGTCCTAAGCAGAGCACGTCAGGCTCTTCGGCATGAGCCGCCAGATCGCGGCTGCCTGACAATTTGGAACTGCGGCCTCTCCGAACAGCACATCGGACCATCAGAATCACAGTTTCGAACCATCACCAGACCTCAACTCGAACCGCTGGAAGAATTATCACAAGTCCACCCGAACCAGCAGTTAGCATTGTTTCAAATCAGCTCCAGCTTCAGACCAACCATGGTGCGCTTGATTTACCTTTATGATTTGGATCCCTGTTGGTTCACCCTTGCACTCCTGCAGGTAATTTCATCACACCAATGGCTAGTGGAAAGTGTACATTTTGAGGCCTCACCTAGGCCACCACTTCATGTGTCATTCAAACAAATTAACACCCATCACTTAGAAAATCCTGGGAGAAAATATACATCAAGCTCCCCTAGAGAAGGGACACTCCAAGGCCCACAACCATATAGTTGTGACCAACATAGGTCTGATGCTTACCTAGCAGAGGAGGAACTCCCCCAAACCTCACACAGCACCAAAAACGTCAGTGGTGCAAGCCAACACAATGGATGTTCAAGAGCAGGCCAGTGACTCCCTCCCAAGGCCAGAGACCCATACTAGTTACCACTACCAGGCAGAAACAACCAACCGGTCACCAAAATCAGATCCCAAGCGCCACTTCACATAAAACCACATGACAAAAATATATTCCACACAGGAGGCAGCCTCCATCACTCAAATCTGTCACCACCTAAACCATGGTGGGAGAGGAGTGGGCCCCTCATCCAGTCACCTCAGAATGTATTCAGCAACTGGTGAAAGACCGGATGATAAATCCCGAAAGAACTCAAACCCACCACAGGTACCTTGCTGCAACTCACAGTGATGGCAGGGTCCCAAAGCAGCGTCGGGCGCCGTGGAAAACAAAGGAGGGATTTATGTGCACAAGCCCAGATGTAGAGAAAGGCACAGGAGGTACCTGAAAAAATACAGCATAGCACCAAAACATGGGGATAGCTGAAATAAAAGTGTAAAATACATCTTAGAATGCATCCTGCAGTATGCATCGGATCCCACACCCCAGCTCTGGTCATACAAGGGACTGTAGTATTAACAGGGCTCACCTAAACAATAATCGCACCCCTGACCCTGCAGCAAGCCTCTCTGCACTGTAGTATCATAACATTGGCATAATATTAGGTAGGAATAGCTCCAGGAAATTAGGACTTTCATTAAACATCAAAAGACAATTCTGCTATCGAACCTCAAAACACAATACCATTTGTGCTTGCTTTACTATGTAAATTGCTGCATAGTAATGATTTCCATACAGTTTTTGCACACATCGGCTGGATGTCACATACATTTTACTCTTGCAAAGAAGAAAAGTAATTTTTACTCTCTTAAAAGAACAAGTTACTTTCTTACCTGGTAACGTTCTTTCGATGGGATGGTCCGACGACGTATTCCATATCTATGACATGTAATCACCACAGCTGTGCTGCTTCGGAAACTTTTTTCGGCGTCTGCGTCGATGACGTCGATGCGCCGTCGTCGAGGACCTCCTCCGACGTCCGACGTCATCCGATGTGATAAGTAGGACGCACGACGCCCGCAGCCTCAGTTGTAGTTTTTTCCCCCAGAACGTGTGACACTAGCCAACTGCCAGTCAGACACAAAGCCTTGCGGAACGTAAGCTGAAATCGCAAAGAAATTCTGCAGCGGGGAAGGCAGGGCGGGAGCGATATGGAATACGTCGTCGGACCATCCCATCGAAAGAACGTTACCAGGTAAGAAAGTAACTTGTTCTTCGAGGGGATTGGGTCCTCCGACGTATTCCATATCTATGACAGACTCCCAAAGCAGTACCAGAGCAAGGAGGAGGGAAAGAATTTAGAATCAAAATCTAGAATAGCCAATCAAATAGCAGAGCAAAGGACCGCCTTGCCAAAGGCCAGATCCTGTGCTCGGATGGAATCGAGGGAATAGTGACGTACAAATGTATGTACTGAAGCCCAGGTGGCTGCATCACAGATGTTGCAAATAGGAACACCCCTCTGCAGGGCAGTAGATGCAGCCATACCCCTGGTAGAATGGGCCCGCAAGCCAGCCGGTGGGTCCTTACCCGCCAAGCGGTAGCACTCAGAGATGGGCAAAATAATCCATCGAGACAAAGTCTGTTTCGTCACAGCTTGCCCTAAATGCTTTCCAGCGTAACCAATAAAGAGTTGATCGTCCACTCTGACCCGGGACATGCGTGAAACATAAAAGCTTAAAGCTCTCCTAGGATCAAGCCTATGGAGCCTCTCCTCTTCCTTACCAGGATGCGGAGGAGGATAGAATGCCGGAAGAACAACCTTCTGGGCCAAATGAAATTCCGTCACTACCTTCGGAAGAAAAGAAGGACGAACTCTAAGGACAACCCTGTCCTTGTGAAATACAGTGAAGGGTGGCTTAACTGAAAGTGCCTGTAACTCACTCACTCTGCAAGGGCAAGAATGTAAAGGCTCAAACGGAGCCCCCATAAGAAACTTAAGAACAAGGGTTAAATCCCAACCGGGCACCAGGAAAGGTGACGGAGGGACCACATTAGTGAGCCCTTTCAGAAACTGTGAAATTAAAGGGATTTTAAAGTAAGAACACTCTTCTGACGAGCGCTTAAAGATGGACAGCGCCGCCAGGTAACCTTTAATGGTACCCACTTGCAAGCCCCTGTGGGCCAATGAAAGTAAAAAGGACAGAACCATGGGGATGTCACATGCAAAAGGAACCACATTCTGAACTCGGCACCAGTCGCAGAACTTACGGCAACGGTACAGAGACTTTGTTGCTGGCCTTCGGGCCGAAAGCAACACCTCCATCACGTCTTCAGGGAGGTCCCAATCCTTATACCTTAACCTTTCGGAAGCCAAGCGTGAAGGTTGAGGGATCTGACCTCTGGATGGAGAACCTGACCCCCCTCCCGTGAGAGCAGATCGTCTCGGTAGGGAAGACGACGCGGAGGGCAGATGGACAAGTCGAGAAGGTCCGGGTACCACGTCCTCCGAGCCCACGCCGGAGCAATGAGGATCATCCGGGAACCGAACTTCCGTAACCTCCGCAGCACTTGCGGGATGACGGGGACTGGAGGAAACGCGTACAGCAGCGGGAACGACCACTCCACCACGAACGCGTCTCCTAAGGCTCCTTTTGGAGGAAATTCCCGCAAGCAAAACCTTTCGCACTTCCGGTTGACACTGGAGGCGAAGAGATCCACTTGAGGGGTCCCCCAAAGGGCGAAGATCTCCAGGAGAATCCCCGGAGCCAACTCCCACTCGTGAGAGATCGTGCTCTGCCTGCTCAGAGCGTCCGCCGTCACGTTTTCGTCTCCGGCCAGATGAACTGCCGAGATCGAAACTTCCTGCTGGATGGCCCAGAACTCGAGCTGCATCGCCTCACTGCACAGAGGAAGTGACCCTGCCCCCCCCCTTTTTGTTGAGGTAGTGCATGGCCACTGTGTTGTCCGTCAGGATCAGAACACTCTTTCCTCGCACAGTCGGCAGAAAAGCCTTCAGGGCTAGCCTGACGGCCCTCAGCTCCAACAGATTGATATGGAGTCTGGACTCCGACGGAGACCAACGACCGCTGACTGTCAGCCCGTTGGCATGAGCTCCCCAACCCGTGAGGGATGCATCCGTCACGATCCTCACCTCCGGCCAGGGATGCCAAAATGGAGCCCCCTTCATCAAGTTGCCTTCGACGGCCCACCACAGAAGGTCCCGGGCGACCGAGGGGGGCACCTGAACCGGGTCCGACATCCTGCCGGAGGACTGCGACCACTGCAAAGATCTCATCCGCATGCGAGCCTCTGGCACCAGAAGAATGCAGGATGCCATGAGGCCGAGCAACCTCAAGAACTCGAACGCTGGGAGCGTCTGGGCATGCTGAAACTTGTGCACCATCTGCTGAATGTGAAGAGCCCTCACCTGGGGAGGAAAACACTGCCCTAGGGAAGTGTCGAGCACTGCTCCGATGTACTGGAGCCGCTGTGTTGGCGTCAAATGGGACTACTTTAAATTGAGGGAGAAGCCCAGCCTGTGAAGGGAGTGGCAGGTGACGGACAGATGATCCAGGACTTGCTCGGGAGAGCTCCCCCTGATCAACCAATCATCCAGGTAGGGGTAGACGTGAATCCCCCCTTGCCTGAGATGCGCTGCCACCACCACCATGAGCTTGGTGAAAACCCTCGGGGCGGAGGTCAATCCGAACGGCAGGACCCGAAACTGAAAGTGCGAGTCGCCAACCGCGAACCTCAGGTACTTCTTGTGCTTGGGATGGATCGGCACATGGAAGTAAGCAACCTTGAGGGCGAGTGACACCAACCAGTCCTGAAGCTGAAGGGCCTGGAGGACTTGAGAGAGAGTAACCATCTTGAACTTGTCCTTCCTGAGGAGTTTGTTCAAACCGCGCAAGTCCAAGATGGGTCTCAATCCCCCGTCTTTATTCGAAATCAAAAAATAAGGGGAATACCATCCCTTGTTCCTCTCCGCTACAGGCACCAGTTCTATGGCGCCTTTCTCCAGCAGGGCTTGAATTTCCTGCGCAAGGAGCGGATCCGGACTCTGCAAAGAGAGGTTCCCCGGTGGATTGTCGCGAGGCCTGTGCCGAAAGGGAAGACAGTAGCTGTGGGTTATGATCTCCAGAACCCACACAGCTGAAGTAATGGCTTGCCACTCCACAAGATGCTGCGCCAGCTTTCCCCCAACCGGCGAACCATGGGACATGGCCTCATGACTGAGTGGGAGCGGCCACGGCGTTACCTGAGGGCAAAGAGGCAACTGCCCGAGCGGCCTTGGCACCACGGGTACCCTGTCGTCCACCTCTGGTACCCCTGCGTTGGCCTCTTTGACTGCCAGCTCCTCTCGCTTTACTGAAGGACGAGTAATAGCGAAAGGAACTACCCCTCCACTGCTGTCCCCTAGGACGAAAAGGCGGAGGTTGGCGAACTGCAGTGCCCAACGACTTCGCTGCAGCTTTCGAGGTCTGCAACCTCTCAACGCTCTCGTCAGCCTTGCTGCCAAAAAGGTGTTCACCGTCAAAGGGCATGTGGAGGAGCCGAGACTGCACATCAGGAGCAAACCCCGACTTCCGCAACCACGCAAACCTGCGTATCACGGTGCTCGCCGCCATGGACCTACTGACGCATTCAGCTAAGTCCAAACCCGACTGAACGGACTCTCACATGGCATCCTTACCATCCTGGACCATAGCAAGGAAACCATCCCGTTCGTCCCCTTCGGGAATATGTTCAGCCGCTAACGCAACACAGTTCCACAGAGTGTGTGTGAAACGAGACAAGGCACAAATGGAGTTGGCCACCTGAAGCGCCATACCACCAGAAGAAAACACTTTCTTCGCCCAGCCATCAAAACGTTTGTCGTCCCTATCAGGAGGGATGGTAGGGTACGACACCTGCTTTGCCGGGGCCATGGCCGCCTGCACCACCAAACTCTCCGGGGTGGGGTGCCTGGTCAAGTAGCAGGGGTCGCTACTGGCTGGACGGTATTTTCGCGACAAGGATCTGCCCACCGCCGGGAGACTCTCCGGAGCAGTCCAAGCCGCCGCCACCCTTCTCTGTAAAGCCATATGGAACGGCAGTACCAGATCAGTTGGGGGACCAACATCAAGGATGTCCGTCAGATCATCCTGCACAAACTCCCCTGGGGGTGCAGACCATCCCAAGTACTCAGAAACCCTAGCCATAAGGTGCCGGTACGAGGAATCGGCATGAGAGCCAGGCTCAGGCCTACAAAACTCCACCTCCGGAGAGGTGTCCAGTCCACTGGCATCATGCAGTGACTGTCTCAAATCGTCAAACTGACTATGGCCCGAGACAATTTCAACTGGAACCTGACTAGGAACCAGGCCATCAGAATCCTCATCCGCCTCTGAAATATAGTCCAGGTGGCGAAAAGAAGGCACCTAAGAGCGCCTGCTCTTAACCAGAGCCTTCCTAGGGGGTTCTCCCGTGCCACGGGGAACCTCCCACACAAAAGGCGTCTATGGCGTCGAGCGAATCGGTGCCGGCGTCGAGAGAACCGGCATCGGTGCCGAGAGGATCGGCGTCGAGGAAATCGGCGTCGACGTCAGACGCAGCGCCTCCAGCATCGGCGGCGTCGACACAGCCCTCGAGGCCGGAGCCCCGAGCGTGTCCCTCGACGAACTGAGCGACGATGGCTTCGACGACTTCCTCGGAGGCGGAGCCTCGAGAAAGCCATTCGACGCCCTCGACGTCGATGTCTTCCTCGAAGACCTCACAGGTGCACACGGTCTCAAACGCGTCGAGGACCGGGACCTGGAACGGGTATGTCGAGAACGAGTCACCTTTCCGAACGGGACCTCTCCCGAGACTCGTGCCGACCACTCTTGCGAGCGGTATCTCTCGACCTCTCACGACGACCCCACTCGGGGGCGCGGACGGCTTAGTACCCTGCGACTCAAGAATCGCCAGCATTTTCTTCCCGAAGGAAGCCCATTCCTCCGGCGTCGCACGGCTGGTGGGGTAAGCGACGTGCCGGGCAGAGTCCTCCGAAGAGGACCTGGAAGACGACCGGTGTCGGCGCTTCTGAGAATGCCTCGAAGAGGCTGAGGAGTGGCAAGACCGACTCCTAGAAGGAGACCCACGAGACTTCCGACGATGACGCGGAGAGTCACCCCTTGAATCATCCGTCGAAAGCCCCGCAGACTTCGACTTCCTGGGCTTGGACACCCGACCTACCGACAACTTCTTCTTACGTTCGCGTAAGGCTTTGGACGTGAGCGACTGGCAGTCGATACAGTCATCCGTGTCGTGGGCCTCCCCGAGGCACCAGAGGCAGGCGTCGTGCGAGTCCGTCACAGACATCTTGGACCCACACTCCCCGCACTTCTTGAAACCCGGAAGCGGGGTCGAAGACGAAGTAGAAGACATCTTCACACAAAGGATTTTCACAAAACGAACAGGTTCGAAGAACCGAGAAGAACAGAACTCCAAAGAGTCGAGGCGTGAACCGAGAATCACGAAGCAACACGTTCGCGGAAAAAACGGAACTGAGGCTACGGGCGTCGTGCGTCCTACTTATCACATCGGATGACGTCGGACGAGGTCTTCGACGACGGCGCATCGACGTCATCGACGCAGGACGCAGAAAAAGGTTTCCGAAGCAGCACAGCTGTGGTGATTACATGTCATAGATATGGAATACGTCGGAGGACCCAATCCCCTCGAATCACATTTACTCTCAAAGTTTAAAAATGGAGAATAAAATACTCCCACCACAAAATCTTATCTGGAGCACTGGGACAGAGCACTCAAATGACACCGATTTAGATCAGGACAATTATTGAATTGTAAGGCAAGAATTCACCCGGAGTCCAAAAACCTGGTTCTGCAGGATTGTAAGTACCACAACAAAGTATGCTGAAAGTTCCTTAAATAAATTAAAACCTGACATTTATCAGGAGGATGGCTATCAGTTTTAAATGGAATGCTTCCTGCTACACAAAGGAAAGAAAATTCAGATCAGAATAGTAATACTTCATCACAAAAATAAATGTGAGAAATGTGTATAAGCACAGAAAAAAGTAGTTGGCATTGAATATTAACTGTAGTTCAACCAGGAACGCAGACCATCTTTAATTTGATAAGCTCACATGCAAATGGAGCACATGAGTAGCTAATCATAAAGAAATGAAGATAACTGTTTTAAATTGGGTAGGATATGTTGAACAAAGGAGTGAAGTCATGATAAAGTATTTGTTAATAATGGCTTACAACCCCTCAATACAATGAAAGTGAATAAGTCTTTCCACCATATTAAAATCATATGTTGTACTGCGACGGTTTAACCAATGCTTGTTTTGTTGTTGCTCTTATTTGGGCCCAGCCCCAAAGTAATATTATTGCACTTAGAGTGTCCCCTTTGACCTTGGTTAAGCCAATAAACCCAACCAGATGTCCAGTAATGGAAAACAGATGCGGCTACTGCAAGCCGTTTTCATTACTCATTTTGTGAAACACAAGGTTTGACAAATAAGAGAAATTTAAGAATATATTGGTCTATTTGAACTATTCATAAATGTAAAACATTGTTTGGCTAGAAAGCCACAACTATATTACTTAGAAACAAAGGAAAAAGGGTATTTTTCATAATTTTTGTAAAATTCTGAATATTAAGGACTTCATGAAAACTTCGTACAGTCATGCCTCCTGTCAACGCTCGTGGATGACTGGGGATTCGAAAAATCCATATTTCATCGATGTGTCATGTTGCTGCGATGAAAAAAGGATTGACAATTATTATGCAATAAATAGTCTATTAGAAGGCCATTAGATGGGAGTAGCTGACTATTAAGCAATCCAATGAGAAGATTTGACCAATCAAACAGTGAATTATCATCAATGACAAAGTGTGGGAATATCACGCATCATAAAAAGAAACACACAGGGAATGGGGCTCGCACTCTGGAATCAAAAGCTGCATAGAAGGGATAATACCTATCCAAATGGAGGAGAGCTGAGCCTGGATATTACCTGGCAGATTGGGCCCTATCCATGGAGGGGACCATTACCTGGAACTGGAGCAGATCTGCTTTCCAAGATTGAGGAGAGGCAGACCAGGAGTTTACTTAAAGCACATGAGACACAAGCCTGACTCTGCGCCTTAAACAATTATTCCAAAGGGAGTATAAAAAAGTCCCCAAATCGAATTTGAAAAGTCCCTGGCATGGGAGGGCACTGGGGAGATAATGCCACTACGGGGCACTCATTTACAAAATAATACTTTAATATAAGTGGAGAAATAACCTGCACCTCTCACTGCATTTAAACCCAAGTGAGATTTGACTGAAAACATAGCATTTTTCAGCGCACAGGTACTGATAAATTAATATGACCAGAATGAGAAAGGATAGTTTGCTAGTCAGATCAGGTTCTATGTCATTAAATCGCCAGGGTTTGTTTTGGCTGAGTTTTGTGCTGCCAATGTTTAGCCAAAAAAAAAACTCGATTTTGGGTGTGAGGGGGGGGGGGGGGTCTTCCCCACCCCAATCCCCCTTCCCATTTTTGTAATACCTATTCCCCACACCTCTACCCCTCATATCCCTTTGCGCCCCCCCTCCCCCCCCGATATTTTCCGATGAGTTTATTCGGCCAAAAACAGCTGCTTAAAACTCAGTGAAAAAAGCCTGTGTGATGAATCCCATTTTCACAGTATTAAAGCTGCAGGAGATTGCATTTAAGAACAAAAATGCTTTCTCTGTTGTGTGTGCACAGTTAAAACAGGGAACCCTTCCCAGTGCCGATAGTGCAGCATTTTATATTTTATATTAAAAAATGTTGAGATGTGAAGCAGTGGCTATGCTTCAAGCCTAAATAGAGAATTGCGCAAAAATGCGCGATATGTGAAAGCAAAAGTAAATAAGAAGGTGAAAGAAAGTTTATC
Source organism: Ambystoma mexicanum (assembly GCF_040938575.1). Taxonomy (NCBI): domain Eukaryota; kingdom Metazoa; phylum Chordata; class Amphibia; order Caudata; family Ambystomatidae; genus Ambystoma; species Ambystoma mexicanum. The sequence goes on from NC_090922.1 coordinate 1,410,125,077, forward strand.
CATGTTTATTTGTGTTCTCATGAGAAATGATACCCATTCTAAATTAATCATCCACACTCTCTTGACAATGCAAAGTATGCATATGGCACTACCGTGGGACCCGATTTACAAAGTCAAGTTGGAGCGGATTCTGTGAAGGACTGCCGTCTGGTAAGGCTGTAGAAGCCCTGACTTTTTTAAAAACATTTTTACTAATTACAAAATTAAGTGGTTCATTTAATCTCAAAAAGGGTGATCTTGTAGCCAGATCCCCCTTACATAGCTCAATGTATTTTATTCATTTATTGGGTATTTATAATGTGTCTATACACAATGTGTTTCGAGGCGCAACAAAACAAGAGGGTGGGGGAACAGGGAGGCCAAAACAAAACGATCCTACTAGGCCTTGTGACATTCAAATCGTGCAATTGCAGTAAAGAGAAGGGCATTGGTGGAGCGAGTTCCAGGGCGGAAGGACCCGTGAGAAAAAGCTAGTGCCAGGGAGGCAAAGTGGACATAGCCAGGGGAAAGCAGAGAATGCAGGGGAAGGAAGGTCCACAGGTTAGTGCGGAGTGAGGGGCCCTTAAGGGCAAGTGCAAGTTGAAGGGAGTGTGGGGGTGGCTGAGGAGAGACCAAGTGCAGGGGTAGACAGGATTAGGCATGCCTGGTGCCCTGTAAGGCTCTGAAGGAACCAGGCAGCCAGTTAAGAGGCAGAAAGGAACATTAGCACGGGAGAGGGAAGGAAGAAGAGAAAAGGAAGGTCTTGAGAAGCCTCCAGAACTTAAGGAGATTCGGCTCAAGTCTGAGAGGGGCAGGAAGGCTATTGCAGAGTGAGGCACCTGTGGAGGAGAGAGATCTACCCCCACTCTGCTCAGAAAAACGGCTGATCTACAGAGAGTTAGAGCTAGACGACCGAAGGGCTCTAGCAGGGAGGTATTTAGGGAGAGTTGGATGTAGAGGGGTCTCAGGCTCCAGAAAGTCTTGTGGATGATGTATAGGGTCTTGAACTTAATCCTCACAGCAACCTGGAGCCAGTGGAGAGATTTTAGAGCTGGAGAGATGCAGTCCCTGGGCTTGAGGCCAAGGATATGTCTTGCAGTCCTATTCTGGATTAGTTGAAGGGGGCAAAGGGAAGAGTTTGGCAGATTGAGGAAGAGGCTGTTGCAGTAGTCCAGCCTAGAGAGGACCAGCGGTCTGGAGACATCGAGTTTTTGGGGGAAGGTGGGGAAAAGGAGAATGCCTATGAGGAGGTGCAGCTGAAAGTAGGCCTTCTTGGCAAGGTTTGTGATGTGAGGAGAGAAAGAAGGGAGTGCAGGGGGGAAAAAAATCGAAGAGGACACCAAGGTTTCTTGCCTCACAGGAGGGTGAGGGGAAGGGCCCCATGGGAAGGATATTGGTCTTACTGGCATTAAGGCAACAATTGTTAGTGCACCATGACTGAATAGCAGACAGGTAGTCAGGAATGAGAGAGGAGGAGGGAAGCTTGAAGGAGAGCTGCGCGTCATCCACATAACCCTGGAAGTTAGGTGAGAAGGTGGAGATCAAATGGGCGAGAGGTGCCAGGTAGATGTTGGAAAGCCAAGGCGAGAGGTTAGATAGAGCAAGATGGTGGAAAGAAAAGGGCCCAGTTGAACCTGGGAAGGTCGGTCCGAGAAGAAGGTCAACCAGTTAAGAGCCAGGTCTGTGATGCCAAGGGCACCATAGAGCAAAATTATCAGGGTAGAATGATTGACCGTAACAAAGGCAGAGGAAATTTCAAGAAGGATGTGAACGGAAGGAGAGCTGGAATCGATATTAGAGAGCAAGTCTTTGCCGTTGTTCAGGAGAGCAGTTTCCGTGCCTCTGGCAGCTCTGAGGCAAGACTGGTTGTCATGGAGACAGCCAACAGATTTGGTGTGGTGGATAAGCTGGCAGATGACCAGCTTCTCCAAGAGTTTGCCTAAGAAGGCGGTAATGGAGATAGGGTGGTAGTTTGCCTGACAGGGAGGGCCGGCAGAAGACATTTTGAGGAGAGGGTACAGAGGAAGTGCTTGAGGAGTGGGGGTCTGAGGGGAAGGATCCACTGGCAAAGGAGAACTTCGCGAAAAATCGGCCAAGGCTGGAGCCACGTAGGCAATGTTGTCCGTAATAGTTCTGGAGGACTGGAGGATAAGAGGAGCACCAGTTTGGATGGACTTTCATAGAGCAGACTTGTCTAGAAACCTCATCAGGTGTTATGGGAGAAAAAGAGGAGAGTTGGAGGGGTGGGTGGGGGGGCAACGGAGGCCTGACAGCAGATGAGGAAAGTGAGGACAAGATGTCCTGAGTTTTAGTAATGAATTGAGAGGCCAGAGAAGTGTCGAGGGGCAGGGAAGGCAGAAGAGAGGTAGAGACTGTAGTAGGGTTGGCGAGATCCTTGCAGATTTTGGAAAGATCAGCCGTGTTGTTAGTGGCTGCAGAGACGCGGGATTGGCCCTCTTCTTCGAGCAGATGGAGTCTGTATTGCTCTTGGAGCAGTCGGCAGGTCATTTTGTCAGAGGATCTGCTCGAATGCCTGCCACTTCGGCTCAGCTGCTCAGCACTTGGGCTCAGATGCTGTGGATGTGCGTTTCAGAGCAGCCAGGTCGGAGTCATACCAGGAGTTGCACTTGAAGGCAGGTTTCATGCGGATCCTCATGACAGGAGCAAGGATGTCCAGAGTGTTGAGATGAAGAGTTGAAGGTTAGTAAGGCCTGTGTTAGAGTGAGTCAGTGGCAGGAGGGGGAGTGAAGGTGGCAGCAATAGTGGCAACTGACACTCGCTTCATAGGTCGAATGACTGAGGAGGATGGCAGTGCGGCCGAGGGAACCAGCAGGTCCAGGTGAAAGAACAGGAGAGTATGATCAGACCAGGAGAGAGGAGTAATGAGAGGGTTGGAAATGGGGATGTCTGAAGAGATGAGCATCCAAGGTGTGTCCCGCCGAGTGTGTCGGACCAGAGGGAAGAATGGAGGGAAAGAGTCACAGAGGTTGCGGAAGAGCCCAGGAGGTCTCATCAGGGGAATCAAGGTGAATATTGAAGTCTCAGAGGAGGAGGAACTTGAAGGTCAGGAGAGAAGAGGTGAGGTCAGCCCATTCTGAGTGGGAGACCAGGCCAAGGGGCCTGTAGATGATGGCCAGAGTCAGAGAGCACAGGAGAGACACCAAGCCTGCAGACAAAGCATTTGAATGAGGAGTAGGCCTTAGTGGATATGATAGTAGCATGGACCAACACTCAGGGAATACCAGGGCAACTCCGCCACAGGCCGGTTAGGCCTGGGCTTAGAGGGGATATTGTACCCCTCAGGGAGGAGAGAGTGTCAAAACTTGTGACAGAGCTGGTAGTAAACAACATCTCAGTGAGAGCGAGGACGTCGGGATCTTCAAGGACGTGGCATATGTCAGGAGTGTTTGACGGCAGAGGGTAGCTAAGTGGAGCAGGTTGCCACTTTTGAAGGTCTTCCGAAGAGGGGGTACAGGAGTGTTATACACCCAGAGTGTAATATACCCGTCAGAGAGGGCAGAGGGTTTGCAGAAAGAAGAGTGACAGGAGAGGGGCGGAAACTGATGAGACAAAAGACGCCCATGAAAGATGAGGATGTTGGGCTGAGAGACCTGGACCATGACACTGCCATGTAGGTAGACATTAAGGATGACAGGTAGGATACCAAGAGTACCTCCGAACAGGTGCCACCATTAATGAAATAGAAAGGGGAGAGTACAGAGACCATAAAGGGAATCCAAAGGCCTGGAGAAGGAATGAAGAGGATGTTAGAGAAAATCTGTCTGGAAGAAGTGCTGACACAGGTGTCACCGATGGGCATGCCTGGATTGAAGACCAGGAGATCCTACTTGAACTTTTGCCTTCCAGCCTTCGTCAGAGGGATAGGAAAGGCAATAGAGTAGCAATTAGAAAATATAGGGGAGCTTGAGAGCAGCATTGAGGGAGACTGCCGAGAGAAGGGAGGGTGGAGAGAGGGAGGAACTGCAGAGCACCACACCAACTACAAGCAATGCAACAATCCAGAGTGAAGTGTCCAGGAAGGGAAAAAGGCCTAGGTTACATCATTTATTTAATTTATAGAGCGTGCAGTAACCCGTAGGCATCAAGGCACTGTTACAGTGAACCAGTTACTTGCAGGTTGCAAAGAGCATAGACAACAAACAGATGGTAAGGTGAGGTAATGTCGAGCAGTGTGATGTCGGATGGGGTAACTATGCAAATAACTAGGTTTCAAGGGACTTCCTGAAGGCCCAGCAGGGGGGGCTCTGGTCTCATGGATGGCGGAAGGGAATTCCATTGTTTCGATGCGATGGATGGAAAGCTGGAGCCTCCCTCTTTGTGCGTTTTACTTCAGGCTGTTGGAGTCAATTTGCATACATAGATATGCTGGTTCTTGACAACTGTGATTTAGTGAATTTCTGAGAGAAGTTGGGGGGTGCAGTGTTTGACAGGCATTTGTGAGTGATGGACATGGTCTTGAAGATTATCTGTTCATGGATGTGCAGCCAGTGGGCTACTTTCCTGGCTGCAGAGATGTGAGCCCATTTGGGAATGTTGTGTGCTGCTCAGAGAGCATTGTTTTGGAAGATTAGAAGCTTTAGTACATTTTAAGAGGATGTTCCTGCGAATAGGATATTGCAGTAATCCAACCGAGCATCAATAACCGTACGTGCGATGGGGAGGCAGCTGTTGGGGGGGTTGGAGGGGGGGGATGGAAGAGGAGAAAAGGTCTTGAAGCATTTATTAACAGATGTGTAGGCTGCAGAGGAGTCGATTGTGTTCACTTGGTGGGTCATAGAGACATTTTGTTCTAGGTGAACCCCTAGTGTCTTAACTGATGTAGGGATGGGGATCATGGTGCCGTCGATTTTGATGGCTGTGTATTGTGGTCGAGCTTCTTGAGCACTGTGGGAAGGCCAATCAACAAGATTTCCGTTTTAACCCCATTTCGGCACAGTAGGTTGGCTGCCATCCATGATTGGATGGTGTTGTAGGCGTGGTCAAGGGTGTTTGCGTCATCTGTGTAGTTGCCAGAGATGGGTAGGAGGATTTGTTTATTGTCGGCATAGTTGTAAGCTATGCTGAGGGAGACGAGGATGTCAAAGAGGGGCCTGGTGAAGATGTTGTATAATGTAGGTGATATGCATGATCCTTGGGGGACCATGCAAAGGATAGGTGCTGGAGGGGCATTGACATTGTTGGCAAACACTTTCATGACCATTCCTTCTAAGAGGAGGAGTAGAGGGCTGGCTTCCCCAGGTCTCCAAGTTCATCTCAGCAGTCAAAATTGGGATTTGTTCACCAGGAGCAAAAGACAGCTTCTGGGTATCGGACATAATCAGTTAGGCAGGAGCCATCTGTGGGGAACCAGGAGCTAGTATGTAGCACACAGCAAATCTAACTTTGCGCAAGATGCAAACAATGTTTTGTCCATTTTATTTTATTCAATATGCTCTAAATGTCCCTTCGGTGAGTGCTTTATTCTCCTTGATCTACTTCCCCAAACATACACAGTTAATATCGCATAGCTAGGTTTGTATGGCACCACTTGCCACAGGAGTCAAAAACGGCTAAATAGCTCCCAGCTCCTGGCAATTTCACACCCTGTCATCTATCTGATTTTTTCTTAAGTCGAGAAGCACAGCTTTTGTGCCATGGTCTGGGCAGAAGCCAGATTGGTGCATTCCTAGAATGCGATTGGTTTCTAGGTATTTCTAGATCTGAAAATAGGCTGTTCTATCTAGGATTTTGAAAAGGAAAAGGACGGTGGTAATGAGTCGGTAGTTATTGGGGGATGTGGGTTCCAGTGATGGATTTCTTAGAAGTGGGAGGACCCAGGTTTCTTTCAGACTAGTGGGTACTATACCTGTGGCAAAGGAGGCATTGATGAAGGCGGTGATGAGGGGTGCTAGGGCATAGGCGCAGTCCTTTATGCTGGAGGGCAGGGGTGCATCACTTTTGCATTTGGATGATTTAAGGCTTTGCAGGATAGGCAGGACTTCTAGCTCTGTGACTGGCTGGAAGTGAAATTGTTGGAAGGTTGGGATGGGAGTGAAGTGAGCTGGCAGGGGTGACTGGTTTTGTGTGGATTTGTTGTATTGTGGACAGTTTATTGATTATCGCAATCGGGATATTTAAGCACCAGGTTTTGTCCTTGATGGGGGAAGGGGGAGGTAGAGTATGTTTCGAGTATGTTTCGAGCTCGTCGAGGGTGGTGAAGATTTTCTTTGAGTCTGATTTCGCATTGGTTATTCTGAATTTGAATGTGGTGGATTTGGCAGAGATGATGGCCTGTTTGTAGGCTTAGAAGCTAGTTTGGCGACGTCTGAGGGTTTCTTTTTCCAGCACGATTTTGCCGTTTGCTTTTTGTCGCAGATATTTTGTAGGTCAGGGATATACCAGGAGTTCAGTTGTCTCACTGGTTTGGCCTTTCATTGGGAGGGTGGGCGGGGAACAACGTCTACTGCGGATGTTAAGATGGCGGTGCAAAAATATGGCAAGAGGATAGGGCCCTTCATGGGGGTTGGTTCCAGTGTTAGTGTGAGCAGCAGTGCCATGATATGCTCTTTAGGGAATCGGGTAGAATGTGAAGTAGTGGTTTTGGTTTGAGTGAGGTGAGAGATGGTGAAGGTGATGATGCAGTGGTCTGTCCAAGGGCATGGGGAGTTGGATTCGACAGTGATCTGGCAGTTGAGGGCTGTAATCCAGTCCAGGGTGCTGCCCTTTGAGTGAGTAGGAGCATTAACCAGTTGTTGGAAATTCATTGCTTTCAGGGAGTTGGATAATGAAGGTGGCTAGTAGGTCGGAGGAGACCTAGGCTCAGGTTGCCAAGGATGATTTGTGAAGTGACCTTGATACTGTCACACAGGATGTGGATATGGTTTTCTTCAAAGGTGCATGCAGGACCTGATGGGCGGTAGATGATGTGGATGGTGATGGCGCTGATGGGCAAGGTGGTGAGACAGTGCAATGAGGTTTGATGGCGATCTGTGACAATTAATTTCAGTCCTTTTTCTGCCACCTACGGGTTGCACCCTAAAATGATGCCTTTGTCTGCTGTGGCTCCCTGCTCTGTGCCATCGGCTGATGCCCTAATCCATTCAGCACAGGAAATGCACTGTCTGACGAAAGTTATCTTACATTAGACCAGGATATCCCAAAAAAAGACAAGCATTGATAAATGGCATCCCAGTAAAAGTGTGCGATAAGGTATGGCTGACAGCAAAGAATATTCAAGCTTGCAACCTACCCACTGACCGGGCACCACTTATCTGGGGCCTTTTAGAATTACCAAATGTCAATCAGCGGTGGCAGTGCAATTATTGCTACCAGCTACTTGACGTGAACATCCCATTTTCCATGTCTGCTTGCTGAAACCCTATCAGCCAATTGTTTCAATCAACAGTTTCCCAAGCCATCATCATTGCTGGTAGAAGAGGAATATGAGTCAACGGGATATGCAATGCCTGACTACGGAGAGGCTACCTCTAGTTTTTGGAGGATTGGAAGGAAAAAGCCCTTTGTGACCGGCCTTAGGATCCGACTGCGAATGTCCATGCCCCTTGGATCATCCGTTTCTACCGTCAGTTTCCTTGAAAACCAGGGGCATCTTATGGGCTTCTAGAAGGGCAACATGTCACACTCGCCTCTTTCAGGCAATTATCCACTTCTTGGCTGTTCCTTCCACGGTGGTGTGCCTCCTGGCACCTAGAGCATCAGTTATGAGCAAGGCGCCCAGCCAGTACAGAAAGGGAGGACGTGGCCTGGGCGCAACCACAACGCCATGGGAGATGCCATGTCAGAGCCTGCATGAAGGCGACCAGTGGCATTCTGGGGCATACACAGTACCCTGCACACTCCACGACATAGCTGACAGTAGTCCCCAGCTTCATTTGTGTTCCCTCTGTGCTGAGGAAATGGCTGCAGGAAACCCTAACCACTTCTCATCCTTCACTGGTTGCTCCACAATACTGTGATCCTCTGTCCTCCGTCTCTGTTGCTCTACCCTGTCTGCTTCATGGATTCCTTCTTGCCTTTTCCCTGCCTTGTGACTCTCCTTGTTAATTGATTCCTTTTTCGTTTCCTTTGTTGCTCTGCATTTTCGTGACAGTTCTCTCGCTCACCATTGCTTATTGGGTTATCGACCAGCTTCTCTTTCTGACCGCCCTTGGAGGTGGATCCCGACCTGCACCTGTCTTGATAGAGAAGGTCGTCCATCCCAGTGTTTATTCACTGTGTTTGATGCACATGGTGGATGGCTTGCTGCTTTGTGGTGCAGGGAGTGAACCATCATCACACCCCAGTGTATGGGCCCAGGTTCGTTTGCATTTTGCCTTCTGATTTTACATACACCATTGCTGGTCCTTCAAGTCCTCGCATCGCGCAGCAGCTTACAGGCACTCGACAGCGAGACCCACTCCTTGACACCTACCCACGTCTAAGACATATGGGCGGTGCCTCAGAGGCCCAGGACCTGCCGTTATGCACCAAACCACCTTAGGTTGTGAGATTAGAACCTGAACAGACTCATAACCTAGAGCCCCTTGAATTTGTCTCACAGCATCTGGAGGTTCAGATCCGTCAAAACTTCCTGTTCTGCCACATTGAACCAGTGGAAACGTATGTGAGCCATGTTTGCCACATCTGCACTAAAGGGGCTCACAGGTGTTCTTTGGGGCACTTAATCTTATTCTAATTACTGCTTCATCGCAGCCGTCGAACTAGTTTGCTGCCGTATCATGCCATGCGGATACCGTCACCTTCGCGGCTCAAATAACGCTGCTGTACACCCAATTCAAACCGCAGCTTTTCTAACCCTGCACCGGAGCATCAAGGTCACTGTATTTGTATTTTATTTATATTTTATAAAGCACCTTAAACCAAAGCTCCGTACATAAGATATAAAATGGTTACACAATAACTGTATAAACAATAAAATCCAGAAAACAAATCACTCAAATATTTGAAGTAGATGAGATTTCAGAGAATCATGAAACAGGAGAATAAGTGGAGATCGAGCGAAGAGAAAGTGGAAGAACATTCTAATGAAGAGGAGCAAGAAGCTCAGATGAACGAAAACAAGACTGCACACGGGCGACGGGGATCCAAGAGTAAGAATTGAAAAGAAGAACGAGGAGAGCATGCAGGGATATAGAAAGTTATTAGTGCAGAAAGATAGCTGGGAGCAAGGCCATAGTGGGATTTAAATACAAGACAAAGAAAGTTGAATTTAATTTGAGAATGAAAGGGTAACCAGCCAAGTTTTTCAAGGGAAGCAGTAATAGAGTCCCGCAATGAGAGAAGACACAAAAGACGAACGCTATAGTTGAACATTGATGTAAGAGGGGCAAGACGAGAGTTAGGGAGCCCAAGTAGGGCAGAGGAGCAATAGAAAAGTTGAGAAGAAATGAGATGCATGAAAAGTAAATAAAATGGACAAGCCTTCCGAATATTATAGAGATGAAATCAACCGGAATGGGCCGTTCGTGAGATGTGGTGAGAGAAAGAAAGATGTGTGTCAAAGAAGGCCAACATTACGAGCTGTAGGTGAAATGGAAGCTTAGATGGGGAAAAGATATAAAAGGAGGGTGTTAGATGAGGAGAAAGATTGTTGGCGGGAATAGACAGTAACTCAGTCTTTGTAGCATTGTGGGTGAGATAATGGGAGGACATCCAGGATTTGATTGCAACCAAGCAAACAGAAAGATAGTGGTGAATCTCATGAGCGAAAGAGAAGGAAAGGAATAGTTGGGAGTCGTCCACGTAGAAGTGGTGGGACAGCCCAAGGAAGGAAATAACAGCTGCATGAGATGTGTGGAGAGAGAATAGGAAAGGGCCCAGAACTGACGCTTGAGGCACACTATGGGCAAGCGAGAACGATTCAGAGGACTTGCCCACCCAAATGACCGAAAATGTTCAATTAGAAAGATAGGAGTGGAACCAAGACAAGACATAACCTAGAAGACCAAAAGATGAAAGCAAAGCTAAGGGTACAAATTGATCAATAGTGTTGATAGCCACTGATAGATCTAGAAGAATATCTGGGGTCTCAATTCCTGAAGATGTACATGGATCAGAAAATGATTTCGCTGTAAAGGTGCATAACAGTGACTTAGAAGATCTCTTTGTAGGAAGACGTTGGTTCTGAGATGAAAAAGGGGTCTAGTAAAGTCTTTACACTCATTTTGTAATCTACATTTAATTACAGTGTGACCGGGTGCTGATGGACCTAACCATCAGTGTCAAAAAGGATCTGGCTCGAATGGAGGGAATTCGAATAATAAACAGATGCACTCATTAAACTCTCGGAATCTCTATATAAGATAAGCGTTTTCAGAATTCAAGGTGGTGGACAGAATTCATAAAATGTTGTCTAAATCTACTGCCTATGGGAGAAATACAGTCAATTCGTAACAGTCTTCCCGAAGATACTAATGTGTGCTCTCTTTGTAATGAGATGACAAAGCAGTCTTTAAAACATCTAATGACTGCATGTAGGGGCACATTGGAGATAATATCTACGTTGCTTTGTAGGTTTGTTGATAAAATGGACTGGATACAGACTGACTACTTTTGGTAGAGAATGATAGCAGGTCATGAGGTATGCCTCACCATAGAAGGGTTGAAAGTGTTGCAAGCTTTGAGTTTCACAGGAAAATATTGAATTCATTTTAAGAAATGTATGAATGAATGTAATCTTTTAGTTTTACTCCCTTCTCTCATACCTTTTATATTATGATTTGTCAGCAGATTGTAATGTGAATAGTCATTCACGGCTATAACAAACAAAAATATGTTGACCCATAACCAACTCCCCAGTCGACTAGCGATTAGTCAGGTCACTTTGCAACATTTTTCCAATGATCCACATAACCTTCGAATTCCTCTGTAGCCTTTTGCACCACTGTTCCTTTTATTCAGAGTACTGCATATTTCTATCTTTGCAAATTCATCATTATCGCTTACCGGGGTTGGCCTCTACAGCATTTTTAATAATTATTTGTACACTGGTGTGTTTAAGGTGTACATATATTTGCAGAACTTTGATTGGACATTACTTTATTTTAGACTGTTATACTTTGCTGTTTGAGTCAATACTGGATCATATTCACACTCCTAAGAATATAGCCTTCTATCGGCCACATTTTCACAAAAAGGCAAAGAAGTTATTTCTCTTGGCTGTGGCCAATTTCCCTATACGATTGGAATCACTGTTAGTTTGTAGAAGTGCAAGGGCTAAGCAGGTGATCTAGCCCCTACTCATCATTATACTCCTGCAGAGCAGAAGGTACTACATCACAAAGACGCATCCTTTTATTAGAAACGTATTCTATAATTGGGTGGGTGAATGAATATCCTGTGCGTTCTAAATTGATAACATTGCTTTCTTAACCCAAACCTGCAGAATCACATGACATTCATTAGAGCTGGCATTCAAATTGAATGCACACGCTAGAAACCCAAAATCCTTATGTTAACACGTGTGTGCGAAATGATGTAAATATGTGTATGTAAATGCAATTTTTCTAGGCAATGTTTCTCTGGTACTGACGCTTATTTTTCATACTGGAGAAAATAAAAAGGTCCTAAACTTACTGATGATTAAGAAAGAATTGTGTGTAAATATTTGAACGCGAGTTTCAATATACAGGCTGGTAAGCGCTGATGTAATTATGAAATATGTGTTTTGAAGTTAGATACTGTTATCAGAATAGTTTGGCTGTGTGGATGAATGTGTGTTTTACATCTAATAAGACTGTCGCAAGCAAGCTAATGCTAATTGGGTGTGTATATTTTGTGGTGACTCCCCCTGCATAAAGTATGGGTCCCACCATTGATTTTCCTTTACTAAAAAATAATTGAGTTTCAATTACACACACAGCTTCGTTTCTTGCTGCAGAATTGTGGGATTTTCCTTTATTTAACTAAACGCGAGCTTCAATAATACACACAGCTTGTTTCTTGTCCCCAAATTGTGATGTTGGAGTGTATACCAGGGAACATTAGATCAGGGATTGCCACTTGATGTAAAGACCAATTTATCAACACTTCCCAAGAAGATACTGCAATATAAAACTAAATCTTTGAATGGGAGTAGAATATGGACCATTTTCCGTAAGGTCGATGAGCTCTTTCTTTTCTCCTCGCACAATATTGAATATATAAAATTCCCAGACTACAGAAATAATAACATCATGGAGATGGGACTGAAGTCGAGACTAGGGGCTAAAGCCATTTTAGATGCAGCCCCGGCCCTCGGAAACTATGGTATAGAGATATCAGCGGAACCTTTTAGTGACCACATTGGTTTGATTGGTACTCGCCAAAATCCTCAAGATGGATCAGAGGACAAAAGATGCTCATCATCACCAAAGGGGACGTCCCGTTTTATGACAGAAGGATACAAAAAGGATGACTCAACCTTTGGGAAAGTCACAGAATGCTTGGTCTCTACGAATGGGCAGCAATGGCTCTCATTCCTAAAAGCCTGGAATGTGTTTATGGCTAATGGTAATATTGGGGTGATTTTCCTCCAGCATTGACCTGATCTAGGGGGACTAGGATTCTACTATTGATTAACTATTCTTAACAAAAGATTTGTTTGATGATTGTACGCACTTCAATATTAAAAAGACAGTGATGAGTGATCCTTTGAAAATTAGATCATGAAATCCAATAGTAGATTCTCCGTCGCTGTAACCGTTAACAGGATAAATAGACTGGTAAAATTGATGGTTGTGGGCGGAGGGGTTCAAGTTTGAACACAGGTCTGTCAACAATCAATGTCAGATCTCGAGTTTAGACTGCTTTACAATCCTATAACATTTGTGAACTTCTTGTGGGATGTCCAAACACACAAACCCGAGTGACTAATGCGTAATCATCTGCACTCCTTTAATGAAGAAACATATAGAAAAGGAGAGAATTAAGGAAAGATATACAAAAAATTATAAATCCCTAAATAGGGTCTCACTAGAACTAGAGAAAAGTAAGCTCAAACAAACGTATAGAAACTGGTCAAAGACGCAAAGGTTTATTTGCTTAGGATCGATGGAGAACAGATGCTAAAGGGTGTGGGAAAGGCTAACTCTATACATATCTGGTCCATAAAGAGAGCGGAGGCAATCGAGCGCCAAGAGCAAAGTAATTCAAGAGTTGGTAGGTTAGTTAATTTCTCTTCTCTCTATGGCCTAGAGAGAAGAGAAATGAACTAACCTACCAACTCTTGAATCAGACATTAAGCTGGTATCCAATTCCTACAATGGTATTTGGCTTCTGAACTTTACCCAGGACTCTATAAAAGGAAGCTATAAAGAGATCCTCTGGATCTAGGGATTCGGGGCCCAACAGGCTCATAAATCAGATGTTGCTCTATATCCAAAATATGATACAATCTTTATCTGGAGGTGGTAATCTTAAGGACCCTACCAGAGCCATGGAGGGCTGGGGACGTGATACCAATCTTTAAGAAGGGAGATCGGGCAAATCCGATAAATTATCACCTGATCTCCCTTCTTGATTCGGACAGCAAAATATTCGCAGGGCCTGTCGTAACAGACGTGGAACGCTGGGTAAATAAACAGGCTATCCTTTCAAAGAATCAAATAGGTTTCTAAACGGGCATGTATACCACACTGAATGGCCGGATAATAAGTACAACCTCATGCAAATTCTTTCAGAAAGGCAGATCATGCTTGTGTGGGGCATGGGTTGATTTGTTGCAAGCTTTTGACAGACTGTGGCAGAAACTGAGAAACTGGGGACTCCCCAAATCACTCTTGGCTATAATTGAACTTTGCGTGCGGTTTTATCTGAGGATGAGGCCGGATGCCGGATTTATCAACCTACATTCAGTCTCAGAGGGGGGGTGAGGCAGGGGTGCATAGTTGGCCCATGTCACTTCAATTTGTATATGGCAGATCTTGCTAAGTAAGAATCTGCGGGGGTTGGGAGGTGAGAAGTTGAATAAGGTAGCCGATGCAGAGGACATTGTGTTGCTTAATTACAACCCCGTAGGACGGCAGCGGCTGTTGGATGCCCTGGAAGGCGAATTAATTAATGATCGAGATAAATCCCTTAAAATAAAATAAAAAATCATTGCATTTAAGCGCCCATTGAAAAGGAAGCAAATTCAACCTGGAGGTTGTCTGGCCAGGTAATACCAACTGGCAAGGAGGTCCTATATTTGGGTTTCAATGTTCGTTCTTTTCCGGCAAAAGGGATATGTAGAGGGAATTATGGAAGGTAAACTAATCCAACTTGAAAGTCAAATGAAGAAATTAAATTTAGCTTCTGTAAGTTTTCGATACTGCCACTTATTAAATTCTATATCTGTAAAGTGATCCTAATCTGTACTTATGGTGTGGATGTTAATCTGGCAATAAAAACAAATGGAGTAGGTTAGAGGGGAGCCTGTGGAAAATGTTTTTCGCTCCCACAGTCCCTTCCAATATCATGTGAAAGATATGAACACACTCATATACACACACACATACATATACACACACACATACATATTGATCTTGGAACCACGATTAAATATGCTTTATGAAGATGTGAAGGCAGAATTTAAAAACAATGATAATCTCTTTCTTAGTGGATTAGCTCAAAATGCTCTCGAAATCCTAGGATCTTGTGAGTGTGATATAAGTGCCCTCTTAGCTAATCCTGTGTATGTAAAAAAGCGTGAAAAAAAGGTTTGGAACGATGCAATCATGGGAATGTGAACTAAATGCATATCTCAACGTATGATTTCTACCGGGTTATTTAAAGGGCTTTCCGAGTTTCAGAGGTAGAATTGACTTCCTGAGATTTCCGGCTCAATATACTACCTACGAGGAAAATTTTCTTCTCTAGACATAAGGATATATATACTGACTATGTGTGCTAACGCAGAGACAATTTATGTACTGAACCAGTCAGACACATCCTGGTAGACTGTGAAGGCATGCATGGAAGGGTAAAAAAAAGTTTGCAAGATTTGTTAAGGACACAAGCTTGGGTCACAAAACCCTTCTGATGTGGGAAGTGCATCATTCCTTGGTGAATTGAATCTCTTGAAGAGAAATGAATAATTATTGCGTTTTTTCTTCCATTCCTTTTTCAGTTAAATATTCATGGATAATGAATGAACACATGTATTTGAATGTTTATCTACTAATTCTTGTACCTTGTGAAAAGTTGAATTTTTTGGACTATACCACAATTTAAAAAAAAGAAGATACTGCCAGATTTCAGCCGAAGCAGTGAAGTTATTTCCCATCTGTGGAGGCACTGCAGCCTTGTTCCTCAAATTACAGGCAGGCACAAAACCCAGTCCCCATAACTGGTAAACTCTGCACCTGGGCAGTAGGTCTACTGTTATGTGGGAAGATAGATGATTGCAAAATCTGACACTGGTAAATTGTGCGTCCCATTGATTTAGTTGCTTGGGTACACAAACAGGCCTGCAGTCCTCCCTTCACCACCAAGCACCGCCAACTGTATCCTCAAGTTCCCGCCTCTACACATTCTCGACCCAGCGTTCTCAAGATGGAACACATAACCCTATTTACAACACAACACACCATCCCTTCAAATGAAAACATAAAAAAAATTCAAAGAAGCAAAACCCTGCATATGTGAACAGATACATAGCTAAAACATGCCAAAAACATTGATAAATGCTAACCAACAGACAAATACTAACTCACCTCTCATGACAACATGTAAACAGGTGGTGAATTACAAATAATAACTTGTCACTTACGTATGTGCACACCACCCTGTCTTATCTTTTTTTTTAAATTAATATTTTTAATGATTTCACCAATACAACAACCAAATAAAACTTCAACTCCCCCATCCCCTGCTCCTCCTCTCCCTCCCACCGGTGGTAAGCCGCTGTAACCTGTGACTATTTTTATGCTTGCAAGAGGTCCAAGATCCCGATTCTGTGTGGGAACCATTGCATCATGTAGTCCGATCGAAGGTAGTCCAAGACCACCCCTCACCCTTTTACGAATGCCCCAGGGGGCCCTTGTACGTCATGAGACAGTTTTTCCATCACCACCAGCGACCATACCTTCTGTAACCAGGCAAAGATCCCCGGTGGGTCACATTTCTTCCAGTTTTGGGCTATTACTGCCCAAGCCACAATTACCAACCCTATGAAGCATCTCCATTGTGCGGTTGAATACCTCTGCTATACGATCTCTCAGACCACACAGCCAAACTTGCAATCACAACTGATCTACATGCAGAAACATCTTCATTTGGGATTTCACCCCCTCCCAAAAGACCCGTATCCGCTCGCAGTCCCACCAGAATGCCCCCAGGTTCCTTCCCGCCCACAACCGCTCCAGCATAGTTTGGATACATCACTTGTAGTCGCTACGGTGTGTAGTGCCCCTGCAAAACAATCTTAGCCCACATTTCTCGATTGAATTGAGCGTGTCAATTTAGTGCTGCTCCACCATAGAACTTTCCACTGCTGTTTAACGATGGGTTCCACCAAAGTTCGTTCCCATTTTATCTTATCATTCCACTTGATGTTCTCCGTTTGTACATTTATAAATCTATATAGTGTTGACACAAATTTCTTCGAACCGGAGATGGTTACTGTATACTGTTCAAAGGGTGTGAGATCCCTCCCGGACACCCGCTTTATTGTTGGCATCACTAGCCAGTGCCGCAGCTGATTATATTTATATCTGTCTGACTCTTGTAGATTTAAGAGTCTAGTGCAGGTCTCAAATGACAAACTCCCCGTCTTGATACATTTGCCAAATCTTGGTCCACCCTTCTTGCTCCCATTTCCCATAGGCCCCTTCTTCCATCCCTGGTGGGAAATCTGGGTTCCCAAACAGCGGAGTGAACGGCCCTGGGACGCTCGTAATCCTGCCCTTCCCCAATTGTGCATCCCAAGCTTCAAGGGTAGCCCCCCCCCCATCACTTTACTAACGTGGAAATTGGGATGCCTGCTATGCACCCCTTTCCACAGGAGGGCCTCTAACTGGGTTTGCGCTACTGCTCCATCTTGATCGGCCCATATCGTATGCCCTTCTCCCCCCATCCATTCCTTTATAACCCATAATTGTGCCGCTTGATGGTATCTGTGAAAGTGCAGAAATACGAGGCCACCATCTTGAAGCTGTGCAGACAGCACTTCCCTTGCTACCCTGGGCGGTTTCCTCCTCCAGACTGACATCTTAACCGAGACCATGCGACCCCACCATGAGACCGTCAAGGGATTCCAGCGCTCAATCTGTTTTGATTTTAGCCAGGCGGCCCGTGTAGTTTGCCCCGTACAGGGTCTCTATCGTACCTATGAGGGTGACACCCAGATATTTGATCCCAGCTTCCGCTACTTTCAGTTTTAGGGAAGTCGCCACCCACGCTTCTCCACCCCATCCCCTGCCAAGACCAAAACCTCTGATTTGTTTCTATTAATCTTCAACCCTGACACAGCCCCAAACTTCTCGAGTTCCTGACAGATCTCCGGAAGGGAACGGGTCGGGTCCGTGAGGAGCACCAACATGTCGTCCGCATATGCCATCACCTTATGCTGGATGCCCGCCATATCCATCCCAGCAATCTTGTGTTGCTCTCTAATCCTAATGAACAGCGGTTCAAGAAATACTGCATATAGAAGTGGCAAGAGCGGACATCCCTGCTTGGTGACTCTCATTAGCTCCACCCTGTCTGTGACCTCCCCATTCAATGCAATTCTAATAGAGGGGGTGTTGTAGTTGGCTTTGACCATTTTCAAAAATTGCCCTCCGAAACCCATACCATCCATGGTCCTAAAGAGCATTGACCATTCTACCTGGTCAAATGCCTTTTCGGCATCTAGTGCCAGAAGGACTGCCAGGATTTGCTTGAGCTCTATCTTTTCTATCAAATGTATGATTCGCCGGATGTTGTCATGTGTTTTCCGGCCTTGGATAAAGCCGGATTGGTCCTTGTTGAACAGTTTAGGGAGCACTGGGGTCAGCCTAGCCGCTAGCACCTTCGTGTAGATTTTGGAGTCCAAGTTAATTAAAACAATAGGTCTGTAAGAGCTTTGGGAGCTCTGGGTCCTTTCCTGCCTTATGAAAAACCAAGGCTTTGGCCTCGTTCATAGATTGTGTTACAGTACCCTCCTCCCTAAAGGAGTTAAATAACTTACCAGGAGGGGGGGGGGGTCAGAATGTCCATATATTTTTTATAAAAAGCCGCTGTAACCCGTCAGGGCCCGGTGCTTTGTTAACCCAGAGTTCCTTTATCGCCTGCCTAACTTCCTCCTCCTCAATTTCTCCTCCTAAGGATTCTCTTTCTTCCTCCGACAGTCGGGGCAAATTTAGCTCACTTAAATAAGAGCGTTGGGCCTCACCATTCGGGTTGTCCGAAGAGTATAACTTCTGATAGTAGTCTCTAAAGACTTCTCCCATATCTTTCCAGTTGGTTACCATCTCCCCTGCCTCATTTTTAATCTCTTAATCAAACATGTCTGCTGCTTCGCTCTTAACTGCCTGGCTAAGTATCTGTCGACTTTATTCGCCTTCATATAATAGTAGTGACGGAGATAAAGAAGGCTTCTCTACGCTTTTTTTGTGCAGAGCGCATCTAGCGGGCCCTCAATATGCCGTAATGCACTTTTCAATCGTAGAGAAGATGAGCGAGCAAGTTCTCCTCTTATGTCTGCCATTTTCGACTCAAGCTCCTTCTCCCAAGCATAGCGCTGCTTATCTTTGGATGCT
Organism: Ambystoma mexicanum; assembly: GCF_040938575.1. Classification (NCBI taxonomy): domain Eukaryota; kingdom Metazoa; phylum Chordata; class Amphibia; order Caudata; family Ambystomatidae; genus Ambystoma; species Ambystoma mexicanum. The sequence continues at coordinate 1,410,143,775 of NC_090922.1, forward strand.
TTTAAGGCTATCACATGCCCCCTTACCACAGCCTTGAAGGGCTCCCAAGCAGTGCCTACACTAACATCCTCTGTATCGTTGAGGGCCCAATATTCCTTAATATTTTCCCTAATCGAGTTTCCTACCATCGGGTCCTGGAGGATTCCATGCGGTAGCCTCCAACGCTAAAGTCCCGACCTCTTCTCGGGAGTGTTTAGTTCGATCCACAGCGGCGCGTGATCCGACAGTGAGATGGGCCCTACTTCCATTTCCTGAATGCACCCCAGCAGTCCCACTGCAACCCAAAAGTAATCTATCTTTGACGATGTATCATGTACATGCAAGTGGAATGTAAACCCCCTTTGCTGACCCTTTATTGCCCTCCAAACATCACAAAGCACCAGTTGGTGCATTTTTTTGCGAAGCCTTTTCGACAGAGCTCCCGGGCAATGCCGGGACCCCGAACTCCGATCCACTGCAGGGTCCCAAGCCACATTCAAATCACCCACCATAATGATCTCCCCCTCCGCAAACGCCTCCAATTTCTCTAAAACCGCTCTCAAAAAGCCATCTTGTCCCGTATTTGGGGTATACACCGAAACCAAAGTAAGTACCTTCCCTTCCATTGCGACATTGACAAACACAAACCGGCCCATTTTGACCACCTGTGTATTATGTATTTGATAATGTAGCCCATCATGGAATGCTATCAGGACCCCTGCTTTCTTTTCCGCCGAATTGCATTGTACTATCCTCTTGTATCCCCGAAGGCGTACCTTTGCTTTATCCAGTAAACTGATGTGCGTTTCCTGCAAGAGTAGGATATCTCACATATCCGTTTTAACAAAGTCCTCCGCTTTCCTCTTCACCAGGGCGTTAAGACCCCGGACATTATATGACAATATTCTCAGCTTCCCCATATGGATTAATCCCTTCCAATAAAAACGTCCCCTTTTGAGCTCCACAATCCCACTGGTCTCACCCCACCACTCCCCTGACAGACCCATAACACCCCCCTAACCCCAACTCACCCCAACACCCCACAACTGATCCGAGGAGGGCCCAGGAACCTATGTTTGCTAGGACGTTCAGTCCTTCGCACCTGACCCTCAGAGAACTCTGGTATGTCACCCTGGGGAATCCTAAACCCTGCATAACTTTACCAATTCTCTCGAAGAATTCCGGCGCTAAAACCCTCGCCGGACCACATTCCATAAAACCATTGCTGCGTTAAGTCCCCCCCTGAGTCCCCAGGGGCTAGCGAGTTGCCAGCCCTCCAAGACCGGCTATCTCAGCCCTTGCCAATCGCTGACCGATCTAATAACCCTCCATCTCCCTTAATGCTTCTTTCTGCGCTGGATCTTCTTCCATCCCGAACTCCGTTTGCTCTGAAGATCCCTGTGTTGCTGTCGCTTGTCGCTTCCATCATCCTCCTGAATGCCCATCGTCTGCAGTCCCTCCTCACACAAAGTCACCCTTCTTGACTTTCCTTCCAAGTGAAAAGCAGTCCAAACGGAAAAGTCCATTTGTATCTAAATTTTCCTATTCACCAGCTCCCTGGTCACTGGAGCCATCGCCCTCCTCTTCTGCAGGGTCATTTGCGACAGATCCTGAAATAGGTATACTTCACCCCATTCATTTTTATGTGATCCATTCCCCTGGCTTTCTTCAGGATTTCCTCTTTTTGTGGATACAATGACATCGCCACCAACACGTCTCTGGGATGTTCCCCCAGTTAACCTGTTCTCCTGGGGCCCACTTGATGGACCCTATCTATCTTAATCGCCTCTGCTTCTTCCTCTGCAATAATGTCCCGAAATACCTCTTGTACCGCTTTTTTCAAGTCCTTCTCCTCCACCATCTCCACCATACTCTTAATGCGTATGTTCGCCCTCCGGGACCTATTTTCTAGATCCTCACAATTTAACTCTAGGTTATGTGTCAGGCAAACCAATTGCTCCTATGTGGCGCTGCATTGCTGGAGTTTTTTTGTACTATCTTTTCCAAGGTGTCCGTCCTCTCTTCGAGTTTTGCGACATCCTGACGGAGATCCAGGACCGCCTGTTTCATGTCCTCTTTCATGCTGATGAACTGATCCTGCACTGTGAACATGAACGTGTCCTGCAAGTCTTTAAACCAAACCTACATGTCTACTTTCGACACATGTTGCCCCTGCGAGGGGGCTTGCCCCTGGGCCTCGGGACTCTTTGCTTGTGCCGTCCCGTGCTGGGAGCTCACAGTGTCCACCGCCCACATCTTAACCAGGCTCGGGTCCTGTGTTGAAGAGGAGGAGTGCGACCCAGAGGGGCCTCCCTTTCCTTTGTTCTTAGACATCCAGATCTGGGTTATCGAGATCCTCTCTTGCTGTATTGCTTCTTTCACCGAGGGGGACCCCTCACATTCCTCAGAGTTTTGCTTGCCCAATCCTCCCTGGCACGCCTTGCGGTGTCTCTTACCGCTCAAGTATGCCCCCTTGGGGCAGGAGCTCTCCTTCCACTGAGCCCAGCTTCGGCCGACGGGTCCCCCCCCACTTGAGGTCTCTCCTTTGCTCACCCGTGACAGATCCCTGACCCGTCGAGAGGGGATCAGTCGGGGCCACGTTGCTGTCCACTACGTTGTATGATGGGCCGCTGCTCTCCCAATGTCCAGATCCTGACTGCCTCCCCTACTTTGGTGACACTCAGACCGCCTTATGGGTCCAGCTGGTCTTCCTCTGATCCCGCGTTAAGACTCCCTCATGCCATGCAGTCAGTAACAAAACCGGACGACAGCGACTCCCAGGCCGCAGCTTATTACTGCGGCACCCTTTACTGCAGGGGCAGCACTCACCCGTGGCTGCCGCGACCCTCTGCTGTCACTCTGCTTGTGCTTAATGTGGACTCCCCAGCGGGAGTGAAATCTGCTGATATTCTCCTCGTCTGAGAGCACCCGCCTCCACCCGCATGCCTGTGCTCCGTGCGCGGCCCAGCGATGGGGGAATGGGCTCCACCACCCCCCTCCACCGGACCTGGCCTCGTATTTACTGATTTCTCCTGGAGCCCCCCGCTCCGCGCTCACCTCTGGCCTAGCTCTCTTCACTGGAGGCAGCCGACGGCCACCCGCTGAGCCTCGGCGCCCGAAACTGATGCAGCGCCTCCCAGATCCGGCAGCCTCGCTGCCTGAGCGGTCACGCAGCTCCTCCACGTTCCTGAGGTCTCTGCAACGCCTGTCACCAAAGCGTATCTCCTCACTGGAGGCGACAGGGGGCCTTCCGCTGTGCCTTGGCGCCCAGGACTGATGCAGCGCCACGCGGGGCTGGCCGACACCACTGCCCGTGAGGTTGCACTGCTCTTCCTCGTTTCTGGAGCGTTGCCGGTCTCCGAATCGTATTATATCCCCCTCTCCCTGGTGGAGGGGGGGGCTTCCACTGCGTCCCTCTTTGACACGCTTCCTCCCGGTGCAGCTCACCCTGCTCCGCCCTGCAGACCAGCGGGCGCAACCGTCCCACCTCTCGCTCCCCGCTGCAGGCTCCCACACCGCTGACCGCGGCTCGAATTTCCCACGCCGTGCCGCACTCAGGGGCCCCCAGGGAGCATATGGAGTTGCTGCTCCGAGTTAGCGCACGCAATGCTTGTGTATGGTGCTTATTGTCCAGCGGCCTGGCGGGAGAGACCTCTACGCGCGTCTCATCTCACCTGCTGCCATCTTGGAATCCCACCCTGTCAAATCTTAAAATCATGATAGCAGGCAGGCAACTTACACACCAGTCTTGGAGATGACAATTCTCTTCTGGTCACCCCTTCTGGCAACATCTTCCCCAGTCACCTGCTCTCATACCACATCCTCGATATCCGCATCTCACCTTATTTTGCCAAATATCCTCACCCAAACGCATGTCTTCTAACACCGCCACTCACATTTAGGACTTTGCTATCAGGCCTCTCTCACCATTGTGCATTCATACACTATCCAAATTCGAAATAGATCCATCTTCTATTCTCAAGGCCTTAATGAATATTTCCATCACTTTCACATTTGGATGTGCCCATGGCCATCATCCTGCCTTTACTAAACTAAATCTTTGCTAACTCCCTTTTCTCAATGGCATTTCCCCTACATTCTGAAACCCTGTCCACTTCTTTATCTTGCTTCTCTATAAGCTTCTCATGCATTTCCTTCAATGCGATTTCGTTACTCCCAAACGTAACGTTCACCCAACATGGGTACAATCTCGAATAGAGATCTCTTCCTCTCATGAAATAAAACAGAGATGCAGCTGTTATTTCATTGAGTATGGCCCTCACCATCACCATCCAAATCATTTCTTCCAATGCAAGGACCACATCTATCCTATTTCTCCTTGCCAACTCAACTGCCTCTACTAAATCTATCCATCAGCCCATGTGTTTCAGGTTGTTCATTTGCTGTACACTTCCACTTAGATCCATTCCTTTTTGAATGTTGAATGTGCACGTATTTGCTTACGCTTGAATTGAGGCCCATCATCATTTGATATTGTCGCGGTATACCCTTCTCTTCTAAAGATTTGTTCTAGGAATTCAACCACATCCTCACTGTTGTGCGAGTCAAAAATCTTTACCGACGGCCACTTCATATAAGCATCCACCATAACCAGGAGGAATTTGTGGATCTACGTGGATAGTTAGATTGGATGGTGATGGTGATGGTGAGGGCCATACTCAATGAGGTGCATCTCTGTTTTGTTTCATGAGAGGAAGAGATCTCTATTTGAGGTTATGATATTTGGCCCCAATAAACGAAGACCCCTAACATGAATTCCTACTCACTCCCACCCCTGGAATATATACTATGCTTGTTTGCACACTTTGATACTCTTATCCGAGTTGTTGCATGGCCAACACTCACTGACCATATAATCCACTCCTAGCCACCAACACCTTTCTCCCCCCTCCCCCCCTGATACTTTCGTAGTGCCTGTGATGGCTTGGGGGGGGGGGGTCTACTCTTGTCTTTCACACAAGGACATAGGGGGTATCAACAAATGTCCTTGAAGCAATGGCATTCCATCAACAGAGAGCTCCTTCTTGATTTCCCAGAAAACCCAACACACTCTTTCTCTTTCGCTACAAACTTCTTTTCGGACCATCCATCAATAACCCAATTTCTCGCCTTGGCCAACACTTGGTCTTATCCTAACTGTTCTTCCCATTCTTGTTTTGAAATCGTCCCCGTCAAGGTTAATAAACACTGGCAGCTACCTCCTCAGTTTCCGTATCCACACTTCTTGAATTCTCCATCAGCATGCAAGACAAGAAATCAGCAATTCTATTTTTAACCCCTGGCACGTGTTCTACTCTGAAACTAAGCTCTTGAGTTCTGAAGCTCAACCTTGCATACCGAGGGGTTGCCTTCAGCATGCCCTTGACTGACAATACCTCCACTAAGACACACACACACACACACACACACATGCTAAAAACGCTTGCACAAACTCTGAATACTTAGCTACAGTTTCTGTGACTGTACATAAGGCAAGACCAACAATTGGTTTGTGACCGTTCAATTTTTGATATAGCACCTCCGATAACTATTTAGCCCTCCGATCCACGGTCACTATTGTAGGTTCTCCCAGCACAAAGCCTCACAGCTCTGACGTTGAGCAAATACCTTCTTTAATTTATTCCACTGCTTGTTCACACTCCTCAGACCACTCGAATCATGCAACCTTCTGCAACATCAGGATTTCATTGAAGTTCTTGGCCAATTTACTGTAATAGGCCCAGGAACTACCCAACTTCCACTTTGTTGGCTGGTGTTTTGGCTTCGCTAATGGCTTGCATGGCCCCTTCCTTAGGCTGGGATGGAGTTTATCTTTGGTGGATTCGCTGTAGTGCTGAATATGTGTTCCTCGATATCTGCCATAAAGAGATTGTATAAGGTTGCAGCCAGTGGGCATCCTTGTTTTAGTCCATTATGGGTGTTGATGGATTCTGTAGTTGACCCTTCTTTCGATAGTCTGACCTTGATTGATGTTTTAGAATATAATAGTTTGATAGGTTCTAGGATGTCGGGCAATTCCATGTTTTCAGTTTGATCCAAAGTTTTTCCCTTGATATGGCATCAAATGCCATGTGTAAATCAATGAAGGCCGTGTGTACGGTGGTATGGTTTTTGATGGCCTCGTGTTTGATTAGATTTAACAGTATTAGATTGATGTTGGTTCCAATATTTGCAGTGAAGCCAGTTTGTCTGGTGGAAAATCTACCTGTGTCAGTTGCCCAGATGGTCAAGTGCTTTAGGAGGATTGGTGCACACAGTTTTCCTTGGGGATCGAGTAGAGCGATCGGGTGAAACTTCGCTGGGTCATCTCGGGCTCCTTGTTTGTGTATTGGAATAATTATCACGGTCCTCCAGGAAGTTGGAATTTGGTTGTGTGTATCAGATCTAGAAGGTTGCACATAAACATTGCCCATGTGGAAGGGTCTTCTTTGATGACTGCATTGGAAGTGCCGTCAGGCCCGGGTGCTTGAGGCGTTTAGTTTTTTGATCACCAACATGAAGTCATCGTGATCTGCGTTTACTTGCCATTTTGTTTTGATAGGAGTGCTCTTGTCAGTTGCTTGCACGGACCGAGCTTTGTACATATAAGAAAAGTGGAGAGTCCAGGCTTTTTGAGGGACGTTGGCCGTCAATTTATGTTGAATCTGAGAGTTGTTGTTTAGTAATTTCCACAGTTGTCTCGCATTGTGGGACTTGTATGTCTTCATAATGTTTTCAGCGTCCAATTCTTTTATGATTTTTTGGGGGATTTTCTCCAGTTCGAATACTGTTTTACTTTCTTCGCTGTTTCGAGTTTGTTCAGTTGACGTAATGACTTTCTTAGGAGTTTTTTCCTTTCGGCTGTTTCATCATTATGTGTGTGCCGATGTTGTTTCAGGGATGTTGTTCGACTCGGTTTTTTGAAGGGTATCAAGATCCATTGGTAGTTAAGCTTGTCCGCATCTTTTAGAACAAAGTTTTGAAGGGTCTTCGGGTGTTCCATGAGCATAATGACCATGTGACACCTGGGTTAATTGATGGTTATGAATCGCAAGTTAGGGAATTTTCTGAATATATGAGGATTCGTTGTCGTATTCCCTTCTGAATGGTCGCTGGTAGCTGTTAAACCGTTCCATGTGTTGTGTACGATGCTGGTTAGACGATTGCTTTGGCAGCTGTCTGTAGGTGCTCTGAGAGCTAGATGCTGGTTTTTCATCTAGTCTTGGTAACGCTGGAGCAGTTCAGAGCTAGTTGAACTGGAGTTACCTGGTTCAGTTGTGATACCGTCTATGGTAGACCAGCAGTTGAAACCTAGCTTTCTGAGTTGAGTGTGCATTGATAGTATCAGTTTTAGGTTGCTCAGATCCCGCAGCTCTATGTCGATTTTATCTAAACTGCTATCGTCTTTGAAGATTAAAAGATTTATGTCCTTTGAGGATATCTGGGCAAGCTGTGGTATTACTCAAAATAGATGCAAGACATTTGTTCTGTTTAGAATCAGAGCATCTGGGCCTGTTGAAGATGTATTCGATGCAGATTGTATAGAGCCGATTTTGTCGTAGTGGGTTGACAAAAGAAGGAAAGGTACAGCTATCATCCGTGTGGCTGCTGGTTGAAAGCCCCAGTGTGTCATTTGAAATCTGCTCATAGGTTACAGAATCTGTTGCACCTATTGTTATTGTCATGATGCTCAGAGATGCATCCGAAATTTCTTCGTAGCTATGTTGAGCCAAAAGGAGGAATATTCGCCAATGATTATAAAGCTCGAGGCTGTTGTTGGATGTGGAGGAGGTGATGTGTCTGGAATTTGTGGATCTACGTGGATAGTTAGATTGAGAAGGTCTTCGGTGGTGGGTGTGGGATCATCTGGTAATGCAGTCAGTGTCTTCTTTCCAGGAGGCATTGTCAGTTCGGGCTGTGGGTTTTGGTTTGATTGTGGAGCAAGGGGTTTTGCTTTTGTTTTTTGGTGGGGCGTTAGATTCTTCTGTGTTTTTCACAGTGCGTAGAAAGGCTCTTGAACCCGTTTGCTTCTTATTGGTTTTTCCGAAGTTTCCATTGTGTTGTCGGATGCTTTCTTCCCTTTGGAGAAGATCTGATCTGTGGAGTTCTTGATGGACAGATTTGAGGTTGTTGGTAGGACAATGGAGAAGTTGGCAATGGCTTCTTTTGAGGAGGATTATGGAAGTGGTAAAATCGGGTTTACAATGTCTTGACCTAAGTGCGGGATCAGAGGGGCTGGTTTGGATTGTTCAGTGCTTGGTCCAGAGAAAGTTAGCATTTGGTGTTGGTGGTGCACTGTCAGGAGGGAGAGAACGTCAGATGTTAGCTGGGATTTTTCTTGGCGGTCTCCTCTTGTGATTTACGGTAGTATTTGCTGCCATCGGTTGGACTGTTCTGCCTCAAAGTTCAAGCGGGATTCAATAGTTGTGATGACATTTTCTGTACAAGTTTGTTTGGAGTGAATCATAGCAAGTAGAGTGGCTTGGTCCCGAATAGTGTCTTTCATATTTTCTTGAAGTTTGAGAAAAGGTATCATTGATTGTGATATTACAGAGCTCAGCATATTTTGTAGGTCCAACATGGTGGTGGGTATTCTCGGGTTGTTCTGGTCATCCGAGCAGAATTCTTCCGTGCTGTGTTTGTGTTTTTATCTTGTGTAAGTTTTGGAAGTAATGAGGGGGTTGTTGTTTTTTTGGTTGTAGATCTGGAGTATATGATATGATTCATCTGAGTCGTAGGAGTGATTTGGCAATGGTCGCGACACAGGAATCCAAGTTTTGCTGCTCAATTTTGGGATGGGTTATTAAGGGTTTGTGCCGATTTGTTGGTTTTGTGCATGGAGTTGAGGTTAGGTTTGGTTGATGTTTGCCGGTTAAGGTTCCGAAAAGTTTCTTTCATTTTTCTACATTTGTCATGATTGATTCAATTTCGGTAATGTCCATAGAGAGCCCTGCAACTTTGACTGCTTCTCTGGTTGGTTCGATTTCTAGTGGTTGAGAAGTTTTAAGCGATCTATGTGTTTGTAGCCAGGATAATTTCGCAAGTATTGCTTTTTCTTTCTTTCTTGTAGACGCCTATGGGATTAGCGTAGTATGAAAGTGGACATTGAACTTAGTTGCTTTTTGGTGGGTTCCTGAAGTTCTCAGTGATCCGTTTTCTGGTATTTGGATAACGGATTTGTATGAATCTGATAAGTGTAGTTTAAGTGCCTGGTAGAGTCTGCAATCTATGGTATGGACGGGAGCCGCGTCAAGGTCGCAGAGGAAATGATACGAGGGTGCGGCAGCGGCGCCGCAGAGACAGATGGAAGGCGGGAGAGACACGAAAGGGATCTCGATTCAGGAGGATAGAAAGGTAAGTTATTTCAGCGGTTGCCATCAGCCTTCCAGAGACATGGGGAAAAGGGGGGTAGCGGGGGAGAATCAGTCAGGAATAGAGAGCAAGATTGTTGTTTCGGCAGTTGCCGTGGTCCTGTACTCACTAAAGGGTGGAGCGGAAAGGGTAATCAGCACATCAGCAGGATCAGGTCTCACAATAGTTGGAGTATGTACAGGGGAGCTGAAGCATAGCTCAGTACTGCCAATAGCAGAACTTACGATTTTCAAAGGCACAGTGCTGTTCTATTCTGTGCGAGAGCTGCCGATGGAGCATTGCTCAGACACACAACTAGGAGGCGGGGGCTCTGGTTGCCTCTGGGTGCCTCTGAAGCGCTGTAGATGAGGTCACAAAGAAACCTGGTGAGCCTCGTAGAAACCAGCAGTGGGTGTACCTTCACTGGTTTGCTAGTTCGAGGAGCAGCGCCGCAGAGCCCAAAGACCAAAAGACCCTGCAGCCGACTCCACGGCCCGCTGGGTATTTTGAAGACAGTGATGGTAGCAATAGAGGTAGGACTAGCAAGTCTCTCAGTAACAGGGGTCTGCAGCAGGAACAGGAGAGAGAACCTTCTCTGACAATGACCAAAAGACTCTGCAGCTGACTCCACCTTAGGCTTGTACCCTTGTGTGACAACTTGACTTCTGCCCTGTGCAACTATATAGGACCTCACTCACTCTGGATTCTAAAGTCTCAATGATCTTCCCATCCACCAAAACACTCCACTTCTTCCCCCACTTTGATCTTTGAAACGCAGAGGAATATCGCTCCTTCCTTCAATAAGTACCGGTGTGCGTACCCCTTCAGGCAACCAATTCACAGCATGAACCACTCAGGGTATTGTGTCTCCACGGCAGGGTTCGAAATTGAGGGGAGCTGAGAGCTATTTAACTCCTACCTGTGGCATAGAAGAGCCTGGTTAGCTCAACAACTACCAGGAGCTACTTTTGGCTCCCCAGACCAACTACTCCAGAACAAACAGCATTTAACCCATATAAACAATATTGAGATATATATACACAGTGAAAGTGATGGCTCAGTGAAGGAGTGCGCAGATGGGCACAGTCCCAAGAAAAGCAAAATGCCATAGAAGCTGCATGAAAAAAGGCAAGAGGCCCAAGAGAGGAGGGGAGGCTCCTTATGTTGACGGGCACAATCCCAGGCAATACTGTTGAAGCTGGAATAGACCTGCCTAGCTACAAATAAAAAGTAAAATTGACAGGGGCATCCCAGGCAAACTGCATAGAGATACAGAACCCAGCACAGGCATTATCATGAGCAGATACTCCGAGGAGCACTCAGAATGCCAACATGCAAGTGGCATTGGAATGAGCCAGGCAGTACAGAAAGTCCTGAGTGCTGGCAGGGACCCATGCGCGAAGAGTGGGGCATTATGGAAGACCTTGTGGCTTTCACGCAGGCATAGCAGAATAGAGGACCTAAGCTCGCAGAGGCAAAGGGGGAAGAAGGAAAAAGGAAAAAGACCTGCAGGGTTCATAGCGCCCAGACCACATAAGAGCAAAGGTGACAAAAGAAAGGCAAGGGCAAGGGCCAGATATGGCCAAGATAGCTCATGACTGCATGAGCAGCGGAGTCAGACAAGCAGAGCTCGCAAGAGTCGGAAGCCTCCTCATCGAGTGCCGGCAGAGGGCCCAGGGGCAAGAGAGGCAAACTTGTGATCAAAAAGCCTCATGGTGACAAATTCGACCCGGATGCCTTAGTGCAGAAAGGAAAACATTACAGCTTAACTGAAAAGGCAACTTAGAGCCCCCCTGATTAAGGATGCCAGGAGGAAGATGAGAGCGGAATGCCCCAGGCCCAGAGTTCCAGACGAGGTAGCAGAGACAACCGAAATTGTTGACCTTATGCTGACCTTCATGGGAAGGCATGGCAAGGACATCAAGAAAGGCATGGATTGCTCATGGTGGTCGTGCCAGGACAAACTACTGGACGTGGTTGGCATCCGAAAATATGGCAACTGGCAGAGGAGGCTAAACAGAGGAAAGAGGTCATCGATCCAGAGGTCCTCTCTGGCTGGGCTCAAAGGGCAATATGTCTCCTGGGCAATGTGAATAGCTCCATCGCTACAGAGAGAAGGTCTATTCTCATGAAAATAGATTCTAAGCTAGGGGGAACTGGCTCCATCAGAAACAGTGCAGCAGCCAAGGGCAAGCTATTTGATGAGACCTTTATCAAGAACATGGCGAAGTTTGCCAGCATGTACACCACGCTGGACAAAGCACAGGCCTCCCTGAAGATGGGAAAAGGTTTTTTGACAAGGCCGGCAGAGGCAAAGGTCGCTTGGCCAGCCGGTACCCCTAGTACAGGCCCTCCGGTCATAGAGCACACTGGAGAGAGCAGGAGGACCGACGGGCCAAACCCTTCTTCCCATCAAGGGGGGAGAGTGGGGGAGAGGCGGGGGCATAGGCAACAGCAGCCAAACGGTGCAGGTGAGACAAAAGGGAGCTCTGGCAGGCGCAATAAAAGCAGGGATTCTTCCGGTGGGAGGGAGAGTAGCACTGCATATGCAAAGATGTTTAGAGCTATCCTCAGGCCCCTGGGTTCCACAGAGAATTCAGGGTTTTCACTTAAAATTCTGGCAGAAACCAGTACAAGAGCTTCGCCCAGGCAGATTAAGTTCAACAGAGAGGACTAGGCACTACAGTGAGGTAGCAGCTGAGACAAAAAAAAAAAGCCATCGGCCCGGCTATCGGGAACCAAGAGGGATTCTTAATCAACTTGTTACTAGTGAAGGGCAGACGCAAGGTCAGGCCAGTGATCAACATGAGAGCACTGAATTCATTCTTGGCATACAGGCACTTCAGGATTGAAGGAATTCACCTACTGAGGGACATACTACGAAAGGGGGATTAGCTTGCGTGGATCGATCTCAGGGATGCTTACCCGACAGTCCCCATTCATCAAAGTCAGCAGCAGCTGCTGCAGTTCCTCTAGAAGGGGCAGAAATACCGTTCATACGAGCCTCAGCCCCCTGGTGCTTTACCAAACTGATGAAACCAGTGATTAGGCACCTCAGAGACAGGGGATCAGATTGATTATCTACCTGGACGATATATGCATAATGTGCCAGGACAGGGAAATGATCTCAAGACAAGACAGGATGACGACAGAATTGTTACAGCAACTAGGGTTCTTGATCAACTGGGAGAAATCAGACTGACTCCCGTCCCAGTCGATGGAATTCTTGGGATTTATTGTGGAATCTGTGAAAGGCACACTCAGCCTACCGTTAGATAAAGAAAATTATGGAAAGGGATAGCCAGACTGGTAGGCCAACTGTCATCCTCAATTCAAGCCCTCTTTCCAGGCCAGCGGCACAACCGGGCGTTGCAGCATTTAAAGATAGAACATATCAGTCAGGGACTATACCAGACAGGGACTATCATACAAACAGAAGGTCCACATCTCACAGGAAGCGAGGAAAGAACTACAGTGGGGGCATCACCACATGGAAGCTTGGAATGGCAGGGCAATATCTGGCTCTTCCCCGGACCTCGTGATAGAGTCGGACGCCAGCCACTGGGGCTGGGGAGCCAGATGCGGCGATCAGTCGACCGGGGGCAGGTGGTCAGAGGAGGAACTAGCCCTCCAAATCAATTGCCTCGAACTCCTAGCAGGATCCTTCGCAGTTCACTGTTGGATTGGGAAGGGGCGAGATGCGCCATCCTGCTCAAGAAGGACAATGTCTCTGCAGACAAGTACATCAACCAACTAGGGGGGACGAAACCCAGAATGCTGAAAGAGATAGCCAAGGACTTTTGGCATTTATGCTTCCAGAAAGGAGTCAGCGTAATGGCAGAGCATCTGCCGGGAGAAATGAACCAGATTGCCGACTGGAACACAAGGCGAGTGATGGAAGCTGGAGGAGTCAGTCTTCCAGGAGATCATGCGACAGAGAGGTCCATGTCAGACGGACCAGTTAGCTTCGAGACTGAAGTAAACAGTCTATAGTTATTCATTTACATTATTTATAAACACGCTAAGGACGGCCCGAAGGCATGGTAGTGCCAAGAGGACACAAAAACACACAACAGTGAGAATCCGTTAAAAGCAGAAAACGTAAGAATAAGTCATAGGGACAAGAAGAGTCCGATTATTGAGAGGCGTTTACTCAAACAGATGGGTTTTCAATCTGCTTTTAAAAAGATGTAAGTTGGTACATGACCTCAGTTCTAGCGTGTGATGCTAGAAATGCATCGGAGGGACAGGGCCTCTGTATTCTTGTCCTTTATTGCTTTTTATCATGTGTTCCGTCTTGTTTTCCGCACAGGAGCTCATGTGGGACTCCTAGCAGTGCAGCTCTTCCTCTCTTTGGTTTGGTGAACAGACCCTTGGGATTCCCGGCACCCATGGGTGGGAGTACAACCCTGTACTCCTACTGTATGGTTTTATCCTGTGTGTGGCCCACAGAGCAGGGTACGGGCTGGTGCCAGCTCTGTGCTGAATTGACAGGTGCCCTGAGCAGCCTCCATTTTGGTATGCACAGGCCCTGTCATTGGAATACGTGGATGCCTGATGGAGACAAGATGGCCCCTGTGGCCTCTTGCTTTCCATCGCCTGTTACCTTGTTTCGTGAAGTCCGGGAAGCCCTGTCTCTGTCCCTGCCCCCTGACTGGCTGTTGGGTGGAAGTGCCATATATGGTATTGTGGGGGAAGTCCAGGCCAGACCGACTGGAGCCTTCCCAATGACAGTATGTTGTGGGTACGCCCATGGGGTGGGAGCTGGGTGAATGGACCGTGTGACGAATACACATTCCGTGTTATGGGTGTCTAGTATCTGGTGTATGACAATGACTGAGACAGCCCTGCCTGAAACTGGTACGAATGCAGTGTGGAGTGCTAAATGGTTGGGTGCTTGTCCGAATCCAGATTACGTGTTGTGAGTGTCTGGATGGAGAAGAATGGTCTGAATGCACTGGGAGCCCGATTGGAAGGGCATTCAGGCAGGCAGCCAAACAATTGGTTGCCTGAGTGTGACCCAGCAGAGTGAATGGGAGATCAACAGTATATCTGCGGGCCTCTCACTGATGGAAATCGTTCAGAATCGGAAGTTGTTACTTGATGCTTAACCTTGAAGCCCACTGGAGGAAGAAGAACTGCTGCTGCTGTCCGTCACTAATCTGAAAGCTGCTCATCCTTCAAAGAACTGATCCAAGAGAGGACCTGGCTAGGAAACCTCTTCCCGAGCTAAGATGGACAATCGTACACCAGCTGATCTTTGCCAAAGTTCCCTTGTAGACAGACCTACGAAATGTTGCCGACAGGAGAAGGGGACTGCTGAGGAGAATGTAGACGAGCACCGGACAACCGTTCACCATCCACCGTTGTCGCCGACCAGAGCCGCAATGTTCCCTTTGCCTAAGATCATTTGATTCAACGACTCCCATGCTCATCACCGTTGACAGCTTTCGTCCTGCCGGAGAAAGTCAAGGCCGCCGCCGACCGAGGAGGAGAATCCGCCGGTGGGTTTCCCACCACCCGAAGACCTCAGAGATGCCGACAACTACTGAAGCCAGCCAGGCGACCCGCCGCCCTTGCTGGGACAAATTTCTACATTGACTCTGTGCAGCAACAAACACTCGTCAAGGTGCACCGCAAGCCTCAGCTTGCAGGACGTTTTTGACCAATCGTCAACAAGCACTGCAAGAACCGAAGCTGCTGCCACAAAAACAGTGTTCACCCTTTTTCTTCACGGAATCTCGATGACCCGTCACTCCTGCCTTAAGGGAGTGCACTCAAGAAGGGCCCGTGGACGACTCACCGAAGAACTCTACGAAACCAGGTACTCTGGGACAGTAGAACTTTTATAGGAGGAGATCAGACTAATAGACGATATATGGACTGGGCTTGTATTACATCTTCATATACAGGTTGCCCAGGTTGGGGTGGGGGGGATCCTCACACAGAGCAGTGTCTAGGTAACGGGGCCAGTATTCTGCCTATTGTTTTAACCAACCTATTTTCCTCCTAAGTCTGTGGTTGATATCTTTTGCTGTATTGTTTCGTATGCTATTTGAACTGAGTACAGTTGATGCATTTTAATGGAATCAGAGTAATCGTGGTTCCACCTAGAAACTGTATATATTTACCATTTTAGTTAACAGAGCACAAAATGTGTTATTGTGATTGTGTACATAACGTGAAGCTTATTTATATAAAGACTGTTTTCACTAACAGTGTGTGGACATTCCTTTGTGGGTGCTTGTGGACTACACTGTACTTAAGAACCAGTCCGCATCACCTCCTGAGAGCTAAGCCTCGATTGCTCGTCCACTGCTACCAACAATAGAGAATCTTGGCTGGGGTGCTCTGTGCCTCTCCTCTGCCATGTAGACAGCAGGAGTGCAGACGCCCCCCTGCGGTGCTAAAGCGGCAGTAGGTTGCACAGACATGGAGCAGCATGTGGAAATGATCTATACTCCACATAAGACAAATGTGCTCTCGGAGTCTCTAGTAAACCAGTATTGTTTTACCTCAGTACTCTGTGTCCCGAGAGGGGCGAGATAAGGCTGGCCAAATACTTAGGAGCTTGCCCTGAGATACAATCACGCACAATACACATCACACGAAGGTTGATACGCTATGAATAAGAAGCCAATGTAATGCTTTTCTAGCCGTTGTAACATGATATCTCCTTTGCAACCCTACCACAATGTGCACAGCATTATTTTGGATCACCTGCAACCGGGTCAATTCCTGTTTTGAAATACCAAGCAGAAAACGGGAACAATAATCAATCTTGGCTCCGATAATGGCACGAGCCACTGCAGCACAATATACTGAAGACAAACGGCCGCAGCTGAGCCAAAAGCTTAAGATGATAGATAGCATGTGCTGGAGACAAGATAATTAACCTGCTTTTTCATGGTCAATTCCTGATCCAAGATCACACCCAGTGTCTTGACCTTATTCTGGGTTTTAATATTGCAATGAGCAATTTTTAGAGATTAATATTTAGCATTAAGCTTCTTCAACTGCGTTGCAGTGCCCAAAATCAAATGTTCGGTCTTGGAACTATTAAGGGCCAGCTTATTCACTTGCATCCATGATTGGAACATTTTGTAAATGGCGTTAAGCAAGACAAGATCACGCGTGTAATCACCAGTCATGGGCTCAAGACACTGTGTGTCATCTGCATAGTTTGCGTACACCACACCAAGTTTATCCAGTTGTTCAAATAATGGGATCATAAAGATGTTAAAAAGGGTGGGTGCCACGCACGAGTGGGACCCCGCACAAGACAGTAAACTCCTCAGACACTGGGTTATCAGAAAAGACCCTAGCGCTACGTCCTGCAAGGGAGGATTTAACACACTCCATTGCTGGTTTGGAGAAATGCACAAAATTTCCGTTATCTCTCTGCCAGTATAGCGTGATCCACAAGATCAAACGAGGCAGAGAGATCCAAGAAAATAAGCATTGTGAATTTGCCTTCTGCCATAGTTTGCATTATATTAGTCTTGAACTATAAAAGGGTAGATTCTGTACTGTGGGCCTTTTTGAAACCAGATTGTTTAGACTCCAAGATGTCATGGGCGGCCAGGAAAGCTTCAATCTGAAGATGAGCCACCTTGTCTAAGATCTTCAGCAGGTAGGGAACATTCGTGATAGGGGGATAATTGCCCGCTATACTGGGATCAATAGAGGGCTTTTTTTTTTTTTTATAAGTGGTGAGCGCCATGCTTGTTTTATATTACTTGGAACAAGGTTTTCCTTAAAGGAGGCATTGATGAATTTTGTAAGCAGGGGCACCAAAGTGTGAATTACAGGCTTTAACGGTAATAACCGGGCAGACAATCACCACTACAAATGGTATACTTAAGATTGCCCAGAATCTCAGACAAATATTCCTCTGAGATGGGCTAAAAAGTAAACTCTGGAAAGTTTTTCGGGGCCATTCCAGGTTTCTTAGCTGGAGACCAGACACAGAAGCAGTAGCGACAGGCACCTTTCTCCAGGTCTGGGGAGCAGCGACGGAATACGCGTTCCTGCCATTTGCCATGATAGCACGAACGCTAGCGCAAGTCAGAAGACAGGAAGCAAGAGGGATTCTTGTGAACCCCAATTGGAGAGGTCAGGCTTGGTTTCCAGACCTGCTGAAAATGACTTATGACACACCAATCTTACTTCCCCAGAGAGAAGACATAGTGCTGGAACCGACAGGGGAGCATCACTCGCTGGTTCAATCATGGAATCTGAGCCTGATAGCCTGGGCGATTTCAAGAGATCCTGGGCCTTTCGGGAACAGCTCAGAAATTCATCAGAGAATCCTGGACCCCGGGGACCAGGAAAGCTAACAGAGTTGCATGGCTTAAGTGGAGTAATTGGTGCATGGAGAGAGGAAATGTGTCCCGTTCTAACAGATGTAATTCACGTGGTGATTTTTATGGCTAGTCAAGCGGCGCAGGCCAAGACGTACAGAACGATTAACACCTACAGATTGAAATCTTGGCCGGTCATGATTATGTCGAGGGGAAACCTGTGGGAGTACACCCATTGGTTTGTAGGTTATTGAAGGGAGTTAGATGTATGAGACCTCAGACTCCGAAAAATTCTCATTTTGTTTTGTATTCTTTATAGTTGAATCATTCAACTTTTCCAATATAATACTTAATATAAAAATAAAATAATTTCACAATATTCATAATTTACATATTTAAAAAAATACAATTGGAAATTAAAATTCAAATGTAAAACAAAACAAATATAAACACAAACATACATGTAGACACGAGAGAACACTCCCTTGAGGTTCCAGTTAGGCTAGGCATTTGTTTCCCCATTATTGTACACTTCTGTCCACATACAAATCAATGAAATCAAACAGAAAAAATAAAATAGAAAATCACATCAAAGAGTCACAAAACATAATTTACCTTTACAAAATTGACTGTGATATGACTGGTCAATAATCCATATGGCATTCAAACAATCATATATAAAATATTTCTTCTCTCTGTCATAGGGACCTAGATTGACTCCTATTCAGATAGTTTACCGTTTTAAAGCATTCAAATAGTTGACAGTGGCTATTCTTATTCCTATTAGGTGAGCAGAAACAATTTTCCATCGCAAATCCTGATTTACTTCCACCAACAAAACAATACTTGTTTGCAAAATGTATTTTCCTAAGGGGGACCAGATTTGGACATTCAATGATTAAATGATACAAGGTTTCCTTCTCATTTTTAAGTAGACAGAAGCTACAGATATTATCCGACTCCTTGATTAAGCATCTGTCAGCTAGAACTGCCCTCGTTAGCCATAAGTTAAATCGCAACCGCATAATTGCAGAACGAATGGCCAAAGATGGACTTTTAACTAAATTTGATGTAATTGTTCGAATTTTTTATGAATCAAACAATTTCCATCAAACTGTTTGCAAGTTAAACAGAGATCTCTTGTCCGAATCCAATTGATTCGGAACATTTGTAACTTGGCTTTCATCTGATTCCTGACAAGAAGGTCAAAAGTAATGTTTGCAGTTACTAGAGTATCATAAATACTGCAGCCACCTTTTGGGACATACACGATTGGATGACAACAAATATGATGAGAACGTGTTCAAAAGAGTGGTTGAGTCATTACACATAAGACACTTTCTAAACAAAGCACACAAACGCCAACGATACTGGGCAGCCAATGAAATCGAAATCAAACCAAGTTCATAGCAAATCCATGTGACCGGTACCCCCTGTGGTAAATGTAAAATCCGTCTCCAGTGGCTTATAATTTGTCAAATATATGACCTTCAATCATATCCAGTGCAAGAGTGCATTTTTGGATATAGTAGGTCCAAGCCGGCATTATTGTAAACTTTTGATATTTTCTCATTATAATTTTATTTTGGGATATCACTATCGCAACTTTTGCTGCAATTTTAGTATATGGCTTTGATTATAATGACTGGTGTCAATAGTCATACCTAAGTAAATGTATTGACTCACAACATCAATTTTAACCTCCTGGATGGCCCAGTGCATTACGTTATGAGATGTCTTTTTTGGAGCGTACATGAGGATTTTGGTTTTCTCCAAATTAATGCTTAGATTATTATCTTGAATGCATCGAGACAAGACAGTTAATATGTTTTGAAGACCTACCAGGCTTTTAGAACAAAGCACTAGGTCATCTGCATACAACAATGCTGCTATGGAACTCCCATCCAATTTTGGCGCATCCGTTATCTGATTACTGAAAACCTCTTTGATGTTGTGAATAAAAAAGCTGAACAGAGCTGAAGCCATTATGCACCCCTGTTTCAAGCCTCTGGCAGTTTTAATCGCCGGTGAGAGTAGTCCTTCTGCATCGAGTCTAATCTGTATTGATTTTTCTGAATGTAGTGCAAAAATAATATCTTTTAATGTTGATGGACATTTTGCTATGGACAATTTGGTCATTAAGACCGCGAGACTGAGTCGAATGCGGCATTGAAATCAACGAATGCCAGATATAATGGCTGTTTGCTGGCTCAGGCTTGACTTTTAATCGCACTTATACATGTCAAATTGATTGATGTACCCATACCAGGCATGAACCCCGTTTGATTAGGCTCACGTTTCTCACAAGTTTTTGTCCAGGAATTAAACTCCTTCAGAACTTTCCTTGCGAAGATCTTGCCCGGTGCATCCAACATGGCGATAGGCCTGTAATTACTAGGATTAGATCTGTCGCCCTTTTTGAATATGGGTACAACTATTAAGTTCCACCGGGAATCAGGTAGACTTCTGTTAATTACATAAGATCTAAAGATTATGTCAAGAATATTTTCCCAAAGGGTTGGATTTGCTTTAAACAAAGTTGCTCAAGCCATCAGGACCTGCCTCTCTGGATTTACTTGAGGGCTTGATTAGATCTTCAAGAAGTGTTGGGGAGAACTCTAAGTCCCATGATCTGGCTTCTAGAAATGCATAGATTGATTTCGCAAGACCTTTATCACTATAAAGTGCTGAAAGTGATGTATCCATTGTCACTCCATGACACCATTAATCTGACAAAGATTTTGTTTATCATGTTCTGCATCATTTAATAATGACCATATTTCTGCAGTGCTTTTATTTTCCTGAGTCTGCAACAACGCTGCTCTTCCTCAAATCCAGTTTTTAAATTTGGTCTTTGCTCTTCTAATAGCTGGAAACTGGTCTTTAGTCAGAAGTAATCGAGTTGCTCTTATTTCTCGTCTCGATTCAGTTTTACGAAGTTTCACTACAGGATCAATTTGATGTTTGTGGCAAAATGCATTTAGATCATTTCTCCTGAATACAGTTCTATATTTATTAATAACGGTAACATAAGATGGGCTACTAGTCTTTGCTTGAATTTCCAAATCATGTTCCAACATGTATAAGGTCTTCTCCGACCATCTGAATCGAGTCTTAGCATTGTTGACAATTATATTCTGCTTCATTTTGTTAGGAGTATTAGTTGGCTGTTGTAATTGCCATGGCCATATCATAGAGAGCAAGTGATGGTCGCTATTTGCTTGTTGCACAATCTTGAACTTGTTGATCAAATAAATTGTCATTATATATATATATATATATTCAATGATATTGCGTATAATTCCACGATGCCAAGTATTTTGCGGGGGTACATCTCCTGGAAGGGCTCCATTCCCTAGTCTGAAGTTCCTGTCAGCCATGAACGTGACCCAGCTCTCAACTTGTTTAGATCTTAAATTTTTTCGGTCAGAGATGCACTTTAAATTGATGTCACCTACAAGTATAGTAGCCGATACATCTTTTGACGCCAATATCAAGTCCAAGAGTTGTATTAATTTGTCATAAAACGCATCATCTGTGATGGCGGCTGGATTTCTGCACATGTTGATTAATGTAAAGACCGAATTTTGTAATTTGATCTTTACCTTTAGTAAAAAGTCGTTTGGTGCAACCCATAAATCAATGGTCAAGCCACCGCTTTGCTTAACAGCTACCAGTAAGCCTGACGTTGGTCTACCACTAGAGCCCTTAACTGCTGGTAGCAGTACTACATCATGATTATTCCAGATGGGATTGGTTATCAGCCAGATTTCCTGTAGCACTACTATGTCGTAGTCCTCAATGCAGTTACCTTTTTTCCATTTGCAGATGGCAATGTCCACGAGTGTTCCAGGACGCTAGGCTGATGTTCTGTGTACAAGACACTAATTGTTATGCTTTTGTTTCATACATGAAGTCTCGTACTTGCTTCTGTTGATATATTTGAGTTACGTACTCGTTCTTGGAATTTATTTGTTCATCTAGTTGTCCTTTGGCATGGGGATCCTGTGCTATGATAAAACCTAACTTGAATAGGTCCATCTTGGCTTTCCACAAAGCATTCAACACCACCCTTGATGGTATCCATAAACGTACTATTGAAAGGTCTTCATCAGATAAAAATCAATGTCAGATGTTGATATATCTTCTAATGCTGGAATTTCTCCAAAAATGTTTAGTACGCTCGTCCGGCACAGGTCGAATTTCAGATATGGAGCTACGCGACATTTCAATATAAGTGAAAATCTTCTGTGATTTGTTCTTGAGTTCGTTGTAATCGGTGTGTTGGCATTGTTCGATGATTTTTCCATATTGAGTTGGTGTCTAGAATTCAATACCTGTGTGCCGGATTCTTTACAAGATCTTAAGTCAGTCCTGTCTTCCTGACCACTTTTGGTTTCTCTGGATAGATTGTTATTTGTGCTTGCAGATTCTCTCTGATGTATTCATGAGATCATTCTTTTTAAAATACGCATCCAGATACGACATTAATAATTCAATGCGTGCGTGTTCCTCAGATGAGTCCCTTGCGGTCTGGATTGCAATCTGTTGGTTCAATCCTTTAACTGGTGTGGCAGTGAATTCTACCTGCCTCACATCGACAGAAGAACTAGCCTGTTGGCAGTGCTGTGTAGAGTGAGAATTCTGTGAGCTTTTAATTTCGAGCATCAGTGATGTGTTGCTTCGCACCCATGCCATGTTTGTCTGATGGGACTGCACCCATGTCTATCTTCAATGGTGAATGCATTGAGGCAGTCGCATTTATGTGTTGGGCATTCATGTATGCATCAACTGCTCATCTAATATCTTGTCTCCTTTGGGCAAGTGATGGATCCTGTGCACTAACCAGAGCCACTTTCGATTTCATTGGTACAAAATTCGCTGCTTTTTGCCGTTTACCAAATTCTAGGTTTTATGAGCTATTTGTCAATGTCATGCCATCGTTTAATGACATGTCTTCGATCATGCACACTGGCAGGGGAGGGACACTGCTCTGTTCAGCGGTAAGTTCTAAGCCACGCTTTCATTTGTTCTTTGCGTACTAAGGTAAGCCTCAACTTCTTTTCTGATGTTGACGACATTGTTCATGATACACATCGTCAGTTGCTCCTTTAGTTGGATTCCTACCTTTAGACTTTTTCCCCAGCACTGTTCTTCTTGTGTGGGACTTCTGTCAGGATGCTTACAGCCGGCCATGTGGTTCCATTGGTTTCTATTTCAGTAGCAACCTGGCGTTCATTTAATGCCTTCAGAAATTCATTCAAGGGAACATGCGTCAAAGTATAATTTCCTTGAGGCAAATCATGGCTGTTATCGGCATTCCCATGCTGTTCTTGAAGTGCATCCCGTTGTTCAACCTTTTCACCTTCTATTGTATTTTTCTGTGTTGTGTGCTTTTTTCCTAGCCATGCCTTTCGCACTTTCACAATTTGTTTTGGCTTAGACAGTTTTTTTTTTGCTTTTAGAAAATATATCAAAAAGTACACCATTTGATGGCAATGGTGTTGCATCCAGTATATTATCTTGTAAACCTGGGTCAATACTAATCCAAGAGTTGTTTTTGCGCGAATCGTGACTCACAAAGATCTATAGCACCCCCTTCAGCTTCTACCACAACAATCACTTTTTTAAAGAATGGAACAGCTGGCAAGGGGCCCTCCACAGCTCGCTCGCTGGTAGCTGCTGTGTTGAGAGTCGAATACTTAAAATTATGCTTCTCATTGTGTATCATACACTCACGTGTTCTTCTTTGTCTACCGCAATCCACTCTACAATATGTTGAATTGACTCGGATTGTAGTGTTATCTTGGTCTCTAATGTTTCAAATAGCTTGAAGAGACTTGGGATTTTCATGTTGACAGCTGCTAAGGTGATTTCTAGCATGGAAGGTTGGTCGGATGACCTGGTTGGTAGAGGCTCCACTCAGGGAGTTATATTTCGACGTGGAGTTGGGTGCACATAAGATATGGCTGAATCCCCTGAAGCTATAGTGCTATTCGCATTGGGTGTGGAAGTAGTTAATGCTTCAGAGATATTGGAAAGGGCATAATTACTAGCATGTATAGATATGTCCGATATAAAACGACTAGTATCCGGGCTTTCATCCACCACCCCATGAATGGGAATGTCTGCCGGCGGTAAGCAGGGAGAAGCCCAGGTTGTACCTAGTAATGTGTCATCCGAGACGACTAGTCCCTTGTTGTTAATTAGATCTACACGAGGCACTTTGGAAAGCGCCAAGGAATTTTTAGGGCACTCATCAGTGTGTTGCAACTTATCCACAGAATGCATTTCAGCGTCGAATACAGGCTGAAAATGATCTGGAAAGAAATTTCGAATATCAGATATTTGGATGTACGAGGAGCGTGTTACTGGCATGAGAGTAATGGCCTTATGCGAAATACGCGTAGCCCTGCCTCCCTTCGCTGCTTCCCCTCCCCTAGTCTGCGGTGAAAATAAATGAGTTGGCATGTCTGTTTTTAGAGAATACAGACGCTGCAACATAATTTCCAACACTTTCATAATTGCTATGCGTTTGTTATATGAAACGAACCGTGACTTATTAATGCAGTGAAATGACAAGAAAATGCATTACCATGGATCTTGTTAATCCGAGGGCAGACTGGAAAAAGTAAAGGACACACGAGCACACAACACTGCGGCAAAGTGGTCCATTCCGGTCCTTGCCTCGGTGCGCGCGCTCTGGTGATCGCACGTTCCGAATGTATCACAAACACAGAAAAAAGGGGTGTGGCCTAGACAGTTAAGGCAACGGATACCTAAAGCAAGTAAACAAATCTAAGTAAATAAATCAACTATCCTTGTCTAATATATAGTGATTATGCTGTTAATAGTCCATTAAAGTCCATCACCTTTCCATAAAGCTGTGTATGAATGCCAAATAAAACGCTCAGGGACGTGAGTGCAGTACTGAGAATGTTCGAATCATGGCAAGACAACAAACAACTATCTAGAAAAGCTCTTTGGACAAAACTGACTACTTTGTTGTGTTTAATTGATAGAAAGATCCACGGGGGTTTCATTTTACATAGAAAAGAGGACTAATACAGGTATTAGGACAGTAGATTATGCAGCTTTTCTGGACCGACCCAGTCAGATGCCTGAAGGCGTACGAGACCATGGAAGAGCAGTTCAGGCCTATAGCAGAATCTCAATTGCTGATAGCGGTGAATAAGCCATTCAACGCGGTGGCGTCAGCAAGATGGGTAAAATGGTGTATGGGCCAGACAGGCATTGATGTGGGTCAGTTTAGTGCTCACTCGACTAAAGTAGTCATGGCATTTACGGAGCATGCCTGGAGCACATTTTGAAGGCGCAGACTGATCAAACGAAACAACGTTTAAAATGTGTTCTTTTAGACCAGTAGATCATGTGTCTTCGTTGGTGGCAAGTAAGGTTCAAACAAGCATAATCAGAGCCTTAGAGTCTTGACATAGAATACAGATTTTCAACACATTATAGAAAGTCATGATTCTATTGAAGACTCTGAGGCGGAGGATTATTCCACCCATTCAAATCGCTAGTAGTGGTATGAATGATAACATGATGTTGACTGATGTACTGATGTATTGTTTATATTAATGAAGACGTCACTTAGATCTGCGATTGCCCACCCGGTCTGGACGAGCTGTTTCATTACTGTTATATATGTTTCAACATGTAGAATCTAAACTTGCGGCTTCATGAGGAGTGATCGATGGTGTCAGAGTTCAGGCGTTTACCGGTTGGGACACAAGTTTCAGTTGTCGTCCAGCTTCAGAAAGAGGAGGAAAGAAGCAAGTTGGGGATGTTTATTGTCGACTTGTGCGATTGGACTGTGGGGATCACGTGGATTGTTAAACCTGTGGAACACAACAAATTTGCATACGTTTCATGGACATTGTAGTTCATTTGTCAGTTTGGTGTTACTGTTGGCTGCTCAAGAAGTAAAGAGTAGAACTGAGCATAACCCTTCGCCTCCGAGTCATCAATAGAATCATGACTTTCTATAACAAATGTGTTGAAAATCTGTATTGACATGTTGTTCATATGATTATGTGATCTCAGATTAGCTCGACAGTAGTAGTGTCAGCTCCAAATGTGCAGAGCTGTGACATATTCCTCTATAATTTCCTCTTGTTTTGCTTCCTTGAATCGAAGTTACAATGGAAGCAACAATGTATTGCTATTTTGGTCTTTGGGGGAATAGTAGGAGTTTGTTTCTCAGCTGTTAATCCTTAGTGGTCTACTGCCCCTAACTTGTTTCCAGTATTCTTCCGAGATTGCCCAAGGAATTGCTGGTTCTTCTGGGTCAGGTAAGAAACATACAAGGTGGGTGTACAGTGAGAGTTTTTTCGTTCACCTTGGTTTCCTTCTTTCTTTTTCCCCCTTCCACTCTGTTTCTTGCGTTCTTGCTTTCCAGTGGTGTACTGCTTCCATTTCCACTGGCATAAATGTTTTGCTTTCCTCTTTATCATTAAACTTTTAATGTACATCCACCTTCTTTTGTTTATTTAGTCCAGCTTCCATCATTAGTATGCCTTATTTCTGTCTGTTTCTTGGCAACCAGTTCAATAGGAATGCCAAAACACTGAGGCTCAAGCGCTTCAGTACGTGCCTCCCAATGACTGCTCATTCTCATGCTCCTCCTCGCTCCTGGCCATGAGCTACTGACTTCGGTGTAGCTTACCCTCATGCATGGCAGTGCGTCACTGATTCTGGTGGGGGGAAGTCTGCTATAAGTCGGTCAGCTAATGTGGCACTCACTGCTCTTCCCCAACTAGTTTGCAGGCCTTTGCTCCTGCTTTCCTGAATCCCAGCCACAGGTCCTACTCTGTATGTCAAGAACGTTTTGTCCATTACAGGGCTGTACCCCCTCGAGAGGCACAGCTTCACCTTAATGATGCACAATAAGGCCAAAGCACGTGTCAGGGGTTGCTTTTGGTACTCTTGTTCAGGGGAGAATTGCCCAGCATTTCGGTGCTGGACTGCCCTTGTGGGTGGGACCAGACCGATATGCAAATGCATATTTCTCATCTGTGAAGAGTGTAGTGAGCAAAAGCGTGGTTGTAGACACTCCTCAGTGGGAGAAATTCCATAGAAAAGGGTATTTGACCCATGTTTGTTCTCAGTAGAGGGGCTCCCACAACCTTGTGTAGTTTGACTGTGGTGTTTTCATCATCGCAAAAGTTTTTTCTTTTGTAAGAAAAGCGTTTTCTTTTGTGTTGTGTGTTTGGCTAGGGGTTTGGGGGGCGGTGGATTAGAAAGGGGATTGGGGATAAACCCCCCTTTAAAAAAGAACCAAAAAACAGCCAAAATATCTGCGGTGAAAACATCACAGTAAAAAAGGCCATATTGGGGGGTTTGTCCTGTTCTGTTTATTCTTTGCATTTTTGGACTTGTAGCTCGAGATTTATAATGAGAAAACAAGGTATAAAATTCCCTGTACGCAAAGAAGAAAACAACAAGCCAGTAACATAGCTCAGCATGTTAAGCACTCGCTGCCGAGATCTGTATGTGGTCTGCAGGTCACAGCTGCAAATTCCCAGCAGGGCCAACTCATCCTGAGGTTGATAAAGGAGTACCAACTTCTGTTGGGCAATAATAATTGTACATATAAATGTTCAAAGTACAAATTGCAAAAGAACTACACATACATTATTATCGCTAAGAACGTAGATATCCTTGGAGCTGCATAAAGCTTGTGATTGACATACTCTGCATTTACCCCTAAAATTATCTTTCCAGAATGATCAGGGTGTGAAACGCAACAATGCTGTTCTTTTTTTTTCCCCGCATGATTGAAGCTAGGATCAACATGCACCCAGTGGTCGAAGTGGGCGGGAGCAGTGCTCCTCCATAGCTCTCAACTCACACGCTTTTGGCGGGTGTCACCCGCCTTGTAAAGGGCTGAATCACCCGCCAAGCCTCATGCACGCCCATTCATTCCAATGGGCCTCTCACCCGCCAAAAACAAAATCGGGTGATTTCACCCGCCTTTGCAGCACAAATGGTTGAGAGCTATGCTCCTCTACTTCTTTTAATAAAGTTTTACTGTTCCTATACTTTTATTTTTAAAAGAAACCGTTCCGGAACAGTTTCGTTTTAAAACAAAAGTGTAGCAAGAAGTTTAAACTTGCACTTCAGTGCACTGCACAGGACATTTCCTTAAAGAGCAGGCAGATGTGTTTTGGGGTTTTTATTGTGCATGGGCAGGGGCGCGGCGATGGGGTCTCTGGGGAGTGGTGCAGGCCAGTAATGAACATAGTTCCACTACTTCTTTTCGTACACTTCGACCACTGCATGCACCTCACAAATTTGAATCCTGGCAGTGCTGACTTAGCCCTTCATCTTTAAAAGGGCAATACATTTAGTATTCTTAAATTGAGCAATTACAGCTATTATAGCAGTGCTTTTAAGCAGTAAAATGCCGTCATGAAATACCATACAAAAATATATTTTATTAAAATATTAAAAACTGACAATCTGGCACTTTAAAATTGTTTGCTTAGAGCTCAGCATTTAAAGGGGTTTTAAGAAGAATCTGCATTAGAGCGATTTGTAGTTTTAATAAAGTTCAAATATAGTTTAATGAAATTAAAATGTACACATTGGAATTAAAACCTAGATCCCAATTATTTTTAAAAAGAAAGCCAGGGACTGGAAAAGTGGGGTCCAGTAACATGGGGCATCGGCTAGTATCTCCTTGGTCCAGTGACACTATCATCACTCCCTGCCACCATGCTCCCGAGGGCTTCGCATTCGCGCTCAGCAAACTCACCATGTTAGCCCGGCAGAGCCACTGCCAGGGGCTGCTCCTGGATGAGACTCATGTCTCCATGGCAGACCCCTCTTCCTTGGTAGGAGTTTACTGTAGCATTCGCTTCCCTGATGTTGAACGAGGCGCGCGCAAGCCTGCGCAGAGCAGGACAACACAATCAAACTCTCCCGGTCTTTGCGCGCTTTGGCTTCCGGGAAACGTAGTTCTGGGGAAAACACTGTCATTCATAACTTATATTACGACGGCCATCTTATAGTGCAGGCAATATGCATCGTTCATACCTCTTAACGCTCTTAACGCTCTTAACGCTTTTATCTAGCATATCATTTTACAAATTCTACTTTCTTTAAAATAAGAATGCGAAAATACAGATTAAACTGTGCATTGGATAGTTAAAAAAGGTTAAAATAAAAAGTACGTTAAAACCATCAGGAATCTATCACTGTTAGATACACTTGTTAATGTTTTTAATATATAACTTTTCATTTTACTAGTATTTATGACAAGCTTCCAAGCGTTTCAGGTAATCCGTACTGTTTCAAAATGGCTATTGTTCTGTTTTTATAATTGTGGCGGTAGACGGGCACGGACTTGCCGTTCCTATGCAGTCTATCCACGACAGAGGAATAACCTATGACACAGGACGAAGGGTAACCATGACAGCAGGGCGCCTTCTTCTTGGTGTTTTTTTATTTTTTGTTTTTTTATTTTTTGTGTTTAATAATTTTTATTTATTTTAAATAAGAACATAATGATGTACAACAAAACGGTGAACTGAGAAAAGTACATCAAATACTGGAAGAACATATGAAAACCGAGTAGTAGAACAGAGAGTTTTTATTGCATACATGCCAACCACTCCTGATTTTCTAGTGAAAAATACTGCTATTTTTCACGATCTCCCGCCTAAAATAGTTATTTCCCCAATGCATTCCTATGGGAAAATTGTTGTCTCCCAATTTCCCTGTAGAAATCACCCTCACAGGCTGTCAGAATGTTGGCATGTATGAATAAGCGTTATTTAAATCTAAGTCAATAATCATATTAGAATTGTGTAAAGGGGAACTATTTTTCATTTATCAGAACTGTTAACACTTGCCAAACTAATGATTGGAACTATTATTAATCCTGACATCAGTTGCATTGAATCTCCCCTGCTTTTCATTTGTTCATTCTATGTCAAGACTGGAGGGTCGGATTATGCTTTCTCTTCAACTTTACTGATCATGATCAGTAAAGTTGAAGAGAAAGCATAATCCTTCCCCTCCTGTCTTTAATAGAATTATGACTTTCTGTAACGAATGTGTTGAAAATCGGAATTATTGTATAATGTTTGGTGGAACTCCATTTGCTCCATCCACCAGATCGAAAAATGCTATGCCTCTTGATGTTATGCACAAGTTGAACAAAAAATTGAATTAACTTCATCAATATCTTAATTCTCAAAATTAGTATTTAATTGCATATTGATATTATATCGTTATTTTCTCTCCTTCCCTCGTGTGTCCTGTCATGTCCTTTTTGTCTTTGATTCTATGTCAAGACCGGAGGCTCGGATTATGCTCCTTGCTCAACTTAACTGATCAGCAGCAAAGAACAAACCAATAAACATGCAACACAAAAACCAATAAAACTACCATAACCATGTTTTTTGCGTCTTTTGTAGTTCATTTCTTATTGGTCCTTAAACTGACCATGTGATATTTCCAGCCAATCAACATGTCCTTAGTCCTTAAAACCTCCTGTCCTTCTATTCCTCCTCTTTCTTTGCTGCTCGGCAGCGAGTTAAGTGCCTTTTTATTATTCTTACTACGTGTGAGGGTTTATATAGAGTGTTTGTGTATATATATATTTGCACGCACACGCGCGCGCTATTAGAGGGCGGCAGAGCATATCCGCATTCGTTTTTAGATCTTTGAAGTTACGGTCGCGACAGGGCTAGAGCTCCGACGACTGCAACTTCAAAGACCCGACATAGAGGGCACTGCGGTCACGGAAGAGAGAGCGCGTCGGGACCGCGTAGTTCCGGCGCTGTCTCTTTCATTCCAAGACCGTTACAGAGTCATTCAGGTGAGATTCTACGAACGCTAACATTACTACAGATGATCTGAGAGATCTATAAATATATTTTCGTTCCGCTTTCAGAGCGCAACGTTCAGTCAAGATCGAGTTACTCGATCTAGGAATACAGCGCCCCTGCAGGCCATTATAAGGTACCACACAACAATACGGGCACAGTCCCAGGTAAAACCTGATATTTTACATATATAACATATATGATATAACAGACCAGGCGATCACTACAAATATATATATATATATATTTATTTATATCTCTCAATACAGAGAGAATATATAGAAATATCTTAAACCCTGGTATACATATATACTATTGAAATACCCAGTGTTTCTGTGCAAACATGAGCTCCTCCAGTGATGAGGGGAAGGCTAGCATTAGCCAGAAGAGGAGCCATTCGGAGATGACTCAGGTCCTCCAAAAAGCCCTGGGGGCCTCGCAAGGACCACAGCAGATAGCTCTGATGGAGGACTGGCTCAAGTTCTCACAGGGCCTGGAGGAAATCAAAGGGCTTAAGGCACAGGGGAAATCAAAAAGGGCAGAAAAACAGCCCGCAGGGCAGAGGAAGCCCACACCCCCCTAGGCACACCACCAAAGAAGAAGGGTGGTAAAAGGAGGAGAATAAGAGGAAAAGCGGGGCCCTCAGATGAGGGTGAGGACGACTGGGAGGAAGAATACTCAGAAGAGGAAGAATTATTTTCTATATCCTCCTCAGAGGAAGAAGGCTACAAAGCGCCAAAGAAAAAGAAAAGAGAGGAGACAGAGGAGGATGTGCAGGGGACGATGACTTCGATACGGAGGCACTAATTCACCCTAGGTCATCCGAATGGGAGCCGCCAAAAAGAATAGCGGCCTACTTAAGAAAGTGCTTGAGAGCGCCACTAGCCAAAGAGGACTAGGAGTAAAATGAGGGCGGAAAGCCCCAGGCCTCACCTCTCATGGGGCGCAGCAGATACACCCGAAATAGATGAAAAAAGGATTACATTTATGAGCAAATACACGAAAGACGTGAGGAAGGGTCTGGATAGATCCTGGCGGTCATGCCAAGACAAAATGCTAGACATGACAGGATCCCTCACAAAAATTCTCCAAATTGGAGAGGAGGCCAGAGAAAAAGGAGAGCCGATAGACCCGACAATCCTAATCGGGTGGGCCCAGAGGGTGATATGTATGTTGGGAAACGCCAACCACCCCATCACCACAGAAAGAAGGAGATCTTTGTTGGTGAAAATTGATCCGAAGTTGAGCGAGTTGGCCTCCTCAGAATCAGCGTCAACCGTGAAAGGAACATTATTCGGGGACTCCTTTATCAAGGAGCTAACCAAATTTGCGAATTCATATGCTGCACTGGACAAGGCACAGGCCTCTCTCAAAAGAGTGTTTCGGAGAAACATTTTTGGACGGGCCAGCAGAAGCAGGGGTCGCTCAGCTGGCTGATTCCACTATAATAGATCCTATGAAGACAGAGCACAGTGGCGAGAGCAGGAGGATCAAAGACAAATGCCTTTCTTTACATCAAGGAGTAGAGGAAGAGGCAGAAACTGGCGACATGGGGAACGTCAGCAAAACAACCCAGGTGAGAACAGACTATCCACACCTAAGTACCCCAGAAGTAGGGGGGAGGACAGGACAGATTTTACAAAATTGGCTGGCTATATAGGGAGATACCTGGGTAATACAAACCGCACAAGGTTTTCTCATACACTTTTTAGAGACACCACATTAGGAAAACTCACCAAGAGGTCTAGAACTGAACACAGAGGACAAATTATTACTGGAAAGAGAGTTGCGAGGGCTAGAAAGCAAAAAGCTATAAGACCAGTAACAGTTCAATCAAAAGGATACATAAGCAATATGTTCCTAGTAAAAGGGAAACACAAGACAAGGCCAATTATAAACCTGAAAGGCCTAAACGAATATGTGGTGTACAGACACTTCAAGATGGAAGGGATACACCTGTTAAGAGATACCTTAATTCAGGGAGACTGGCTAGCCAGGATAGATTTAAAAGATGCATACCTGACCATTCCCATAGCACAGGAACACTGCAAATTTCTGAAATTCATCTGGGAAGAAGCAACATGGGAATTTCGATGCCTGCCCTTCGGCCTAGCATCAGCACCATGGTGTTTCACCAAGATGATGAAACCAGTAGTGACACACCTCAGAAGTCAAGGGATAAGATATATAATCTATCTAGACGATATATGTCTGATGTGCCAAGAGAAAGAAACACTATTAGATCAAGTACAGATGACAATAAAATTGTTAGAGAATCTGGGTTTTCTAATAAATTGGGAAACATCCAGTATAGTACCAGAGCAGTCAATGGAATTTCTGGTGTTCACAGTGGACTCTACTCAGGGAACTCTCAGTCTACCCATTCCCAAGGTGAACAATGTCAGAAAACAACTAAGACACACACTAGCAAAGGGAGAACTGCCGCTGAAGGACATTGCAAGATTAGTGGGCCGCCTAGCAACATCAATCCAAGCAATATTCCCAGAACCGCTACATTACAGGGCACTCCAGAGGTTAAAGATCAATCACCTCAGGAGGGGCGCTTCCTACGAATCAAATGTTGCCTTCTCCCAGGAAGTGAGGGAAGAACTGGAATGGTAGCTACTCCATGTGGATGCAT
Organism: Ambystoma mexicanum; assembly: GCF_040938575.1. NCBI lineage: Eukaryota > Metazoa > Chordata > Amphibia > Caudata > Ambystomatidae > Ambystoma > Ambystoma mexicanum. The sequence continues at coordinate 1,410,176,906 of NC_090922.1, forward strand.
GGAACAAGAGAGCGATATTTGGTTCATCCCCGGACCTAGTCATCGAATCTGACGCCAGCAGATGGGGCTGGGGAACCCGATGCGGGAACCTGTCGACAGGGGGCAGGTGGTCGGATCAAGAGACGACTCTCCATATCAACTGCCTGGAGTTGCTAGTAGGGTCCTTTGCAGTGAAATGCTGGAATCAAGAGAGAGCACAATGTTGTGTCCTGCTAAAAATGGACAATGTCTCGGCGGTCAGGTACATAAACAGACTGGGCGGGACAAGGTCCAGACTACTGGCAGAACTGGCAAAAGACTTCTGGGAGTTCTGTCTTTAGAGGACAGTCTCAGTGACGGCGGAATATCTGCAGGGCCATCAGAATGAGGTGGCCGATTGGAACTCCAGATAACTCAGGGATGCCAGTGATTGGAAGCTGGACGAGGTACGGTTTCAAGAACTAATGATTCGCTGGGGACCATGCCAGATCGATTTATTTGCATCGAGACTAAACAAACAATTACCCCGGTTCTTCAGCTGGAGGCCAGAGGCAGAGGCAACAGATGCCTTCCTACAGTAATGGGACCACCAGACGAACTATGCGTTTCCTCCTCCTCCATGATAGCGAGGACGCTATCCCAGGTGAGACGCCAGAGAGCATCCCTAGTACTAGTTACGCCGACTGGAGGGGGCAGGTGTGGTTTCCCCGTCTACTGGAATTGTCACACCACAACCCAGTGGCATTACCCAATGAAGATTTCATTATTCGAGATCCCAGAGATCTCAGCCATCCACTAGTGAGGTCAGGAAGACTCACCTGATAGCATGGGCAATTTCAGGAGATCTTGGGTTAGGCCAGGACTATCGAATGAGGCTGAAAACATCATTAGTGAATTCTGGACTCCAGGGACACACCGGGCATATGAAACAGCATGGGCTAGATGGAGTAGCTGCTGTCTGGAGAGGAATATTCCTCCCGATGGAATGGATGTAGTACACATAGCTAATTTCTTAGCACAGCTAGCAGCTCAAGGAAAGGCATACAGGACTATAAATACGGCCAGGTCTGCGATATCGGCAGGACATCCTAGAGTAGAAGGCTTAGCAATAGGGGAACACCCATTAATCTGTAGATTAGTAAGGGGAGTAAAAATGACTAGACACCCTAGTGAAAAGTATAATCAATTATGGGACGTAGACAGAGTCTTGAGATTATTTCTAGCATGGCCAGATAATCAAGATCTATCCAGGAAAGCTATTTGAGGCAAGCTAGCCATGCTCTTATGTCTTTTAACTTGTAAGAGATCCTCAGACGTTAGAGCACTGGAAATCAACAGGAAAAGTATATCTCCGAACGGAGTGACCTTTCTCATAACGAGAAGGACCAAGACAGGTTTGAGATCCATTTCTTATGAAGCCTTCCCGGGACAACCAAAATTATGTCCTGTCAGATGCTTAGCAGCATATGAGGATATGACAAGAGAAGTAAGAGCACCAGGAGTATCCCAATTATTGATAGCAATTTGTAAACCTTTTAAAGCCATTACACCGGCTAACATAGCTAGATGGCTTAGATGGGTGATGGTACAGGCAGACATTGATATAGTAAGATATGGCACCCATTCAACCAGAGGAGCGATGGCTACCAAGGCTTTCAACATAGGAGCCAGAGTAGTGGACATTATGAGGTCAGCAGATTGGTCGAATGAATCGACTTTTAAAACTTTCTATTTCAAACCTATGGAAAGTGCAATATCATTAGTGGTGAGTAAGCTTTGAACAAACATAATCCGAGCCTCCGGTCTTGACATAGAATTCAGGTTTCAACACATTCGTTCCAGAAAGTCATAATTCTATTAAAGACACGGAGGCGAAGGATTAACCCACCCTATCAATTGTAAGAATGGAATGTATTATAAAATACTGAAATGTTTACAAGTTTTTCTATAATTAATGAAATGATGGATGATGAATACAATAAGATGGTAAAGTTGTGAAATGCACAAGAAGAGAATGTTAATACTAAGTGGATGAATTTAAGATTGTCCCATCCTTGTTTTGGTTTATAGTCACCTTTTTAATTTATATTTCTATAGGGATGGTGGCAGACAACAAGCAATTTGGGAATTGAACTAGGATTTGCATGGAACGGACGGAATTACCAAAGGACACTGGACGCAACCTTGACTGGACAAAGAAAGAGGAGGAATAGAAGAAGGATAGGAGGTTTTAAGGACGAAGGACATGTTGATTGTCTGGAAATATCACATGGTCAGTTTAAGGACCAATAAGAAATGAACTACAAAAGACTCAAAAAACATGATTACGGTAGTTTTATTGGTTTTTGTGTTACATGTTTATTGGTTTGTTCTATGCTGCTGATCAGTAAAGTTGAGAGAGGAGCATAATCCTTCGCCTCCCTGTCTTTAATAGAATTATGACTTTCTGGAACGAATGTGTTGAAAATCTGAATTTCCCCCCGTTTTCTTCTTGGTGTTAGATATCAATCACTTCCTCACTTGCAGCAAATCGATAGAAACTACTGTGTGGCACAGAGGCTGAAATTACCTTCTTATGCGACTAGCGTCTTTTTCACGCGCTGCAATCAGCACTGTTTTCGGGGAGCATCGTTCCTGTACTATCAGTCACTAAATGTATTGTTCACAAGTATTTTTATTTAAAATATGGTGTATTTATGAGCTGAACCATATATATGCGTATTGTTTTAAAACGTGTCTCTTATTGCCCGAAGTGTATATAATATATGATATTTATTATCATGTGTGGTTTATGCAGAGTTTGGACGATATACAGTACGTGTTTTGCCTGCCGGCGCGTGTTTACACCCACAGACGTCGTTATAAGGCCAATTTGTATTTCCAGATTCTAACAGTAACTCATCATTCTGCCAATGAAAAGCATTTTTCATAGAAATTAAATAACTATCCATATATTCTGTTGAACCAGGACAGTAAATTCACATATGTATGTGAAAAGCGTACATGAGATCAAAAACAAAAGCATTCATGATATCATATGATATGATATGATATGATATGGCATTTATAACGCCCCAATACACAAGTGTTTCAAGGCGCGACGAGACAAGGGAGGGGGAACAGAGGGAAGACAGACAACGATCCTACTAAACCAGGTGTCATTCAGATCACGCAAGTGCATGGGAAGGGGGAGGGTGGAAAGTGCGGGGGAAAGTGGGAAGCGACAGTGCATTACATGAAAAAGAATAGTACAAGTAAAGGTATCGGCCAGCATGTGGCAAGTGCAAAGTTTAGTGCAGAAATCAGGCGTCAAGTGCTGGTAGTGGGGCTGTAGTCCCCAAGTGCGGGGGTTGCTAGTCAGGCAATGCAGTGGTGTGTGACTGGCGGGGGAGGGACCTGGGCCCAGGATCAACGGGTGGCCAGGTAACCAGTGCAGATTCAGTTTCAGCCAGGAGGTCAGCAGGGGAGAGGAGGAGAAAAGGCAGAAGCAAAGAGAAAGGTTTTGAGGTGCTTCCTGAACTGGCGCTGGTTCTCCTCAAGTTTAAGGGAGGCAGGGAGGCTGAAGAAAGAGATCTACCACCAACTCCTTGCTTGGAGAAGCGACTAACCCTGAGGGGAGTTGGAGGCGAATGAGCGAAGAGCTCAAGAAGGAAGAGAGAGTTGAAGGTATTGAGGCCCCAGAAGGCCTTGTGGACAATGCAGAGGGTTTTGAACTTGATCCTCGCAGCCACTGGGAGCCAATTCAGAGATTTCAGTCCTGGAGAGATGCGATCCCTGGGCCTGAGGCCAAGGACAAGTCTCACAGTCCTGTTCTGGATGAGTTGCAGAGGGTGGAGAGTAGAGGCAGGCAGATTTAGAAAGAGGCTGTTCCAGTAGTCCAGCCTAGAGAGAACCAGAGCTCTGGAGACAGTGAGCTTCTGGGGGAGCAGAGGAAATGTAGAATACCTCTAAGGAGGTGCAGCTGGTAGTGTGACTTCTTAGAGTAAAAGAAAGAAAAAGAGAGACGAAAAAACGTGTTAGCTAAAAAGTGTTCTGGTATAAAAAACTATGTCTCTGCATTTGTAATATTCTATTATAGTATTAGCAAGATTCAGGTCCTCTTATCATGTTTGTTCCGTTAAATTATCAGTTGTGTTGTGTTGTTACTTAGTGGGTATTGTATCCCATTCTATTGCGTGCAACAGCACCCTTGATGGTCACTTAATTTAAGTTGCAGAAAAGCAACTGTTTCACAGTCGCAGGGCCGCGTAAACCTGCCTGGCAGCATAAGCCATATGTTTGACCTCTGCACACACTGATAGTATGGATATTGTGACAGGTACAGGCCCAGGGATCCTGCACATACATTTACTGTGGCAACTCCCATATAGGGGATATCAGAATGTCCAGCTCCAGTGAGGAGAGCAGAGCACAAGTGAGCCAGAAAAGGAGCCACCCAGGTATGGGGAAAATTATCCTGGAGGCCAGTTTGGGGGATCCCACCAACTGTCCATTATGGAAGATTGGCTAAAGTTCTCACAAGGTATGGAGGAACTTAGAGGAACACAAGGGAGTGAAAGGGGGGAAGAAATAGTGCCCACAAGGCACGAGATATCACAACGCCTCTGGGCACACCACTGAAAAGGGAGAAGAAAAAAGCAGTGAAGCCCAATCTAAGAATGCCATGAGGGGGCGAGCAGTTCCTCCTCTGAGAATTCAGAGGAGGATGACGATTGGCATGATCAATCCTCAGAAGAGGAGGTGGATGTTGTATCATCTTCTAGTAAGGAAAGTGCTCCTAAGAAAAAGAAAACCCCAAACTCAGAGGAAGATAACGGGGAAGATTTTGACCTGAATGCGCTAATGCACCCGTTCTCCGCAGAGTAAAATAGCTGCATATTTAAAGAAACATCTGAGAACGCCTTTAACAAAAGAGGCCAGGAAAAAACTGAGGACGGAATGCCCGGGGCCCCATCTCCCGGAAGGGAATAGCAGAGATAGATGACAAGACGGTCACTTTAATGAGCAAGTATGTTAAAGACATCAAAAAAGGCAAGACAGTTCTTGGTTGTCCTGTCAGGACAATATGCTAGATGCCGTTAGGCCGCTCACCAAAATCTTACAAATGGCTACAGAAGCCCAAGAAAGGAATGATGTTATAGACCCCATGATACTGACAGGATGAGCGCAGAGGGCGATTTGCCTTCTAGGAAATGCCAACAGTGCACTCTTAACAGAGAGATGCAAATCAGTACTTGTTAATATAGACCCCAAACTCAACGAGCTAGCCACATCAGAGGCAGCGGCGAAAGGAAAGCTCTTTGGTGACTCCTTTATAAAGGAGCCTATGAAGTTTGCAAACTCATATGTGGGCATTGATAAGGCGCAAGCTATAAAGAGGATTTGGAAAACACATTTTTGGACAGGCTGGCAGAGGAATAGGGCCACTCGGCCAGTCGCTATTCACAGAACAGGTCCTTCAACGACTGAAGTTAGTGGAGGCAGGTTGAGCGAAAACCCAACCCTTTGTTCCCATCAAGGGGAAAAGTTAGAGGAGGAGGCTGGAGGCAGTCAGAGCGCCAAGAGCAACCAAACTCAGGTGTGAACAGAGACTCAGAGACACTGTGTGAAAGAGAGAGTGCCCGCAGTAGTTGGGAGACTGGTGCAATGCGTACAATACTGGTGCGATTTATCATCAGATACCTGGGTTATAAATACGGTACAAGGGTTTCGGATAGATTTTCACTCCAAGCCAATTCAAGAAAGATGGCCAAGCTAATTGGTTCAGAGCGTAGTATACAGAGTTGTTGGACGCAGAAATAAGGGCTTTGGTGCAGAAAGACAGGTGTCAGATCAGACAGGGAGCTTCATAAGTAATATGGTTTTATTAAAAGGGAAGGTCAAGCTGAGACAGGTTATTAATCTAAGAGGATTGAACAGCTTTGTGCTTTACAGGCATTTCAAGATGTTGCGTATTCACCTCCTGAGGGACATACTGCAGCGGGACAATTGGCTAGTCAGGATAGATCTCAAGGATGCTTATCTGACGGTACGGATGGAATACACCTGATTGTCTATTTAGACGACATTTGTATAATGTGTCAAGACAAGGAAACGCTCAAGAAATAGGTAGTTAACACCCTGGTCCTGCTAGGGCAGTTAGGCTTCCTGGTAAACTGGTAGAAGTCTCTACTGCATCGAGAACAGTCCATGCAGTTCATGCTATTCTTAGGGGATTACTCTCGGGGTACAGTGTGTCTACCTTTACACAAGGTGAACAACATCAAAAAGAGATCAGAACACGCCAGCCAGGTAAATGGTATCACTCCGAGAGATAGCCAGAATAGTGGGCCGCTTGGCATCTTCAATATAAGTGATATTCCCAGGACCACTCCGTTACAGAGCACTTCAGAGATTAAATATTCAGTATCTCAGGAGGGTTGTGTTTTATGAACAGAAGGTGCCTCTGTCACAAGAGGTCAGAGAAGAGATGGAGTGGTGGCTGCAACACATGGAGGCATGGAATGGGAGTGCAGTATTTGACTTGTCCCCGAACCTAGTAATAGACTCTGATGCCAGCAGATGGGGCTGAGGAGCCCGGTGTGGAAATCTGACGACTGGAGGCAGATGGTCTAGATGGAGTTGGAACTACATATCAACTGCCGAGAGCTTCTGGTGGGCTTGTTGCGGTGACGTGCTGGGCACAGGAGAGAGCTCAATGTTGCATTCTCCTCAGGATGCACAATGTGTCTGCAGTAAGATACATTAACAGATTATGCAGCACGAGATCCAGAATGCTGGCGGAGCTGGCGAAGGAATTCTGGCATTTATGTCTCCAGAGAAAGATATATGTGATGGCGAATTACCTGCTGGGCAATTTGAACGAGATAGCCCGTTGGAACTCTATATTCCGGAGAGATGCCAGCGATTGGAAGCTGGACGAGAGAGTGTTTCAAAGATTGGTGTTGAGGTCGGGTCTGTTTCAGAAGGACCTATTTGCATTGAGTCTGAACAGGCAATTGCCTAGGTTTTTCAGCTGTAGACCGGACCCCGAAGCAGAGGGGACGGATGCGTTTTTGCAGAGATTTGGACCCACTGGTGGAATATGCATTCCCGCCATTCTCAATGATAGCGAGAATGCTAGCTCAAGTGAGGAGGCAACAGGTGACAATAATACTGATAACGCTGGCATGGAGGGGCCAGGCGTGGTTCCCAGATCTACTGGACATGGCGTACGACAACCTGATTGCACTGCTGGTGATCGAAAAAATAATTCGGGACCCTGCGGGGGAGAATCATCCTCTGATGGGATCGGGCAGCCTCAACCTCATTGCATGGGCAATCTCAGGGGATCCTGGGCTAAGCCGGGATTATCGAGCAAGGCTAAACACATCCTTGAGGAATCCTGGGCTTCGGGAACCAGGAAGGCATACAGGTCAGCAAACTGGCATAGCTGGTGTATGGAGAGGAACGTACATCCAACTGGAACAGATGTAGTTTATGTAGCATACCTTCTAGTGCAGCTAGCAGTGCAGGGCAAAGTTTACAAGTCCATTAATACAACCCACTCAGCGATATCAGAGGGACACATATGGGTAGAAGGAATGGCAGTAGGAGAACACCTGTTGATATGCAGACTGCTGAAAGGGGTCAGACTGATCAGGCCTCCAGAAGTGAAGTATGACCAGTTGAGGGATGTGGATAGATTGTTAAAGATGTTTACAGCATGGCCTGCCAACAATGAGTTGTCCAGGAAGGAGTTATCGGCAAAGTTGACAATGTTATTATGTTTATTGTCATGCAAACGAGTATTAGATGTGAGGGCCTTCAAAATCGATAGGAAATCTTTGACACCCCGCAAGGGTAACATTTTATATATCAAGGAGAACTAAGACAAATCTGAGACCAATAGAGTATGTCTCGTTCCCATGTCAACCAAAGTTATGCTGGGTCCGGTTTTTACAGGCATATACATATATGACAGAGGACATATGACCTGCAGAGGTATCACAATTACTCATTGCACTGAAGAAACCCTTCAGGGCAGTAGCTTCGGCCATTCTAGACAGATGGATGAGATGGGTAATGAGCCAAGCAGGGATTAATATTACGACTGGAGGACATCATGAAGACAGCAGACTGGTCCAATGAGTTGATATCCAAGACATTTTATTTCAAACTAGTCAAAAAATTCACAACATTGGTGGTACGCTTTAAACAAGTATAATCCGAGCCTCTGGGTCTTGCCATAGAATTCAGATTTTAAACACATACATTATTGAATGTTATAATTCTATTACATGCACAGAGACAAATGATTATTTTTATTTTATTTATTTATTTGCATTTTTAAAGTGCTCACACAGCCCGGGGGCATCGAGGCGCTGTTACAGGAATATGTCTCTTAGTTGCGTATTCATAATGTGCTTAATACCCGGAGGTTTCTAAGTGCGGACCCGAGGATCAAACCTGTTTTGCTTTGTGTTGTCTTGTTTCCAAGGCAAGTACGTTGCCGCTGAGCTATCCTCCCAGGACAATTATCCCACCCTGTAAATCCCGAACAATGATGGAAGTTTATGCTGTACTATATGATGCAATTTAGGTTATGCAAATGTATGATGCAACACGATTACCCACCCACAAAGACCAGATTCATGGGATGTTACTTATTGTTTCAGGGTCCATGGCGGACGTCAAGCAGGTGGGAACATAATGCACAGTGTGGAGTTTGATAGAATGTCAAGCGTTTACCGGTTGGGACGCAAATGTTGTGGAGACCAGCGAAAGAAAGAGGAAGTTCCAAGATGGTGATCAAGGTTTATGGAGACGGTGATGGACTATTGGTGGAATATGGCCACGTGTTTAGTTTATGGACCAATAATAGTATGGACTACTAAAGACACAAACTACAAGGAGTTGTAGTTTTCTGTTCGCTTTATTGTCCTTTTGCGTTTGTTATTGTTATGCGGGTCGAGGAAGTAAAGCTGAGAGAAGCATAATCCTTCGCCTCTGTGTCTTTAATAGAATTATGACTTTCTATAATGTATGTGTTGAAAACCTAAATTATGATTGTAAACGTTTGTCAAAGAACATAGGTTAGACTTTCCCAAACTATAGAAAGAGGTATTGAAGGGACACTAGTTATTACCTGAAATTCCATGATGATATGTTTCCGTCAAGGAGATTGTATGAGGTGCTTGAAATAAAAGAAAAAGACAAAAACTCACCCTCAATTGTTTTCTTAGGGTGAGTGTGGCCTCAAGTCTCAATTAAGTGATGCTTCAATGAATAGTTAAAAATGTAATATCCTGTAGGGAAAAGTAAATATCAATACTTTGGTCCCTGTCTAAGAATGGTCATTATGTGTGGGAGTAAAGCTTAGTAACAAAACAAATAGAGAAACCTTACCCATATGTGTTGGGAACTTCTAGTCCTATATCTCTCAAGCTTTGTGGGCGTACCTCAAACACTGCTCACTGCAGCTGGGACACAGAGTAGCACCCCTTCCAACCCTCTTGTTTTGTTTGCACATCTAACTGGAGACTGGGGCTCCATTGGGGCTGCACCTGGGCTACTCTTGCCTAACTTTGGAGTGCCATACTTATGGTAACTCCCTCCCCTCCCCAATGAGAGCTAACATTGAAAATCTGGGAGGGTTGGATTCTGGTTGGCTCAACTACAGTTACAAGAATTCCCCGTTGCCACTCCCTGATACATACCAGAGGGATTCAAACCTGACCACTTGCATTCAATCAGCCTCCCTGAAGATTGCTGAGGCATGAAGGCGCGGTAGGAGGAGAACATCTTTGGACTGTTTGAGTTAAATGCAGCAGGGACCCAGAGTACCCCTACCACCTCTCTTGTTTTGATTGCACATCTAACTGGAGACTGAAAGGAGAACAAAGTTTATTCTCATAAAAAAGACAAGTATGCAATAGCTGCCACGGAGCACTCTGATGAAACCAACACGGTTGGCAGCTTATAAGGGAGAAAAGCATCACAAACTAACGTACATCACATATGGGATGCCAGGTCATTGGTCCAAGCTCCTCCTGGCTGTCTTCAACCACGTGGGCTTCTACTCACCGCATGATCAGGCACTTAACTCCATAATTGGCAATTAACGATGTAGCTGGTAGCATGACCTATCTCTGGCCTAATGTGCAGACATGGGCGCAGAGGCTACATTTGAGGTCCCCCTAACTTACAACCACCAGCTCGACCCCAGACGTGTTGGCGCCGTTTCAGGTTTTCCATCCATGTGCTTTAAATTTGCTACCTTCCCTTCCTGGCACCTCGCAGCACAAATCACAGCAGCCTTGGATATTCTGTTGTGATCTTTATAACATATGGGTGTTCAAACAGTTTTATGGTCTGTGATCTTGCTCTGGCTGGTACTGTGGAATTTTAGGGTCTTGGGATGAGGGCATCTGGTCACAACAATTTAGGGTTTGGGCTGAAATAGGTCAGAGGCTCGTGCCCACCTTCTCCTGGGATAACTGCTCGCCCCCTCATGGCAATACTGGGCACATTCTATTAGGGTTGAACGTGCTGAGAATATGAGCCAATGAGAGGTTTATGGATACCTGGGGATTTGGCCTTCACACACATATCTCTGTATTCCGTGCCTGGGCCTGCTGTGATGACTGCAGCGCAGCACTAGGCCTTCATTTAACGATGGCTACTGTTTACTAAGATGGCATTTTGCATCAAGTACGCACGCTGGCCTGCTCCCTCTCCTCCCACCACCACGGAGATACCACTGCAGAGCTAAAACAACAACATTCTGCCTTTCATTAAGGTATGGCCATGTAGGCTTTGTTAAAACATCGTGTATGCTGATGTTAATTTGCTTGCTGTGCATCGCCTAGCTGCGTCGCTGTGTGGGGCTAATTCCTTCTCACCCATTTTCAACAATGAATCCCAACTGGGCTACTACTTTTGACTCTCCACATTTCTTTGTAATGTAACCCAAGCCACCTACAAATGGCTGCCATATCTCATCAGCACTGGAGTGCTTTGGCCCATTGCCGTGGAGCAACATCAACTAGCTCCTGATTGGCTGCTGCCCTGTGCTAGGGTGGTCTCAGGGAGCCAGCAGGGGGACCCCACCCCTGCGCCCCCTCAAAAATCTTTTAAAGGAGGCAACTAGCTTCACTTAGCCACCCTCAACTCTTGCTCTGCTATCAAACATTCTTCTGTCATCTTTCACCTTCTTGAAGACCTTGACCTTGACATCTTTGTCCTTAATGAGATGTGGTTCAAGGCAAGCTCTGTCACTGATTTTGACACTCTTCTCCCTGAAGACTGCAAGATCCTGTCCAACCCTAGGCTCTGATATTCCCCGAGTGGTTGCCTGCCTCCATCATCCCCACGCAAAGCTACTCATCCTTTGAAATCCTAGTCTGCAGGCTGTCCACCAATGTATGCAGTATCAATTGACTTGACTAAGCCTACCCATGCATTTTGCCCCTTTATTAAACAGTTAAATTGCTTAAAGAGTAATTAGGTTCATGAATGGACCTATTGGGAACAATTTCCTCTCTTGCTCCCTCCTTGGCTTATCTCTGCAGCCACTCATTTGCCACTGGCTCCTTCTCACAAGCCCTCAAGCACTCTCTTGTGCACCTTCCCCTAAAAAAGTCATCTGCTGACCCTTCCTGCCCGGCTAACCTACGCTCTATCTCTATCACCCCTTTCTTGGGCAATCTCATAGATAAGCTGGACACCCCCCAACTGACCCTCCACACCGAACTGGCCGGCTGTCTTCATGACCACCAGTCCAGTTTTAGGGCTGTCAGAGGCACAGAAACTGCTCTTGTGAACACCCATGACAACCTACTCTCTAACCCGGATTATAATACTGCCTCTGTCCTGATCCTCCTCAGACTCTCTTCTGCCGTTGACACAGCCAGCCAATCCATCCTCATAAACCGTCTCCATGATACCCTAGGCATCACAGACAGGGCACAGACATGGCATGCCTCCCTCCTTTCAAACAGACCATCCCAAGTGCAAATGGATCCTTTTTTCTCCTCCACCTCACTCTCTACCTGTGGCATCCCTCAGGGCTCCACCCTATCGCCATGGCTCTTCAGCATTTACCCGGCCCCTATGGCCCACCTGATTTCCACTTTCACCCCTCATTTCCAGTGTTACGCCTTTCTATACTTCCTCCTCCCTCCGCCTGACTGCTATTCAGCATGAGCAATGACCTCTGCCTGAATGCCAGTAAGACAGAGATCATTCTCATTGGGATGCTTGCACTGGTTTCCCTCCTCTCTATTGTCAGACTCCCTGGGTCCCATCCTCTCACCCGCCTGTGAGGCAAAAAAACATGGGATCATCTTTGACTCCTCTCTCTCTTTCTCTCCACACATCACAGACACTGTCAAGAAGTTGAGCTTCTCAGGGACATTCTACCTTTCCTCGCCTTCCCCCAGAAGCTCGACATCTCTAGAGCCCTGGTTCTCACTAGGCTAGACTACTGCAACAGTCTCTTTCTCAATCTGCCTCTTTCCTCTCTTTGCCTCCTCCAACTAATCCAGAATAGGACTGTGAGACTTATCCTTGGCCTCAAGCCCAGGGACCACATCTCTCCAGCCTTAAAATCTCTCCACTGGCTCCCGGTGATCGCAAGGATCGATTCAAGACCCTCTGCATCATACACAAGGCTGTCTGTGACTTGGGACCTCTCCACATCCAGTTTTCCATCCCCAATTACCTTCTGGACAGAATCCTCCGGTCCTCTGGCTCCAACTCTGCAGATCAAACGTTTCTCCAAGCAGAGACTGTGTGGTAAGTCCCTTTCCTCAGCTGGCTCCTCCCTCTGGAACAACCTCCCTTATCCCCTCCAACTTGAGCCTGATCTTCTAAACATCCGGAAACTTCTCAAGACTTTCCTTTTCTCCTCTTCCTTCCCTCTCCCTGGCTAACTTCTGTCTGCCGCTGCGACTGGCGACTGGGGCCAGACCAACCCCACCAGTCCCCACTCCAACATTTGCCAGCACTTCCCCCCTGCCAACTGCACTCATCCACCCATTCCCCCCTTTTTCTTCTGCCACTTGCCACTTTGGCCCACCTAGCCCTTCCCTGCCCCCTTCCACTCCTGCACTTTTCCCCATGCCCCCTCTCCCTGCACTTACCACCTTCTCAAGTACTTGCACGGTAGGATTGACACAAGGCCAATATAACCTTTTTTTGTTCTACGTTCATGTTTCCCTTGTCCTCCCCATCTTGTCTTGTGGTGCTTGGAAACACTTGTGTATAGGCCCCATACAAATATCCAATAAATACACCCAATTTCACTATAACCTACCCCAAATGTAGCTCCTACCAACCCCCCTCCTCTCTATACTCTCCCCAAGCATCTACAACAAGTCTTGTGCCTCTGCTGCATTCAAAACATTTTGGGGTCCTGGGATGATCACCCCGCTTCCCAACATTTATTTTATGTTATGTTAATGTTTCTTTGATAGCGCACAACACAGAACTGCTTGGTAACTGTTATTTAAACATTCCAAGCGCTTGATGCGTGATTTTAGAATGTTTAGCAAGCATTTCTCTTTGCTTAGGGTTTTAATGAGATATATTATAACATGGGTGAGCTTGCATAATTTGTTTGGCCAAGCATAAAGAACAGAAATCTTAGGTGTTCTACGTATTACATTACTTGCCAATCCAGCGGGGGAGAATCATCCTCTGATGGGATCGGGCAGCCTCAACCTCATTGCATGGGCAATCTCAGGGGATCCTGGGCTAAGCCGGGATTATCGAGCAAGGCTAAACACATCCTTGAGGAATCCTGGGCTTCGGGAACCAGGAAGGCATACAGGTCAGCAAACTGGCATAGCTGGTGTATGGAGAGGAACGTACATCCAACTGGAACAGATGTAGTTTATGTAGCATACCTTCTAGTGCAGCTAGCAGTGCAGGGCAAAGTTTACAAGTCCATTAATACAACCCACTCAGCGATATCAGAGGGACACATATGGGTAGAAGGAATGGCAGTAGGAGAACACCTGTTGATATGCAGACTGCTGAAAGGGGTCAGACTGATCAGGCCTCCAGAAGTGAAGTATGACCAGTTGAGGGATGTGGATAGATTGTTAAAGATGTTTACAGCATGGCCTGCCAACAATGAGTTGTCCAGGAAGGAGTTATCGGCAAAGTTGACAATGTTATTATGTTTATTGTCATGCAAACGAGTATTAGATGTGAGGGCCTTCAAAATCGATAGGAAATCTTTGACACCCCGCAAGGGTAACATTTTATATATCAAGGAGAACTAAGACAAATCTGAGACCAATAGAGTATGTCTCGTTCCCATGTCAACCAAAGTTATGCTGGGTCCGGTTTTTACAGGCATATACATATATGACAGAGGACATATGACCTGCAGAGGTATCACAATTACTCATTGCACTGAAGAAACCCTTCAGGGCAGTAGCTTCGGCCATTCTAGACAGATGGATGAGATGGGTAATGAGCCAAGCAGGGATTAATATTACGACTGGAGGACATCATGAAGACAGCAGACTGGTCCAATGAGTTGATATCCAAGACATTTTATTTCAAACTAGTCAAAAAATTCACAACATTGGTGGTACGCTTTAAACAAGTATAATCCGAGCCTCTGGGTCTTGCCATAGAATTCAGATTTTAAACACATACATCTCTAGAGCCCTGGTTCTCACTAGGCTAGACTACTGCAACAGTCTCTTTCTCAATCTGCCTCTTTCCTCTCTTTGCCTCCTCCAACTAATCCAGAATAGGACTGTGAGACTTATCCTTGGCCTCAAGCCCAGGGACCACATCTCTCCAGCCTTAAAATCTCTCCACTGGCTCCCGGTGATCGCAAGGATCGATTCAAGACCCTCTGCATCATACACAAGGCTGTCTGTGACTTGGGACCTCTCCACATCCAGTTTTCCATCCCCAATTACCTTCTGGACAGAATCCTTCGGTCCTCTGGCTCCAACTCTGCAGATCAAACGTTTCTCCAAGCAGAGACTGTGTGGTAAGTCCCTTTCCTCAGCTGGCTCCTCCCTCTGGAACAACCTCCCTTATCCCCTCCAACTTGAGCCTGATCTTCTAAACATCCGGAAACTTCTCAAGACTTTCCTTTTCTCCTCTTCCTTCCCTCTCCCTGGCTAACTTCTGTCTGCCGCTGCGACTGGCGACTGGGGCCAGACCAACCCCACCAGTCCCCACTCCAACATTTGCCAGCACTTCCCCCCTGCCAACTGCACTCATCCACCCATTCCCCCCTTTTTCTTCTGCCACTTGCCACTTTGGCCCACCTAGCCCTTCCCTGCCCCCTTCCACTCCTGCACTTTTCCCCATACCCCCTCTCCCTGCACTTACCACCTTCTCAAGTACTTGCACGGTAGGATTGACACAAGGCCAATATAACCTTTTTTTGTTCTACGTTCATGTTTCCCTTGTCCTCCCCATCTTGTCTTGTGGTGCTTGGAAACACTTGTGTATAGGCCCCATACAAATATCCAATAAATACACCCAATTTCACTATAACCTACCCCAAATGTAGCTCCTACCAACCCCCCTCCTCTCTATACTCTCCCCAAGCATCTACAACAAGTCTTGTGCCTCTGCTGCATTCAAAACATTTTGGGGTCCTGGGATGATCACCCCGCTTCCCAACATTTATTTTATGTTATGTTAATGTTTCTTTGATAGCGCACAACACAGAACTGCTTGGTAACTGTTATTTAAACATTCCAAGCGCTTGATGCGTGATTTTAGAATGTTTAGCAAGCATTTCTCTTTGCTTAGGGTTTTAATGAGATATATTATAACATGGGTGAGCTTGCATAATTTGTTTGGCCAAGCATAAAGAACAGAAATCTTAGGTGTTCTACGTATTACATTACTTGCCAATCCAGCAGTTAGAGTACATTGTGACCATCTCTATAGTATGACATGCATTTGAATTATTTTAATAATTTTAATAAGGTTGGGAGCTATATTACGAATTTAATTTGGGCTATACTTTCACATGCAATAAAAACACATGAAAAATCTGAGCTTATTTTGTTGTTTAACAACATTGTTCAAAAAAATAAAATACATGTCACATGTTTTAATTGACTTAGCAATAATTGCACAGCATTTAAAGTACATACATTTGTTTTTTAACTATAGTGCTGATGACAAGCTAAAAAAGATTGTTTGTTTTCTACCACATTGACAAATCTTACTTAAAAAAATTATCATCACATTTTTGGTTCGTGTTATTTATATAAACCAAAATCACAGCATGTATTGTTTCTGAAATGTGTATTTAGGAAAATTAGCAGGATTGTGCCATCTGCATACTTTTTTTCTATTCCCCTTTCCTATATTTGCCAATATTATAATGCATACCTGTTTTTCACATGATTAGCTACAACACTTTCACTCTTTTCTGTTTTGGATGAGAAAGTGTTAGGGAGAATTCTCCAGAATGGCTAATTTCCTTTACCTACTGAGTCCCACAGCAGCTTTGCTGGATTTCTAGGATTTATTTTTTTCACCTGGTAAGAGTGTGAGCCTTTTTTTTCCCACTCTTACATGTGTTTGTTGGGTGTTTTAAATTTTTTTTGTTCATAGACTGTGGAGCCTCACCTACTCCATAGGCATCATCTTTTTACTGTGTGTCACACAGCAACATTAGTGCAGTGACAGAGGGTTGTCTTTTTCAGACTCCCCACTCGAAACTCAATTTTCTGGGACGGACTACTGTCCCCCAGAACACGGAAAGTTGCCATTGACTTTATTAGCATTTTTAAATCCACAGACCCAGTACAAACTATCTTCCATAGAGTATTGGAAATGGTTAATAGTTATCCCTTTTTGTCTGTTTCTCATGGAACATTATTTCGTTCCACTTTCTTTAAGATTTGGCTGGTGGCAGTGGTATCTACTATATTTCTCCTACTGCGGTCTATGAAAATAGCCTTCGTACTGTTTTAGGCTAAGTTAGTAGCCTCAAACTTAAACCCGCTGGACCCCAATTACTTTCATTTGGTTCCAGCTGGGTTTATTCACCATTTCTTTTTGTAAAGGCTTTCTCGTGTTTTACTCTGCGCGCCAAACCAGGTTTGGCTCCTTTGTTCACCGTCCTTTGGTGGGCTTCTCCTCAGAAGCCCTCCTTAGGCGCCTGAGAGTCTGTGTGGACTGAATGTGAGGAAGGGGTTTTAGGCCCCCTGCACAGGGTCTCCTTGGAGACCCACGTCGCGCTCCTGTTTGATTGACTAGGTGACTGTCCCGCCAGGACAGCCACCCTGCTGTGTGATTAACAGCTAGGCTGTGTGAATGGGGGAAAACTGCATAAAAAACAGGTCACTTGGAAGGCAGAGTCACCACTGGATCGAGAGAACTGAAGAGAAGCTGAAGGAAGAGGACGGCTGCAACTACTAAACCTCCCGGTGAAGCCCTGCTGCGGATCCGAATCTCCTACACTTTGACGACAGAGAAGATCTGCAAGGAATCTTCTTCCCTTGAGCTGGTGGGACCAACCAGTTCGCCAAACACCAAGCAAGGCCTCCCACCCCTGGTCGAATTTGCTGTGCATCGCTGCAGTGAACCGGATAGCCAGGAGGACCGGACCCTGTTTGGGTTTTAAGGAGCGCACCTTTTATTTTGTCCCTTTGCTCTGCTGCTGGTTTCTTCCCTGGGCAGTGCAGGACCCTCCAGTCTTCCTCCTTCATGTCAGTCCGACAGTCACTTCAGGAACCGTGAGCCTGCAGGTTCTGCCAGGAACTTTTGCCTCAGCTACAGCATTCTTCTTCTATTAAGGTACTGTGCAAACCCGGTCGTTCGTTCCGTCCGACCGCGGTGAAAGTGTTGAAATCTTTCGCCAATCCGAGGGCTTGTCCTTCTCTACTCCCATCGTAAGTAACTTTTCTTCCGACCAACTTTGTTTCAAATTCTTGGCAAAGACTTAACCGCAAACTACTCGGAACTGTGTGATCCTCTGCATAGACTCTGAACCATTAACATTGGCCCAGGCCTATTGATTTAATCCTCATTGTAGCAAGCTTTTTCTAGTTTGCCCTGTCTACTTACTTGTTGGTGCTGCTTGATTGTGAATAACCTTGTCCTTCCCTCCCTTTTTAAATTGCTGGAGTGCCATTTTGCTCACACTTCATTTTGAGCTTAACTTGTCCAGAATTCATTGGGTGTGGTGTGTTATATTAAGATTGTGATTTTCTGCTGCTTTACTTTAGTGATCTGTTTTACAAATGATTGTGTAAATAGATGTATATTCTTTTACTCAGAGTCAGTGTTTGTTTGAACTATAGCAATTGCTGTCCTTTGTGTAACTTCTGATACTGCTTACTTTACTCTAGAGATAAGTCTGGCTGCTCAGCCATCGCTACCACTTTACTGTGTAGTACAGGCTTGTACCAAAGGTGAATTTGTACTGTCACTTGTAGTCTTAATTGTGTGTGGTGTTCCCAAAGGGTACTGCATATGATTCGGCCTAACACTGGTGTACAGAGGTGAGGATCAAGTATAGTGATTACACTTAGAGTGCTGCTATTACCTTGGATCAACTAAACATAAGGCTGAACATCACTAAAAAGCAAAACTTTAATCAAGTCTGATATGTAAAGCTACAGTCAGGAGACCCTCCTTAGTTACTCTGTTGATTATCTGACCAATCTGAGAAAGGAATCTCTCTGTTAAAGGCAAAAAGTCAGAATTAATTGAAAGGTTGTTAGAGACACAAAGTCTAGAGAGTGGGTCTGAAATACCTAACCTGTCAGGATTTCTACTGTGACTAATGTAGGTTTGGGGCATTTGGTACTCACCACGCACAAAGGGCAACAGCCTGGACTTGGAGAAGGCAGGCTGTGGTCCAAGCGTCTGTATTTCAGGACTTTGTTGTGTCCCTATTGTAGGGTGCAGGCCGGGAGGCAGCAGAATGCAGCATTCGGCATCAGAACTGGGAAAAACTTCAATTCCCAGCATGCTCGCGAGCAAAAGAACTACTTCAGGACAACGCCCGAGGATCAGCGCATGCGCGCGACATGCGCAAGGATCCCTGCTTGTGCTAAAGGATATGGACCGGAGAAGACGTGCGGATAGATGGTTCCTGCAGGCAGCGACCGACGGGGCCACACCCCGCCTGTGAATACTGCAGGCTCCGCGCACCATGCCAGATAAGTGCATTTCTTTTATGGTAAACTAATGCGAACAAGCGATTGCTAATGGAACGCTAGCAGTGCAATACTGATACTGTCAGCGTGTGCAGGAACACACCAATTGGAATCCGACGCCGTGTGTACATGTCAGAAGTGGGGGGGAAGCCCTGGCAACACTGGGTGGGATTTCAAAGGCAGTCTTGGCTGATTACTTACCCGGTGCCAATTAGTTTGTGTGAAGTAAACACGGCTTGTCTAACTCAGCAGGGAACGGATGAATGTGTGATTGTGCCGTGTGAGGAAACACGGTTGTAGACATAAAACTCACATCTGCTTTTGGTTTTCTTGTAGCGGCGCTCCGCTGTAGTGTACAGCAAGAACTTGTATCCGCGCCGTAGTTTTACGGCAAGAACTGGGCTACAGCTGGCATATCTCCTAGCAGCATCACACGAAGCTAAGTGCCTTTTGGGTTGTTCCAATTATTGTGTTTGGTATTACTTGTTCCAGGGGGTGTCTGTGTGGGAGGACAGAGGGTTGAGTCTGTGAACAGCCCAGGAAGTGTGATAGGAACGCTTCCACAAAACAGTAATCTGTCATGTGCATGTACCATCATTATGTATAGCATGAGACTAGGCAGGTCAAAGCCTTCTGAGTGTAAGAGTGAGTGTCAGGGCGGAGTACCATCGATCTCAGGAACCCCAGGAGGGGACAGCAAGACGGACCTTTCCTAAAACCCCCTTACCTACCCATCACCATTCCCTTACCCTTTTCCCGGTTACCCTAATTCCCCCTACCTATCCAATCCAACGGACCCTAACCCTCTTTCCCCGGCGGGTTGTGGAGGCCTGAGTTTATTACCAAGCCAGGCACCAAGACCCAACAGGGAGGCAGGTGTACGTGCTACCTCCGCGCAAGATTGAGTGTCTGACAGTAGCACAAGCCCAAGTATAATTAAGCGCCTGGGTAGCACGACACCATGGAGGAGATTTGGGCGGTATTACAGGAGTTGAAAGGGGAATTGCAGGCCACTCGTCAGGATTACGTAAACCTAGCTGGTCAAGTGCACACACTTACCGTGCAGAGTAATGCCCAAGCTACCCCCTTGCCCAGGGATCATGTTCCGCCCACCCCAGTTCAGTTACACGTCTCTACTGAACCCCCTGTGCCCGTGTCAGCCCCTGAAAGGTATCATGGTGATCCGCAGCGATACAATCAGTTCATCATGCAATGTTAGCTGCATTTTATCACCAAGCCTACCATATTTCGCAGCGCTCAGTCCCGTACAGCATTTGTGATCTCATACCTTGTGGGGGACGCTGCATCATGGGCTACGCCCCTGGAATCAAAGGATGATGCTATTCTGTATAGTTGGGATACCTTTCTAGAGGAATTTGGTAAGATCTTTAATCGTAAGGCAGCAACCCTAATTAAAGACAGAGAGTTACTTACCCTGCGTCAAGGAGGCAAGGACTTGGTTACTTATGTAACCACTTTTAATCGCCTAGCGGTGGAAACTAATTGGCCCGAGGAGAAGCGTCTGGCTTTATTTCACCAAGGGCTAAGGGATGAGATGAAAGATCTTATAGCGCAAGTGGATCCGCAGCCTGAAAACTGTTCCTCCATGATAGATCTTGCATTGCGTTTAGATCAGAGACAAAGCGAAAGAAGACAGGACAGAAGGAAGTGGGAATCAAGACCAGTGGCCAGATTAGACCACCAACCAAAACCTAGTACAAATGAGAAGCCAGCAGATGAACCCTTGCAGATAGGAACGGTGCGTGGGCCGTTAACCAAAGATGAAAAAGACAAAAGACGTAGGGAAAAGCTTTGTCTATATTGCGGTAAAGGAGGACACTTTGTAAGGGAATGCCCTGCTAAACCCAAGGGGGAGCTGCCAGGAAATGAGAAAGCTCGCCAGTGAGGGTGGTCCGGGCGAGCCAATCAGAAAACACAGCAAAACTCTTGGCAAATACTCACCACGTGCAGGTGGTTCATGTGGCAGTCTCGGGTCATATCAGTTGGGCGGCCCAACGAGTACCAGTATCATTGATGATAGACTCAGGAGCCACAGGCGATTTCATCGACCAGGATCTAGCATGTAAATTTGGAATACCCCTACATGACAAGGAATGCAAGGAAGAAGTGAAGTCAGTGGATGGGTCACCACTCACTTCTGGCCTCATTACTAAGCAGACTAGGTGGGTACATTTGGAATGTAATTCCAAGCATCATGAAGAAATTAGGTTCGATGTAATTGCAGCACCCCAGTTCGGAATGATCCTAGGGTTGCCTTGGTTGGGAACTCACAATCCGGAAGTGGATTGGGCTCAGGGTTCCTTACATTTTTCATCTCGCCACTGCTTGGAACACTGTCTTGGTAACCCAGCCCAAGTTCCGGAAAACCATAAAACCCAGAGTACACCTAGACAAAGACACGTGATTGGGAGTACGGAGACCCTGCCAGTAGTCTACCAAACCTACAGGGATGTTTTCAGCAAGGCCGCAGTGGAAACCTTAGCACCTGATTGCACATTTGATTGCAGGATAGATTTAGAACCTGATGCAGCATTACCATGTAGCCGCATCTACGCATTGACCGAATCAGAAAACGAACACCTGCGAGAGTACATAGACACAAATTTGGCTAATGGGTTTATACGTCACTCCATGTCACTGGTGTCATCACCCTTGTTCTTCGCCCCCAAAAAGACCAGAGACCTAAGAACTTGTATTGATTATAGGGCAATTAACCGAATAACCGTAAAAAATTGATACCCACTACCTCTGATACCCACCTTGTTAGATCAGGTGCAAAATGCTAAAATTTACACCAAATTTGACCTACGGGGTGCTTACCATCTGGTGCGGGTGCGAGAGGGGGACGAGTGGAAGACTGCTTTTAGGACCAAGTATGGGCTCTATGAGTATCAAGTCATGCCATTCGGACTCTGCAATGCACACGCTGCCTTTCAGCACTTCCTAGACGAGGTTTTACGAGGTTATTTAGATCTTTTTGCCATCGTTTACATAGATGACATACTCATCTATTCCCGGAATCTAGAAGAACACCAAGAACATGTTAAGGCCGTTCTGCAGCGGTTAAGAGAACACCAACTATACGCCAAGCTAGAAAAATGTGTATTTCACCAAACCACCGTAGAATTCCTGGGATTTGTTCTCTCACCAGAAGGAGTTACCATGGACCAGGACAAGGTGCGAACCATAGTAGAATGGTCTTCTCCCACGTCCGTTAAGGATGTGCAGACTGTCCTAGGTTTCGCCAACTTCTATCGATGGTTCATTGACGGGTTTGCCAAAAAGGTACAGCCAATCACCCGTTTACTGAAGAAAGCGGTAGTGTTCCACTGGGACGAGGCGGCGGAGGCAAGTTTCCAGGCTTTGAAGAAAGCATTCACAACAGCCCCAATCTTGTTACATGCAGACCCCACTCACCCCTTGTTGATAGAAACGGATGCTTCGAGTTACGCTCTCAGTGCATTATTATCTCAACGAGATGACACGGGTCATTACACTGAGTAGCGTACTTCTCTCGCACCTTGTTGCCTGCAGAACCTAACTACGTGATAGCGGACATGGAATTACTAGCTATCAAAGCAGCATTTAGCGAGTGGCATCACCATTTAATGGGAGCCCAACATACAATAAAAATATTGACCGACCATAGGAATCTACAATTCTTGAAGTCAGCCAAGGCTCTAAGCCCCCGCCAACTACGATGGGCCATGTATTTCGCTGACTTTGATTTTGTGGTCACATACCATCCAGGAGTAGAGAGCAAGAAAGCGGACATCCTGTCCCGTTACCCAGAACCAGAGGTCAAATGTAATACAGAAGAGGAGCCTAAACCCATTGTACTGCCAACATGCATCATAGGTAGTGTTATAGTGGATGATATGTTTACCAACATCAGAAAGGCGCTAACAGCACAAGAACTTGCCCAATGGAGTGACCCTAACAAGAAAAATACTGTTAAGGATGGGCTCCCCTTTCTTGGAACTAAATTGTATCTACCCACGCCGGCCATTCGGCAACAAGCAGTCAAGTGGTGTCATGACTCTCCCTTCGTGGGACATCCCGGAATAACCAAGACTTACGAACTACTGACAGGTCATTTTTGGTGGCCTCGTATGAAACATGATGTTCAACAGTATCTACATACGTGTGAGTGTTGCTTACGGAATAAGGCAGATCATCGAAGACCAGCTGGACTATTACGCCCTTTACCCACACCGCCAGTACCGTGGCATACTATCTCATTAGACTTTATAGTGGACCTACCAGTGAGTCATGGTTTCACCACCGTAGACTCCTTGAATAAACTAGCACATTTTATACCTTGTAAAGGGGTTCCCACGGCCAAAGCCTTAGTTAATCTTTTTCTCCAGAACATAGTACGTCTCCGTGGTATTCCCCTTCATGTGGTATCGATCGAGGGGCGCAATTTACGTCCCGCTTCTGGCAAGCCTTCTGTGCCAACGTGGTTATGCAGCTAAAATTGTGCACCAGTTATCATCCCGAAACGGATGGGCAGACTGAGAGGGTGAACCAAACCCTGGAGCAATGCATCCGTTGTATGAAAATGATAATGAATCCTCTTGGGCAGATGTCATCTGGCTAGCGGAGTTAGCATACAACAACGCTGTGCATGCATCCGCCAAAATAACTCCTTTCTATGGTACCTGTGGATTTCACCCACGCTTCCAGCCGGTGCCTCAAGCAAGCATTGCCGAAGTTCCAGCTGTTGCCTTGCGTAAAAAACACTTTGAAGGCGTGTGGCGTAGTATCATAACTAACCTAAACACTGCCAAATCAAACTACAAGAAATATGGTGATACTAATAAAGGACAGGCTCCAGCGTATAAGGTCGGGGATATGGTGTGGCTGAACACGCAAAATCTTCACTTGATAGGCCCACGTAAGTTCCAGCCCAGGTTTGTGGGTCCATTCCCTGTGGAGAAGGTTTTAAATCCTGTGACAGTTCGCCTTACTTTGCCAACACAAATGAAAATTCACCCTGTGTTGCATGTGGCATTGTTAAAAGCCGCCCCAGCGTCCATTCGCCCCAAGAAACCTCCGCCTGTCACTGTTGATGGGGTTCCTGATTTCGAAGTGAAAGCGATTTTAGATTCGCGTTTTCGTCTGGGGCAATTGTTTTACCTAATAGATTGGCTGGGTTATGGGCCTGAAGAGCGCTCTTGGGAGCCGGCGTCGAATGTTCATGCGCCCCGGATAGTGCGTATCTTTCATGAGAACAACCCCTCTAAAGCAGGCCCTGTTGGGAGGGGGAGTACTGTCAGGATTTCTACTGTGACTAATGTAGGTTTGGGGCATCTGGTACTCACCACGCACAAAGGACAACAGCCTGGACTTGGAGAAGGCAGGCTGTGGTCCAAGCGTCTGTATTTCAGGACTTTGTTGTGTCCCTATTGTAGGGTGCAGGCCGGGAGGCAGCAGAATGTAGCATTCGGCATCAGAACTGGGAAAGACTTCAATTCCCAGCATGCTCGCGTGCAAAAGAACTACCTCAGGACAACGCCCGAGGATCAGCGCATGCGCGCGACGCGCACAAGGATCCCTGCTTGCGCTAAAGGATATGGACGGGAGAAGACGTGCGGATAGAGGGCTCCTGCAGGCAGCGACCCGCGGGGCCACACCCCGCTTGTGAATACTGCAGGCTGCCCGCACCATGCCTGATAAGTGCATTTCTTTTATGGGCAAACTAATGCGAACAAGTGATCGCTAACGGAACGCTAGCAGTGCAATACTGATACTGTCAGCGTGTGCAGGAACACGCCGATTGGAATCCGATGCCGTGTGTACACGTCGGAAGTGGGGGGCAAGCCCTGGCAACACTGGGTGGGATTCCAAAGGCAGTCTTGGCTGATTACTTACCCGGTGCCAATTAGTTTGTGTGAAGTAAACACGGCTTGTCTAACTCAGCACAGAATGGATGAATGTGTGATTGTGCCGTGTGAGGAAACACGGTTGTAGACATAAAACTCACATCTGCTTTTGGTTTTCTTGTAGCGGCACTCCTCTGTAGTGTATAGCAAGAACTTGTATCCGCGCTGTAGTGTTACGGCAAGAACTGGGCTACAGCTCGCATATCTCCTAGCATCATCACACGAAGCTAAATGCCTTTTGGGTTGTTCCAATTATTGTGTTTGGTATTACTTGTTCCAGGGGGACAGAGGTATTACTTGTACTGTGTGGGAGGACAGAGGGTTGAGTCTGTGAACAGCCCAGGAAGTGTGATAGGAACGCTTCCACAAAACAGTAATGTGTCATGCGCATGTACCATCATTATGTATAGCATGAGACTAGGCAGGTCTCAGAGGTCATAACTTGCTGAGTGTAAGAGTGAGTGTCAGGGCGGAGTACCATCGATCTCAGGAACCCCAAGAGGGGACAGCAAGACGGACCTTTCCTAAAACCCCCTTACCTACCCATTACCATTCCCTTACCCTTTTCCCGGTTACCCTAATTCCCCCTACCTATCCAATCCAACGGACCCTAACCCTCTTTCCCCGGCGGGTTGCGGAGGCCTGAGTTTATTACCAAGCCAGGCACCAAGACCCAACGGGGAGGCAGGTGTACGTGCTACCTCCGCGCAAGATTGGGTGTCTGACATAACCCTCCAGCAAATGTGGAAAATGATGATGATGATACTGTGTCAGTTATTATGGATGAGTTAGATGAGGAAGATGTGTCTCACAATGTACATCTTACTGCTCCTCTACCTGCTCAACAACCTCAACCTTTGTCCACTGGGACCCCATCAGGCCTTACACTCAGTCTTGAATTAATTGCTCTAGAAAAGATGAGGCTTGAATTTCTAATTCAAACGTATTAATGCTCAAACTGAACAGAAGCATCAAGAACTTAAGCTCAGAGAAATGGAGTTGAATCATGCCTCAGAAATGAAAAAGTTGTCTTTTGAAAATGCTTCTCTCCCAGAGTCTTCTAGGTCTTCCAGTCCTAAGAGACCCTGTATGCCTAAAGAAATTGTTGGTCTGTATGAGGCTAAGCTTGATATTTTGGATTGGTTGGCAATGTTTGAGTATAAACAGGGGATTCAGGACATTACAGGGAATCAGTTGCTTCCTTGGCTCTTCTCCAGGCTACCCACTGTTGCATCTGATGTTGTGATGGAGTTGGGGGAGGTGTATAGTATAGATTATGAGTGTGTGATTTTCTAGATTTGGGAAGACCCCTTCCCAGTACCCTAAGAGGTTTAGGACCCTCAAAAAGAATGATGGTACCCCTTGGGCTACCTGGGTATGTGAATGTTTGAAAAACTTAGATGGTTGGGTTAAGGGTTACAGAGTAAACACTTATGAAGGTATGAGAAATCTTGTTATGTTGGAGTCAATTTATGATGCCTGCTCCCCTGAGCTCAGACAGCACTTGGCTGATTCTGAGGAGATAGATCCAAAGACGTTAGCTAAGGCTGCTGACTTGTGGGTTGCCAAGAGGGCTACTCACAAGGATTCTGGGGCAACTCAGAAGAAGGATGAGGGAAAGCAGCCAAAGAAAGATAACAAGGAGAATTCTAATACCTCCAATCCAAAAGAGGGCCCCAAACAGCAACATAAGGGTAAACCACAAGAGAAACCGAATCAGACTAGTGTACCATCTGGACCCAAACCAGATGGAGGTCCGAACAAACCCCCATTCATCAAAACATTTGGGAAATGTTATGTTTGTGGGTCAACTGACCATGTGAAAGGGATCCCAGATGTAAGGGTAAACCTTCAGGGGTCCACACTGTCTCCTTAGCATTCTCCCCAGAGGAAGAAGTACCTATGGCAAGTGGAAACTTTCACCTAATGGCTGATGAACCCATGAGAGTCTCTTTAGTGCCCCTGGGTTTGTGGGAACAACAGAATTTAGATGTCTATAATTCCATCCCAAATAATAATAAAGAGTATTATAAAAATAGTGTTCTTGTGAAGGGCCAGGAAACCCCTGCCATCAGAGATTCTGGAGCCAGCATAACTGTGGTCGATGAATCATTTTTCAAGGTAGAGGATGTTGCTAAGGCACCCAAACACCTAACCAAGTTAGCTGGAGGCCCTGTGCAAATGCTTCCCCTGATACCAGCTCTCATCAAGTGTAATGATATGACTGTCAAGATACCTGTTAGTGTGCAGAGTGAAGTGCCTGGGAGACTCCTGTTGGGTAATGACCTGAAAACACTTGGAGTTGTGTCCAGTACCCCCAGGCCTCCCAGTAAATTGAAACAGGAGCTCACTAGGCCTGCACGGGAGAGGACCTTGAGAGGCTCTCTAGGGGAACTGATAGATGAAACTATCACCCTCAGTCCACAGGACTTGCCCAGTGCTATTTCAGGAAAGAAAGAGGCAACAGGGAAACTGAAGACCTCCAAGAAGAAAGTAGATAGCACCCCTGTGCTACCAACAAGGACGTCCCCAAGATTGTCCAAAGTCACACTTGTGACTCCTCCACCTGCTGAGGCTGAGTGTGAGGTACAACCATGTGTTGTTGATCCAGTCTCTGAAGAGTCAGATCTGGAGGAAGACATCACTCTAGTTGGAGATCTGGATCCTGTTGACCATCCTGAGCTGCAGTTATTACTGGCAGAAGGTGGACCCAACAGGGCAGACTTCAGCAGAGGACAAATAGAGTGTCCTACTCTTGAAGGTCTTCACCTACAGGCAGCTTCTCAGCTCGATGGGCAAGAGCCTGGGAAGCATAGGTTGCACTGAGAAGATGGCCCCCAGGGATAGACTCAGTGAACCGACTGAGTCTATCCCTGGGGACTGCAAAAGAGAGGTAGTGCCCCTAGAAAACAGACTCCAGTTCCTACAGTTGGCCCATGAGATACCTTTGGCTGGTCATTTGAGTTTCAAAAAGACCAAGGAAAGGCTCTCTTTATACTTCTACTGGCCTAAAATGGGTGCAGAAGTTGACAAATTCTGTAGGAGCTGTCACACTTGCCAAACCTCTGGCAAGAGTGGAGCCAAGAATGTGGCACCCTTGGTGCCTCTCCCAGTGGTGGGAGTTCCTTCTGAGAGGGTGGGCATCAACATTGTTGGTCCCCTTGACCATCCCACATCTTCAGGAAACAGGTTTATCCTGGTTGTAGTAGACCATGCAACTAGGTATGCAGAAGCAATACCTATGGGACTGTTACGGCTCAGGCTGTGGCTAAGGCTCTACTTGGTATTTTTACCAGAGTAGGGTTTCCTAAGGAAGTGATATCCGACAGGGGATCCAATTTTATGTCCCACTGCATGCAAGCCATGTGGAAACACTGTGTTGTCACTTACAAGTACTTTACAGCCTAACCATCCACAGACAAATGGACTGGTAGAGAGGTTTAATCCTACTATGAAGGCATGATAGGTGCTTTAGAGGAACCCCTTAAAAGAAAGTGCGACATTCTACTGCCATGCCTTCTCTTTGCTTATAGAGAAGTCACTCAGGAGGGAGTTGGATACAGTCCCTTTGTACTTCTCTATGGCCATCCAGTCAGAGGCCTGTTGGTCCTGATTAAGGAGGGGTTAGAGAGTGCTCCTTCCCCCAAGCCAGTCAGAGTGACTGACTATGTGATAGGTCTCCAGAGGAGAATGTCACACATGATGGCAGAAGCTAGTGATAACCTAAAAGAAGGTCAGGCTCTGGTCAAACAGTGGCATGACCAGAAGGCCAACATGGTTGAGTTTACTCAAGACCATCTTGTACTAGTTATGGTGCCAACAAGGCAGAAGGCCTTGCAGGACAAATGGATAGGACCCATCAAGGTTGTGGGCAAACCTGGAGAGGTGAACTATCTGGTGGACTTAGGCAGACCTAAGGAGGCTCCCAGAGTCTTTCACACCAACCGTTTGAAGGCATATGTCTCGAGACCAGAAGTGGGAGCTTTGCTTCTAGCTTCAGCTCAAGAGGAGGAGCAGAGTGAACCTCTACCTGACCTCCTCAGAGGCCAACTTTTGGATGAGAACATAGGAGGAGTTAATCTCTCTTATAATCTGACATCTGAACAACAGGATGAGTGCAAGTTTCTGTTAAATCAGTTTGCCTCCCTGTTTTCACTTTCACCAGGCTTGAACCCTTGGGGCCAGCATGATATCCTAACTTGTGACTGATTACCTGTGAAAAGCAAAGGTTACAGAATGTCAGAACATGTGAGATCCCACATAAAGGAAGAGGCCAACAAGATGCTTGATCTCAGGGTTATAGAGCCATCTGCAAGTCCATGGTCTAGTCCAGTTGTTCTAGTACCAAAGGCAGGATCCAAGGAGTTGAGATTCTGTGTGTACTATAGAGCTCTACATGCAGTCACCAAGACTGGTGACCATCCTTTACCACGGACAGATGAACTGGTGTATAAACTTGGTGCAGCCAAGTACCTAAGTACATTTGATCTGACGTCATGCTATTGGCAAATTGCCCTGACAGACCATGCCAAGGAGAAAACTGCATTTTAAACCCCAGCAGGCATCATCCAGTTTAAGGTTATGCCTTTTGGATTAAAGAATGCAGCTGCTACATTCCAAAGGATGGTCAATCAAGTTCTGAATGGGATGGAGGACTTCTGCATGGCATACTTGGATGACATTGCAGTATTCAGCCCTACTTGGAAAGAACATATTGATCACTTAGGATATATTTTACAGGCTCTTGAGCAGGCCCACCTGACCATAAAGGCAAGCAAATGTCAAATTGGTTGGAGGAAAGTTGTCTACCTTGGTCATGAGGTAGTAGGAGGTGGAATAAGGCCATTGCCTAGCAAAGTACAAGCTGTACAAAACTGGGCCACCCCTACTACTGAAACCCAAGTGCGAGCCTTCCTAGGTCTCACTGGGTACTATGGAATTTCATTGAGAACTATGGGACCATAGCTTCTCCTTTGAATGTAGTCTCTTCTCCAAAATTCCCTAAAAAGGTTAGATGGAATGAGGAGTGCACTGAAGCCTTTGAAAACATGAAGAAAGCCCTTTGTCAAGCTCCAGTCCTAAGAGCTCCTGATTATCACCAACCCTTCATTGTGCAGACAGATGCATCCAATACAGGTATATGTTCAGTCCTTAGTCAACTGGATGAGAAAGGTAGGGAGCACCCCATTTGCTTCATCAGTAGGAAACTGAAGGAACCAGAAACAAGGTGGGCAACCATCAAGCGTGAATGTTTTGCCATTGTGTGGTCTCTGAAGAAGTTTAGACCATACTTGTATGGATCTACTTTTGTGATTCAGACAGACCACCAACCCTTGAGATGGTTACTGCAAATGAAAGGGGAGAACCCAAAACTACCAAGACAGTCAATCTGCCTGCAAGGGTTTGATTTCACCATTGAGCACAGGTCAGGATGTCACCACCAAAATGCTGATGGTCTCTCTAGGATGTTTATAACGGACTAGAGTGAAGAGATTCATCCAGGAGTTGATTAAATCCTCCTGTTCCTTAGTCTGGTGGGGGGGGAGTGTTAGGGAGAATTCTCCAGAATGGCTAATTTCCCTTACCTACTGAGTCCCTCAGAAGCTTTGCTGGATTTCTAGGATTTATTTGTTTCACCTGGTAAGAGTGTGAGTCTTTTTTTCCCACTCTTACATGTGTTTTGCTGGCTGTTTTACATTTTTTGTGTTCATAGACTGTGGAGCCTCACCTACTCCATAGGCATCATCTTTTTACTGTGTGTCACACAGCACCTTTAGTGCAGTGACACAGGGTTGTCTTTTTCAGACTTCCCACTCTAAATTCCATTTTCTGGGACTGACTACTGTCCCCAGAACATCTAAGGTTGCCATTGACTTTATTAGTCTTTTAAATCCACAGACCCAGTACAAACTATCTTCCATAGAGTACTGGAAATGGTTAATAGTTATCCCTTTTTGTCTGTTTATCATGGAACATTATTTTGTTCCCCTTTCTTTAAGATTTGGCTGATGGCAGTGGTAGCTACTGTATTTTTCCTACCGCGGTCTATGAAAATAGCCTTGCTACTGTTTTAGGCTAAGTTAGTAGCCTCAAACTTAAACCCGCGGGACCCTAATTACTTTTATTTGGTTCCGGCTAGGTTTATTTGCCATTTCTTTTTGTAAAGGCTTTCTCGTGTTTTACTCTGCACACCAAGTTAGGTTTGGTTCCTTTGTTCGCCGTCCTTTGGCGGGCTTCTGCTCAGAAGCCCTCCTTAGGCGCCTGAGAGACTGGGTGGGCTGAATGTGAGGGAGGGGTTTTAGGCCATCTGCACAGGGTCTCCTTTGAGACCCAAGTCACACTCCTGTTTGATTGGCTAGGTGACTGTCCCGCCAGGACAGCCACCTTGCTGTGTGATTTACATCCAGACTGTGTGAATGGAGGAAAACTGCATAAACAGCAGAGCTCTGGGACTTGGCCAGCAGAGTCGTCACTGGATCGAGAGAACCGAAGAGAAGCTGAAGGAAGAGGACTGCTGAAACTACTGAACCTCCCGGTGAAGCCCTGCTGCGGGTCCGAATCTCCTACACTTCAACGACAGAGAAGATATGCAAGGAATCTTCTAGCCTTGAGCTGGTAGGACCAACCAGTTTGCCAAACACCAAGCAAGGCCTCCCTCCTCTGGTCGAATTTTCTGTGCATCGCTGCAGTGAACTGGATAGTCAGGAGGACCGGACCCTGTTTGGGTTTTAAGGAGCGCACCTTTTATTTCATCGCTTTGCTCTGATGCTGGTTTCTTCCCTGGGCAGTGCAGGACCCTCCAGTCTTCCTCCTTCATGTCAGTCTGACAGTCATTTCAGGAACCGTGAGCCTGCAGGATCTGCCAGGAACTTCTGCCTCAGCTACAGCATTCTTCTTCTATTAAGGTACTGTGCAAACCCGGTCGATCGTTCCGTCCGACTGCAGTGAAAGTGTTTGACATCTTTCACCAATCCGAGGGCTTGTCCTTCTCTACTCTTTTAAGTAACTTTTCTTCCGACCAACTTCGTTTCGAACTCTTTCCAAAGACTTAACTGCGAACTACTCTGAACTGTGTGATCCTCTGCAAAGACTCTGAACCATTAACATTGGACCAGGCCTATTGATTTGAATCCTCATTGTAGCAAGCCTTTTCTAGATTGCCCTGCCTACTTACTTGTTGGTGCTGCTTGATTGTGAATAACCTTGTCTTTCCCTCCCTTTTTAAATTGCTGGAGTGCCATTTTGCTCCCACTTCATTTTGAGCTTAACTTGTCCAGAATTCATTGGGTGTGGTGTGGTATATTAAGATTGTATTTTTCTGCTGCTTTGCTTTGGTGATCTGTTTTACAAATGATTGTGTAAATAAATATATATTCCTTTACTCAGAAACCTTGAGTCAGTGTTTGTTTGAACTATAGCAATTGCAGTCCTTTGTGTAACTTCTGATACTGCTCACTTTACTCTTGAGATAAGTCTGGCTGCTCAGCCATTGCTACCAATTTACTCTGTAGTACAGGCTTGTACCAAAGGTGAATTTGTACTGTCACTTGTAGTCTTAATTGTGTGTGGTGTTCCCAAAGGGCACTGCATATGATTCGGCCTAACAGAAAGTATTCCTGCGTATATGGGTTCCGTTTGATTGACTGTTTCCGTAATTTAGGTAATCTATCCAATCAGGTTTCTACACATTTATTTAACAATTTGTTCCAGACATGTGGTCCTAGAAGTCCCCTTCCTTCTGCTACCTTATATTATGTTTGGGACATCATCAACCTGATTTAAAGTTGGAAAGACTGGCATATATTGTGGGCACGGCATCATAAAAGTGTTAGACAGAAATTAAGATAGCAAAATATGTTTTTAATGCCAAATCATACACATACAACCAAAGTACTTCGATAGCCCTCCTTTTGCAGTTTACAATCATTGCATTATTTTGGTTAATGTGACTATTTTACACATGTTCTGTATTTTTGTGCACAGCAACTGAGCTAAAATGCACAATAAATAATCACAGGTCACGGTCTGCATCTTTGAAGATGAGTGCATTTGTCATTCTCCTGATAATGAAACACATTCACTCTTCTATCTCCTAACATTATCAGTCCTAGAGGGCACATTTCCCAGGCTTCAAAAGCTCTTATTAAATCCTTGTTTTAATGCTTCAGTACTCATCATATTTAAATTCTCAGAATCTGTCCGGCAGGAATGGGCACAGCATCTGGTCTACCATGGCCCCGAAGCAAGATAATAAACACAGATATACCCTCAGTGTTGCCTTTCAGACAGTATATAGTGTAACCTTAGAGTGCAGATCAGGCTTAGGTTATTATCAATCAATAATTTGACCTTGCTTTAGATTGAGTTTCACTTACTTTTTTCCCTTTCTAAGAACATAAGCTTTCACTGGCTGTTGCCAGAGGAGTTTTATGAAATGGCTGTAACACCTTACCAATATAGTAAAATAGCTAATCTCCAAATACAGATGAGACTTCAGTTCTCCCACAGTATCTTCAAGTGAGCCTAGAATGTCACTGAGGTTTTAATTTAATACATTTGTGCCAGGCTGATGACCAACATACGTTTTGTTTTGTTGTATGTGAAATATGTCTTGGTTTGGGGGTCAGGTCTTTTTATTTAAGAAGATGTTTGCAAATGTTTGCGTTTGTTTTTAAACCCAGAGTTTCACCCCTTTAACAAAAGACATTTCCTTTAAATGAAAACTGTTGTGCTTCATGAGCTGGTCTGAAAACCGACTGGTGTGAATAGAGGAGGGAGTTTAACTAAAGGAGAGTTTAAAGTTGTTTAACAACCAGCTTTTTCAAAGTGTTGCCTGGATAAGACAGTAGGTCTCAGGACGATCTAGCGAGAGAAAATGTTTTGATAAGAGCAGAGTGATGCATTTTAATATCATTGGGAATCACCCTTCTTTGAAAGATTTGTTGATGATAGAGTAGCCCTTCTAGATGCTTTCAGCTGCTTTGATTGTGGCATAAGCGGTGCAGGGGCCATTAGGAAAACCAGATGGTCCTTAGTCCTTAATAACTTTGCTAATGTTAAAAGGTCAGGTGGTCTTAAAAACATAGAGCCTGGGTGAGTTCAAGGAAGTTTATGCAGGCAGGGTGAGGCTATGCCAGGTGTGGTTGAAGAGCTCCTGCATGTGAGGGTCATGAGAAGAGATGCATTCTAGTTTGGTGAGGGTGTTGTACACTTTAAAAATTGCTTTGTGTTGGTCTTGGCTTCATCAACAATTTAGCTAAAGTATTCTTTTAGCTGTTGCAATGTCTTTTTCAGCAACGTTTATGGATACTTCATGCATGCTTGTCTGCAGGAAGGTCTGTTTTTTGGCAGCAGTGCATTTGAATGGTTGCAGTGTCTTTGGTGAAGCGTTTGTTAATTCAGTGGTAGCAGATTTGAATTTAAGTGGTAGAATGGTCTGGTCTGTGTTTGCATTGGTGTCTTAGTTAGTGGTGGCAAAGAGATAATCGAAGGCTTCAGACACAATAGTGTGGCAAGGCCTGCATGTCTAAGCAGTGTTTCCTGGGGCCAAGTTTTAATGGTGGAAAGAGGAGAGGTTGAACGTGACCAGGAATTGGTCAAACTAGAGGATGTGGGAGGTCGTAATATGGTTGATATTCAGGTTAAGGGTGAAGATGATGTTGAGGAAGTGGTCTTTAGCACTTACATGCTGGAGGAAGTTGAGGTTGTCAAATGGGCACAGCACCTTGGCACATGGTCCCTTGGGTCACCAGCCCAAATATTGATGTCACTAAGGGTTATCAATTTATTATCAAGGATGTTCTGTTCCTTTTGGATGGTTAGGTCATAACAGGAAGGAATTTGTTTAGGAGTTCTGTAGATAACATCTAGTTATAAGGAGGTGTTTTGGTTTAGAATGGTTTTTGTAAACCTTTTGGTTGTAGAGCGAGGTTTCTGAGCCTACATACGGGTGATGATGTCAATGTCGGCACCTTTTTTTCTGTTGCCTTCTGGCAGATAGCAAGTTGTGGTTAATGCTTGTTATATTTATTCGATTCTCAAGTTTCTTCTATGAGAATCAAGTCTCAGTGATGACAGTGAAACAATGTGATGATCTAAGAGCATGGATTTGAGGAGGGGGATGGTTTCCGAGAGAGAGTTGATGATGCCTATCCATAAGATGGTCTCTTGTTTGTACCTCACTTGTTAGAGGAGAGGCGGAGCATGGGGGTTCTAGTCCCTGGTGGTCTATCATGAGCCAGTATGTTTAATTGTTGCAACTTGGTGGTGTTTCTATCATCCGGTCTCCCATAGTAGGTAGCCAGAAGTTTGAGTGCACTTGAGGAGTGAGTTAATTTGTTTGAGGAAAGGTGATGTGGGTGAGATGGTGTGCATTCCAAGGGATGGTAGAGCAGTTCATGGCTTTAGGAGGACAGATGTAATGGGTTTGATGAGGATATAGGTAGGTAGTAAATGGGATGTGGTGTCTGTTCTTCTGCACTGCGTCTAGTTTCAGTTGGTTCAATGATGCACGAGAAGCATCTGCAGAAGCAGATAAGTAGGGGTAAATAAAGAAGGATCTTATACAACGGCCAGGATTGGTGAAGAGGTTCCTCCTTAAAGCTGACTTGGTGAAAATGGTTGACTGTGTTAATTCATATGGCTCTTATAAAGATTATTCTAATTTTTGCCATGCAAGTGAATGTTTGCCCCTTTATTTGCAGAGGTTTCCTTGTGAGAAAGGAAGAACAAGTTATATGTGTTTTAGGCTCAACCAGTTACCGACACTATAGAGGACAATCCATTGGGGTACTAACAGTGGCCCTGGGTTGGAATTCCCAGATCTGAGGTGTCGCTTTTGCAGGGACGCCAACTCTCAAGAGACACTTAAGCATTTAGTGCTTGGGTGTTTGTATTTTGAGACTATACGCGCTCCGACCCTTAAAGATAGGTATAAGAAAGATTCAGAGCTTTCAGTGAATCTATTCTGGAATAGATCTATGTGGGGTCTAAACATATCCCTAATCGTGGCACTGAATGTACTTTTTCAGGCTATAACTAACGGCTTGGACCAAATGAATTCGGCTATGTAATAGATATACTTTTGTGTGGCAACTTGTATTTTAACATCTTCTGCATTTAGTTCGATGTTGTTCTTATTTTCTGTGATGAATTTTATAGATAGACGCATGTGATGTACTATGGATATTTTTTCTTTTCTTATTATGTATCTTTACTTGATATTTTTCTACATTTTGTGTAAGGTTTTTTGTAAACTAAAAATGCAACAATAAAAAATAATTAAAAAAAATAAGGGTTCAATCTACCTCGATCAACGTTCCCAATGTGTCTGGTAGACAGAGGTGCTCAGTATTGATTGCCAGATATTAGCAACACGGAAGATCAAGGTAGGGACTGCAAGCATAGATAGCTAGCTCAGAGAGGCAAGTATGCTAATCAGAAGTAACATAACTTGTCATATTTGCAGTGGGAGCTGTTCTCAATATTGATTGTCACTATCAGGTTTTACATGAAGGGCATAGCCTAACATCACTGCCATTGGTAGTTGGGCTTCACTAGATCAGGGGATATGTTGCTGAGTTTACCCAAGCGTCCCGATAAAGATTTGGGGGAGGAGGAGGAGTGTGCAGATAGGTGGGCGTCTATTTTTCTTTGCTTTTTCTTGGAATGATTTAATTTTCCTGCCTCTTTAAGTTAGAGGCTGCTTTCAGAGAGTGACAGTACTCAAGCAGTGTTCATGAGAGATGTGAGGTAGGAAG
Organism: Ambystoma mexicanum; assembly: GCF_040938575.1. Lineage (NCBI taxonomy): Eukaryota > Metazoa > Chordata > Amphibia > Caudata > Ambystomatidae > Ambystoma > Ambystoma mexicanum. Next base: position 1,410,213,698 of record NC_090922.1, read on the forward strand.
GAGGGAGAGCAAAGGGGTAAATTGACCTGTTTGCCATCTTCCTTCTCAGATATTCATAGCTTTCCAACAGTCCTACTTGAAATCGAAAATGAGAAAAAAAGGAAAGGGGGTCCATTTAGGAAAGGCCCATTGGCTGGGTTTGCCTATTCTTTCAGAGAAAAGGAAGGTCTGTACCAAGAAACATTTTTATAGGAATGAGTGTTAAAAGAAGAGAAAATGTAAATTCTCACAAATAAAAACAAAATGATGTATTTTAAAATTTTTATTGTAGACAATAATAGGCTGAGTTGCCCCTTCTACAAGTGATGTGTGGTCATTTCACTTGGCAAATGCAGGGCTTTATGACAAAGTATACAATGGTGTAATACTGGAAATGTATGGCTACCACAGTCTAGCCCAGGTCTTTCGGCTGCTTAGCCTAGTCACCCGGCCACAATGAGAACCCTATCCAGCTGTCTTCCTCCCCAGACCTGTTCTAAAGGGTGACTCTGATAAGGCGCACGCCACAGGGACTACGCCACCTCCACCCAGTCCACCAGAAGCAGAGATATACACCTACCAAGGCAACCTGAAGTTAGGAATGGAAACAGGAGTGGGCTACCAACTTGATTCCTCTAAAGGTACATGTTATCATATTAGGTGAGTATTCACAAACCGTGAACGAACACACCACACATAGGGCCTGATTCATAGAAAAAGTACATAGACCCTGCAAATTACTCGGCATGGAATACCACTTTCCACGTACCTACACGCAAAAGCATGTTATACGTGTTTCTGTGTATTCGTGGAATTTCAACTGCAAAGTAACCCTAGGTGCAAGTAGCGCCTGTAACGCCCACGACACGCACCCAAACAAAGCAAAACCAGCGACATATACGGAGCTTTGCGCAGTCTTCATCTGCAACATCATGCACCCCAGCAATACTGGGGACCATCCCCCGCAATACAGGCAGCACCCCACTGACACCGCACAGTGTTCCCAGTAACTCCTAACTGCACCCTGACAATATGCGTACCATTTCCCCGTAAGTGAAGCCGGACCCCGGTAAATCTGCGTGCGCAACTCCGTAAATGAAGGCTGCACCCCGCTAACCTGCATACAGACACCCCTAACTGCAATCAGCACCCCAACTGCGTGCCTGACTGATCCCACCACCTTTGCGCATTGGTTCCAATGCGATTGTAACTTTGCTGGTCCTTTCCTGTAGCAGTAACATTGCGAGCTGTATGTGCTTCTTCATGCAACTTGACTTTGCATGGGCAGAACCATGAATATGCTTTTCCGTTGCATTGCAAGTCTTACGACACACTCACGTAAGTCCTTGTTCTTCCTCATTCTGAGTAGGGAATGGGGACTATGCATGTTCTGCCCCCTATTTACTTTCTTGCATAGGCCTGTTCCAGTCTCACGCAGAGAGACCCGACTGCACGCAAAGACGTGACAGACCTGCGCAAAGTGCCCGGAATCGTTGAAGGGTATTTTGAGCCCTGATCAGTGCGCAAAGTCACTTTTCAGCACTCAAAATATTCTGTAAATCAGGCCCTTAATCCTTTTAGCACATTGGGGAATTTATATGCCTGTTTAACCCACCCATGTGCAGACATTTTCCATATACCAGGCTATCTATCGGAATCAAAATCTGCTCAGGTGATCAATGACAGCTATAATATGGTAACTGCTGGTCATGGTAAGAAACATACAATACCATTAAATGTTATTTGGCTGCACCCCCGAGCCTACAGTCCCCACTTAGGTCACAGCGCATGAAGGGGGGCTCTGCAGGCTGGGACTGGTTTATAGGGCAATAGGCCCATGGCCGGCAGGCTCGGATTAGCTTACAGGGCAATAGGCCCATGGCCACGGCTCGGAGTGCAGCCTGTGGTTTGTCCTTTCTATTGCTTGTACTCTGCTTTTTGCCTTGCACATTTGACACCCCCCCATCACCTCCCCCGCCGTACAAATGATGAAAAGGTGGCGTGGGGACTGGCTAAACTTGAGTGCAAACATACCAAGTCCTCGCTGTCAAATTACTGTTCGGGGCAAACGAACTTCCCTGAGAGGATTTGACAATTAGAACTGACAGTTTGGTTCATGTGGAGGTGAGAAGGGGCACGGAGCCTGTGAAGAGCAGCCTGATGGCCAACTTATGTTTAGTTTTATTGGAAATAAGTCTTGGTTTTGCGCCAAGTCTATTGATTTAAGAAGACTTCTGCACATGTTTACGTTTGTAAACCCGGAGTTCACCCCTTTAACATAAGGTTCTTCTTTTAAATGAAAAATAAGGAGATTCAATAAGGTTCATTGTAAGGAGATTACTGAATATTTTCCAAGTATAAATATGACAAAGAATCAGGATGAGAGATCCCAGTACAGCTGTGTGGTTTTGAAACTAAATATTTTATTTCAAACCAATTTTTGCACAGATGATTTTTTAAGTATTTATAAAACTTTCGATAAGCACGAAAGTGACATGGACAGGTTTGATGGTATACATAGGAAAATACAGGTAAGTATCAACCTCTGTAATATAGAGGTAAACCAACAAGGTGCACAGCCAAATATGACAATTGGGTGGAGACAAGAGTGAACAAGGTGCTGCCCAAGACTGTGGTTAGTCCGGAGGTATTTAACAAATAGTGTACACAACACTATCTACAGAACATACAACGGGGGTTCAACAGTTGTGTCACAGATCATCGACACTGGAGTGTTTCGGCCATGGGGGGCTGAGTTCAAGCCCGTAGTTGTGGTGGCCTTCATCAGGATAGACGCAAAGTGTAGGGCTGTCCGTCAATGTTATCTGTGGGGGGAAAGGATGGCTGTCAGGATCTCGGAATAATTAGTGTCTATTTAAGCGTTACTAAATAAAGGCTGATTTGTGCCAGGAAAATACACATAAGAGTGTATCAAAGTACAGCTTACCGCCTGCTGGGGTTGCAGCGGTAACGCTGTGCTTGCGAGTCCTTCGTTGAATGCAGGACTGTTGAGTGACCGATGCACTGAAATGGGTCGACCGTGGGTTCCTGAGTCTGTGGTTTTCTTCAGGGTCCCAAAGGCTAAAAGTAGGCCTTGGTGGGTCTATGATCTGTAACAGGGAAGACCAATGTCTGTCAGTCCAACCCCATTCCAGATGGTAATTGCGGCCAAAGGTAGTGCACATGCAAGCTAGTGAATGGCATGGATGAGTTCCTGGTCTGTGTGGAGAGAGACATCGAGTGTCTACATCAAAACACTGCATCAAAATACTGTGGAGCTTGGTGGTGATGAGGTGCCCTGAGGGTAGTGCCAAACCTGACCGGTGCTAGTGTGATCATGGTAAGTTGATAAGCTTACTTGGAAAGAAGACTCCGATCACAAGTAAGCCAGATGATATACGTGGTAGAAAGCTCCATGAAAAGGGCGTGTGAAGGAGTGACCTGTCCCTGCTAATTCTGGAGGACTCCGACTCAGAGTGAGCAAGGCAGTACACGTGGTTCGAGGACTCTATAGAATGGGCGTGTGACGGAGTACAGTGGCTGTGCTGAGTCTGGCTGGCCAGGAGGCGCGAGTCAGCCTCACAGGGCAGTGCTCTGAAAGATGATGGCACATGCATATGGAACAGAAAGCGAAACGGCATTGGTGGCATGGGGCTCAGAGAGTCATTCTGATGGAGCCCCCCCCTGTACGTATTAGTGAGAATGTGAGGGTCCCATAGACACTCCTAAGAATCTCACCCTTATTAGTGTTCACAGATGGTGAGGGCATCACAGACTCTGCATTCCCTCCTAATTTGTTTAGACGAATTTCACAGCTCTAGAAAGTCCCTGTATTTGTTTAGTTAAGTGTTTTTCACAGTCGTGCTGGGATTGTGAGGGTTATAGGGCTTCGAATGTTGACATGCCCAAATGAGATTCCGGAAGATCCAGCCACCCTCAGTAATAGCAGCAAATGCCATGAGAGGTGCTAAGGCAGTGCTCCTTAATGATTTAAAGTTGTACCTCTAGGATTCATAGGTTCCAGTGGAATTATGACTCATTATCATGCTGAGGCGCACCACATGGGCCTTTGTTAGTCGTGGTTGTGGGAAAGCCAAGCAAAGAAAGGTCACACGCAAGTATTATTTCCCAAGTTAGTGCTACAATGTGATTTCAGGCAGTAGAGGCACTAGGCCAGTTCAGAAATCGTGCCGTGTCACAGATGGTTCAAGGTTCACTCCGAATCTCAGAGGCAGTTCAAGGGCTTTGGTCATCCCTCTCTCTCGCATATAAGTGCACCTCCTCCATAGCACAGATGCCGTTAGCCCCGGCTTAGTATAGAGTGATTGCTTCATGCTTAGTATGCTACACACTAAATACTGAGATGTTGACCTAAAGACCCTTGACCTTATACCATTGACCTCACTCAGGGACTTACTAACTTTCCCTACTCTACCAGTTGATAGTGAGCTCAAGTGATGTGGGATTTGTGTCTTGCAGATACCATGCTGCTTCATTCAGTCTTTCCCTCTAATGTTCATTTTTATTTTTCCTCTCTTCGCCCTACTATAACACTACTCCTCCCAATCTTCCCACCTATATTTTTTCCTTCTCTGTCTACAATGTCTCTGGTACCTTCTAGCCCTCACCTCCGACCTTAGATGTTGCTTCTCCCTCCTTCTTACTACTCCCACCTCCACTCTACTACTAATCCTTCCTTCATACTACTATCACTCTACTACAACTCCCTCCTTTACTCACTGCCATTCCACCCACCTCTAGATCAGACATCTTCTTTCACTCACACATTCACTTCACATTGACTCCCTACTCTCCTTCTCCTCATCCCACTTCACACAGACTAACAACGCAGTATCACTTTCACTCCCTAGTCAATACCTCACCCTTTCTGGAAATTGCCTACCCACTCCACTGCTCCTTCCTGCTGGCCTCCTGGTCTTCACATCCTCCTCCTATCATGTCACTCAGTAAGTCCTATCAGAGGTGTTCCCTGCTTCCTGGGTTCCTTTTTTATCCCTCTTACCCTCTCTGGGCTGGTTCTGTGTTGTTGGCCAAACTAGAACTAGCTTCCACACGATGTTATGACTATGAAAGTTACAAGTAACAGGCTAAGTCCTTCCCACTTCCTCTATGAGGGTCCACATGGAACGGTAACAATGGCGTGTTAGAGGGGCCAGTTTCTGGAACCCGAATGGAAAGTCCAAATGTTGTGAGAGTTTGTGTCCCTCGTGGTCTAGCGTGCTGGTGGGTGGCTTTGTGAGCTCAATGCCAGCATCCGGACACACGGTGTGGCTTCACTGCCTGCCTTGCATAGATTGTGTTGTAGTGCTCCTCTGATCTGAATTTTGCTTACTCAGCCTTGCATGGCCTATCTGCACATTCAGAGTTGCTGTCATCCTCCATGTATGTACAGGAACCAGGAAACTCCCTGCTTCAGGGTTCCTCTTCATGTTACACGGGAGCTGGAGAGCCAGTGATGTGTCATGGGATCCTGTCCTCCTGATGGCAGCAGAGTGGATTCTGGACATTCACTGTGGGCAAGAAAAATAAATGTGCCTGTGAATGCATGTGTTGCTGTGTGTGTAGGAATGAGTGTATATTGTTTGGGTGCACCTGTGAATGAGAGAGTGTATGATTTGGGTGCTTGTGTGAAAGAGTTAAGAATGCTGTGAATGTATGTGGGCGTGCAAATCAATGTATGTGAATGCTGAAAGAATTTGTGTGGTTGGTTGCATGAGTGCAGGTGAGCGGGGGCCTCTCATTTGGAGGTGCCAGGGAGGGGATGCATTTTTTTATTGGGCATCAATGTTAAAACAAACATGATACATGTTGTTACGTGGCTAGAATGGACTGCATTGCTGCAGCCAGACTGGTTAAATTTTCTGCTGCCCATAAAAGCTAAAGCAAAAATGTTAAGTGTTGTTACATTGCTAGACTGGACTGTATTGCTCAAGCCAGTCTGGTTCATTTTTTGCCTCTGGCATTGCATTTTGTACTGGGCATAATGAATAAAGCAAACATGATAAGTGTTATTACATGGCTATACTGGCCTACATTGCCACAATTGTCCTGGTTATGTTTTCTATCGTTGGCATGTCCATTTTTACTAGGTATGAAGGGTAAATGAAACATGATGAGTGTTATTATGTGGCTAGACTGGCCTACATTGGTGCAACTAGTCTGGATATATTTGCTAACTTCAGCACAGCATTTCTTTTACTGGCAATGCCAACAGGAGCATGTTCTTATATGGTAATCCTTATATGGTAATTCTGGCAGGTGATGGCGCAGCCTGCATGGAAATGTATGGCCACAGCCACAATGAAAAGGGTAAGGCATGCACCCAACCGTACACTCAGTCCTACACACACAGCAACACATGCATTCACATGCACATTTATTATTCTTGCCCACAGTGAATGTCCAGGACTGATATCTTATATATTGAACGTTCTTTTGTGATCAAAAGAGCATTGTTCCTCCTGTATATAAATAAATAAATATGTAAAGTAAGACCTGTTGACTTCCCCAGGGCTTGTTCACAGTATATTGTTCCTTTTCCTATGCTGACATAGTGGTTACCAAGTGTCTTATATCTACAGAAACCATCTTTAAATCTAGTATGTCTCATTATGTTTTAAATGGTTTTTATTTGTTTTTATTGGCATTTCTCATATACAACTTTTGATCAATTCCCCTAACCCACCCCCACCCCCAAATATCCCTTATCTTATATGCCTCCCCTCCCTCTCTCCCTGTCCATTCTGCAGATTGAATAGTACCACTGTATAACTGATATGTACAATTATACATTAGATATTGTTGCCGATTCAAGCAATGTCTAGTCTGCGTAAATTCTGCAGACAGTACACAATGTTGTAGTCTTGTTGCAAAAAAAGCAAGTACATCCTTCCAGCCTGTCGTAAAAGCTGATTGTTCCCCTTGTAAAGACTGCGTCATCCATTCCATCGCTAAAAAGTTCCACACTTTAGAAAGCCATTCTGTAATAAGCGGGGATTATTTTGCCTACCATTTTTGTGCACTGGATAACAATGTAGCAAATTGTAGCATTACTTATGTCTTTTGTGTTGATCTTGGTTGCCGCCTAAAGTCTTCCTCAATCAGCACCAAAAGACACAAGTGTGTGGATCTTGACTGTTGAGAAGGAAATATTTCACATATGTGTTTATTCATTTCTACCCAAAACTGTGTAAGCACTGGGCAACTCCACCATGTATGTTCCCAATTTCCCACTTGACCATACTCCCTCCAACATTTGTCCGATATTTTCGGCTGCATTTTCCCTTGACGGGCCAGGGTGTAATGCTATTGAAACATTCATGTGTACCAAAACTCACGGATTTAGATAGATTTTGTGAGTTTGGGAATTGCTTTCCACAGTTGTTCCCAATCTTTATCAGAGATCTCTGCCTCCAAGGTTACCTGCCACCAGCGTCTGTAGCTGATCTCCTTATTATCTATGCCCTCCCCCATTAGTTTCTGCAAGTTTGATATGAGGGCAGAGATCCCTGAATCATGAGTTACAAGATGTTCTAAGGCCGTGCGTTCTTTGACCGCTGCTGACTTTATTGGTGGGGCTAGGATCCAATGTCTCACTAGAAAATATTGGAATCTGGATTTTTTAGGCAGATCAAACTCTTGTCTGCATTGTGTGAAGGCTTTAACCTCTTCCCTCTCGGACATGTCCCTGAGCTTTGCACATCCTTCTTGTTTTCATTCTTTAAGTGCATTAGGGTCTTGACCTGGGAAGAACTGGGGATTAAAGACTAACAGTGTTAGTGGGGTGGGATATGTCGTCCCATTATACTTTTTAACTATAGCGTCCCAGGTGTCTTCTACAACCCCCATTATATTGCTTGCGTGTATGTTTGTTGGGTGATCATGTCAAGTCCCCCCACCGCCAGTTCCATTTGTACCCATCTTTTCCCTGACTCGCCCATGGACCACTCTTTAATTACCCTCAGTTGGGCTGCACGGTAGTATTTAATAAAATTGGGGAGACCTAGCCCACCTTGCTCGGTTGGGATCATTAATGTGTTTAAAGCTATCCTTGGAATCTTATTTTGTCATCTAAATGCTGAAATAGCTTATTTATTTTGTGAACAAATGCTAGTGGGACTCTAATTGGTAATGCTTGGAAATATATAATGTCTTGGGGAGGGTTACCATCTTCACTGAATGTATTCTGCCCAGCCACGAGATAGTACGAGGGTCCCATTTTGTATTGTCTTTCTATTTCTCGCAGGAGCGAGGGGTAGTTTGCTGCATATAACCCCTTTATTGTTGGAGTTATCACTACCTCAAGCGGTTTTATTCCCGCTTGTGCCCAACCAAGTTGTGTGTTTTCTCGGAGGTCTTGAATTTCTGATGGCGAAATAGATAAGTTTAAGATCTCAGATTTAGCAGCATTTATCTTTAGTTCTGCTACCCCACCAAAGTTTTCCAGTTCTTGAGTGGCTAGCTGTAAAGTGTTAATGGGGTCTGCTACCATAAGTAGCATGTCGTCAGCATATGCCATAATTTTATGTGAGGTGTCACCAAACTGTATACCCTTTATTCCCTTTGTCTGTCTGAACTTGGCCAGTAAAGGTTCCAAATGAAGAGCATATAACAGGGCCGATAAGGGGCATCCTTGTTTAGTTCTGTGTTGAAGGCAAATAAGAGAGAATGTGTGTAAACATAATAGTAATCATGTGGTAGGTTTCTTATAGTTAGCTTTGATCATTGCCGTAAATATTGACCAAATCCCATGTTAGTCAGAGTTAAGAAAAGAAAAGACCATTCCACACAGTCTAATTCCTTTTCGGCATCTATGGAGACAACAACTGCAGGAATCTGCTTCTTTTCCACCTTCTCTATGATATGGCATACTCTGCCGATATTGTCATGCGTCTGTCGAAGTTTTATGAAGCCTGTTTGGTCTGGGTGTCGGCATATAATCTACTACCCGATTGGCTAAAATCTTAGTGAACATTTTTGCATCTATATTAATCAATGCTATTGGGTGGTATAACCCGCAGATTGTTGGGTCTTTTCCGGGTTTGGGGAAAAGGATTATTTTTGCTTCTTCCATGTAGGAAGTGATCTGACTTGTGTGTGTGAAGGAGTTATATAATTTAGTCAATATAGGGACTAATAAATTGATAAATGTTTTATAGAAACCTGGCTGGGTATCCATATGGGCCTGGTGATTTGTTTAGGGGAAGTTTCCCTGAAAATCCTAGTCACCTCGTCTTGGGTTATGGCCCCTTCTAAAGCTTGGGTATCTATTGATGTGAGTTGTGGGAGATTGACAGCGTCTAAATAACCTTTCTGTAAGTGTGGCACTGGAGCTTCGGTTTTATATACATTGGTGTAGAAGGAATGGAACTGATCTAAGAGTTAAGAGCCGGAAGCAAGAGGCAGCGAGAGAGGAAGGAAGCGGTGGCTGCTATCTCACATGGAGAATCATCAGCTGTGCCGAGGAGCTGGGGTCTGCGTAACTAGTCAGGGCATATCCATCACTTTCCACACTCCTGCCGCAGGTTAATCCTCTCAATTCCGGCATCGGAGATCAGACTTATTAGCCGATAGTTGTGAACCGAGTGGGGGCGTCTTCACCCTCTGCTGCTGGACTTGGTCGTGATGATAGGACGGAGCAATCTCTTGCACGTCTTGTTCAAGCGGCGGCCATCTTGGACTCCCTCATTTGACTTTTGCACCAGATAGTACACAGACAACTATAATTTCACTAATTTGAGTTTTGTACACGCAACATATATCCAGATCATGCCTTCTTTTGTTCTATTATTCAGATAGAACTATCAATCACCAAAGTCATTTCATATTGATAAGAGTTCTGAAGGAGCGCATAGGTGTGGAGCAGGTGTCAGATCTATTTTTTGCCATTTCCACCTAGTAGACTAGTGTAAAAATAATGTACCTACAAAGTGTTCATGGATTATTTACCAGGCTCGCTGATGTGAACTCATTGGTGTATGTATCAAAGCAAGTTATCTTCAGGAGACATATAGGAATTTGTTTTGGAAAAAAGCTGTATTCAAATAAAAAAAGAATATGCAGTGCGAATTAGCAACTAGAAACAATCAGCGGTGGACTGGGAACCAAAAGACACACTGGAAAACATTCTGAAAGGGGCCCCATATCACACTTTTTCAACAAGGCCTACCGTTTCCTATGAGCAAATGTTAAAATACCACACAAAGAGGCAGGGGCGCCATTTTACCAAAATGCCTGGGGTAGCGGAAGTGACATCACATGTCCTTTGACCTCTGATGACATCACAGGAAGTGATGTTATTTGACCCCACCCTGAAGTGGCATCACAGGAAGCGATGGAACACGACCTTTCACCCGACGACAAAACAAGAAGTGGCATCGCGTAACATTATTTCTGAGTACACTACGAAAAAGATATCACTGTAAAGTGATGTACATTTCATCCAAGAATGGATCACCATATGTATCTTTAATATCAATGCGTATATGCCCGTATTACCAAATCACTGTGAATGCAAGCAGACGTCCAAGGCAAAATTATAATGATGTGTTATTATATAGCACTTACTCTTAAGCGCTTCATATAGAACAAATATACATATAATATCATCCAACCTGTGTTGGTACTCATTTATCAACCTCAGCAGGATGAAAGGCTGAGTTGACCTTGCTGGGAGTCGAACCTTCAACTGGCAGATGACACACATATTGCGGCAGCCAGCGCTCAACCCACTGATCGATCTTACCAGCTATACGCCGGTCAAGTGGCACAGCGAGTAGAGCGCTCGCTTTGACATTCATGCAGAGCTTTCTTCCGACGTCGATAAATGAGCACCACACACCGTGGGTAATAATAAGCAGCGCTCAGATACGTAGCCCTATGTAAGTGCCAAATTATTATTATTATTATTACTAGCTATCAGAAAACCAGCCACTTCAGAAACAAAGAGCCACATGCTGCTGGCTACATGTAAAATAAATATACGTTTTTGTTTGATTTAAAAAAATATATATATTTTTTTTTAGGGGTAGTAAGGGAGACCTCAGGGGTTGCATTTGACCACTAAATGACGTCCATGCAAAGAGGCCCAGGATGCAGGGGCCTACCGGGAAATTTCCAGAGTTCCCTATAGGACAGGACACTCCTGAAATCCATGAATAAATGCAACGCATTAAAAACAATATATGGCCCTGCAAACCTCCATAAACCGCTAGTCAGCAGTCCTTATTAAGCGCCGGTAAAAGCACAAACCAGCAGGTGCTGGGATGCTGTCCACCAGCAATATCCACTAGAGGGCAGAATGACACAAGTTATTTAGAGAAACAAGCTAGATTCTTTCTTTCTTTCTGGAACCCACATGAACGATTTCCTTCAAAACTCTTTTTACTGCAAAGTTTCTTCTGCGGGCTATGAACTCATATTTTGCGTGTTGCAGGTTCTGAAGATTGGAGGGCGGGGGGAGTAGGGGAAGGTGGCGGGGGAGAACACCTCGCTGGCAGACGTGAGTTTCATTTTCAAATACTGAAAGGGAAGCTCCTCGCACCTTGTGTAGGCATTTCTATAAGGAGACCGTCGGCCCTGCCAGCACCTGCCGCTTGAAAGAACTTCTTCCTCAAGGATTAATATGAGTGCCAAATACGCACAAGAGACGGAAATGCTTTGCATTTTAGCAGTGATTGTGCATTGTACAAGTGTAAAAAAACTATAAATTAGGCAATTTGAAATCCGAAAAGAACACAAACCTACGGGACGTGAGGAATGGATGTTCTAGTTTCTTGAATGGTAAAAGACACAATGGGCCTCATTACGAGGTTGGAGGTAGCCATGCCCTTAATAAGGGAATGGCTACCCCCAAACTCAGGTCCGGCTCCGGTCCCGCGAAAGGGAAATTACCCGGCCATTCCGACCTTGGAGGGCCCGGTAATTTCCCTTTCACGGGACCCGGAGCAGGTATGTCCCCATTCCCATTTGAATCCCCATAGGGATCAATGGGAATGGGGAGGATGGTGGCATCTGTACTGTCCATAATGGTACTGTTGCTACCATCCTGGACTGCTCGCGGGTGACGCTCTGCATGCCTGGTCTGACCAGGCATCCAGAGCGGCACCCGCGAGCAAACTCGTAATGTTGCGGCATGGCGACAACGGCGCCGGTAGTACTACCGGCGCCGTTGTTGTTTTACTGCAACATTCGTAATGAGGCCCAATGGCCGTAATTACCACGAAGTTTGAGGTGCATGCAAAAATAGGAAAGTGTTCATCTATGAAGGATGAACACTTTCCTTAAAATCACCATGATCTGATAAAGTGATAATGGCTTCCATAGGTTTGGTGGTATCGGACACCGGCAAACTCTAATACCGTTTCCACCACTTGATCTGCCTACATGGGTGGATTTGACGGTATTACCGGCACTGGTATTACTGGCCTGGTAACACTGGCAGTTTTGTGCCTGTAGGGTGGTGGATATACATCCAGCTCAGAGCTGGAGGTAAATCCTCCACCCGTTCTGAAAAGAAAAGTGCTGATACATGTTATTAGCGGCACTTTATTTCAAGACCGGCCAACTTATTATGAGGCCCAATGTATTGGTCTGTCACAAATGCCACAATGTTAGCATGTGCCTGATTTACTGCTTGACAAGAGCCTTAGCAACCATGAGAAATGCAGGGCAGGCACTGCAGGGGATTCTCCTTTCAGAAGCACTGCTTTAGCACATACAAAAGAGGGGTTCAAATACGGCACAACGCTGCAGCACACTTTTTCCCTTTATAAAAATGGCATTTCCTAGACGGCAGCACCACTTTTTCAGTTTAATGAAAGCTTAAGAAAACTTTATTAAATAGAAAAGTGGCACCCTTTTAGGAAATGCTTGCAGTACCGTTGTTGCACGTGTTTCTGTCTATACGATAGACTTAAGCGGCGTTTGCTGCTGGAAAGCACGGTATTCCCCTCCAATATGTCCGCCCACCTCAGAATGGTGATGCTTGAAACTTTAGGGGAGGATGTCAGCTTTCCCCACTGCTCTATATTTAGCACAAGCTCAGAATCAGGCCATCAGCCTGGAAGAGGAGCTGTTAGCGCCCATTTCTGGAGACTCCATAGTGATATTTGCATGTTTACCATCAGCGGTAAATCCGATTGTGGTAATTCCCATGATTTTTGGCTATGAAGTGGGCTGGCGTTACATCCTCCACTTCAATGGCAACTCTGAATGGGCTGCGTCGCGTCAGTAATTCCCTTAACGGCAACAAATGTGCCAGTAGCAAGATTCATTTAATATTTATTTTATTGGAATATTTGTTCAGCGCTGGCTTTACACAGAGGGTCTCGGAGTGCTTAAAGGATTTAGAAGTTGAAGAGGTGAAAAGTCAAAAAGAAAATCAGGATAGACAGACAATGGCAGGAGAGGTGGTGAGGCTGGATTAGGTATGGGGAAAGAGCTTTTTTTTGAGAGTTTTATTCGGGAAGTGGAATTGCTGCCACATTTGTACCACACCGCCAGAGTGGTAATGAGGCCAGATATCCGATGAGCGTGTGAATCTTCAGTTCCTGGTGTAAAGCGCTTTATAAATAAATAAATAAATAAATAAATAAATAAATCAATCAATCAATCAAGTGAAAGATTATGAGAAAGAAGTCCAAACATGATATTTTATCCATAGGGTTGTTGTTACTTGCACCCAACCATTCAGTTCCATAAGGCTCCTTTTCCAAGTCTCTATCAAGTGCCTGGAGGGGACTGCCTATGTTTGCACTTACTTTCAAACATGCCTCCTGCGTGCGTTTTTTGTCATTTTGCAGTGCAGTGTGCAAAAGAAGATATAAAAAGCGGGGGCAACTGCCTGTATGTGCAAGTTGAGTGAACACTGCCTGACATTTACGCATGGCAGGCAGCGTTTACAATGGAATCTAATGAACCCCCATCAGCTATTTGCTGGTGTAAAAAGCAGACGGATTCCATAGGAATGGGCAGCATTTACGCCAGCATGAAAATGCTGTTGCATTTGCATGGCAGAGAGGATGGGGGAGACGGAAACTGATATCCTGTTCCGTGTCCTTCTCTCTCCACCTCACAAATGCAAACACATGTGAAATAAAGTAAAATTAATCTGTCAAATGTTCACACGTGGGTTTTGGGCATACATTTTTCATTACCCTCTGAGGAATATAAACTCCCTCTTGTTGTATTGGATGATTTCTATAGCGCCTAAGTAAACATGAATCAGGGTATCTCAGAGCTATGCACCAACAGACTGCTGGCCGGAGGGGTGTTTCTGCTGTATGTGTGAAACTTGCGCAGTGATGTAAGATGTTACCTAAATCTGTGTGGCGCGTTTCCATTTTTAGAATCTTAGAACCAGAGGAAGAAGGACCTCTGCTCGTTTCTGAGTTCTCTGTCTGCCATCACCACCCTTCGACGCATTTATTTATGTTTATTAGGTTTAAATAGCGCTTTGATCCAAAGCGCCTTACAGTATAACAACAAGGTACAATAACGAAAGCAGCCTATTTACAATCATGAAACAAGCCAGTGAGACAATGTGTAGAAGAATTTACTTAGGTGGAGGGGGAGAGGGAAGGGAGAAGGGAAAGGGAGAAGGGGTAGGGAAGGATGGTTACAAATAACTGATTTGAGATCAAGTGGGTGCGAGAAGAAGGGAAAGGGAGGGTAAAGGGGATAGGAAGGGAACAGGGGAGCTGGAGAGGAGAGAAGGTAGGGAAGGAAAGTCAGGGGGGGAACTTAGCTGAATTCCATTCAGCTAAGCTTTAATAATGCTTAGCTGAATGAAATTAGAGCATTTCTTTTAGTTCATTGCCAGGTTTTTAAGAGAGTTGCGCACAGAACCATGGATGATGTTGGCTCCGTGTCAAAGTTTTTCACTTGAGCAAGTGAGAAGATGGCTGATGGGTATCGCAGATTTGCACTTGGTGCCTCATACCCGATTCACCACACTTAGAAGTAGAGCATCTGTGAGATGGTCATATGCAAATGCGATGCACAGAGATTTGATAAAAGTAATAGTAAGTATGCCAAGAGCATAATTAACTATTTATAACGCGCTTAATACGCGCACCTGGGATTTCGAACCTGCGTTGCTCTGCGTCTTCTTGCTTCCAAGACAAGCTTGTTGCCACTGAGCTCAACTAACCGTGTCATGGTAAAAAGATGTGAAAGTGTCAACGTAAACACAGGCATCTCAGATGAACATGGAAGTCCATGGAACTTAAAAATTGTTAAATTAAAGTACCACTGATTAGTTCAAGCAGGATATGTAAACATATTTAACCGGAAGGAGGGTATTTGAAATATTTTCTTTTTAAGATTGTATTTACACTAAGTGTTGCTTGTGGCGCCACATGTGATATCGCTAGATTTCCCTATCTAGTATCCCACCCCATCGAGTCCATGTGATGTCGCTGTATGCCTCTCAGCGCCCGTGTGTCGCTTGTACCCCTGCCTTCTTGGCCACCCGTCCTGTTGCTGTAAACCCATCCCTCCAGTCGCTATGTATCCCTCTGACCCCTGCACTGTCACTATAAGCCCAGCCTTCAGGTCCCTGTGATGTCCCTGAGTGCCCCTACCCCTCCAGCTCCCGTGTTGTCACTGTGTATGCCTGCCCCTCAGGCCCCGCCCCCGTAAACCACTTGCCTCTGTGACCGTATGCCCAGCCCGCTAGTCCCTGCGATGTCCCTACTGTGCCCTACCACTCCAGCCTCTGTGCTATTGATGCATACCCCCTGGTCCTGTGATGTCGTTGTCTACCCAGCCCCTCACCTCCCCTCGATGTCACTGTGTACCCACTACCCCCAGGCCCCAACGTTAATCCGCTGGCCAGACCCTCCCGTCACCGCCCTCACCTCCCCTCGATGTATGTCACTATGTATCCTCTACCCCTAGACCCCCACTTTCCACTACTGCCCAGACCACCTCGTCGCTGCACCAATCCTCCAGTACAATATGACGCAACTATGTGCACAACCCTTCCCTCACCGCGATGATGCAATATGCCCGTCCTCCGATCCCCTATGATATCTCTATACACCTACGCTCCTCTCGTGTCCCACATAGTGACTGTCTGCCTAGCCCCTCCAGTCCCCTTATGTCTATGTATACCCAGCCTCTCTGGTCCCATAATGTCTCTCTGTACCCCGGGCCCCTGCCTGCTTGCTGTTTGTCCCTACCACCCCTCCCTGCAATGTGTACCCAGCCCTCCTGGTCCTCATGTACCATTCCTTTCATGTCCCCACTGTCCGTACCTCACCACTATGCTTAGGCGCTTTACGCATGAACCATCATATCATATCACTACGCTTACTCTCTACTCTACACCATCCCTCAATTAGAGTACAGCTATACCCCTCTATAAATTCGGCCTAGCTGCTCACACATGAACACTACCCAACGAACACCTCATCACTCTAATAAAACGCAGCTTTATCCCATGACAAACCGGCTTAGCTGCTCACATAAGCGTCCTGCAGGTCTAGCGCAGCCAGAACCCGGTCTGGATGTCCACCCACCAGACTGCACACATTCAACTGATATCTCCACCACCACGCCTAATGCTAGGATGCAGCTACCATCAGAAGATTACACCAGCTGCTCACATAACTGGTGCACCCACACACCCTACGATACTAACTCTCTCTGCTCGCTCTACTGACCTGGACTGCGGTCCCCGAGGGCATTCAACCCACCAGCGCTTTGAGGTCATACCAATGATATATAGGGCCTCATTACACGGACGGCGGTAAGGGTTAACGGTCACCGTTAATGGCAACGGTGACCGTTAACCCTTACCGCCGTACTACGAGGTCCCTTTGCGGGTTGGTGCTTTAACGCCTGCTTTTTGCAGGCGTTAAAAACCAACCCGCTAAGGGACCTCGGAGCTAATTACGGCACCGCAAAATTGCGGTGCCGTAATTAGCGCCTTCCCCATTCCCATAGAGCCCTATGGGGCAGAAATGGGAATGGGGAAGGGCAATGGCGGAAGGGGGATTTACCGCCCCTCCAACCTTGGAATGGGGCGGTAAATCCCCTTTCCGCCAAGGTGGTGCCGGTATTTTACCGGCATGAGCCATGGCGCTAATAGCGCCATGGCTCACCGCCTTCCGTGTAATGAGGCCCATAGAATGCTATATAAATGCCAAATAACATAACATAACATGTAATTTAAAATACAAGCACAATTTCTTTTATATCATATGTTGAATTAGATTGGAACTTTTTGCTAGATTACAATGACAAAGTACACTTTGGTATAACACATTGTAAATCTTAATAACTGTGACCTTAGTGGAATATTTTTCTAGAGAATTTCTTTTGTCTGCATAAAGGTGTCCTCTGCTAATTAACATTTATTTTAATAGATGGTTTTATTGTTATATGTCTAAAACATTCGCCTTTAACAAAAAAGTAAGAAAAACAGAAAAATGGCATTACATTATTATATCATTATATTATCACATTAATAAAGCAACAGAAAAAGTGAAACCACAATAAATTCATTGCATCTGTAAATAAATATCACTTCTTGTAATCCATTAAAAAAAAACATTGTTAGGAATAAAGGACAACAACAATAAAATCATTGCACCCATACAACTTTGACTTCTACTAGTCCGATGAGGATTCCCTCTAAAAGACTTTTCTTTTCTTTTTTTATTTTATTGATATGGTTGTATATATGCAACAACAGCCTTTCAATTCATAAAACAATAAATACAAATATAGACATATAAAAATTTTACACATATCATGTTTCAACAGTAAAATGATAAAAAAGAAGAGATATAAAGGAAAAATGCTAGAACCAACAAGTTAAAGAAAGAAAAGAGAAAAACTGAAAAAAAAAATCAATTTCCAATTGCTTGTTAGAGCGCATCAAACACCCACCTGACCTTCATTAAGTGATGAAAGAAATTTGACAATTGCAATTTTCACAGTTGTTCTTTTGGTGCCAAATAGTTCAAGCCATGGTATTTCTGGTGTTAAAATCCTGAGATCTTTGTCGTACTTTTTTAAGTGCAAGATGCGCGTAGAGTTGAGCATAGGACAGTCAATGATCAAATATTTTGCAGTTTCTGGTTGGTTCCGCTTTTTGCAGAAAAGGCATATATTGTCGGATTTTCCAATAGGTTTCCAATAAGTCTATTCAGTCTATCTGATCTAATTGCAATGAACCGAACAACAGCCAGTACAATAGACGTGGAAAGTCCTGCAAGGGAATCCTTCCTGGAAGTATCACATTGTTGAACATTATAGTTAATCAAACATTTCTGAAATGAAAATTCATGTTTACCAAGCAAGGCAGTACAGTGTACGGAAATGAGCTTTAGTGTTTCTTGAGTTCCTCGATTAACACAGAATCTACAAAATACCAAATTGGTTGGTACAATTCTATATCTGATTAAAACTTATTTAGTATAGTACAAATTTCATCTGAATTTCATGAATGAACGTCTAATGTAGCTATTTGGATGAAAAGCAAAATATGGAGATAAACGCCCCACCTTTTTATGTTCCTTACTAAGATGACCCCAAGTAGCATAACCATGGAGCTCCTCTATAGTATTAATGCAGTCAAGTTGATATAAGGTTAGGTTAACCTTGCCAGCATTTGCCACAAGATCCAGCTCAGATAAGTTAATCTTCTTGTGAAGGCTCGAACAATAAATGGTAAATATCGATTTACAACAGATAGTACAGCTCACTGGTAACACTCTCATTTTGGAAGCAAGACGATGCCGAGCACCACAAGTTCAAATCCTGGGTCTGCGCTTACAAACCTCTTCGGTATTGCGTGCGTTATAAAAACCAATTTAAATATAAATTCACTTAAAATCTTGTCCCATTACATTGTAAAATAATATTCAGATCATAAAACAATGAATCTTTCAATGGGGTAAGTAGTTTCAAATAAAATGATAAATGTCTCCACTAGTGAAAGGATTCCAAGCTCGTATCTGACCACAGCCATAGGAATTGAGTTTTGGACCCTTAGCGCCTTCTTCCACATTAAGGCTTCTATGTTAGATAAAAAAATCTAAAACCCACAACAGTTGAACTTAGAGTCGGTGTAAAGTTTTAGGGATAATAATGTTAAAAGCGGAATTACAGAAAAGTTACCATATTTCGAATCAAGCCACCTCATTTGATTTGACAGGGAACTAGCCCGATTTTTTAACCATTCTCGAGTCTGGACTTTAGGTGGTTTTGAGGTAATAGGAAAACCAAGATCATTAAAGCTGTGCACCCGTTCAAGGACATCGGGAGTTAACTACCACTGAAAAGAGGACATTTTCTTTTTCAAGGTACGTTGCATCAACTTAGTCTTAATGGAATTGATTATCAAAAAATGAGTTGAAGCATAAGAAACAAAAACATCAATATGTTGCTGAAGGAGTATCTGTATGCAGTCAAAAATTATAAAAATCATCAGCATAGGCCAAACATGTTACTTTAAGGTGGGATAGTTTAGGGGAAGCAAAAGCAGATAGATCTAAGTGCTCACCAATGTCTGACATATACAAAGTGAAAAGGCAGGGGGAAGAATGGACCCCTGCCTAAGCCCCTTAAAAGTCAGAATTCGTTGAGAGAGTGCACCCTCCTGGTTGAATCTAACTTGCACATTAGAATTTCCGTAAAGACCAATGATCAGACGCAATAAACCACTGGGGATACCCCAATTTGTCAGCTTTGTCCACAAGAGACCTCTGAAAGCTGCTTACAGGTCTATTGTTGCCAAAAAGACAGAATCATACTTTTTTGACAAAGCCAGATATTTTGCGGGCATTTACGTATGAAACCAATGATTGAAGTTCTTAGATGCTTTCTAAAGCCAGTCTGCCTCTTTTATTGTCTTCCACTCCCCCTCTCTCAATTCTCGAGATGCCCCAACAGCAAGTTAGCCAAAGACCTTGCTGTCTGCATCAAGTATGGCTATGGGCCTATAATGTGCAGGGTCCGAACATGAGCCCTTCCTATATATGGGAACAACATATGCTGTTCACCATTATTCAGGAAACATCTCTGTGTCCGGAACTTGTTGCAAAAATATGCAAAGAATAGTGGTCCATACAGCTGGATTACGTCTAAACAAGACATTCAAAAGTTTATTTGGGCAAGGAGCATGTGATGAACTAATCCACTTCAAAACGGTTGCAATACTGTCATAGGTAACTACAAAGTTCCACCCATCAGTGACAGACATAAGATCTGAGGTTGGAGAGCAGCTTGGGACGACCCTTGGTTATTTAAAAGTCTCCAGAATATGCAAGAATTCTTGTTACGCAAAGTTTGTATCATATTTTCGGCATCCCTCTGAATGCTATGGGCAGGATAACCTCTCAACCAATTTTTATAAGCTAATTTTACCTTTCTAACCATATTCAACAAGGCCTGGGAATCTAAGCCTGCTGTTAGCTTTAAAGATCTAATCTGCGCGTGCATATCTCATTTGATACCCGCCACTGGAGCATCATAAGAACGGATATGTCTCTCAATACGTCAGAGTGATATTCAACGTGTTCCCTAAAAATCGGTCAAAAGTATTAATTGTACTCAAATCCAGTGAACCCTTTTTCACGCAGGGTTCATTTTGGGGTAATGGGGTCCTCTGGTTTTGCTCTTAAAAATGCTCAAATCTAGTTCTGCTGATAACTGTCTATGGTCACTCAAATTGATCTCCCCAATCCTCAAAGTCTTGCATAATTCAAATGACAAATCATCTATAAATATATAGTCAATAATGAAATGTGAGCCATTGCTCCGCCAGGTGAAATTACATGGGATGTCACAAGTATTGCATTGTTCAACGTCCGCAATCCAAGACCTTAAACACTCTTTAACCAGTGCCACCCACAGTATTTTATTACTATTTCTACTTGTAAAGAAGGAGGGCATGTCCCTAAAAGTGTCTATGACAGTACGTGAAGCATTCAAATCACCCAGCAGTAGTACATGTCCATTCATAACCTTAGAATGCCAATCATTAATGAACTGGACAAGGAGCTCTAAATGCTAGTCAAGGTAATACATAATTCATAACACAAGGCCCTGTGGAGACACTGACATGAGTAACCAAGACACCTGCAAAAAACATTAATAGAATTCTTATCTTCAAGCTTGCTACTTGACCTAATCAAGGTCAATAGACCCCGAAAAGGGTGTCCCATTCCATTCTTTTGAGCAGGCAGAAAATTGATGACACACCCATCAAATGCCGGACAGTCTAGTAACCATGTCTCTTGCAAAAATACAAAAGTGTTCAACTTCAGCAAGATTAGTGAAAAGATAGTTATTTCCTCCAGTGTCGCAAGAGAGTAGAGATACTGGGCCTCATTCCGAGTATGGCGTTAAGGGATAGCGGCCACCGGTAATGAGACCGGTGGCGGTGATCCCTTACCGCCATACTCCGAGTTCCCTTTGCGCCCTCGCACTTAACGCCTGCTTTGAACAGGTGTTAAAGTCGAGGGCGCAAAGGGGCCTCCAAGCCAATAACGGTGACCGTAATGAACGGTCACCGTTATTTGCATCTTCCCCATTCCCATTGAGCCCATGGGGAAGAGCCTTGGTGAATGGGGAATTACCGCCCCGCCAACCTTGGAATGGGGCGGTAATTCCACCATCCACCCAGGCGCTGCCGGTCTGGGTACGGCGTCAACCAAGGCGCTAATAGCGCCATTGGTTAGCGCCGTACTCGGAATGAGGCCCACTGACCCCCAGATATTTCGAGCAAGAAATGGGCTCGGGGTCTCAACGGGTCTGTTTGCCCCACTTCCCTTTGCTGTAAAATGCACCATTTCAACAATTATTTAAACAGGTTTCTTGGGGTAACACCTCCCCCGCACCTCCCTAAATTACTTAGTGCATACGCAACTATGATTCATTTCTCACGCTAATTCATGGGAGATGTTAATACCCCTGCATTAAAAATCTTTTCCTGCTGCTACTGACCTTGAACGATTAACAATGCCAGTGCCACCTCTGGAGCTGGGCACCCTTCATGCACCAAAAGCTGCCACTGATATATGTTTTAAAATGTTAAATGGATGGGCACAATGGCGTGTGGTACGGTTGGGCAGCAGGTGCCAAGCACTGCCTCCCTTTTTTCAATGCTAGGTGCAAAATGTATGTTTTAATTTAAAAAAAAGTACTTACCTCTTTCAGCTAGTGTGCAATATGGCGGCTTGATCATCATGCGCATTGTGCATGCATGATGGCCCAGGCCAGCCTGGAAGAGTGTGGAGTGGCGTGCACTTTGTTGAGGACCATCTGTTGTCTGTTTAGCAGGTCTTACAGGGGCCTCCTCAATTTGTGATATATACTGACGCACAGACTTTAGTCTCAGTAAGAATCCTGTGTTGGCCTGGTGATAATAATGTCATGATGATGAGATTGTCCAAATCGGCTCATCTTCTTTTCAATGTGCTTCTGCCTATATTTGACTCGGGTCTCAATGCCTGCAGTTGCTTGTTACTTGACAAACTCAACACATAGGACGCTGCACAGAGGTCTGCCGCGCCACCAGCCAAGCCCAGGTAAAATGGGTAGAAATCATCTGAGCTGGGCAGGCTCGTGCTGGCCCACCCTCCACCACAGTGTCAGGCCACTTAGTCAGATGGAGTGGCAGTGCCAGACACCAGATTGAGGCAGGG
The DNA here is from genome assembly GCF_040938575.1 of Ambystoma mexicanum. Lineage (NCBI taxonomy): Eukaryota > Metazoa > Chordata > Amphibia > Caudata > Ambystomatidae > Ambystoma > Ambystoma mexicanum. Next base: position 1,410,236,359 of record NC_090922.1, read on the forward strand.
GAAAGATGGGCCATCCGCTGTCCCAGCTCAGACAACAAGTCATTCTTGAGATGAAAGAATTGTGTTCCAAAACCAAACACCTACACAATACTACCTGAGACAAGCGTCGCCCATTCAGTAATTGTTGAGGCAAACAATCGGACAAAAACAAATAATTTGTGTCAGTCATATCACCATGTTCTTCTCAGCAGTTTGATTTTCTTTTGCTTTCGATTCACTTTTGTTTTTCCCAAGGTGTCCTTCATCATTTGGCTCATAATCTGCTAACCTGCAAACCCCGCAAACCCCGCTCCCACATAATATACCCCCCAAAAAATCACCTATGGCGAACCAAACGGCCATATCTACAGCCATATTTTTGGTGGGGCTATTATGTAGTGATACCAACAAGACCACTAGAGAACAGGTTGAGTGACCCAGACACGTTTGCAGTGCCTCATGATTTATTGTGTGAGTGATATGTGTGAGTGGGGCAATGGGGGGGGTGGAGGTGAGGCGTAGGTCTGCCCAATGTATGCATGTTCTTGGTGGCAGAGGCTACATCGTGAACAATGCTAGCTTATTTTTTTGTGTGCAATATTATCCAATGTTCTATATTAGGAATTCTGGTATAGATTGAGGCTGCACATTCATGGATGTGATTTACAGTGACCATGCTAGCATAGATTGTGACTGGAGCTTCATGAAAGGGTCTAACATTGCCTTAAGAGCATTGATGGTGGTGGTAACTTTATGAAAGCTATTCATAGTAATCATACTGTCATAGATTGTGGGCACAGCTTCAACAAAGATCATTTCTGTGACCAAACAGGCATCAACCCTAGCCTACTTCCCTTACTGATTCCAGCTCCTCTGCTAACCCTGCATCCTACTTGTAACCCTGAGTCTCCTTTGCTGACAACTATGTTGTTGAATCCCACGCATACATACAAGATCTGATTACAAAACGTACATCTTTCCACTAGTTGAACACTGCCCACCCCTGCATTATGTATGTTTGGTGGTTCAGGGTGGCCTGGGAATCTGTGATGCAGCATGCACTAGTATAAAGAGCTTGGGGGGGCTCTCAGCTGGGTTTGCATTGGGGCCCTCTCATTTTGGGTTACGCCACGGGTGCATTCCACCCGATAGGAGCTGGAAATGCCAGCCCTCCTCAGGTTAATCCTTCCTATTTTTAATCAAATTGAACTGATTGCGCCATGTGTGATGAGGAAAGACGAACATGACTGGCAGCAGACATACCAAATAGGTTATGATATCGTCTATTTTCAAATGAACCGAGGAATTAAATTGATATGGAAAGGGCTATCAAATAAACATGGAATGGCCTATTCGCTAGTGCATAGTAGACTGTGATTCCTAAGATAGAAACCTAAAATTGTGATGGTTATTTCCCTTTCCGGATTCTTCTTTAGGGTTTGTCTCACCTCCCTTGGTTAGATTTCTAGGTTTGGTTGTGTGGTTGAGGGAAGGGTGGTAAAACTCCTTTGGAACCTGGTGGTAAATTCGCTAAAACATAACAAGGATAAACTATCTTTTAACAGTGTCAGGATGTATAAGCAAATTAATCGAAGGGGTCAGAAGGATCTAATGTATGATGCACACTTCTGTATCCTAGGTGTAAGGAAGGCATGGTATGAAACAGTAAGACAGCCACATGTGACCACAGTTCAAAGGTGTTTATTGAACTTCAATTGGGTTTGAAAAACACCTAACTAATTCTAAATCTAAAGATGGGAGCAAGCTACGACCATCAAATAATAATAACGCAGTCCTAGGGCGTCCTGTCAAAATAAAAGGGCCTATGCTAATAAACATATTGCCAATCCTTACTTCTAAATACAAATGGTGTGGGAAACAATTTTAAACAAAAGAAAAGTGTTTAAGAAATGATATGTCAGGATAGTTAGCTTCCCTTCCCCACGTTTTCAGCACGGGATCTCAGTATCAGGACTGTCTGTGCCAAAGTCTCTTTGCCATTCAAAGTCTCTTATTTCAGAGGGCCCGATACGACAAACAAACATTCAAAGTTCCTTTCTCTTCAGGATTCTCATGTGCACAACTTCTCTCGTGATTCACTGTTCACCCCGGGTCCCCCTTCGCCTGGCTCAGACCCACTTTAACACAAAACCTTCAATTGGTCTCCTTGTGCTGGGCTCGGATCAAATTTATCTAATTTTCCAAACTTTCTTTACTATCCAAACCATCCAAATCAAAGACTTTTGACTGTGTGCATGATTTTGCTTGACCCATTGCAAGACCACTTCGATTCACAATTCTTTGTTCTCTTCCTAATACTTTCTTTTAACTTTAACATCAACGACCTCCCACTGTGCATGGGATTTTGATGCTTGACCTGTGGCAGGACCACTTTGAAATAATTAACTTTCACTTCTTCCACTTCTCAGCTGGACACCTTACAGAGACCTTCGATTGAACACCCAGGCGGTGCCGGACCACTCTGTCAAAGGTATTGTATCAAAGTCGCTTCAAAGTTCAAACACTCATCAGCAGTTCAAATTGAATTCAATCTTTTATTACACGTGTTTTAACAATCTTCATTCCAGCACTTGCCAGACAATGATGCTGCTTGCGACCTTGGCTTCAACACAGACTGGTCTTGCATCGGTTTCCCCAACTCACCGGCTTTGTTGATTTCACTGATGAAGCTTTGTGCTTGTAGCCAAGGATGTTACCACGGTGGCTGATGCTTCTCCCCACCTTCATTAGTGACGCGGGAGTGCCCTGGCTATTTCTGACACACAATACTGATTCTTCAGCCTGGTTTCTTGGTCTTATGCTTTCTAATCTCGAGGGCTCTTGAAAGTAACGGCTTCTTGTCGGAAAGGTCAAGGGAAATTCCTTCCTTGAGATCCCCTCCTGTTTCGCTGTCTTTGTTCTCTCATTCAGCTGCCATCTCAGAATTGCTGTTTCCTCATGTGCTGTGCCTCGCTCAGAGTGTGCACTCGTGCTCTGCCTTTTATTCTTCTGGGGAAGCTTAATGAAAGTCAGGTGTGTGTGATGTCTATCTCCTCCTCCCCCCCAGCACTGCTTGCTTCTTGCCATACCATGGTTTCTGCCTCCGCCCATTTCTGCAAATCTTTCCACCACACCTCTACTCGGGGTCTGTGGCATGTCTTCCACCCCATAGCAAATCTCCTCTTAGCAAGCACATATGCCAGGTCCTTTAGTTTGCTCACATGCCTGAGGTTCGTGGTCTAGGGAACCCCCCCAACAAACAGGCCCACACTGTATCCACCACGATCTTAACCCCCCTCTCTGCTAATTTTTGTGCCATTTTGCTCCAGAAGCGATCAAAAACCGGGCATGACCAAAACATATGCACCATACCCACATTCTCTTCATCACATTTAGGGCATGCTTGCCGTCCTGCATTTTTAAACCTAGATATCCTCTGGGGTGTCATGTACGCCCTATGCATAATATACAGTTGTATCTGCTTTAATCTCGCATTCCTAGACACCTTCTTATGATACCCTTGGGCTTGTTCCCACATCCCGTTCTCCATTGGGGCTCCTACTTCCGCTTCCCAGTCTCGTCTCAATTGTACTACCTCCTTTCCAACTTTAGATATCATCATCTCACATATTCTAGATATCTCATGTTCCCCCTCCGCTATGTCATATATTATATCTATTGTAGCATCGGGATCTTCCTCCAGTACCACTTCGGGCCATGTTCTCTTAATTCTCTGCACCAATCTGTGATACGTGATATATTGGCCTGTGTGTAACCCGGTTTCCTCACCCAACACCTCAAAATCTCTGATAATCCCCTCTTGCCAAATATCACCCATTGTTGCTAACCCAACCGGTTCCCAGTGGTTCCTGATTATCATCCTTAATTGCTTTTCTCCCCCCACCAGCGCAACTAGTGGTACTTGCGGGGAACATGGGGATGGGTTCCCCATCATCTGGCATGCCCTACGCCACATCTTCCACACAAGTATCATCTTGGGACGCCCTTCCATTTCTGCCAGGATTAATTACTATTTTTCCCTTTCCTGGTTTACCTGCCTGCCAGGATTACACTCCTACTACTACAACGTGTACTCTGTGGTAAGGCTTGTTCCAAACTTTCCACACTTGAAACCTCAATGGGAAGAGTTGAACCAACAACTGCTTCTTGGGTTAGTCTTTTGCCTTTCAACAAAATGGGGTTACAGCTTCTTTCAAAAACACATTGCACAAAAGGACAATGGTTCTCAAACTGATCAGTTTGCCATAGGCAATTCAAGTTACAGTTCTCTCCACCTTGATCACTTTTACAAGGATGGCTTTGCTCCTGCAGTCTCTGATTTTTTTCTTCACAACCTTTCGGCTTCTGGCAATGTAGTTTACAACTTTCCCCCATGGGGTATCTTGTTTTGGTAATATCATATTCAAATTGCCTTGGTGTCACTCTCAGCTTTCTTTGGCTTTGGCAATGCAGGTTATAATGTCCCCTTATTGGATAGCCCTCTTTAGGAACGTTGTATTCCTTGTGCTTTCCTATAGCCAGTATTTGGCAATGCAGGTTACAGTATTCCTCTATTTGACATCTCTTAATAGGAGAGTTGCGCCCATTTTGCTTTAATTCAAGTTTTCGGTATTCAAAATGTTCGTTATTACCGAGCGCTCTACTTTGGAGCGCCCCAGGGTCACCTGCATCAGGCCAACTCACCGGTATGGCCTGGCGTCTCTTTCTGACTCGCTGGTACTGCTTCTCCGTTCGTTGAGACTTCCTCAGCGTTTGGCAGCTCCTGCCAGTCTGCTCGCACTGACCATCAATGGAGCTTTCACAGCTCTGCACGCTCTCCGGTGCAAATCCTACACCAGAGCAGGTCTCAGGTCATAGAGAGTGTCTCTCTCCCTTGGGGTAGCTGGCCTTAATACCACTTCCTGCTGCTCGTCCTCTGCATAACCCAGAAAACCCGACCTCTGCCACGTTTTCTGTCACCAGAGCTGCAACTCGAGCTTCTACTTCTCCCTGCTGCTCTTCCTTAGTCTGCAACTGAAAAGCCTTTGAACATTTAAAGGCCCTGCTCAGGTGTGGGTTAATACAACAACTAGACAATTCACCACAGTTTGGTAACTTTGGATCCCTCTTTCTCGCCTCAGTACTAAGAGCATTATGGGACTTGAAGTGCATAATGTTCTTATTTGTTTTAAGATCAAAATCATAAATTTTACAATAAGCCATTTAGACTGTATGATCATTAGGGAAATTGTTCAGAGGGTTCTCCCATTCCTCCTGACCTGAGTCTCCTCCCACGTGATCCTCCATCATTTATACCACTACCAGGGTCAGGATCAGGTAGTGGCTGCCTGTCCCTGGCTACATGATAAGAAGTCCAGGTCAGGCTTTTTAGGATGATCACCTCAGATTCATCACACACCACACTAACTAAAATTATAGAAAAAATAAATGGTCGCACGGGATCTACTGGCATTGAAGGACCTGTGCAAAAACAGAAGAACTACAGGACCCACCACCCCACCTATTGATGCTTTGTCCATAGACAAGTCTCACTCGCCATCACAAGGATTTCAGTGCCATGCACTTCTTTATCTGAGTGAGCAAGTGATGCATGTGATGGCTTCAGCCAATCAGGTAGATGTTCAATCGCAGTTTTATGACTGAGCCATTAGATTGGCTAATGCTGCGGAAGAAAGCGCAGCTTGTTTGAAATTATAGCAAATGTACTAATTGTGTTAGGTTTTGTAGTGGAGTGTGGCTGCATTGGGTCTATTCAACTCAGGTTGTCATGCCTGTATAGGGGACTTGCATTATGTCTTTTCTAAGAAAGTGTTCATGACAGTGGTGTGGCCTGGATTCTGTAATTTCCACTGAAGTGTTTATGCTTGTAGACAGAGCTGTTGTTGGGATGCTCCCACCAAATTGTTCATGCGAGGAGAAAGGAGGTTAAACAGGTCACTTTGACCCTATGGTTCATACCAGTAGAAGATGCCTGACATGTGCTCAGTCTGGCAATACATTTACCCAAAAGGCTTGTGCTGTCACAAGGGGTATGAAGTGGATCCTTTCAATCCAAGTTATTTGGCCAGTTGAAAGGGTCTGGATTTGTCTTCATTTTACAACAGTGTTCATACCAGAAGAAGAGGCCAGCATTGGGGCCTATCATGACATTTTCATGCTAGAAGAAGTGGCATGTGTTAGGTCCTTCCTACCAAAATGTTTTCAAAAGGGGCCTGCGCTATGTCCTTTCTACCAAAGTGTGTGTGCCATAGAAGTGGGCTGCATGGCGCCCTTTCAACCAAAATATTCATACCATGGACATTAGATGGGTCACTTCTATCAAAGTTTTCATGCCGGTAGAGGGTGCATGCCGTGAAAGATCTGGCACAGTGTCCATGCCAGTAGAAGGGACATGCATTGTGTCTGTTCTATGAATATCTATGTCAATACAAGGGGCCTAGATTTTTACCCCATGATATAGCCTGGTCTACAATGGGTACCTTTGAAAGGTGTGCTATTTCAGTAGAAGGGATCCATGAGAAGCACATTCTGCCAAAATGTAGAAGTGCCTGAATCTGGTTCTTTCTACTGAGTTATCATTGCCAAATCGAAGAAACATGCATTAGGTGCCTTCTTCTAAAGACTTTGTGCCAGTTGATGGGGCCTGCATTGGGTCTATTTTGACAAAGTGCTTTTTGCAGTAGAAGGGTCTTTCAGGAAATCCTCATCATTTGAGTGCATTATATAAAATAGGGCTGCTGTTTAATTTTGTCCTTCAAGAAATGTGGCATGAGCCCCTTTATCCGCTGAACATAATTTCCACAGATTAACAGTAAATGCCCCAGGCCTTCATCGACTCCCATTCCACAATTAAATGTTGTGGTCACCTTCCCTCTTTTCCAGGTGGATCGAGCATTAAGTGGGAGGACATTAATTAAGCCTTAACATCTGCATGCATTGCCTGTACTCGTGGGACTTATTCTTGCCTATGTCGCCTCCCACTTGAATCTGCAATGGGGTAGCCTTGTACAAAGCAAGAGAGGATACAGTGCTCACCTTAGCTGCATCTAATTCTTCATAAGAACAAAATGCTTTCCTTGTCAGCTCCTTATACAAATTAAAAAATCCCCAAGCAGACAGCTCCTTCACTCCCTTGTGACCCCATTTGGTTGGAATGGCACAGTCCTCATTAAACCATGTGTATTTCCACCGAACCTGTGGGCAGACCATCTCCTCCAACGCATCCTGCATATTAGGGTTCCAAACATTTATTTAGGATTTTGCCCATGTATTTGTAATAAAACCTCAACAGACAATTGATCCTCAACCTCGGTTTTGCGGCTACAGCATTAATATGCAGGGTCCACTTTCCGGACTTATTGAAGGAGAGCCCCAAATAACAAAAGTAGCTCACCACTTCGATTAGTTGACCCCTTAAATTCCAAGTGTAATTATTCTGGCCTTTGCCAAACACCAGAATTTAAGTTTCCCCATATTAAGCTTCAAACAGTTAGTACGAAAATAGTTAACCGCACATTCCAAACTCCTTTGCAGCCCCCTTGAAATGAGTTCCAATAATGTGGTATCATCGGCGAATAAGAGTGACCCATTCAGCACTTTTTGTAGTGAAGGTGGGACAAGCTTAGCTCGCTCTGTCCAATCTCTGCATCAGGCATTTGCTGCAGAGTTTATTGGTCAATAGCAGATGGGGTCGGCAGTTGATCCTTTTTTAAAAATCGGGATGATGTGGCTCCTACTCCAGGATTTTGGGAGTGACTCCCTCTAATGCAACTGCGTTAAAAAGCTGCGTAAGTAACGGGGACCACCATTCCAAGCAATATTTATAAACATCATAATAAAAACCATCTGGGACAGCTGCTTTCCCCGTTGCCAAAGTTTTAATGGAGAGGGCAAATTCCCCCCTCGGAGAAGACAATATCCCCTCCACTATGGAAACTTGCTTGATCAACCTCGGCTGGCCATGGGCAAAAGACATCTTTTTGGTAGTGCTTGACCCAATCGTCTGGTTAAATGACATCCCTCAGGGCTCTCCCTAATTGAGCAAAGCCATCGGCCATCAATTTCCTGAATATTTTGGCATCTTTAATTAGGACAGTCTCCTCCATCAAATCCCATTATTTAATCGTAAACAATCTTTTCTTTTCTTTCAAAAAATAGTTATATTCCCCTTTAAGGTCGGTGAGAGCCGCCCCACTTACCATCCCCCTTTACAGATTAATTAAGCCAGAATTTAAAAGCTCTACAATCAGTGTCATACCACGGGGAGGGCCTTCTACTGGCCAATCAGGGTATACCTTAGTTGGAAGGAGCCAACAGGCACCTCTCTCTGATCTCCTCCATCAAAGATTGAGCTTCAAAGAGGACTTTCTTAGCAGAATATTCATCCCTCAGCAATCCTGCCACTTTAGTCCTAATTGCTGGGAGATTCATAGTTTTCTTGAAAGAGGATTTGACAACTTTTCTTGTTGTCCAGCATGACTGTGAGGCTACAAAATGAGAATTTAAGCCTGTCATTGTATGAAGATTTTCCACCAATGATCACTATCAGGGCATCTAATTAAAGAGAACTCCTTAATGCTCTGGAAAAAATGACAATAATCTAGAATAGTAGAGCAAACACCCTGCTTCAAGGTATAGCTAGGTGGATTATCACCCTTGCACCTACCATTTAGCTCCACCAGGTAATGATCAACAATAAACGAGTCGAGCAGTGCCCCTGACTATCTAGACTTTGATCATTAAGATTCCTTGGAGGAATGTTACATGCTCCCTCTATTAACCCGTCTCTCCTCCATAAGCTTTCTCAGGGGGCCTAGTTTAGCATTAAAGTCCCCCACAACAATCCGGGAAATGCAACTCCTATAGTTAGAAATTACCTCTGCCAGTTTCTTTAGGGCCTCATCATTGGGTTTTCCCTTTTCTGGGGGGAGGTAAACATTTGTTCTTAACAGTTCTACCTGTTCACCCTCATCCTTCAATACAACCTCAAAAACATCTTTGGTATCCAGGCATAGTCTTTCTGGTTTAAGAAGGAGTGAACTTCTTACTAATGTTGAGATGCCGCCAGTGGGCCTCTTCCTTGCCCCCTTCTCAGCATAAATGGAGAAGATAATATATTCCCTTAGAGAAATCTCAGTCGGGTTTCAGGTCTCCTGGAGGCCTATAATATCGTAAGCACCTAAGAAGGTTAACCATTCCCCATCCTCTTCCTTCCCTTTGGTGCGAGCCACACTCCAAGATATCAACTTTATTAAGGGACCTCTGTCATTTTTTCCCAGGCCTAGAGGCTTAGAGGAGGGATAAAGGGCACAATGCCATATACTGTTTCCTGGGCATGAGAGGAGGACTTGAAAGACTGCCATGCATTCTGTATTTCCGGAAATGGTTCCCTGCATGGCTCTACAGCTGGTCTAGGCCTTGATGTCGGAGGTGTATTGCCAATTACCTTAATTTCACCTATGTCTTGTAAACACCAATAGTCCCGACATTCTTTATCTGATAATGGGGATTCATGCCATGGTTCCTGCATTTTGCACATCTTAGCTTTTGCGTCCATGTAAACTTCAATACCTAACAATGCTAATACCTCCCTACATTGAATAAGGCATGCTCTCCGTTGTGGATTATTGAAGGCTATCATACCCCCCACAGTATAGACAATCAGATAACATTCGAACAGAAGAACACATCTTGAATGAAATTCAACTAAACCTCAAGATCTTATTGATAGCATTTAAGAGAGCCCTATTGTAAGAATTTCTGTTCCCATGTGAAAACCATTCAAAGGTACAAATTAGATGTGCCCTTCCCCAGCCCTCCAAGGGGTCCACAGGGCAATCCAGACACCCCTTGGGTGCTGACCCTACAGATAAAATATGAGGGCATAACTCTGTTTGATTTGGTGTTTTGCCGCCTCCCCCGTTTTTACACTCTGGGATTTTCCGCAGGAGCTGTGCTCCTCCTTCCAGGTCCTCTGGGGGTGTGGCCCTAGCCTCAACCTCAGCCGTCCCAAAAGGTCCTTCCTTCTTGTTGCAGGTGTACGTTTGAAGAGTCCCATCTGTAGAGATTTGATCTTTTTGGGTCATGCTACTGTGCCCATCTCTCTGTGCCTTCCCCCTCTGTTGAAAACTCTTTACTCCTGCCCTCCCTTGAGAAATCACGAGGAGGGGCCTTACAGCTCCTTTGTTTTCATACTATCCACAGTGATCCTACCACTAAGCAGGTTGGAGGGTAAACTGGGAGGAATATAGACCAACAAGACCTCGTAAAGTTCCTGGGTCCTTAAAAACACTCCACAGCAGTCTCCAGAAAAGCAGGCTAATTGACCTGGGTCCCAATAGCTAGGCAGGATTGAGATACTTCTATGGCCTTTCCTGATATAATAGACTGTAGTAAACTTTTAATCTCCACCAATGATGACTCTAGGAGAGCCAAGCGGCTGAAGATGGCAGACTCGCCCCACAGAGTAATGTAGAGGTTCCACCAATCCAGAAGTAGTGGGGTTGATGGAGGTAATGTCAATGAGATATGCACAGTGCCATGGCCTTGGACTCCACTCTCTCCAGAATTAACAGTCAGAGTTGCAGTCAGCCCTGAACCGGACAAACTGATTTGAGCCATTATGACCTCTGGGATCTCTGGGATTGGTTAGAATCCAGGAGCATTGATCCCCTGGATTCAAACCATGTCAGCCTTATCAACCAAGGGGTTCTGGTCACCCAACAGCAGCATAAAGCCTGTAGAGACTCCTCTAGAAACCTTATCCTCAGGTAGATTGACCAGTGTACCAACTTGAACATCTTCATCCCCAAGGTAGATAGGAGACTGGGAAAGGAGGGGAGGGTCACCCACCAAAGGCGAAGGTGGCTGACTGTTCACCAATCAGTGCTCATCATAATATCTGCCAATTAATCACTCCAATACCTTCAATATAGATCTATCTGAGGGGTTGGTCAATGGTACAGGTTTTTTTTGGAGTCAAGGGCTTGCACACGGTCCCCCCTAACCTGAAGATGATGTAGATCCTCTACCGTAGGTAGCTCCTTAATGGCCAAATGGTCCTGCTGGTCCTGCTGGTCACCCTCCTCACTACCAAGGGTCATTGGTGTTCGTCCAAAAGAAGGTAGCCTGCTTGAGGCCTCGTGGTGGTCCTCCTGGACCATTGTTAACAGTTTGAAGTATGACAGAGGGTTTTCTGGCCCACTAGATACCTGAGCAGGAGGGCATAGACCAAACAGTGCTTGTGAAGATGCTTACTCAGTTGTTTGCCTCATCATTGGCCCTCCTATAGGTATTTTTGGGGCAGCTTTAAACTTTGCCTGCCTCTTAGGACCTTTCAGGTTTTTTGTTTTTGTTCCTTTTTAATCAAGTTTTTGCCACCATGATAACTTTCTACACTGGTGGCTAATTGATATTCAAGTCTGAGATGCACTGAAGAGGCTGGCACCCAAATCCAGTTGTTGTCCCAGTTGAGCCCTGTTTTACGCTTGATCTCAGAAGACCTGTGAAGGTGCTCCAAATCTGTGGAGTATTGGGAACAATCACTTGCGATATCTCCTGGTAAAACTGCAAGTGAGCTTGTTTGGTAGTGTTCCTGGGCCATCCAGTGGGCTGTCCAGCTTAATCCCTGTTTGCTGCGGAGGAGCATCGCTGTTTCGAGTTTCAACCATCCTGGGGCTCTGGTCGGGCCACCTTAGAAGCTGTCCCTCTGTGTTAGAGCTTTTCTTTCCAGGGTGGGATGGAGACCACCTAGGGGCTCCCCGGGACAGCCACTGTGCTTTGGAACGGTTAACCCACATGCGAAGCAGGCACCTAAGGCTGGGAGAAGCACTCCCAGCCATCCTGGAGCTCTGGCTGGGATGGTGCTAGAGCTTTTCCCTCTGCGTTAGAGCTTTCCCCTACAGGTGGGATAGGGACTCCACCATGGCTCCCACAGGGACTGCTGCTGGGCTTTGGGATGGTCAAACCATGCGCACGACAGGCACACCCAGTCCAGGGGCAGCACCCCCGCCCATCCTGGAGCTCTGATCAGACTGTTCTAGAGGATTTCCCTCTGTATAAGTGCTTTTCCCTCTGGGGAGTGATGGGGATCATGCCAGGGCTCCCTGCAACCACAGCTGAGCTTTGGGGATTTAGCCACACATGGGTGACATTTGCCCGAGGACTGGGTTTAACCCACAAATGCCATGGGACCCAGGGCTGGCCACTGTAAGCGCTTCTACCCCCATGGAGGAAAGGGGCCTGCTCGGGCACCCCTTGACACCAGCACCCCATTTCAGACTTGGTACACATGGCTGACACTTGCCCGAGGACCAGAACTAACCCACGAATGCCATGGATATCAAGTCTGGCCACTACACACTCCTCTACCCCAAGTGGAGGAACGGGTCCTTCTTGGGGTGCCCCTTGACACCAGCACCCTGTTTTGGACTTTGTCACACTTGGGTGACACTTGCCTGAGGACTGGAACTAACCCACGAATGCCATGGAACTCAGGGCTGGCCACTATGAGTGCCTCTACCAACGTGGAGGAAAGGGGCCCACTCGGGGCACCCCTTGACACCAGCACCCCGTTTCAGACTTGGTCACACACAGGTGACACATTCCTGAGGACCGGGATTAACCCACCACTACCCCCCCATGGAGGAAAGGGTCCTGCCCCAGGCACCCCTTGATACCAGCACCCTGTTTCAGACTTGGTCACACACAGGTGACTCTTACCCAATGACTGGGGCTAACCCAAGAACGCTGTGGAACTCAGGTCTAGCCACTATATACGACTCGACCGCCCTGTAGAGGAAAGGGACCAGTTCGGAGCGCCCCTTGACACCAGCACCCTGTATGGGTCTTGGCCACAGATGGGGGGTGACACTTTCCCAAGGACCGGGACTAACCCTCCGAATGCCATGGAACTCAGGGATAGCCTCTCTGAGTGCCAGGACCCACATGCAGGAAAGGGTCCCACCTGCACCCCATTATGGACTTGACCACACATGGGTGGCATTACTCTGAGGCCAGTGAGAGCACCACGACCACACAGGAGCTACAGGCAGACTAGTTTAAGAGCCTCTACCCATGCAGAGGTACGGCGAACCCGAACGGGTGCGAATTTCGTTATTTGCACTTACCTCTGAACTCGTAATGAGGCCAGGGATCCTCATTATGAGTATGGCAGAATTTCCATATGACAGTTTTACTGTGGCGTCCTGCAGTATTTCCCTTGAAACAGTCCAACAGGGGCCGGAATTTCCATTTCTGACATCCATTTATGCATTCGGTGGAAGTACCGCCCTCTGAAAAAGCACTCGAAAATAGCATCACTGGGGCTGGGACTTAAGGCACAACCTATGTGCACTTTTTTCCGCCATCGGCAATCAAGGCTCAGACTCTCTTCCCGTCATCGGTTCGGGTGTGGAGGAGGTGTCTGCGGCCTGTGCGGCAGAGCCGCCCGCAGGGAGACACTTCCACACTGAATATTAATCCCACCACGAACACAAAAGAAGGAGTCAGCCGGGCCACCCGTAACTCGGGGCATCTGGACCGAATGCCCTGGCCAGATGGCCAGTCAGGGTCCGACCAGATGTCCCGGTGACTATCAGGCCGTGCCCACCCTATCACCACCATCCAGGGGCAGGAGCTTACGATACCACCTCTGTGCACTGAGGCCGGGGCTTAAGCTGCCACCTCCCTTCCCGTTCTCTTCCCTGTCGCACAACAGCTGGGTCTAGCTCACCGAATGCCGCCAGAACTGCAACACTTTCCAAGGATTTGGCCCCTCTCTCAGGGCGAACCCATTACAGGGTGCCCAGCTCTTCACAAATAAAAGAGAACTCTCCCCTGGGCTCCCGCCGGGATCTCCGGGATTGTTTGTGTTACTACACTGGATGTCGCAAGGGCACCCGTCTCCGCTACTCTGGCTTTGGGAATCTTAAGCCAACTCCCTTTTGATTGGCTTAGGGCAACGGAGGCCATCCCCCATCCCTTCTGAATGGCGCTCGCCCATCTCTTAGTACTGACTGACCAATATTCAACTGCTATTCACATGGCACCCTTCTCTACTTGGGCCTTTAAAGTTCTCGTTTGAATATTTGCTACTTACTCAAAGATCTGCACCTGCGAAGGCTCAACCCGGGCTTCGCCTCAGGCTTATGTGTGCACCACAGCAGCCCTCCTACTCATCGTGGCTTACCCCACCATGGCTCTCAGGGCAAGCAACGGCCAGGTATGGGCATGACGCTCCAGCGCCATCCATTTTCAGGTCTAGTTGATACGGCAGGTGAGTTGTTTCACACTCTTAGCGGATTCTAACTTCCATGGCCACTGTTCTGCTGTCTTTATCAACCAACACCTTTTCTGGGGTCTGATGAGCGTCAGCATTGGGTGCCTTAATGTTCAGTTCATCCCGCAGCCCCAGTTTTGTTCACCAAAAGTGGCTCACTGGGTACTCGCATTCGATGCCCGGCTCCACCCCATTGAGCTAGGCTTCTTACCCATTTAAAGTTTGAGAATAGGTTGGGATCGTTTTGACACCTCTATTCATTCACTTTACCAGATGAAATTGAGGTTTCCATGCGCCAGCTATCCTGAGGGAAACTTTGGTGGGAAGCTAGTAAATGGCTCAATCAGTCTTTTGCCCATATTCCCAGGTCAGATGACCGATTTGCATGTCAGGACCACTACAGACCTCCACCAGAGATTCCTCTGGCTTTGCCCTGCCCAGGCATAGTTCACTATCTTTTGGATCCTATCATACATGCTCATGCTCCACCTCCCTGACAGACCAGTCGAGACAAGCCAGTGGTGTGCCTGCCATGACCCCGCAATGGGATCCCACTTCAGGCAGCATGCCAGCCTCACCTTCATTCCACCACAGGTTTTAGCTCGGCCCACTGACTCGCGCACGTGCAAGAGTCCTTGGTCCGTGTTTCAAGATGGGTCGGTGGGTAACCGAGATCTCAGCAGACCGCAGGCAACCTTCATGGACAGTCCAACCCAGTTGACAGTCGCACCAGGAGCAGGGGTCCCTGCCACACGTCGCCACCCGTTGCCACCTAGGTGGCCCATGAGAGAGGCCAGGATGGTTGCCAGAGGACGATGCAGCAGCTATCAGTCTCCCTCTGCCCCATAGGGGGCTGTAACACTCTCTACCATAGCAGAGAGTTACCTGCCCCCCCCACTCCCTTGGCGCCTTCCCAGCAGACCCAAAGCCAGTTGCGGTGCATCACCATGGAGGAAATGTGCCCTGCGGGGGCCAGCTGTGACTGGGCATCGGTCCCACGAGGGTACCAAACTGCCCACCATGTTGATCCTATGGGCGGACTACACGGACCCCACCCATTTCCCTCTCAACGGTTTCACGCCCTCTTTTCACATTCACTTACAGTACTTGTTGGCTATCAGTCTTGCACCCCTATTTAGCCTTAGAAGGAGTTTAACACCTGCTTGGGCTGAATTCCCAAGTATCCTGACTCTGAGAATACTCGATCCATCTGTGTCGGGTTCCGCTACTGGCCTAACTCTATCCGTTGGGTGAACCTCGATCAGAAGGATTTGGACCCCCTGAGCAACGCTGAGGAGTCAGTCTTCTGTGCGCCACATTTCCCATGCTCACCACTGGCCTGGGATTCAGCGATGGGCTCCTCTCTCTTCACTCACTGTTACTGACAGAATCCAAATAGTTTCTTTTTCTCTGCTTAGTAATATGCTTGAATTTAGTGGATCGCCACGTCTAATCTGAGGTCGTGCTTGGGGAGCCAATGATCGGGAGCAGCTGCCCTCGGGCCCAGGGCTGTATGGGGTTTTGCCTCAAGCCCATGCCTGCAGCACAGCTGAGTGTGCGTTGTCCCGATCTACAGCTGAAGCCCAACTGGGGGGAGGTTGCCCATCAGACCGGTCACAAGGCCTGCACTCCAGGGCTGTCCCGGGCAGGCAGGCATGGGACACCACAGACAGCCGTACGTGGCATGACCAGGTGCTGGGGTAGGGAAAGGTGTAGGGGAAGGAACGCCGTTTTATTATTATTATTATCTTTATTGTTTTTGGTTTATACAAACCTTTACAAAATAAATTCTTTTTGTAATACAATCGAATAGTAGAAAAAGTTTACGTAAAGATACATCATAAAAAAGAGGAAGATCCAATAGACTATACTACGCTTTTTAAAGGACATTTGTCTAATACAAAACCGAACCAACAATACATAAGACAGCTAAAAACGGATAATTCATATAAAACACTTTAAGTCTAATACTTCTCTATATACATAATTATTGCTAATTAACAACATTATTAATAGACTATTGTTTCAACTCATTGTTTTTAAAAACTTCCTGAGTATTTAGACATTTAAATGGTTTTCATGTTAATTCACAAATAATTCTTAAAAATTCATAAATACGTATTTTTAAAACCGTCGAGTTACCATGAAGCATTTCAAACCACAAGTTGCATCTATTTACATTTGATGTATCATGGACAAACATTGCAAAGTATTCTATTCTTTGTTTCAGTAAGGCAGGACAAACCAACAGCAAATGCATTAGTGATTCGTTAACCCTAGTACCAGCACAATGTCTGCAGAATTTCTTTGTCTCATTCCTGCACCTTATATTCTGGATTTCATGAGTATTTAAAACATTAAAACGAAATCTCATGAATTGGTTTCTGTATTCTCTGGATGGATATTTTTCTAGATATTTCTCAGGACAAGATTTCCATTTCCAGAATGAAATAGCTTGTGAATATATCGGGGAGTTTAGGATTATCACATTATTCTCCAACCAGTCAGAGGCTTTTAATAATTCTTTAACTTTAAGAGGATTCCTCTTTAGGTTTTCTATTGTAAGGCCTAAATCGCTTAGAATTTTCACACAGTCTTTTTTTAACTCACAAATGAAAACTCCAGTCAAATCTACACCCATGAAGTAGTACAGTGTATTATCTTCGGACATCATGTACTTACGTAATAAAGATAATTTTTTCCAATGTACTGTACACTTTAAGGAGGACAAACCTAACTCATAACGGAGGATTTCCATAGGCAAACATTTCGGTAGATATCTTAAGACCCTTCGCCATACTTGTGCTTCGACTGTTTTCAAATAAGCTACCAGTTCTTCAGAGTAGAACTCAAGACCATATGTCAATCGAGGGATAGCTTTAGACCGATAAAACATAATACAGGGCATCATTGTAAACCTGCCATATCTTCTCTCCACAGCTAATATCTGGTTGGCAATAGCAGAGGCTTTTATGCCAAGATGTCTTTTTATAAACCCCATCGAATGAGGAGATGTGTATATATAACCTAGGTATTTTAGCATTGATTTGTTTTTTAATTTTAGACCACCACACATAATTGAAAAAGAGTCCTGTTTTATATTTTTCGCACCAGTATAGAAAATTATTGTTTTATTAGGGTTTATCAGTAGCTTTCTATCCAAAATAAATTTCTCAAATGCTACAATCAACCTTTGCAAACCCACCTTAGTCCCATCAAACAACAAAAAGTCATCCGCATAAGCCAACCAGTTTATTCTTATTTTGCCTAATTTAGGTGAGACTAAACCGCTATCATCTAAAAAGCTCCCTGCTTTTGAGACGTAAAGATTGAACAGTGTTGCTGCCAGTCTGCAGCCTTGTTTTAGACCATTATGGGTAGAAATTTGATCAGATAGTAGGCCACTGTTGTTGAGTCTCACTCTAAGCACAGTATTCGAGTAAAGGGCTATTATAACATCTAACAGATTTTTCTCAATGTCGAGATCAAGTAAGGTTGTCCATAGTGTTTTCCTATCGACCATGTCGAAAGCCATGGATAAGTCCATGGAAGCTAAGTATAATGACGGCTTGTCTTTTATTTTAGCCGTACTCAACAGATTAGCAACTATTGATCCATCCAAGTCTGTACCCATCCCCTCTCTGAAACCTATTTGTTTTATATCTAATATGTTCTTATTTTTTATCCATAGATTCAACTCATCCAAAACAATTGCTGCAAAAATCTTAGATTCTACATCTGATAACATGATTGGCCGATAATTCAAGGGACTTAAGCGGTTACCCTTTTTGTGTATCAATATAACATATGACAACTTCCAGGATTTAGGAATTTTCCTCTCGTATATAATGGAACTAAACATACAGTTCAATAAACCTGCCCATAGTTTTACATTATTTTTCAGTGTAATGTAAGAAAGATTGTTAGGACCGGGGGTGCATGTAGATTTGACTTTATTTATGTGCCTAGAGATGTTATTTAATGATATGTTCAGTGACCATGACCGGTCATTAATATATTGGATTGAAAATTGGGTGTCTGATTGTTGGTACAACTTCTCAAAGTGGTCTACCCAGATATGCCCAGCAATTGGATTTGTTGTCAGTTGTTGCTGAGACACTTCAGTACCATTGATTATAGACCATATATCCCTAGAATCGCCATAATCTATGGCATTAATCATCGCTTCCCCATCCTTTTGTGCCATATTTGCTCTGTGAGACAGTAGCCAGTTTTTATATTTCTGCTTGATCTGTTTTGTTTTGCAGATCCGATCTGTCTGATTTGGTGTTACCTTTTTTAATATACGTAGTTCTTTTCTTGACAAAGCCTTCCTATTTTGAACTTCAATATCAAGTACATGTAGACATTTGGTGTTGGATATTTGTGAAGTTGGTTTTATGATATTGCCTTTTACCAGCATGTGTGCTACATATATTTTGAAACAGTCTCCTGAATAAGTTGCATGTTTCCACTCAATTGACGAAGATAAGTAATCATGTAACATCAAGGTGTTTAACTTGGTTATATTTACAGGGGTCCATTTTACCTTAGTACCAGCAACATTAACTTTAATGTTCCCCATATTTTGCACTACATCTATATTTGCCTTCCTCCAAGGTAAAACTGTTGATAACATTGCATGGTCACTTTCCAGCAGACAAGTCACCTTTAATGAACAAAAGTAGTTTTGAAAATTATTGCTTACAAAGATGTAATCCAATATGGAACTAAGGCCCCGTGCTTGCCATGTTGGAGTGGTATTAAACAGAGGATGCATTCCCCAACTATACATGAAAACCACCCACATACTACCTCTGTACACTTTGTTACGGGCCCCCAAAGCCTCCAAATCAGTGGATGCGAGAATCCAGGTTGCATCTTCATAATCCATGCTGCAATCTGCATTCAGATCTCCTGCAAGCAGCAAGGCACTACCCATGTATGAATCCAGCCTGTCATGTAGTATTTGATTAAGCATTGCAAATAGCTTTAGGAGCTCTGTATTTGTGTGTGAGGCGGAGTTCCAGTATACATTTAACAACATTATGAAGACATTGCCTCTATCTGTAGCTAGACCAAAAGTTCCAACAATTGCACAATCCATGACCTGCTGTTCAGAAACCATCTTTATATTAGTCTCTGAACGATACGCCAATATAAGGCCACCACTAGGACGGCCGTGCAGACCTTTAGAAGCCTTCAAGTTAATTATACCATAGCCATCCCATAATAAGTTACCTGTGGCCCAGGTCTCTTGCAACAAAACAAAGTCATAGCACGTTAACATTTCAACAATTTTTGCATTAGCAGTCAGATGTGAGCATCCCCTAGTATTCCATGATGCAAGGTTAAAAGCTGTATCTATGCTAAAGAGGATCCTTCAATGTTTTCAACTTATCTATGGATTCCCTAAGAGATAGGGCTAGCCATCTCCATTCTTGCATATCGGATAGTTGAGGTGTAGTTTCCGATATTACTGGCTTGTCACCTTCTTTATCGGTGGAGCATCTAGCCTCTTGTGTATAAATACCTTGATTAGAAGGATGTTTCATGTAGGCAGCATTTAAACCCAGATTTCCGTCGATATTATATGACTCCTGAAATTCCATCACATCAAATCCTCTTTTTTGGAGAGCACCCGCTTCTTTTAATATGAGTGATCTGACCAAAGGAGAGTTGATTATTAATCTGACATAATCATTTCTCTCTTCATGGATAAAATCTACAAGTTGTATGTCTGAAGATGTTATTAGTCGTAATTCATCAATGTCGTTAAATAAACTTAGAATGTACTGCCTATTTAACGACCAAGGTCCACCATCGTCAAATACATAATAAAGCACCAAACTTGGTTCATTTGGATACACAGGACGTCTTAGGTAACGGGACTCATTTCTCTTGTTGCTATTATAATCAGATTCTTGAATTTGATAGCGTTCCTGTGTGTCTTTAAACGTCCCTATACCTATGTTTTGACTTGATACTGCATCAGGCAACCAGTTGTTTCTACTTCCGCCACTTTCCATAGTGGGATTATCGTGTTTACTTGTGGAGAGGCCTGCTAAATTTGGGAGGAGTTTTTTTGCTTCACTTAATTTATGGTTCAGAATATCTTCAACAATGCTACTGACTACTTCCCTAGATAAATTAGGGTTTTCAATAGTACCTGTATTCTGATTCATAGTTTTGTCCATTTTTGATGTAATATTTTCAACATTTTTTATTTGGGGGAACTCAGGAGTTTTATCTTTTACAATGGGACTGGGATACTTATTCTTTAGCATGCTCTCTTTAGGATTACCACGTGAGGTGACCCCACCACCCCCATTGTCAATTTGATGACCCTTTATAATTTCTTTAGCTTGTGCTACTGGGGATGTAGAGCAAGCAATGGGGGTATAATCCATAATTGTAGGAGTATTTGGTCTAGATAAGGCATTTGGATTCTTAAAGATGTCAAAAATGTCTTGAACCCCCCTTTCTAGGGCACTGAGATTGCTATCAATCCTTTCAGAAGTAATTTTGTTTTTAAGTACCGCTGATAGCATAGAGGTACCTTCTGTATACTCTGATTTATCTGGATTTGGTGTACCGACAGGTGGAGGGGCTGTCAGTTTAACTGATGGTGCTGGGGGAGATGGTTCTGCTGTGTTGTTATCAGCCACCACCGTAATAATGTTATTATTATCTTTCTTATCTAGCCAAGCCTCACGTATATCAAGAGTTCTCATAAATTTACGAGATGTGGTGAGGCTAGCCTTCGCTTGTTTTGCCTGTTTTTTTCTATTTTTTTTCTCCTTTTTTTTCGATATTTTTTCAATGAACGCTCCATTATCATCATCACTTATAGTAGTTACACCTTCAATAATAGAGGCGGGATTTTTTAGACCTGACTTTACAATGTTGGGCTCTATCACAACGGGAACCAGTCCCTGGGGGATCTCTGATGGAGTTACATTTGTAGGCAACTCTTTTATCTTGGTAATACCACTATTATCTGAATGCTTTTTCATGCTGTTGGGCTCAATGCCGTAATTTGTGATCATTTGGGTTAGCATTTCGGGTAGAGCTGTAAAAGCCAACACCAACTCATTTAGCAATCTAGAATGAGTCTTTAATTCAGTTAGAACCAATGCTTGAGTCTCTATACAGCATGTCCCCGGGGCCACGGCTGAATTTCCATTGTTTATTTCCGATACTGAGGTGGTATCATAGTTTGAATCCTGAACCAAGTGTTGTGATACATCCAGCAATGAGGTTACTCCAATACTAAAAATTGGAGGAGTATCAGCATAGTTTGGGCTCTCGGTCATTCTATTTTTTTCATTGTTGGGTTCAATTTCCCTATTTACGTCAACATCGATAATTGAGCCCTCCTCAGCAAATAGGGATTGCGAGCTTTCTGAAAGGTGAACATCATTAAGTGATGCCTTTGGGCTGATTATAAGTTTTTGTTCCATAGAGCATGATTGTGCACAATCCACCATTTCTCTTTCGGAGTTAGTTAAATCAGAGGCAGATAGGGCCATTGCACGGGCAGTACTCAATCTGGTGGCCATGTAGGGCACAGACACGCTGGAGGAGCAAAGCTTTATTTTAGCAGATTTTTTTTCAGCTACTTTAGCAGATTTTTTTTCAGCTACTTTAGCAGATTTTTTTGGGCTCATGACTCATTACACTATGTCTAAGCTGAAACTCCGACCATATTTTCAAAACAAAAGGACTGTAACAAGAACCGTTGGATATCAGGACAGTATAGGATTACCAAGAAATGTAGAGAAATGAGCTATCAACCTCCGGCTTTTCCAGATCAAATAGGCACATCAAACTACTTTCAAGGTCACTTCACAAAGCACCCTCTGTGAAAGGTAAAGAACGTGTGCCTGTAGTCATGCTATACACACATGCACACGATTAAGATAGAGTAGACAAAAATGAGAGCAAAACATTTCAAAATAGCTGTACTGTACAGAGCCCAACAGACAGAGAGATGTCAAGTACACCAAAATGTTAAATATGATCGAGCATATCGAGTCAATTCCCCACAGATTTAGATGTTCATCAGATTTTCATATGTATATTAAGTAAGCTTAACTAAGTTAGGCACTCACAGAATCAGCTCCCATAACTCAACCTGGCACGTCCTGTTGGGAAACAGTAAAGATCACAAGGGCAGGAGGATACACAACGCGGCTCGCTGCGAGCAGCCGAACAGCCAAACAGCACACTTGGCAACACTTGGATGCGCGCGCAGGATGCGCAGGCATTCAAGTTTTATAGAGAATTGTGGGAGCAGATTCTGGAAGGGGTGTGTCTATGACACAATGTGAATCTAAGAAAAAAAAAAAAAAATAAAATCGTGTCAGAGTGCAGGTGTTTAAACACTAAAGGGCTTGCAGGCGGGAAGTTAATACAACGAAGAAGTCTTCAGCCCAGCCCAGCCCAACCTTGCAAAAGCACTACTAGAGCCCAGCCCAGCCCAGCCCTCAGACACGTGACAACATCTACTCAAACGCTGTTTGTAAATATAATTACTGTGGGATTAGAAGTCCATTAACACGAGTTCCAATAGCCGCGTTTCGCCGCAATTGCAGAATCCAGGCTTCCTCTTGCGCATACAGCCTTCAGAAGCAAATGGAAAATCCAGGCAGAGTCCAGTCCCAAATCCGGCAGAGTCTCTCCCAAACGCCAAACAGCACACTTGGCAACACTTGGATGCGCGCGCAGGATGCGCAGGCATTCAAGTTTTATAGAGAATTGTGGGAGCAGATTCTGGAAGGGGTGTGTCTATGACACAATGTGAATCTAAGAAAAAAAAAAATAAATAAAATCGTGTCAGAGTGCAGGTGTTTAAACACTAAAGGGCTTGCAGGCGGGAAGTTAATACAACGAAGAAGTCTTCAGCCCAGCCCAGCCCAACCTTGCAAAAGCACTACTAGAGCCCAGCCCAGCCCAGCCCTCAGACACGTGACAACATCTACTCAAACGCTGTTTGTAAATATAATTACTGTGGGATTAGAAGTCCATTAACACGAGTTCCAATAGCCGCGTTTCGCCGCAATTGCAGAATCCAGGCTTCCTCTTGCGCATACAGCCTTCAGAAGCAAATGGAAAATCCAGGCAGAGTCCAGTCCCAAATCCGGCAGAGTCTCTCCCAAACGCCAAACAGCACACTTGGCAACACTTGGATGCGCGCGCAGGATGCGCAGGCATTCAAGTTTTATAGAGAATTGTGGGAGCAGATTCTGGAAGGGGTGTGTCTATGACACAATGTGAATCTAAGAAAAAAAAAGAAATAAATAAAATCGTGTCAGAGTGGAGGTGTTTAAACACTAAAGGGCTTGCAGGCGGGAAGTTAATACAACGAAGAAGTCTTCAGCCCAGCCCAGCCCAACCTTGCAAAAGCACTACTAGAGCCCAGCCCAGCCCAGCCCTCAGACACGTGACAACATCTACTCAAACGCTGTTTGTAAATATAATTACTGTGGGATTAGAAGTCCATTAACACGAGTTCCAATAGCCGCGTTTCGCCGCAATTGCAGAATCCAGGCTTCCTCTTGCGCATACAGCCTTCAGAAGCAAATGGAAAATCCAGGCAGAGTCCAGTCCCAAATCCGGCAGAGTCTCTCCCAAACGCCAAACAGCACACTTGGCAACACTTGGATGCTGCCACCACCATCACCACAACCGGGGCACGCCGGGCACCTGGCCCTCCAAAAACACTTGGGGTGGGGAGATGGGGACGCCAGGATATGTCAGCAAAATGCATGCCTGCCAGGTCTAGGGATCCTGCAGTGGTGCTGATCAGGGTCCGACCGTAGGGGTACGAAGTGAACGGGGTCCCATCGGCAGCCCTAGTCGAGCCCTGGGGAGGGTCCCCGGGTGATTGCCATTCAAGTGAAGGTGCATTTGAGGTGTCGATGATCAATGTGTCCTGCAACTTACACTAATACTCGCAGCTAGTAGCATTATTCATCGACGCACATGCTGAGTGATCCACTGCAAAGAGTCACAGGTAACTTTAATTTCCAGTTCAGGAGAGGCTCAGGGGAGGCAGTGCAGCCTGTCCTGCCCACATGCGTGGCGAGACAGTCCAGCGCCTGTCTAACCTTTCCACTTTGGAGTCGGCCAAGACCATTTTGGTTTTAAAACAAAATATACCAGGTGCTCAGCCAGGGAAGCATACTCGCCGTCTGCAGTAGTATGACCAGGGCTTCCCATGGGCTTCCCTGGCTGATCCAGTCATGCTTCCTTGACCGTGACCTTCCACCCCCCCTTTCGGGGGTATGAGAGGAGGCCCAGAGACAGCATGGGTAGGGGGTTGAGTGGGATTTCTAGACTCTTCAAACCCCAGCCTAGCCACACAAAGCTGAGCTCCAGGTACCTCTGTACGAGGGATAGTCAACCGCTGCACCGGCAAGCCTGGCCATCACTCATCCAGTGGGCAGCCAGAAACCTCAATGCCCGCCCATCAAGTAGGCCTGACTGCACCATGGCTCAGTGTAAACGAAAGGGAAAGCCCTATACACTGGGGAGGTCAAAAAGGGCATCAAAGACTAGTACACAAGGGAAGAACTGACCTACCCACATGGGTTATTTCGCACACTACTAATTTTCGTGTGATTATTTAACTGGAGGTAAGGCTCGTGTAAAGTTTGCCTCGAACAGCAGTACATGTTGAACCCAGAAAATGCTCTGGATATATCAATGAATCTATATCCTCGGCTGACCCAGTTGGAGACAGAAGCACCAATCGGGAGCGAGCGAGCAATAACTCTGACTGACTACTGTTTTGACTTAGTAGCCATTGTTTAATTTGAAATGTAAGAAACAACATTTTTAAAAGTAAAATAATTTGAATTTCAGGTATTCACCAACAAATGGTGTGCATATTGAATTACAGATTTTTACCAAAAAATGGTACATACAAATAAGTTCATACAGGATGAAAACAAACCAAGTGTCACAAACAATACCCCAAACATAACAAAGAAAAGTAGTTGTACCCCGAATTAATTTTAAATATACAAAAACCACAAATCTAGAACAGCAACCTTTGTTCTGTGAACATGATAAACAAGCCACTCTAATTCTGCCATAGTCATGTGTGGTGTATAGAGACAAGTGAATTGGCCACCCACAGGAGTCAAGCCTCTTGAAAACGGGTATATAAGAGACGTTCTTAATCTTGTAGCCTAAAAGTAAGCTATTTCTAATACTGAACCAGTTCAAAAAGAATTAGCTTCCTGGTGGGCTCAAATGTCAATTAATGAATACTGTGGGTGTGTAGAGACCAGTCCTAGGTCAATGTTGGAAGATGTATTCCTGGTGTTTTGAGGTGGGCCGCAATTCAATTACGCATCCAAAGACGTTTCTGAGGGCAGTAAAGGCTAAATATCTTCATCTGGACCTACGGATGTCACTCTACAAAGGAAGAGAGAGTACATAGTAAAAAGATGGGCGTGTGGTGAGGGAAACAAACCTACACCTAACCTAAAAGGGGTCATATACTAAACAAAAAAGGGTTCCTCTATAAATAGTTAAAAACATATTGTGGCAAGTTGATGCCAGAGCTGGCCCCACCCACCTTGAAAAGGAGTGCTTCTGTAGTCACTGGAGAAAGTGAGCCCCTCGTGTGGGGGTCAAGTGTAGAGGAATTGCACTGCAGAGAGCTTATGGGAGGTTTGCAGATTCCCAAATATGGTTCCAAAATGTGGACTGAGGTTTCCAAGTCGAGGATGACATGAAAGGGAGACAGGGAGGAGACAGCATAGTGCCCGGGTGACTTGGCGGATCAAGGGTGCCAGAATCCTAGGAGGGTTGTAGGACAATGCCGGGGCCAGGAGAGGGGAAGAAACGAGCGGCGTAGCCCTTACTTCTGACAAGAGGTGGCATGCAAGGTGATCATTCTGTGTGGAGCAAAGTCACAGGGAATGTCAATGCCTTCCAGGCGGGTGCCAATAGTGTACTGGAGCCTCTGTGAAAGAAAGTGAAAAAAGGCACCATAAGTTGGGGGGCATCTAGTAATTAAAGTGTGCAACAACATGTAAATGCTGTCCCAGTTCAGATTGCTGGGGTGGTGGACTCGACAAAGAGGGGCGCGAGTCACGAGAAATGTGCTGTATAATGCAGAGGTCGGAGAGAAATGCCCCATATTCTGCAAGCTATGTAGTATAGTTCAGGGGAAAGCAATGGCACCCAGCTGGGAATGCACGAATACTAGAAGGGTCAGTCAAAAATGTGCTGAGACTGGGGCCAGACCAAAACATCCCAAATCTTGTTTTACATTTAAAATATTTTTTTTTACATTTCAAATTAAACAATGGCTACTAAGCCAATACAGTAGTCAGTCAGAGTTATTGCTTGCTCGCTCCCGATTGGTGCTTCTCTCTCCAACTGGGTCAGCCGAGGATAAAGATTCATTGATATATCCATAGCATTTTCTGGGTTCAACAGCCTCACCTCCAGTTCAATAATCACACGAAAATTAAAAGTGTGCGAAATAACCCATGTGGGTAGGTCAGTTCTCCCCTTGTGTACTGCACCATGGCTCAGAACATGCCCAGCATGCTGGGCCCCTCTCTGTCTGCAGAGGCGTCCTTCAAGAGCAGCCAAGTTTCCCTCTGCTCCCAGCTATCCCCACTTAGGACTTCCCTACGGGCCGGAGTGAACCCAACAACACCCACCTGATGGCGGGTCGGAGAGAGGAGCATGCCCCGCCAGCACAGCGGTACATGGGCCGGCTCTGAGAGGAGAGGGGGGCCACTTGTGGCTCCATCTCCAGTGCTTGGTTGGGGATGTCCTGGCAGGTTAACCCAACCCTGCTAGATTTCCCTGTCCATCTTCTGGTTCGTAGACTCCCTATGGTAGAATGGATCCCACTCCACAGTGCCTGGTACCCCACACACCCCAGCCACAGGCCACTCTGCTGGCCGGACCGTAGTGTGAGGAGCACCCAGGGCTGTGGGTGTGCACGTCTGGGATGCAACTGCAGTCGGGCCCGTGGCTCTCCCTCCAGCTGCTATGCCATTAATTATCCTTCCACAGGTTCACCTACGGAAACCTTGTTACGACTTTTACTTCCTCTGCATAGTTAAGTTTGATAATCTTCTCTGCGCTCCGCTAGGGCCTTTGCCGACCCCGGCGGGCCGATCCGAGGACCTCACTAAACCCTCCAATCGGTAGTAGCGATTGACAATGTGTACAAAAGACAGGGACTTAATCAACACAAGCTTATAACCCGCACGTACCGGGAATACCTTGTTCATGGAAAATAATTGCAATCCCCAATCCCTATCACGAAAGGAGTTTAGCAGTTACATGCATCTCTCAGCGAAAGGTAGACACACGCTGATCCTTTCAGTGTAGCGCACATGCAGCCCCATACATCTAAGGGAATCACAGACTTGAATGCCACTTATCCCTCTATGAAGTTGAAAGCCGACCGCTGGGGGGTCGTGTAGCTAGTTAGCATGTATGTCAGATTTTGGAATATAGACGAGTTCCGTAGTGTCCTTTGAGTCACAGATTTGTGCCATTTCCCCATTTGACAACAGGAATCAACACCCCAGAATTCTAATACTAGGGTATGTTTCCTATAGTCCAATCAGAAGCCGCTGGTGTAATATACTTCTCGTTGGGGGGGGGCACTCTGGGTATTGCGGGCAGGAGCTGTGAGAGACAGACAAAAGGAGAAAGATGTAACACACTTCATTTACCACACTAGCCCTTGATTCCCCTTTGGCAATATCTTACCTAAAACACTCAGACCTGAAGCTTTATCCACCTCTGGTACCTCTGACTATCCTACATTGCCATGAAAGTGTATGCAAGTATAGTAGTAGTCACTGCATCTACCTAACTTGATGTGTTCTTCTATTATTGTCACAGAGAACTCATGAATCTGCACAGAGTATAATGTCATGCAATCCGAGGAATTGCACATGCCGAATGAAGAGTATGCTGTGTCTTTGGTTCTGTAGACAAGTCAGTGATATCAAGAAAATAAAGGCTAGTTACCGAATCAGGATCTGTGGCGTCTCTGGAGGCAACCTGGAAACTACTTTAAAGATGCTACGATTCGGATATCACATTCATTTGTAGCGTATGGGATCAGATAGCATGACCACGTACGTCGGCCATCTTGGAATGGGCTAACGGGGGGCTATCTTGGATAAACCATGCATTAGCGGTGTTGTAAAGAGATTGCGAGTGATAAGGAACACAGTGAAGATCGGACAATGTACTCATGGTGGCCAGATACCGGCGTGTCCAACTACGACCTGGCAATAACAGAGCATGTCACAGACTAGGATGAGGTGAGTTCCTAACAGTGGAGGAGTCTCATTCTTTATCATAATTAACCAGACAAATCGCTCCACCAGCTAAGAATGTCAATGAACCAGCACCCACAGAATTGAGGAAGAACTATCACTCTGTCAATCCTTTCCATTTCCGGGTGAGGTTTCCCATGTCGAGTCAAATTAAGTCTCAGCCTCCACTCCTTGTGTGCCCTTCCATCAATTCCTTTAAGTTTCAGCTTTGCAACCATACTCCACTCGGAAGCCAAAGATTTTTGTTTCCCAGAAGCTGCTCACTGGGTCATGGGAATAATGCCGCCGGTTCGCTAGTCTGTATCGATTATGATCTGAACTACGACGGTATCCGATTGTCTTCGAACCTTTGACTTTCGATCTTGATTAACGAAAACATTCTTGACAAATCCTTTCTCTATGGTTCGTCTTGCGCGGGCCTAATATTTCACCTCTAGCGGCACAATACGAATGCCCGGGCCATGCCTCTTAGTTCTAAAAAACCAACAAAATAGAACCAGAGTCCTGTTCTATTATTCCTAGCTGAAGTATTCTGGTGACAGGCCTGCTTTGAACATTCACATTTTCTCAAAGAAAATGCTTCGAATCCTCAGGTCACTCAGTCAAGAGCTTCAAAGGGGAGCCGAGACGCAGGGACTGGGACAGGCAGTAGCTCGCCTCGCGCCGGACGGCCAGCTCAATCCCAAGACCCAACTACGAGCTTTGTAACTGCAGCAAGTTTAATATACGCTATTGATGCTGGAATAACTGTGGCTGCTGGCACCTGACGTTCCCTCCAATGGATCCTTGGTAAAATGCACAATTTGCAAAACATTTCACCCCAAAACTCACCCTTGCTTTCTACTAAGTCTATCACAAAAAAAACAAAATGACAAGTGCGACTGTGGTTCACTTTTTCATTGATGCTGGAGCCAATTGTATACGCTGCCCATGGGTTCCCTAAATCGATGAATTGGATAACCGACCACCATCTCAAGGGACTGAATTCAAACAGTTCTTGGAGGGCCGTGGCATCACTCACCATAACCCTGTGTTGGCTGAGAATGAAGATTCCCCCTGCTAATAGTGCAGGGAGCTCTTGATTCTATTAAAGACAAGGAGGCGAGCATTAAGCTTCATCTTTTTTTATTTTCACTCTCCAGCAGTTTCAGCAAATATAAACTTTGTAAACTTTCATTTTAAAATTTAACTTTTTTCTCTCTTTGGCTGTTTTGGACTTGATTGTGTTTCACTGCTGTTTCATTAGGTATGGGTATCAGTCCATGTGACCATGCCTATGATTGTGACCAGCTTGAAATACAAAAGGTTGAGTTGATGGTCTGCATTAACTGTTCTGCATCCCCACTGATTCTATGTCTAGACTGAGGCGAGCATTAAGCTTCATCTTTTTTTATTTTCACTCTCCAGCAGTTTCAACAAATATAAACTTTGTAAACTTTCATTTTAAAATGTAACTTTTTTTTTTTCAAAATAAACTTCAAGTCCCATGATTCCTGTAATCCCATAGTCTCTGGCCATGTGACCTAGTCCTTCCTGTTCCTCTGTCCTTCCTCTTCTTTGAATGCTCGAACTGCAATCCTTCTCTAACTGCGTAACCAACTGGTCAACTTGCACTGAACTTCCTGCTTTGTGCCGGATCGGTCTCTCACTTTCAAACTTGCGAGCTTGCTCCAGGCAACCTGATTTGATTAGGGCTTTCAACTGTTCTTTCGCTCATCCCCTAATGCCAGGAAGAAACAAAATTGTATATGTTAGGGCGGGGAATACACACCCTATTCTGGAAGGAATAGTCATATTAATTATCAACAATGCATCACTTCATTTACTTCATTATTGCATCAACTTGTGTATTCGGGACGGGAATTTAATGCTCGCCTCATTGTCTTTAATAGAATCAAGAGCTCCCAGCGCTATTAGCAGGGGGAATCTTCATTCTATGTCAAGACGGAGGCAAACATTAAGCTTGTTCAAAGCTTCGTACCACTGCATCTGCTATTGTATTAATAGGTCTAAAATAGAACATCCTGAACGTTGTATCGCTAGCTCAATCTGCTGCTTTCATGATGTCTTGCAACGCTGCGCCTTGCCCTAATGCTTTTGAGGCCATCGCACCTCTGACTGAGTGCGCACCGAATTTGGACATGTCAATGCCTGCCAGGTTCATGATATCTCTAACCCATCTCGCTATGGTGGCTGTTGCTACCCCTCTATGCGGTTTCCTGCGCGCCATTAATAGTTGGGTTATTCCTGCTGGCCTTACTTCTGCTGTTCTGCTCTCGTGCTCTTTAATACATGTCGCTACGCACCATTTAGGGTGGTCTTGCATGTATGGGTAAGTGATCGTGGAAGATTCTGTTTTTGTCCTTCTGACTATGTTGAACGTCACTCCCTCCGGCCCATAAGTCTTTCGATTGATCTCTAATGCTTTCACGTCTGCTACTCTCCTGCATGATACCATGCACAGGAGCATAGCTAGCTTTCTGGACAACTGTCCCAGGGACAGATACCTGTTGTTGGGCCAATCTGCTAGAAACCTTAGCACTATCGATAAATCCCATAGATTGTCGTATCTTGGTTGTGGGGGTCCCTGTCAAGAGCCTTATCACAGCTATGTTTTCTCTTATTGGTATTCCTTCTATCGGCAGGTGTCCTGCTGAGATTGCGGACCTATATACTCCCATAGTCCTGTAAGCTTTACCATCTTGTAGCAGTTCCACTAAAAAATGTATTATCTCGACTAGAGGGGCAGAAACGGGATGAATATAACTCCTTCTGCACCATGTCGACCACCTATTGTGTCATAGCTCCTTCTGGTAGAGGGTGCCCAGGACTCGGCGATGAGGCTCGCAGCTTGCGCCGAAATTCCCAGGAGAGTCCAGCGTCTCCTGCTATCCTGCACGCCATCAGCGGCAGTGTCCCCTTCACTCTCAGAGGGTGATATGACCCAGCTGGGTCTGTGAGCAGGTTCACTCCTTGAGGCAATAGTCTTGGGTAGTCTATTAACAGCTCCATGAGCGTCGGAAACCATACTTGCGATTTCCAGATCGGAGCCACTACTATGAGGCTCGCCGCCTCTCTGCGCACCTTCGCTAGTACCCTGCTCATCATTATAAATGGCGGGAAAGTGTAGAGTATCTGCTCTCTCCAATCCTGCAGGAAAGTATCCGCCCCTGCTGCTGTTGGGTCTAATCTCCAGCTGAAGAATCTTTCTTTCTGTGCGTTCAGTCTGGACGCAAACAGATCTGTGTGAATCGGTCCCCACAGTTCTTCCAGCTGTCAGAATATGCCCCGCTCCGGCATCCAATCGCTGGAGACTGAGAGGTATCCGGAGTTCCAGTCCGCTATCACATTCAGCGATCCTGGAAGGTAATCGGCTACCACTGAAATCCCCGATTCCAGGCAGGTGTGCCAAAAATCCTTGGCTATCTCATCCAGCATGTAGGTGTCTTATTTTCAGCCTTTGCAGAGCTCGATAATGAAGCAGACCTGGAAAAATCGCTTGTATTGAGGCTGCTAACAAGCCTGCCACTCATGCTATAGTGCGGAGAGATATAACTGTTTTGTTGAGACATGTTCTCAATTCTCTTTTTATGTCTCTTATCTTCCTGCTTGGAAGCTCTAGAGTTGCTATCCTGGTATCTAAGATGAACCCTAGGAATTCTAATCTCCTGGTTGGTTTCATCTCTGATTTCTCCTGGTTCACTAGGAATCCCAGAGACGTCAGGAGTTTCACCACCCAGTCGGCTTGATATAGGAGTGTTTTCTTGCAGCTGGCCATCAATAGGATATCGTCCAGATATATAATCATACGTATCCCCTTCTCCCTGATCGCTGCTGCTACTGGTTTCATGATCTTCGTGAATGTCCATGGCGCTGATGCTAGCCCAAAAGGCATTGTGGCAAATTACCATAATTGCCCGTCCCAGTCGAATGCCAGGAAGGGGCGAAACTCCTTGTGTACTGGTATCATCAAGTATGCATCTTTCAAATCTATCCTCACTAGCCAGTCGTCTTTCCTGAGTGTATCCCTGAGCTGATCGGACACTTCCATCTTGAAATGGTTGTAGACTACCCATCTGTTCATGTTCTTTAGATTTATTACCAGTCTTACTTTGTCCTTTCGATGGACTAAGAACATGTTGCTCACAAATTTCGGGAATGTTTCGCATTGCTCTATCGCTTGCTTCTCTGCTAGCTTTTGTAATTCTGCGTGTAATAGCTTTTTCTCTATTTGTGTCGCGGCTAGAGGACGGGGTGCTTGACCTTGAATGGGGGTTCTTATGAACTCTATGTGCATGCCTTTCACTGTCTGAAGAACCCAGGCGTCGTTGGAAAGTGAGCGCCAGTTTTCCCAGAATATCGCTGATCTCCCCCCAACTGGTGGGTATACGCAAACTCTAACCTGTGGGGAAGTTGTGTCCTCTTCCCTGTCCTCTGCCTCTCCTCCCTATCAGGAAGCGACCTCTTGGTGGGAAGAATGAGTCTGGTTGTCTGTTCTCCCAGTAGTTGTTTCTATTTCCCTGAGGCCTTCTGAACGCTTGAGAGCGACCGGTCGCTTGCCTCTGAACCGACCGGTCCCACCAAAAACTCTCTCGGGGAAGATCTTCTTCATTGACGCTTGCACCTTTTCTAGTGAGGTATATGTTCCTACGAGCCTCCCCATCTCTTTGCTAAACATGTCGCCGAACAAGAGTCCTTGAGCTGCCTCACCTGCTTCATAAGACGACAGATCTCCTAATTTCTTGTCAATTTTTAGCAGGAGGCCTCTTCTGCGCTCCGATGAAATCGCGCAATTCGCGTTACCTAACATGCATACGGCCCTCTGCGCCCAGTTTGCTAGGGCTCCTGGGTCCACCTCCTCTCCAGAGTCCTTAGTCCGTTCCGCTAGGTCCATAAATTTTGCTAGCGGACCAGCTATGTCCAGGATCTTTTCCTGACAGCTTTTCCAGGAACGGTCTATCCCTTTCCTGGGGTCTCTGTTCGATTTAGAGACGAAAGAGAGCATCTTCGGGTCGAGTTCCGGGGCTTCTGCCACCTTGCCTGGCAAGTCTGGTCTCGGACACTCCGCTCTCATCCTCTGCCTTACTTCCTTCTCTAATGCTTTACGCAGTGTTTGCGTCTTGTATTTCGCTACCCTCGTTGAGAGCACCCATTCCGATGATCTGGGGTTTCTTATCTACTCAGACTGGAACATATCAGCGGTTTCCTCCTCTTCTAGTTTGTTCAGTTTTCAGAGCCTTTATTCTTCGGAGGAGGCTGGCTTACCTCTTCCTCTTCATTATCTGCTTCCTCCTGTGAGGAGTTTGGGGATTCTTGCATTTCCTCTCCGTTTCCTCTATGTTGCCCATATTATTGTCCCCTGGGTAGGGGGTCTCGAGGCTTGGCACCTGCGACTTTTTCATGAACGCCTCCCTTAGTTTGCTGAAAGCGTCAGAAGCCTCTGGGGCCTTTGATCCTGCCCCTTCAATCTGGCCCGGGGGGTCAGAAGAGTCTTTGCTCTTCCGGGCCTTGTTACACTCCTTTGCTGAGACCCTAGTGGACGTGCTTTCTTCGGTGTTTAAGTCTTTCTGGCTCAAGAATAGCTTGATGGTCTGGAGTCTCTCCTGTGTGGGGTCTAACTCCCTGAGCCACTGCCTTTGTCAGTGAATCCCCCAGCATTTCTTTAAAACTATAGGCCAAGTCCTCATGAGAGACTGCCTCCTGTTCTTCCTCACTCCACTCGAAATGAGACATTTTAGTGCTGTCAGGTGCCTTAAATACCTTAGAAAGGTGTTGTGGCACGTCCACTGATGCACCTTATCTGCACCCAGTAGTGCTGTGCAGTATTTTTCCTGGGACTCTTACACTGTCCCTCGTGTAGATTTGCACTCAGTAGTGTTTATCAAGCTTAATCAGTGAATTATGACAAAAGCTGGAGCTTAGCTCTGCTCTGTAGTGAAACGATCGATTCGTCTGCTTCAAAAATCTTTTCCACACTGAGCTTTCCGTGATAGGCCCGTCTACCCAAGGTTGGGGGCTCCTCTTACTCGAGCATATTGCTCTGTAACTCAACAGAGGGATTCCCTCTGCACGTGAGCCGTGCTCGCTTGCTGTCTCCGCCCCCACAAGGGTGGGGGCTGGAGCTCATAGATTACGCGGCAAATGCAGGAGTTCCGCTCGCGCTCTTCGCTCCCAACGGTGGGGGCAACTTCAGATGATACGCCAGCGGGCAGGAAACCCAGGGTTTCCCCGCTCGCGCTTAGCCCCGCCTCCTAAAGGGTGGGGGCTTATCCGCTCCCAGCGCGGACACAGCGCAGCGGGCTCTACGAGAACTTTGTGAGGGAAATCTGCAGGCCCCTGAGATGCCGAGTAGTGCGGCACGGGGCCGCAGAATCCTCACATTTAAGCATCTAATTTTAACATCAAAATGTAACGCTGCGCCGCACGCGCATTTCTGTAGATCTTCGAATTGTATAGGTATTAATAATTATGCCAAAATCACTAAACAAATACACCATATCACGGAGCATATGAAATGGTTGCTTATCTCTGGAGAGCAGGAAAAGAAGAGGAAGGACAGAGGAACAGGAAGGACTGGGGCACATGGCCAGAGACTATGGGACTACAGGAATGATGGGACTTGAAGTTTATTTTGAAAAAAAAAAAAGTTACATTTTAAAATGAAAGTTTACAAAGTTTATATTTGTTGAAACTGCTGGAGAGTGAAAATAAAAGAAGATGAAGCTTAATGCTCGCCTCCGTCTTGACATAGAATCAGTGGGGATGCAGAACAGTGAATGCAGACAATCAACTCACCCTTTTGTATTTCAAGCTGGCCACAATCATAGGCATGGTCACATGGACTGATACCCATACCTAATGAAACAGCAGTAAAACACAAACAAGTTCAAAACAGCCAAAGAGAGAGTGAGGGAAGGAGAACACGGCAGGTGTTCTTCCAAAGAGCAAACTCAGTGTTTGTTAGTGCAAAACCGACACCTCAGTCACAAGATACAAAAGCCATCCGAAAGAAAGCAATAGAAGGACACATTACACGTGGCAGCTACTAAAAATTGAGGGTATGGGCCCAGCACCGCATAATTGAAAACACCAGAAATGAATGCCCTCATTTCTTCTGTAGCCTAAATGGACAACAGAGAGAATTAGCCTCATCGTGGAGGGACATTTAATATTTTTCCACTACCTTTATTCAATATTAGTTTCTTTAAAAAACACTTTTTCTTAATTAAAATTCAAACCTCTTCGTGAGCAGGGGATAGGCTGTTTATCATAGCTGGTGCCTTGGCTGCGAGGCCTGATTACAGTGTCTTTGTGAGGAAGCAAATTTGCGCCGCTGGCCGCCAGGTAATGGCAGGCATTTTCTCAAGTCATTATCATAATGCTCGCGCCAGGCTACACTTTGAAGCTGGTTCGCCAATGGCCTCTGCTTCCACATCTAGCGCGCGAGTCATTGTTTCTGGGAAGGAACAAGAAACTCGCAGATGTACAGGGAGATTTCTTTCATCTTCAAAGCGGAGCCCGTTTCGTGGACCTTCCTCCCAGATTAGGCTATTTTCTCAGTTTTGGTTCGCAGCGTTGCTTGTGTTGTTTACGGAAGTGGGAGGTCAGGCGGGGATGGGGGAAGAGAAGAAAAGGACACACTCACAATTCCAGTGTTAGTAAAGGGCCACCTGGCAGCAGAGGACATGCATCCAGCCAGCATCACACTGTGGTTGGGGACTAATGGAGTGTTTGTAGCAGGCTCGGACTGCCCTATATGGGGGCAATAGGGCAATGTATTAAGTGCAGGCCTGACATGCTCGCGTGGGCCCATTTTTCTGGCCCAAGCGGGACAGTTTTTTTTGGCAACGTGTTCACGTTTGGTGAGTTACTTCAATGTGCATCTTATTAGCTGGGAGCAGTGTTACTAAAAAAACATTTTTTAAATGCACAATTTGAAACACATTTTACCAAGAGACACTCTCTTGGGCACTACTCACACAGTCCCACAAAAAATGAACAAATGGCTATTTGCGACTGTGGGCCTTTTCTACATTCGTGCTCGAGACGTTCTTATACCCCAGTCCAACCAAGGTTGCAAAAGAGCTTTGCAAAATGGGAGAGTATGTCCAGAGGAAAAGAACAACAGTGGAAGGTGCTGGGCGGGCATGATAATGAAGCATATAAGATCCTAGAATCTGTGCCCATGGGAAGGGGGTAGAAATGGGTACGGCCACTAGTGGTAAATGATACGCGGGCAGAGGGACAAACAACAAGGGGGGGGGCAAAGAGCAATAGTCGAGGAGGTGCAAGGAGTATGGGTGGGGCAAGCAGCAGTAGCATAAGGATCACGAAGGTTGGGTGCAAGAAGCACTGGAGGGTGTGTGAATGCTAGGAGCTATGGAGGACCCAAGCAGTGGGCACTAGGGTGACTTGGGTGCACAAGGGGCCGTAGGGGGCGAACAAGTAGTAGCCAATTTAGCCATGGATTGTGTCTCCACATGCCGGGGGCATCAGCTATTAGCTATGATGCAGAATAGCATAGTAGCTGGCACCATGCCATGATGGAAGTCACCTTCTTTGAAAGATGGCTTTTTTCCAACAACACTTTGCATGCTGGAGCTGGTAGCTTATCTTTAGCCATAGGACGCATGGCTCCACTGATATCCATTGAACCAGTACCCTGGTCTGAGCACTTCCTCATCTGCTTCTCCCTATCACTAGCAAAGTTACACAAGATTCTGCGACGACCACTAAAAGTGCTACAAACCAGAAATTCACTCAAGCTTACCCACAAGGACCTCAAACCATATCTCCTTGCCTGTCTCAATACCTTGGTACAATCGCAAACACACACAGCACCTGACCTTGCTATTGTAGGCCATCAGTGCCTGCTCCAGGCCCTTCATAAACATGCCTAGATCATATCTAAAATCCCCAAACCTCACAAACCAAATAACTCCTGGTTTACCGAAGAATTTAACCACCTATGCATGGAAAAAGATCTCCAGAGCACCTGTGCAAAAAGCATCCTTCTACTGAGAACTATTTGGTGCTCGCTAATGCATCCTGCTCCCACAGTTTAGCGATTAGCTCCAGTAAAGCTAAATGTTACAATGAGCGTATCGCAAAGGCCAGCTCCAATAGCAGAGAATTATTTACAATACTAACAGAGCTGGAAACACTGATCCCACGGCTCGTGAACACACGCTCTAACAAAGACTGGTGCACGACCATTCAGAATGCCCTTGCCCTCAAAATGTAATCTCTACTAACCAAGATCAGTACCAAAAAAGCCATGCTTGCCTGCAAACCAACCAAGCGAAATCTTGAGACACTAGCAACAAACCCCCCCAGTATCCCCTCATTCACCTTCCAACATGTTACACGAGAACAAGTTACTGCAACAATCACAGCCTTGAAACCCGCTAACTGCAAGGGTGATTTCTGCCCCTCTCACATACACTTGCCCCCATCATAACTGAATTTGCTAATACATAATGTGTCACCTGACCGGGGCCCGCAAGCCTCAAAGCGGCATGGGACACACTTACTAAAGAAACACCCTCAACCCTGCTATACCTACAAACTACCGCCCCATCACCACAGTGCCATTCTTACTTAAAATCCTCCACCGTCTAATCTATGCTCAAGTACAACAGTTCTTAGAGCAAAACCACCTGCTTGGTAAACGGCAATCAAGCTTTTGGCCAAAGCATTGTACAGTAACCACCCTACTGGACCTAAAAATACAAATGGATTCAGTCCGTGATGACTGCAAACTAGCTATCCTAGTCCTATTAGACCTCTCAGCAGCATTCGACCTGGTCGACCATAATATTCTCTGCCACCAACTCAGCCTTTACTTCCACTTCTCCCCGGAAATCACCATGTGGATCATCCCCTTTCTGAGCGTCCGGACCCAAGTCTTCGTTGGGGATTCAGCAGCCAACCCCATCCCTGCCCCACTTGGTGTCACACAAGGGTCCTGCCTATCACCCACCCTTTACAATACTTACACAAAACCCCTCTTTGATTGTCTCGATTCCAGAGAAATCATCTATACCAACTTTGTGGATGACACGCAAATCCTTATCGCTCTCACTGGCGATCACCATTCTGACACCCTTAAAATCAACTCCATCTACAGTACCATTCAAAATTGGATGGCTACGTATAATGTATGCCTTAATGATGAAAAAACGGAGCTCCTCATCATTGACTCACCTTACTGACTCGGACACCTGGCTCCCTCCTACTCGTCTTTTGGCATTGACAACACCACTATTTCAGTGCTAAAACAATTAAAACCGCTAAGGGTACACCTTTAAGTAGATCTTACCATGACTAGACACATTAATGCCTTGGCCTCCCCCATGGCTTACACAGCTAGGCTGATCTTGCTGAGTAGACTGTTCCTCTCCCAGAGCAACTGCCTCACACTTGCGCAGGCGTTAATCTTGTCAAAACTGGATCATTGCAATATCCTCCTCGTGGGCACCTCATCCACCAACCTATTCAAAATGCAACTGCTCCAAAACAAAGCCCTGCCAGCTGCACTCGGGCTTAAATGGATCCGGGCCGATCACATCTCAGTGACCAGACATTAAGCCCCCTAGCTCACCGTTGAAGCCCAAGTGGAATTCAAAACCCTAAACATTGCACATCTCTCCAAATCAATGCGGCTCTGATCATAACAATTGCATCACCGAAAGGGCTCCAGTTACGGCACTGAGATCCAATGCGAACACCTCATTGTCCACTCCCTGCTTCAAGACTAAAAGAGCAGGACGGGGGGAACGGGGGGCTAGACAGGTTGTTGTAATTCGGCACCCACTCTCTGGTGCACTCTTCCTACCCACATCAGAAATGAACAATCATTTGCTATATTAAAAAAAACTTGTCAAAACCTGGCTTTTTGACACATCTGAATAACTGTTATTTGCACTATATCTACCTCTAATAATAATAATAATTTGGCATTTATATAGCGCTACGAACCCTCAGGTATCTGAGCGCTGCTTATTATTACCCACGGTGTGTGGTGCTCATTTATTGACCTCGGAAGGATGAAAGGCTGAGTTTGGCCCCGCCGGGAGCGCTCTACTCACTGTGCCACTTGACCGGCTACCTATCTTGTCTGATCACTGTATTTTCTGCTCTCACAATTATGTAAGGTACAACACTGTGATACCCATGGGTGTGGGAGTTTTCACACATTTACAATAACATAAAATAAATAAATAACATGAAAATAAATATAAAATACATCCTTCATTTTATGTTATGCAGCAAACATAGTACAATGAAGAGGCCGATTCACGGTTTTTAGATAATATGGATTGTGACAAAACCTGTTTCCCCCATTTTGTATTATCAAAGCATTTGCTCACGTTTTAGCACTGGTGCAAATGTAAAATGATCTGGCCTCAGGACAGCAGGGAAGTGCATGCTGCTGGGAACATTAAAACATGCAATTAGAATTACATCTAAAAGGTTTGGAAGTAATCAGGTTAACCTTCTGGGAGTCATAAATGGTATTACCGATTGATGTGCCACTTGGGACATTTACCTGAGGTGAGAGAGCTGGATATCTAGGGATCAGTGGTGTACACTGAGCTGTTAACAGCTGCTTTGGTCTACATGTCTACCTATCCACAACTTGCTCCCCCCACAAGGTTTCATTCTCTACTCCTGATCTGGCCACCTCTGCTTGCAGGTCTTGCAATGTCCGTAGGACACTTGTCAAGGTCTGATTAATTCTGCCCAGGCAGAGTATACAAGGTAGGGTCATCAAAGTCTAATATCCTGGTCCTCCAGGGAAGCAGAACCACTAAACCACCCCACTCAGGAATAGCAGCTGCCCATATACTGCCAAACTGGGGAGTTCATCACCCAATGGTGGCAAGTTTTAGGGGTTCCCACACCCTCTACCTGGTTGGAAATCCAGAAAGAGAAAAGAAGGGGAGGCTCTGGCCATAGAGGTGAGGGGGAAATAGATACATGCTTAATGGCTTTTTTTGACCTTTTAACAATAATGCAGCAGCCTCTTCTGTTTTTCCTCTACATACACACGTGTCACATTCGAAGGATACCACTGTCTCTGGCTATGCACTTTGACTCAGTTCCTTCGCACCATTTTCCAGATACGCAGAAAATACATATATAGTTTCTTTTGAAGCTACTTCTCCTCCTGCAGCAACAAACCCATTAACTAAGAGTGCCACCAGGAGAACGTAGACTTAAGAGTGCCACCAGGAGAACATAGACTTAAGAGTGCCACCAGGAGAACGTATACTTAAGAGTGCCACCAGGAGAACGTATACTTAAGAGTGCCACCAGGAGAAAGTAGACTTAAAGAGTGCCACCAGGAGAATGTAGACTTAAGAGTGCCACCAGGAGAACGTAGAGTTAAAGAGTGCCATCAGGAGAACATAGACTTAAGAGTGCCAATAGGAGAACGTAGAATTAAGAGTGCCACCAGTAGAATGTAGACTTAAGAGTGCCACCAGGAGAATGTAGACTTAAGAGTGCCACCTGGAGAACGTAGACTTAAGAGTGTCACCAGGAGAACGTAGACTTAAAGAGTGCCACCAGGAAAACATAGACTTAGGAGTCCCACCAGGAGAATGTAGACTTAAAGAGTGCCACCAGGAGAACGTATACTTAAGAGTGCCACCAGGAGAACGTAGACTTCAACAGTGCCAATTGGAGAATGTAGACTTAAGAGAACCTCCTGGAGAACGTAGACTTAAAGAGTGCCACCAGGAGAACGTAGACTTCAACAGTGCCACCTGGAGAATGTAGACTTAAGAGTGCCGCCAGGAGAACCTAGACTTCAACAGTGCCACCTGGAGAACATAGAGTTAAGAGTGCCACCAAGAGAACGTCAATTTAAAGAGTGCCACCAGGAAAACATATACTTAAGAGTGCCACCACGAGAATGTAGACTTCAACAGTGCCACCAGGAGAATGTAGACTTAAGAGTGCCACCAGAAGAATGTCAACTTAAAGAGTGCTATCAGGAGAATGTATACATAAGAGTGCCACCAGGAGAACATAGAGTTCAACTGTGCCACCAGGAGAATGTAGATTTAAAGAGTGCCACCAGGAGAATGTAACTTCAACAGTGCCACCTGGATAACGTAGACTCAAAGAGTGCCACCAGGAGAACATAGACTTAAAGAGTGCCAAGAGGAGAACATAGACTTAGCTTTGTTTTTGCTTGGATGTCCCTTTCTCTTGCGGGCGATGATTGTTCTGCTTGATATCGTCACTTGGATTCAACACTGTCCCAAAATTGAAGTAATACTGAAAATAAAGCAGCCTTAATGAGATACCGCACACATCAGGCACTGTCGTAGAATGCTCCAAATCCATCAGATATCAATACACTTGTGTTATCTCCTCTAAACTCCTTCGGCTGTCTATAGAACTGCAGCCAACAGAGCAATCCCATAAACTGTGTACACGACATTCAGATGACGTAATTTCCAAATGCCAAACTGTGATCAAAGAACCCCTTTTACCACAAGAGTATAACCACTCTTAACAATGATCAATACTCATCTCTCTATGACCATTCAAATGGCAGTGGTGCAGAATATATATATTTCCATAACATGACATAACATAACATATCATACTCATTTTGTTCCCTGGAAATGAAATTAGTAATGGACTAAGCTATCGGATGCCACAGGGCTGGTTGAGTTCAAGGGTGCCCTGCCAAGGCTTGGTGTAGTCTGGGCTCTCGCAAGACTGTCCACGCTGAACTCCTCAACTGCTTCTGTATCCCCATTAGCGCAGATGAGATGCTGCTTGCTCTGTGAAGTTCCCACAATGAGCTGTGGTTCTGGTAAACTGGAGGCCTTACACGTATGAAGCCCAAGATGGCCACCACTGAAGTATTCCTAGAATGTAGTTCTGGAGGCTTCTATTGCTTGTTCTGCTCCCTCTTG
The DNA here is from genome assembly GCF_040938575.1 of Ambystoma mexicanum. Lineage (NCBI taxonomy): Eukaryota > Metazoa > Chordata > Amphibia > Caudata > Ambystomatidae > Ambystoma > Ambystoma mexicanum. The sequence goes on from NC_090922.1 coordinate 1,410,278,913, forward strand.
CACCATACCAAGTCTAAAAAGATGTTTCCCAGCATGGCCGCTCTACCCTGCAATGACCTTAAGTAGCAGTAGGAGTAAGGTTAGCTCAAACTGTCGAGGAGTCATGGTGCGGATGCAGGATGTTTTTTTTTAATCTATGTGGGTGTGGTGGTGGTTGTGAGCTGCTGCAGCTGGCTTGGAGGCTTGGTGCAGTGGGCTGCCTTAGAGATCCTGTGGGAGGTCTGGGAGGCCTGACAGCTGGGGTGGCTTGTTTGTTTGTTTGTTTGTTTATTCACTTATTACGCGCACCAGACCTGGAGGTAATAGGGCGCGACAGAAAGAAAGTGCAAGTCTTACATAGTTATGCAGTAAACAGGTATGTACAAATATAATGCAGAGGCTTCAATATATACAAAGCGCAAATTGAAGTAAGAATATAACATCTATATAGCCACAGTAAAGTATCATGTACAAGTATACAAATTGCAGAAACTACACTCCGTGGAGCAGTAAGACTGAGATTACAGCAATATACAATGGTCAAATATACAAATTATAGGAAGTAGCGCTCCTTAGAATACTTGGATTCGAGGGTGAGCAAGATTCCACTTGGGTTACAGGTGGTGACAAGAAGTTAAGTGGGTTTGGTAAGTGTGGGGTAAGGGGGAATAAGTAATTCCGCATGGACAGAAGCGGTAGGAGATTATGGGTCAGACAAGATAATGGGCCTCATCATGAGGTGGGAGGTAAGGGATTACCGGCACTGGTAAGGGCAACGGTGCCGGTAATCCCTTACCTCCCTACTACGAGTTCCCTTTGCGGGTCCTTACTTAACGCCTGGTTTTTGCAGACATTAAGGACGGGACCCGCAAAGGGACTCTAGAGCTAATAACGGTACCGCAATTTGCAGTACCGTTATTAGCACCTTCCCCATTCCCATTGAGCCCTATGGTGGCTCAAATGGGAATGGGGAATGGCCCTGGTGAATGGGGAATTACCGGCCCCTCCGACCTCGGAATGTACCGGTAATTGCTCCATTCACCAGGGCGGAGTCGGAAGGGTTTTGGAGGCAGCCATGAAGCTAATAGCACTTATACATTCTGTTCCCTCTGGATTTTAAGGACGTCTCTCTGTCTCTCTCCCTCTTTCTCTCTCTTTCTCTCCCTCTCGCTCTCTTTGTCTCTCTCTCTCTTTTCCTGTCTCACTCCCCCTCTCTCTCGTCCTGTCTCTCTCTCTCTCTCTCTCTCCCTCTTTCCCTCTCTCTCACCCTCGCCCCCCACTCTCTCTTTCCCTCTCCCCCTCTCTCTCTTCCTGTCTCACTCCCCCTCTCTCTCGTCCTGTCTCTGTCTCTCTTTCTCTCCCTCTTTCCATCTCTCTCACCCTCGTTCCCCTCTCTCTCTCTTTCCCTCTCTCTTTCCCTGTCCCTCTCTCTCTCTCTGCCCCCTCTCTGTCTCTATCCCTCCCTCTCTCTCTCCCACATGTGGCCTTAGTTCTGCCCATTTCCTGACTCCACAAGAACAACGGGTGCTGGCTGGAATTTGCTTCCCTTGCTCAAATAACCCCATTGGCGAACAGGGTATCTGTTTTGGATTGAGCCCATCCTTTGAGACATCCTTCTTCACATTCAGATTAAGGGTTAAAATGTTCCTTTAACAGCGGAAGACATTCCTAGGCTGGTTTGAAGCCAATTGGTGCTATTCCTGAACAAATGACGACTTTATCAGACTTCAACCCTTTTATAATAGGACACATCAGTGAATGAATATTTATTTCTTTTAAAACTAATGTAGCCATGACATTGGTTCTAATAACACCAGAACATTATCCTTTTGCATTATGTCGCTTTCTATTTATCTGTACCTGTAACCCAATTTGTAGGGTGCTAGGGAACTGCACTAGGCATGATTGTACATGGGAAATATGCTGTAAAATTAAATAAAACCTCTTTGATGTCTTGTGGTTTCGGTCTTATAATACTTCCATGATTAATATTATACTTTCCTCGATGCTTACCATTTAGGACTAATCAGGTCTGAGGTGCTGATAGACAGTTGTAAAGTTTTAAGCAATCCTCCTAATCCCTACAGTCTATTAATGTAAGATAACACGAGGAAACTGCTGCACAGTTTGCCCATGTGCATGTTTCAGAATGCATGCAACTGGAAGGTCGCCCTTTTAACACCTAGCTTCTGGTGCATCTTCAGCCAGTGCTTAGAAGAAGTACACATCACTATATGGGGGTTGCATGTGTTAAAATCGCAACAAAAATGGCCGTTTACACAAACAATTGCGGCAAAAAGGCTGTGGTGTTGCTGCTGCAATCCATGTAAAGGATGCGGGTGACACCCCCGCATCCCCCGGACCCTAAGCGGGGGACACCCCCACAACCCTAGCTCCCCTTAAATGGTATAATGGGGTACACCTTTACCGGGTCAACCCACAGCATTTTTGCCGTGATTTTTTTTAATGGTGACATTTTTCCGCAATTTTATTACTGCATATCTATATAGGTGTCACCCCATGTCAGTCTATGTGTGACCACTGCCACCACTTCATAACCACACTGCAGATGAAGACAGTGTATCTATATGGCTGAGCACACATTTGTGCAGATCCCAAAAATCAAACTCCTTCATAGATGGCATTGTTCACAGGCAGGTTGATGCTAACACAAATTATATCACAAACAGTTCGAAATGCCAGGTAAAGGGGTTGAATGCAAACTCACAGCTATCACATTAGCCTGTAGTTAAGAAGGGAGTGTCTTCCTGCTTTTTGTGACTCCAAAATATTTTCCCAATGAATTTGAATGGAAATTCCAAACCAGATGTCATTCAATTTCCAAGCCTGAGGCTTTGCATTAAAACACTGACAGGGTCGGAGCACCAAGGCCGGCAGTGATCTGGCAAGTAGGAAGCAGTGTTAGTGGCCCCATATCTCTCTGGGTAGCAGGCAGAATTCCAGGAAAAAAGCAGGAAGAAGGATAGCCATCGGGAGTGGTGGGAGGGAGAGCAGGATGTCTCAGCTTGTGGCATCTACAATACTACCACCCTGGACAGCTTCTAATCTGAGGCAGGAGTGAAAATAGAAGCCACACACCCACTATCATGTTGTGCCTCCTCTTTTGTCCCATTGGAACGATGACCCCCATTGCATGTTTAAGGGGCTAAAGCACTCTTCTACCAGACCTAAAATAACCTAGGCTGGAATAGGAATGTTTATATTTCTTTATTTTCATATTCCATGTGAAATGTAAGAGCCATAAGCTAGTATATTTGCTAGATCTGACCATATGCCTGAGAGCTCTCACCTAACCTCATCTTAAATTATCATAGTAGTTTACTTAGTGGAGACAAATGCAGGGGGTAACAAAGCTTCTAAAAATCCTTTAAAGCAGACCAAGCACCAATAACACGCAACCCATCCAGCCAATCGAGGATCGCCAGAACAAACTCCGAACCTTCCCCGAAATTTCAGCTGAGACATTCGTCACACTAGAAAGCAATAGCAACAATGCAGGATCCCCAATAGATCCCTGCCCCCAGACATACACAAATCAATCCTCTCACATGGAACACCTATGGAGTACTACAGAAATCTCTTCAATCAATCGCTCTCAACAGGGAAAGTACAGCGACTATTCAAATCGACATACATCAAGCCGCTCCTCAAGGACACAACAGGCAACATGGAGGACCTCTCAAACTACAGACCTATCTCCAACATCACATACCCTGCAAAACTACTTGAAACATATGTCTATAGAATAACACAAGGATTCTTAGAAGAACATCTACTGCTAGAACAAGCACAAGTAGGCTTCAGACCGATAAGAGGAACGGAAACAGCACACCTCTCGACCCAAACGCTTTCAAAGGATAGCATATGCAGCACTGTTGGTAAGGAGACAAAGGGAGATAAGGAAATGAAAATACCAGAATGTTCAAAGGATATGTTCTTGACGTTGTAAAAAGGCATTAAAATGACCTAGCTAGTCGCTAGGGTTAAAGGGTCCAAATGCCTTGGCGGTTTGATGGTGTCGAAACAGGCTTCTCAGCATCATTCAATGCTGCGTTTCACTTTGAGGATGCGGTGGTCGCGGTGGCTCAGCTGCAAGCCGGTGTTGATTCAGGGTTAACGGAAGGTAGCTGGAGTTTTGAAGTCTAATCAAATTGTGAGTTGGGCAGATTCAATGAGGTCAGACGGCGGCAAACTGGTATCAGGATGTGGAAGCGAGTTGGTTCGATGCTGAGACTCGGAGGCTGCTCTTTGGGGAAACACCATGGTTTGCTCGATTGACTTGAGGAGCGGCGATGAAGAAGCTGGTGGTTGAAAGGTATTCTGAGCAATGTATGGCAGTAGTACTTCTTTGGTTTGAGCCAAGACAATGGAGCGCTTCAGCTGGCACGGTGCGGCAGAGAACGGAGTTGAACAGGAAAATGGTGCTTAGAAGAATGACGAATGCCAAAGGCAGCCAGGAAGGGTCCTAGTGGTGTTCTCAGAGTTAAACACGCTTGAATCATGCTTTGCAGTAGGTTGACATCGAAAACTCAGGCATCTGGGCAGTTGGAGCTTCCAAGAACTGTGAGTCCCAGTCCAAGGTCTCAAAAGCCAAGATGATTGCTTTTCTTGGGCTCCCAAGCATGGGGGAGGTTGGCACACAATTTTATGGGTCCTTCATCACAGTGGGATCTTGGACAACAGTGTTACTGGCAGAGAGGCAGATCTTGATCCAGCAGCAGAGCTCATCCACACTGGTCCCTGCGGCTGGTTAAGGGGCAGGGCTTGCCTTTGCCTTGGAACACCTGCCCTCACCTCTCAACTGGAGGACTTTAGAAAGAACAGCTCTCCCAACAGGGTCCAACAAAATCTTTTTCAAGAGTTGAAGTCAAAAGGATGATTGCAAGAAGTGCTGTGTGACCCCTTCTTTTAAAGGTAAAAGTCCACAGGTGATTGGACTAAAGCTAGCCTGCTTTAGGGGTCCAATCCCTGTTCTTGGAAGAAGTGGATTTCGTCACACCCAAAGTGCTTTGTGCTAAAGGAACTGGAGGGGACAGGAAGGAGAGGGAAAGAGAAAGAAGATGGTGGAACCCTCACTGACCTATACAGAGCTTCCTGTGTCTACACTAACCCTGCAACCTTCTCTTATCAATAGGATCAAAGACCTTTAAATGTACAGCACCTGTATGTGCGGCAAAGCCTTTTGTGAGTGGGTGTGAATTTGATTGCTGTACCCGGGCCAGCTTCCTGTAGAGTGGCTGACCCTGCAGAGGAGAGTTTTCTGCCCTTATTAAGGAACAAAGAGATGCAATCCTCCTAGGCTACATTCCTGGGGCAACGTCCAGCCTGTCTGGGGAGAATACACGTAACACTTCTACAGCTGAACTGGGTTTATATGGCTGACACATGTGTGATATCAATTTGATGTGGCTTGGCTAACTGTGAGAGATGCTGGCCATCATACCCCATGGTCAGGTATGGCCTATATTTACAGTTTAACTTGCCACCAGGACAACATCCTTATAGTTATGTAACAGGGATGCATACCTTTATAAAAGCTCCTGTGCGGAAGAGTCTTGGCTTTCAATGCAGCTGTCAAAAGGGCTTCTGTAACCTCTGAACCTGTCCTGTGCCACTGGTAGAGCAGGCACTGCAGATCAGGACACTGATGCAGCATGGCACAGGTACACACTATGTTTTTGGCAAGAGGTTTATGAAATCGGAATCTGATTAGCAGATTTCCCTTTCAGAGATGGAATTACCTGCATCATTTTATTAATTAATAATAAAAAAAACACTTGACAAATGCCATTTCCTCACAGTCACATGATAGCTAAAGCAGTGTGAAGATACAGAGGGACCTGGTAGGCGACTCCTCGACCGGCATTAACCCAGTTGTCATTCCACTCTTTCCAAAATTAACTAAAGAAAACAGGAAACTAAATTGTAATCGATTTTCAGTAGCAGAAGTGAAATGTCTTGTATAAATACATTTAAAAAAGAAATATACTTTTTGAGTCAGGCTCTGCTGATGACAACACAACACAGAGCCCAACATCTTTGGCCTCGGTCTTGCCATATCACCAGTGATTTGATTGGCTGGTGCCAAGTGACGTAAGGGATGGGCCAGGGCTGCCATAACAATTCCATGGTGGAAGCAGCTGGTACATTCTACTATGGCTGGTATATTCCTCATCTGCTGTAATGGTGTGCAGAGTTGTGAGTGTAGATCTATTGACACAACGGGTTTGTATGGTTGTGCAATATATTCCTAATTTCACTATGTCCCACTGACTGCATGACTGAACTGGAGAAATGTGTATATGTGCAGGATTTTGTGTTTACAGGTTATGGACTTTCTTTGTTGCTTTTTGCAGCATGTTGTCATGTCTGTTTAGCCCTCTCTGCTACTGAATGCCTTACTGCACATGTCTTGCGGCTTCATCAAGGGTTGGGTGGAGTGGTAAAAATGCGATGGTAATGCTATTGCTGCCTCATTACCCCTCTCGCAATCCCGAGTTTTGGTAGAAAGTGGGAGGTTTGATGTAAAAACCTCCCCTTTCTGCCCATTTTTGGCACTATTAGCGCTGGTGCTATTAGCGCCAATGGTAATAGCACCGAGAAGCCCAACAGAGTCCTATGGGCTCAGAATAAATGGGGATTAACAGCGCCACCGCCGCAACTCGGGATCCAGTGCAAATGGAGCCGGACCGAGATGCAGTAACGCTAATAGCGTTGGGCGGTATCCCAGTGCATTTACCGGCGGGATTCTGCCCAACTCGTGATGAGGTCCTTAATTTGATTCATAGATAATTTGTATCATTTTGTGACTGATATTTGCCCAATTTGTCCTGCCGGCTCCTGGAAGTATGGATACATTTTGTTATACCTCAATCGTGAATCTGTCAAGTTTGCTCAGGCATATAGGGATTCATTCCGAGGTCGGCAGTAACCCGCCGATGCCACGGGCTGGTTGCCGCCGACCTGGCAACACTGAATCCACTATTTCACTTCCTGGTGCTGCCGGGACATTAAAAGTCCCAGCGGTGCGGGAAGTCAGGCGGCGGTTTTGGTAGCTCCCCATTCCCAATGGAAGTGGGGAGACGGAAGCACCGGCACTGTTGCTACGATGCCGGTGCCTCTGTGAAATGGCTGCCTGCAGGGGGCGTTGTGCTCGACAGGTCTGACCCTGCCTGTCGCAACGGCTGCTGCAGGCAGACTCGTAGAGTGGCGGTCTGGAATCAAGGGTGCCAGAAAGCTTACCGGCACCCTTGTTTCCGGATCGCCACACTTGGAATGAAGCCCATAGGCCCTTATACACAGAGTTTTGCAATGGGGTTTTGCCAATATATATATTTTTCTGCCTGTATGGACATCTCAATGCAAAATGCATAATTTTGCAGCAATCATTTTAGACATGAAAATGTTGATGACGTTTTGGCCAGATCACGTGCATGCCTTATTTGGTGGATATTCGTGACAAGAACTAAAATGATAGCGAAAAAACATGTTTTGATTTTCTTATGTAAAGTGCGAGGTCACCTTGACACCTTACTTATAGAGCTGAAATATGTACACATTTATATGTGTGTGTGGGATGCATGGATAGATATTCTTGTAGAAAATCTTCAAAAGAAGCGTTCCCTTTCATGTCTAAAGGGACGCGACACTGTGAAATTGCTTTTAAACAAGACACGTGTTTTCTAATTTACTTTCCACGATAAGGAGAAGGGCAGAACAGAAGGGAAACCAGTGTCTCCATGCTGTCTTCTAAACCTCATCCAACATTAAATATATTTAAACTAGTACCTGAGTTTTTTTATGCACCAGTACCTCTCATTTACTCCCCAACTCCACCACCACAAATCACTTGAAATATTGAATCTTAATCACGCTAGTGGCCAGTAGGCATGTACATGCATTCCTCCTGCCGAACTGAAAATACAGCAGCAATATTTCTGCACTCCAAACCCTATTTTACTAGCTGACACCCACCACCCCCTTTCTACCATCTGTTCTATTTAAGCGGGTTAGAAGCAGAGTGGCCGCTGTGTACAATCCTCACTACGAAGAAAAAGCTTTGAATCGAAGAAAAAGCTTTGAATCGACCTCAAAGACCTCCAGCTGGAGTTTGAAAAACAGATTTGAAATCCGCGATATTGGAAAACCTTCATGATCTCAAGGGGAACAGGCACATTTCCACCTGTGCGATGAACGGGGGGGGCGGGGGGGGAGCTTTGGTGGGAAGGATTTAGAGCAGTATCATCTATAGACCAGCTGTCCCGGCACAGGTTGAGTGGAGATGTAGATCACTGTCATGTTACATATAAGATCTGCGTCAGCCTCATGGGGCAACTCTGGAGTTCGAAATTCACATTGGGACTCTACCATAGGGGCGCAATAGTGAAAAGTTGGGCAAATCTTTTGAAGGCAGCAGTTCTTCAAAGTTATATGTTCAAAACACACAGGGATTCAGCCTCATGGGGCGGGTAAATGACGGTGATGATAGCACACGTGTGGCTGGAATTTTTATTTTAACCTTCTCTTAGATACGTCCCGGGCCCAGGCTGGCGAGGATCAAGGAGCCACTGAATCCGTGAGGGGAAAGACACTGGAACCTCGGGCTGCCCTTGTTTTAATGCTTTGCAATGAACGGATACAGAGCATTGGGCATTTTCTTCGCTGCACGCACATACGTAGCTTAGGCAGCCTGCAATAATAGTTGTCATGACGATCATGGTAAAAGCATATCAGCTTTAGTGATTTCTATGGACTGCACCAGCATATTCCTAAAGCTTGAAGAGATGTCACTGGTCCACACAAAATTAAGCCATTCTGCGGGATCAAGAAACTGGTATCTGATATACTTGCCCAAAGTGCAGCTGCATGACCTGCTTTTGGCCTGGTTTCATTATTTAGCTGTTGCACAAAGCTTTGGGACGAAATCTGGCAGAAATCCTTACCCAGGAAGTGGCCAGATGGACTAAAAGCTCAAGGCTGCAGTGCCATTAGATTGTTCTTCTGATGCCCCCACCTAAATGCCCTTTTTCAACCGCTTCAGCCCATTTACGACAAGGTATGATGCACCCAGGTCCATCCGGCTTTGAGGAACCGGCACTTCACATGCTTGTTTCTGCTCTGCATTTTGTCGTGATGAACCACCTTGGCCTGTGGCTGAGTGACCTGTGTGAGATGAGTTTGACACTTATGGGAAGCAGCAGGGCAGTCCTAAAAGAAATGAGAACTGAGTATGGCCCCTGCCCTGAACCCTGATAAACACCTTGCTCGTCCCTTGATGGGCAAAGGTAGTAGCAGGCCACTGAGCATCTTAGTTTGAGATTTGAGGCATCACTCGGCCTGCCATCGAACATGCATAGGAAAGTAAAGTGCGTGACTGTGGTCCTGCCATTTTATGCAGTCCGTTCCCTGAATGAAACGTTCTTGCCTCCCATAACACTTATCATTCAGCCTATGGTTATGAGTGGAGTTTCCAGACTGCTCCTTTCTCATTATCTGCCAACTTCTTTTCAATCCACCTTCATGAGGAGTCACAAGACTTGACTTCGTTTTCATATCGAGGAAAAACGTGGAAACACACACACTTACCTCAAATGTACTGTGAGTCGCCTTCAATATTCAACATAAGTCTCCGGATGGACTTGGGAAATGTACACCTTGACATTATAGTGATACAATATGTAGATGGTATTTTGGTGTGCAGCGAGACAGCAGAACAGTGCAGAAAGGACTTGGTACAATTAATGACCGCTTTGGCAGAGAAGGGGTACAAAGAAGACAAGGAGAAATTAACATATTGGCAGGAAGAAGTATTGTATATAAGGCAGTTGATATCTCAAGAAGGAAGAAAATAGACCTTTGACAGAGCAGATGCAATCTTGAAAATAGGTAAACCAAAGACAGTGAGGGAGATGCAATCATTTTTGGGCCTATACAATTACAGCAGGGCTTTAATGTCTGTATGTATCTCAGACCCCTCTTAAAATGACTTAAAAAATGTCAAGAAGATGACAGTAACATAGCCTGGATGGCTGAAATGACAGAAACTTTCAATGAGTTAGAAATGGCAATATCAACATTACTTGTTCTAGGGATACCTGATTACAGTGTAGAATTCTTCCTATTCTCTCATTCAAATGGAGTAGTAATGACAGCAGTCCCCACACAAAAGACTACCTTAGGATACAGAATAGTAGCATATTACAGTGGGATTCTAGATCCAGTGATGAGAGGCCATTATCCCTGTAAACAAATATTGGCTGCAGCATACTTTGTGATTGAGAAATCTGTCAGTATTACAATGGGCTTTTCAGTCACCTTCAATGCAAAACATGTCCTATTCACCATTGTTGAAAAACCAAAAAGCACAATGACCACACAGAGAGCATCTGGATATGAGGTGATTATCTCAGACCCAGCAATCAAAATTGTCTGGTGTATAGTGGTGAATCCATCAACATTCATAGCCAGTGAAAGAAGGAGATTACATGCCTGATTTCACCAAGTACACTGAGTATTATGACAATTGATCCTGTGTTAAAGAAAGCTCTCTTCATTGACTGCTCTTCGACAATTAATCAGAGCACAGGTGAAAGGCAAATGGAGACAGCGGTGGTAAAAGTAAAACTGAATTGCAGCTACAGTGGTGATTGCAAGATTAACTTCACATTTTTCAGCGCATGAAGCAGAATTGGTAGTGCTTTTTGTGGCACTTGAAATGCAGTGTATAGGAGGTCTTAGACCCCCTACCCCCACAAACTGAATGCAGGTAACATGCCAGGCTGATCAGTGGTTCCAGTATTGCAAAAATAAAAATAACAGTGCTTTGTGAAGACAAAGAGTGCATGTAAGGCGGCATATATTTTTTGGGGTCAGAATGCCCCAGGAAGTAAAGAGTGTCTCAGGTATTACACACACATAATGAATATGTAAAATAGAAGTCTGAAAACTGGATAGAAAATGATTTAGGTATAAAAGTAGATTAGTTCACAGTTTGGTAGTATGGCCGAGTGTAGGCTAAACAGATTGGGATAGATTTTAAGATAGATGCCAGAAACAAAATGCCAGAAACAAAATGGTGTCAAAAGCCCTTATTCCTGCAGAATAATGAATATTTTTTTGGCAGCAGTTCACTGTAGATAAGCATGGCTGGGATTGGAATATTTAGAATTTCTTGGAAGGAAAAGCAGACAATGCAAGTTAGAGAAGCGCATGGGAAATCTACTACCTAGATGGAACAGCTGCTTACATAAGCTACACACAACCCGGTCTGTGAGAGGGAATGATTTAAACTCATATCGGGGTATTTTAGGGGCAAGAGATAAGCAAGAGTGCTGATGAAGATTAATGTGAAAAGTCAACTGGTTTGTCTGTCTGTCTATGTGTCTGTTTTGAAATTAAAAGTGTTGATGAGCGACAATAAATTGTATAAAATAAGAGGAGGTCAAGAAAATACATTATTTATTCAAGGGAGATGATTTGCACCACCCAAGAGATAGGCAGGGATCAGTGAGAAAGGTACAGGGTTTGAGTAAGCCATTGATAGGCAGGCTTACATTTGTAGTTTTTGAAATATTTTTAAGGCTGTTGGTAAAATGATAGAAAAAATTCAGCCAACTTGTGGCTACTTTGCACCCCTTGAGGCGAGTCAGTGGAGGCAGCCATAGTGTTAAATTATATATACTTGCACAGATAAGAGTCATATCTGGCTAAAGTGCTTAATGTAAACAAAGATTAGATAAAGCATGAGATGGGAGATAAATTAATCTTGCTTTAAACAGGCTACTACGCAGCTACAAAGGAAGGCATTTAGGGGTTGTAAATCAAATTGGCATCGAAAATAACATTAAGTTCTTTCTCTTCAGCCAGAAGCGAAGAGAATGAGATATATTACACTTTTTGAAAGTGAAATTTCAGAGATATAACAATTTTTTTATGCATTGCGCGTAATTGGCATAAAGCCAGCGACGACACAAACAGTAAAATATGTTGAAATGGGTGCTGCTGGGAGAAGCCAGAATGTCTGTTCAAGGTTGAAGAGATAACAGTTGGCAGAGTCAGGGGAATAATTGATGGTTGTAGGAATTCAAAGCTATGCAGAGTTTGGAAAAAAGAAAGGTTTTAAAGTCAAAACAGCTGTGAGCTAAAATGTACATAAAAAAGAGCAGTCTGTTGTGTGTATTGACAGGGAATGGAAGAAATATATGTATTTGCATTCATATTGTAACAAGAGAATATATAAAGAATCATGGGAATGTGAATGAAACAAGTAACAATTAGTAGGGATAAAGCTAATATGTGTAATAAGCATGCAAGTAACATGTTTAGAGATTTATTTGTGTAGTTTTGATAACATTTGTTTTTCTAGTGCCATGTTAGAACTGGGCCGGAGCTCGTCCAGACTCCTATGGAAATGTAGATTTGCACCACAACCCATTAAGTTAACTTTTGTTTTTTGGAGGTTTTTAAGGTACAACTGTATAGTGTTTATGTTCCCTAGTGGGGACGCTCAGTTAGGGGTCGAAATGACTAATACCTGCTGAGTAAATTGACAAAAAAGTAGTTTTTGAAAAATAGGATTTTTCCATAGCATTAATGTGTGGTTATGGAAACCAGATGTTGGGGGAAATGCTGCATTGAATTGATATGTTGTGAGGTAATTTAAACCTGGTTGTTGAGTCAAGCAAGAAATATATTTTAAAGAATTGGTTGTTTCTTTCAGAAGAGCTATGAGGAAAAAGAAAGATTGCCAAATGAAAGCACAAAGAGTGCTGTAAGTAACCAGAATGATGAAATATTGGTGGTTGGGGACTGAGAAAAAGCATGGGATATGCACCACAATACAATGGAGAATCATAAAGGATGTTATATATGCAGGTTTAGGCATGTGCATCAGGGTCACAGTAGAGTAGACAGCGTTTCCCTTACTACAAACATGCAAATATAGAGGTATTTGAAGAAGAAAAACGAAAACATGTGTTAAGGATAACACAAATCAAAAAGGTGTTGCTCAGAGTAAAAATGTAATTATGAGCGCAAATTACAGAAAAAGGAGGTTAATGTATTAGTGAATGACATTGAACTAAGCACAATGCATATTTATGGGGAATAGCAAGGATAAAAGAGACAAACACACTTTTTGGGAAAAATATTGGCAGTGCATGTATTGATGCAAAATGTGTATTTAGAAAATTGAAGCAGAGGGCAATGAGAGGGCGTGCTCACAAAGCACACTGAGGCTAATGCCTCACACAATATGGGCAGAGGACATGATATATATTTAAAACAGTTGCATTGAGAACAAATTTGGTGAAAAAATATGTTTTATACAAGCACAAACCTTGTTGGACTCGCGTCTAAGAATAAGGAATCCACTATTTAGATAAATACATGCACTAACTTTGTATTCCCAGGAGCAGTGATACTTGCAAGGCTAGGTTCAAACGATGGCAGTCAGCTTGAGTGATTATGGATAGAGGGCTACTTGGATGGGGAGACATGGTCAAGTCCAACCTTCCGGCACATGGGGTACCAGCTTGCATACTGCTAACGAGAGTAATAGTCCAGAAGGGTACAAGCGTGCCAACCTATTATAAACTGACACAGAGCACTCTGATTTTCCAAAGGGTTACAGGTTAGATAGCGGCCAAACTGCAAATTAACAATACCATGCATAATAAAGAGTACAGAATAATCTCACCACCTTCATTGACTATCAACTATAGAACATGCTAATACCCCCGATAGATTGAACGATTGGCCACATCTACACTACCCCCATTCCCCTAGACATGTGGTCCCCTACATCATCATTATCAAACTCAGGTATATGATTGGTGGGTTCTTTTTAATATGTTTGTAAATTTGGGACAATCACGTGATATTCACACTCCTGTTCCAGACGCGATCAATGATACTTGGCGAGACCAACTTTGCTTTGATTAGATAATAGGAGTCCTAATTAACCCAGACTCCATAGCACACACAAGCTGTACCCCCAACCTTGTACTAAATGTATTAGAATCACCTCTGCTCCTTCTCTCCCAAATCACAAGACATTCCAGGCACAGATCCCTCTTATCTCCTCCCAACCCCGGGTGCCCTGGCATGACGTGACCAGGGCACGGCTCATGAGTCTGAATTTGGTGGATTTGTTTGCTTGATTTGTGTGTCTAGGTGTAATTCATATGTGGTGTCCGCCCCGGGGTGAGGGCAGTAATGTTCTAAATCTTTGTCTGACTCTTTGGCATCACAGAGCCTTGTGCCCTATACTCATGAATGTGTCCTTCAAAGGGCCTATCCCTTCCTGCTCTTTTATCAACTAACAATCCATTCCCACCACGTTAAGTCCTCTCAGCTGGATACAATTAGTGTTCATCTGCACAACATGACTCTGACCTCGACTTCTCTCCTGGGGAATGGGAAAAGGGATTTGGTTTTGGAGCTACCTACCAGAGCCCCAGCTCCAAAACAAGGCCTGCATTCTCTTCTGTTAATCATGTATTAGGCCTTAACATCCAAAATGTCAGCATGTCTCTCAAGTTAATACACCAACCTCACTTATACCATACTGCCTTACTGACTCCATCTTATGCTTATTTCAATCCTTCCCACACATCACGCTATCCTACGTCACTACAATAAATCAACTAAACACTGGCCTATAATGCTGCCCTATCTTTGACCTCAGCAACCACAACATTACATTTGTTGCTCTTTCTGGGTTGCTATATGTAAGTATCTGATATGCCTCAGACCTTAGACAATGTATGCTCTGTCAGTGGCACAACCTTCATTCTGCTGCCACATTGTTGCAATCTAATAGGTTTTCCTAAACCTGATACTTTTTGCTTGTCTGGGACACGGCACGTGCATCCCAACAAGTGTGCAATCAGTGGCTTGACCAACCATAATAATTTGTGTTTACATGCTTTTAAAAAGTGTGCATGTGGCTGAATTTATGGTCGGGCTATTCGAGAAGATTGTGAAAGTATGTGCACCTATTGTGGCACAGCACAGGCTGAATGGGGTGTCAGCAAACTGAATGCAAGAGTTTTGCTTTGTTAGTATGGATTGATTTGTTTGTGTCTATTCCATGAGTGCCGATATGTTGTTGCAGATGTTTTTTGAATGTTTCCAGATATGTAATACATCAAAATGCCTGTGGGAGTGGACGTGACATCACACAGGCCTTGATCTCTTGGATGATTTTACATGAAGTGATGTCACATGACTTTTGGTCCGTATGGAGTCACAGGAAGTGGCCTCACTTATTGTATCTTATATGAATATGTTAATAAGAGTGTTTTTATAATATCACTGTACTATATACGAATGCTCTGTTCATAGGCCTGCTATTCACATTAGCAGACAATTGAGTGGCACACACCAGTTCTGTCCAAAATGCCATGAAAATCTATGCATTAGTCATGTAGCTCCCTCATAACCATCCTTCAATGGTACCCCCATCTCAATGCCATCCTATGTGAAGGTCACATGTGTGCCATACATGTTGCATTAGTTTCATCATTAATCACTGCAGATTGGTGCATTTCTGTCAAAAAAAGAAAACCTCCACACTTCAGTGGCCAGGCTTCCAGGGTGAGCTCCAGCTCTATCTCCCAATGGCTCAGCTGATAAGACAAAAAGAAATAGGCAAAGACATGAGATGCTGTCCTACCACTTCACTTCCTGCTGATTAGCCTGCTTTCACTGGAGCACTGGAACAGGAGGAGGTGCAAAGCACCTCTCATGCAGAATGCCTCAAAACGGGGCAGGGGGAGTTGTGTTAGTCAGATTGTGAAACCTCCTGAAAAGAAAGGCTTGAAAATCTGTAGGGCTCTCCATTCAGTGACAGTTTTGCACCATGTCAAGTAGTTCCTACACTTCCAAACAGTCATTGTCTCCAGCGATGTACGTGCACATTTTTCTCCATTCAAATGAACATATTAATCATTGGAATGATATGATATTTTATTTTTATCGCGCTCATACACTGGTGTTCCTGAGCGTGATTCAGAGCGAGGATAACGTTTTACATTTTAAGACAAGAATTCCATTAGTGGTCAATGCTTTAGATGTTTCACCAACAATGCTGCTGTCTAGATCTATGGTTCTATCAGATGGAGAATGGTCAGGGCTTTAAGTAAGCTAGGGCAGAGCCCCGGCAGTCTCCAAAAAGTGTTTCTGAGATGGGGCACTTGCCGGATCTCCCTAAGGTCCACTGGTAGACCCAGACAAGCAGGCTGCTAGAAGCCAAAGCCTTTGTCTAAAGACTGATGCTCTTGTGCATAAGGGAGAGCTTCAGGGTTTAGAAAAAAAGGCCTTGGTTTCCTTAATTGTGGCGCCTAACCCCACCAAGCATCTGTTTAACTGAGAGATGCAGGGATCATCTGTCATGATGCCTACCCCCGGGGACCCAGACCAAGTCCAGCAACCCCGGAAGCAGGCATCAAGTTACCCCAAGCAAACCCAACAACCACCGCTAGGGGCTATTTGGGTGCAGTCCTGGCGCCTATGGCGCCAGGCTCATATGGAGAGTCAGTCCTGGTGCCATAGGTGCCATAGGTGCCAGGCTCATAGATTAAAACGTACCTGATGCAGACCATGCTGCAAACCTACCTGATGCAGACCATGCTGCAAGAGCTCCAAGCCAAACGAGGCTTGGAAGGGACTATTTTACCTAGGGACTATTTTTTCACTCGGGTGGGGCTGGGGAGGAATACTTACCTGGGACTACTTTGGAGGCTATTTAAACCACGCCCGAAGAGCAGTACACGCTTCGCGTTATTCTGCATCCAGCAGTGTAAGGCTCACCGTGCCTGCAAGTCTGCATCCAGTCTTCTGCCACGCCAGCCTCGAGTTTGGAGCTCCTAGAAAAAGGGAGAAAGAAGGAGAAAGGTTAGAACAAGAGCAATACCTTTGATTCTTACCTGAATTCCCGATCCATCGCGCCTTCGAGCTGGAAGAAAGAAGTTATTTAATGCGCCGCCTCGCCCGCTGCAGCGCCGCACTGAACTCACCGGCCTTCGCAGCATCTTCACATTTCACTGCATCCTCCTGCATGTTACCGCCGCACTCTGGCACCTAAGGAGAAGACAAGAACAGCAAGGTGAGCCAAGGGAATACACAGAGGAATACCCCCATAGACTTACCTGATTTTACCACCGGGGGAACTATTCTTCTTCACGGGTTGCGCAGCTTCCACTGCATCCTAGCCGAACCCCAGCCCCTAAGGGGATAAAAAAGGACAGCAAGGTGAAACAAGGGACTAACAAGAGGAACCCTCCTCACCACAAACGACTTACCTAATTTTACCGCCGGAGGCATTATTCCCCGAGACTTCATACTTTCTCTCAGCGCCTGAATAAGGGAGAAAGCAACAGGTTACATATGGACATTATTTTATCAAACTGTGTTGGATAATACAAATCCTTACCAGAACATTACCGGTTACCACGAGGAACTCTTCAGTAGGGTCAAGCTGCAACCTGCAAGGAATCGGGCAAGAGTGAAAGTCAGGCATTTGAACTCTTACGAACTACATACTTACGGCGTCTTGCCGGGAACATCGGAGTCAATATTGTCCTGGAACTCACCAATTCCTTCGAGCCAGTGAAGCAACTGGTTATCTACGCCCCCCTGCGCTCAATGCAGGATGGAGAGCTCATCTTTTCAAATCATCAGGTGAGACTATAAGAGGGAACATCCAAGGTGATCAGTGGGAGAACAGCGGGGTGGGGGGATTTACGCTCAACTCCATGGGTGGTTAATTCCCTTTCTCCACTTGCAGAAGAATATTCCTACGGGCCAAGCGAACGAAGCTAGGTGGGCCAGTCCAGTCCGTCATCTCGGCCCTACGTGTCACATTGGTGGGGACCGCAGCAGTCCAGTCCAGATCAACACCTCTGTGGGAGCCAGGTGAGCGTAACATCATCACCCTCGCACCCCAGATGAGAGGGAAATAATCTCTGCCCAGGAATGTCTGCTGGGGTGGGCGGCCTAATTAAGAAAGAAAAGGCGAGGCCACTAGAAACCAAGTCTCTGGAGGATAACTCAGGGGCAACACGCTCGCTCTGGAATCAAGACGAAGTGGAGCAACACAGGTTCGATCCCCGGGTCTTCGCTTAGAAATCTCTGGGTATTAAGTGCGTTTTAAATAACCAATTATAATAATAAAGCCTGAAGCTCTCATGCATAAGCCGGGTGAGAGGTTGATGATTGTTGCAAAGGTGTGCCTGGCGTAGGTCGGCCCTTACCTATGCTGCAAGCACTCGTTATGCCATGCTCCTTTAAGGCTATGCCCCTGTAGAGCCCCCTCTTGATTTCGCATTTCAATTAATGCACTGTATGTGGTTCTTGGTTCTATGTGAACAAATACATAAATAAAGGATGATTTCTTTTTACCAAAACAAAAATAATTAAAAAAATATTGATTATTTTGTGGGAGGTCTCCCCAATCCCCCTGTTTCCCCATGTTTAAAACCCTACTCGAACCCCTTCCCCACCGGATTTAACCCATCACCTTACTGCCACATATATTACACGGCCACAGTAGTGGCCGTGTAGTTATGATTAAGTGCCACGACCCTCGGCCAACACCCCCTCTGGCAAACCCATTGGCCAGGTGGAGTCAGGACTCGGGCATCTAGAGCCTGGCATCCACTTCAAAAGCCCTCAAAAGCCTATGGCGCCAGGCTCATACACCATGAACAACAATGTGCTGGGGAACCACTTTATTGTATTGTCAGCCAACATGGAGGCATCCACATAGCTTGATTCCTAAGAACCAAGATATGCGGTCTAGTGTTTTGGGTGTGGCAGGCCTGGAACTACTTTCCCTGGTACTACTTTACCTGGGCTATATAAACCACACCCTGACTGCAGAACATGCTTTGTGTTACTTTGCAGCTTGCAACGTGATGCTCACCGTGTCCAGCTATTCCCTCGAACCTCGGAGAAGCAGAACCTGCAAGGAGACAAAAGGAACATCATTAGCAGCAGCATCTTACCTGCAGTCTTCATCTTTAAACATTTGCAGCTACTGAGAACAGCTTCCTCGAATCTGCACGGCTCCCGGACAGAACAACCTGAAAGAGGAAGATAGAGGCAACATTAAAGAAAGCTGAAGAGACATTTACAAATTACGAACTGCTCAAAAGGCTTACCTGGCTGGTCGCCTCTTGGCTGGCACCACTCCGGACATTCCACTTGCGCTGAAGAACACTGCGACCTACAAGGAAGGAAAACACAGGTTAGCAAAGGCAAGACTTCGCAGCGCTGCGCATACCGCTTACTTACCGCATCACAGCGCTCTTAATGCGCCATTATTTACCAGCGGGGCTCAACCAAGCCAGTTTGCAGCGCGGAAGCTCCGTATACCTAAGGGAGAAAAAAGAGACATTTTAAACAAAGAAAGGCATGCAGGATAGCAACAAAACTAAAGAACAGCAATAAGACCTACCTGAACAATATCAAACGGGCTGGCGTCAGTGAAGTAACTGGACCGCACTCGCCCGTGAAAGACAATGCGCCCCTGCAAAGAAGGCAGGACGGAGAGCACGCATAATTCTACCACAAAACAGAAACTTCCCCGCAGACCACATCAGGGCAAAGCTGAGAAGCATACCAGCGAGTAACCCAGCTGGATGGCGTCCCTGTGGAAACTAGGTGATCATAACATTAAGTTGCTGTTTCCATAGGAAGAACACTTTTTGGGCGGCTTATAACTTCGCTCTCCCTGGACGAATCCTCCCCAAACTTTGCTAAAAAAGTTTATGTCCCACTCTGATTTTTTGCAAAGTTTGCTGAGGTTTGGTCCAGGGGGGGCAAAGTTAAAGGGGGGTACCAAAATGTCTTTTTCACATACACTGAATGGGGAAAAGACTTTGCTCACGCCTACAGCTGAAACCGCTGAATGGATTTTCACCAAATTCACGGCAGGAGCAGCTACTTGGTCCCGAAAGCGTGCTTTTGTAAATTTGGTGAAAACCCGTCCAGTAGTTTTTTTTTAAAATGACCAAAAAGTAGGTCACAAAAAATTAGTGATATATATGTTCGGTCCGCGGACACACTTCCCTGTTCAGTCCGCGGACAGTGTCCTGATTGGCTAATCGGCTTGCGTCATGTCCGCAGACATGCGACATGTTCGCTGATTGGATGGTGAGGAGCGTGAAGCGCATCAGATTTTTGGAAACACCCACCATCTTGGATTCACGGACATCGACCGATGTCCGCAGACATCACAGTAAAAACATATGAAAAAACACAGCATTCCACTTGTCACACTTATCAAATAATCTCTGGGGAGGTGAGGGATGATGAGGATGGGATGGGATATGGCGGAAGAAGCAAAAAAAATGGGTGTTTTTTGCCACAAAAGTCCACAAACAGTTTGGATGTTCGCGAACAGTCCTGTGAACGTTTGCGAACACCTCAGCATTACAGGGTTGGTGAAATGCAATTCTTGGATGGCTTATAACTTTAATGCCATTTAATAGAACTGTATGTATATTCCTGGGCTGATTCTGAGTAGGTATGCAAAGTTTGGTGGGATTTTGTTATGAAGGGGCTAAATTAGAGGGGGGTCCCAAAATAATGTAAAGGCTTATAAATGAGGTGCCATTTGACGAATCGTCACTTAATTTAGGAAACTGATAATACATTTTGATATTAATGTTTTTCCGAAGTTTGGTAGGATTTTGTGAAGAGGGGGCAAATTTAGAGGGGGGGTCCCAAAATAATGTAAAGGCTTATAAATGAGGTGCCATTTGACGAATCTACACTTCATTTGGCAAACTGATAATAGATCAAGATGTACATGTTTTTGTGAAATTTGGTGGGATTCTGTCGAGAGGGAGCAAAAGTAGAGTGGGGGTTCCAAAATATTGTAAAGGCTTATCAATGTGGTGCCATTTGACAAATCTACACAAAGGTTTGCAACAAGATTATAGATCTAGATTTAGATGTTTTCGTAAAGTCTGAATGGATTTTGTCAAGTGGGGCTAGGTTATATGATGATTGTATGTGCATACATTTGACACTTTTGAAAAAATAAAACATGGGTGGATTTCCAGCAAACTTACGTAAGGAGCATTGGCAAGGACCTACACGCATGGTTTTGTAAATGTGCCAGTGTTTTATTATTTGACAAGTGTCATAAAGTAGCTACAAAAAATAGCGGTATACCTTTAGTGACTGAGGGGTAGCCTGTGGCCATGGGCAGTGGCCAGATTGTCCGGGTCATGGAATAAGGTCATGATCCGGACAATCTGGCTACTGGCCATGATCACAAGGGACAAAACATAGGATTAAAGTGGCCATGTCCACCTGGGTCTGTCTTTGTGGTAAAGTTATTCGAAATTAGGATAGATTTGAAAGGGAAGAAAAATTTGCTTGCGGTAGTATGGTCATAGGGTTCTCTTTTTGCCTTCTACAGGCTGCTATGGAAAGCGAAGAGGGGTGCTGTATGGAACCCTCGCCTTCCCTTTCCATGGTGGCCAACCTGGAAAAGGATTTTCCTTCCTACCCCGGGACGCCGTGGCCGGCCCGGTGTTGGAAGAAAAATCCTATTTCTTTAGCACCCCGGGTTCCCACTTTGGAAACCTAGAGTGCTAATCGCCTTCATCCCTCATTTCAGGGGCTGGAATGGGGAGATAATGGTCCAGAGACCTTGTTATCCACCCTTGCTTCGCTTGGGCTGATAACTTGGGCTGCTGGGCCGGTATCCACCGTTCCAGTCCCTGGAACAGAGGATGAATGCCACAATATTCCCATTAGCATAACACAAAATGCATATGGAAATGTTGGAAAATGTTATTTTGTCTAGGTACTTTACTGAGAAATATAAAGTAGATGGAGTCTATACATTTTTTTTTTTTAGTTCTATTTTTTAACTGTGAAAGGTCGTTCCTAAAGGAATTTGTCGTTTGTTGTTTTTGGATGTATTTTTATTGGCAGGCGAGCTGAGAACGAAAGGTGGGGAGGGAAATGAGGGAAGAGCAACCAAATACTCATATGGAGGGGTAGGTGGACAAGGGAAAAATGTTGCTTGTGTGTTATTTCTAAGTTAGGGGGCACTGTTTCTCATGCTCCTTGATTACAGGAGTGGTGGTGGCTCTTGGGGAGGAGGGATGGCATTAGCTGATGCCATTTTAAGATAAATAGCAGTTTTGCTAAACGTATGTACTGTGTACTAGATTGTTAATGGATAATGAGTAGGAATAGGTGTTGGAGCTGTGCAAGGGAAATTAGAAGTTCCTAGATTAGTAGAAAATGCAGTTCCGAACTGTCCGCCAAGCAGAGATGTTATCGTGAAGTGCGGACGGGTTGTCAGACACGTCATCACGCGGGCCGCCAGTGTATGGTCATGTGGCAGTGTCCAGAAGGTCCGCTATGAAGTCAGATGTTCGTACACATCTACGGATGCAAAACTAGTTGAAATAGTTGCAGGAAGTGTATAGAAGGGTGAAAAATTAGTCCAGATAGTGTGAAATGGCAGAGTTTTAAGGTGAACATTTGGAAATTGGGCACAAATATTGCTATATTGGCTAAGTATGATATTAGTAAGTTGTAGGAAAATAGCATGCACTGGTAAAAACCTATGAAATTCAATGAAAAAACTTGGTTAAAGGGACGTTATGGTTAAGTTGCACTAATAAAAACCTATGAAATTCAAAGAAAAAACTTTGTTAAACGGACGTTATGGTTCCAAGTAAAACCAAAAACCCCCTGAAATTCGCCAGTTATGGTAAGCTAAGCAACCATAACTCGCGCCACCACTGTGCACTGATAAGACTAACACCCAGGACATCAAAGATGACATCACAAATGCGATGTGGTAATTGCTGAAAGTGCTAGCGCCAGCACTGCCAGCAATTACCACTAAGGACTGATTCTGCTACCCTGCCCCCCCCCAGCCTACTTCTGCAGGAGTCTGTCTTGATACATTCTGCTGGACTTAGTGGGGGCTCTGCCTCCTCACGAAGGTTTTCTACAAAATCACTTCCTCCCGCGAAGTGGGCCGCGAAGTGAGGCAGACAGATGACAGTGTGCAGTTATTCCGTGCCATGCTGTATGAGCTGCTGGTCTTTCTTTCGTTGGTGTGGACTTGGTGGGGCCCTCGCCTCCTCATGAAAGCCTTCTACAAAATCACTTCCTTTCGCGAAGTGGGCCGCGAAGCGAGCCAGACAAGTGACACTCGGCAGTCCGTGGTCTGCGGGAGGCGTAGAGCATCGGCACTGGCATAAACATTGCCAATTCTTCTTTGACTTGTTTTAAATACTGCGGTCCAGGAGGATACACTTACTAAGCGCCTTGAAGCAAGCAAACTTGCTGGGTAGTTTGACACTTCAATGTTTACTGTGCCTCTGAAAGGATACGCTGTCCTGTCTCTTCACAAAGATGAGAGCAGGCCTTTGAAGCTCAAGTGCAGTTTGGAGATTCCCGTTAACACACAATGGGCCTCATCACGACTTCGGCGGTAACCCTTAAATCCAGCAGTAGTGCTATTACCGCCGGATTCAAGGGTCCGCCGAATCAGGGCTTCTGCGGATTTCGCCCCAGCTCTGAGCTGGGGGAAATCCGCCGAAAATTTGCGCTATTACCGCCGGCGGGAAATCCGCCGGCGGTATTAGCGTGACGATTCCCCATTGAGCCCAATGGGGAATGGGGCATTCCCGAATGGGCTCAGTGGGGAATGGGGACTTACATTACCGCCAAACTCATGATCCGGCGCTATTAGCGCCCGGGAGTTCGGCGGTAGGGCTAATACCGCCCGCGCTGATAGCGTTACCGTACCACCCAAGTCGTGATGAGGCCCAATGTGTGTAGCTGCTGGCCGCCAGGCAAAAAGTAAAAGCAAAGGAATGGTAAACAACCCTTTGATCCTATGGACTAGTAACCGCTTAGAAGGGAACAATCTTCCGGCACAATCAAAAGAAGTACCTCCATGACTAAGAACGTCATTTTTTCCAGTATGATGGGTTGAAGTCGAGGCTCAAATTAACAACATTGAGTGTGAGCCTGTCGACTTGCTGGGCCCTACTGACACCATTGAACACGAAGTCAGCTCAAATCTTGGTGATATTGATTATAACTCCCTCCTTGATCTTTGTTACTCAGTCCTGGAGAGTATGCTGGTAGTATCCGGTAGTACTAACCTGGAAGACCCTTTGGCTTTGCCTAAGGATTCTACTCAAAAGGAACGGGATTATGATGTCAGGTTATCAAATTCTGCTAACATGTGTCCTGATTTGGATCTCTACATCCCCTACTCCACTCATTCTGCTCAACTCAACCAGCGTAGTGAGACTCAATCCTGTTTATCAACCCTCCAGTCTGCAATGAAGATCCCACTTAAATTATCTGGTTGAATAGGGGACAACCAGATGGGGAGAATGTGGAGAGTCCTGCTATCATAAGATTGAGACCTTTGTCTCTCCCCCCCCCTTATCTCCCCCTTTCTGTCCGCCAAAATACCACAGAATCGTGGACAAATAATTGACAACACGAAAGAAGTTGGGGTCTACCTGGTTGCGGCTGATAAAGCAGTGGCAGGGGAGGAGATTGTGCTCCTCTTGGGGGCTGTTGAATGTGGGGAAGGTTCTGAGCAAGCTAAGAAGGCTAATTTAAAACACATTTCTGCATCAAAAAAGGTTTGCATTGACCCATTGGACCCGGTCATTCAGGGGGAAAAATCCAAAAGAGCGTGGAAAAAGTGCGCCCATCAGAAAAGGTCTGGCACATGAACCAGCTGGATATTGCCCAGTGACAAGTCAATTGACAGCAATGATTTGGATGTTGACCCTGTGGCCGAAGTGGAAACTTCAACTGCGAATAGGCATGCCCAGGGGAGAGGGAATGTCTGCTCAACCTCTGAAGGAATGAAACGAGGTGTAGTTTCATGCTCACCTGCTACGTCAGCTGCTGATACGGTGCAGCCAGGGGGAAAGATCTGCCTTCCCTGTTATAAGAATCTGTCAACAAAAGAGAGACAAGTGGGTCAATCAATCGGAGCTTCTTACTATGCTACTCTCTCTGAGAGTATGAGTCTCAGAAGAAGTTACTTTTTTGGAGCATCTCAAATGTCCCAATACAAATGTTTCTCGAATCCATTGTAGGGTCCCTGACTCGATCCTGCTGATTCGTAATTATAAAAACCAACTTTTCAAACTTGGCATCGAACTGGACATTAATCCTGAGACCCCTACCCTGCTCTCCCAATTTTAGGGATTAAAACTTCCCATAATAATCTCTTACTAAAGCAGAAGTCAGAAAGTTTGGGTGAAAGGAGAGACAGACATTGATGAAATACAGAGAGTACTGTGATGGCTAGCGCCAGCACTTCCAGCAATTACCACTAAGGACTGATTCTGCTACCCTGCCCACCCCCTCCAGCCTACTTCTGCAGGAGTCTGTCTTGATACATTCTGCTTTCACCATCACAGTCTTGTAGCCAATGCTGGATTTGATTTTTATGGACTTCATTGATTCACGGTGCGCCACCCTTTCTCAACTCTCATGATGCTGGACTTCCTTTGCATCTTGTACTCATGGTGGTCCTGAATCATGCTGTTCCCATCTTCATCTTGTATCTTGGCTTGCAACATTATGTGTTACTACTGACTTCTACAATTGTATTCGCTCTCCCCTCTTGCTTCTCCACTCTTTTTGACTGCTTACTCTCTGTTCTCTCCTCCTCTCCCTTTCTCCATTTTACTATCTCCTCCCCTCCTCCCCACACGTTCTTCTATGCACTTACTCTATCAGAATTGTCCCCGGACATAGTATGATAGCAACCTTGTCTGTCTCCTCCCCGCTCTCCCTGCTCCCCCCCTCCAGCACTATCTGAAATGTCGTCAGGCCTAGTACGATAGTCGCTTGTTTTGTTCCTCCCCTCCCTTTCTGCACCACTCTCCCTCACCTTTTGTTTTTCTCTGGCTCTACCAGAAATGTCATCAGGCCTAGTTTGGTAGTTGCCTGTCTGTTTCCATTTCCTTCCCACTCTCCCTTCGTTATCTACGTCTTAGCTCTTGCGCTATCTGAAATGTCATCAGGCTGAATGTGATAGTTAATTTCTCATCCTTACTGTTCATGGCCTGTAAGAATGACATTGGCCCTCATTACAACTCAGGCGGTAAGGGGTTTACGGCGCCGTAAACAGCGCCGACCCTTACCGCCTGAGTACGAGGTCCCTTAGCGCCATGGCGGACTTAACACCTGCTTTTAGCAGGTGTTAACATCCATGGCGCTAAGGGACCATGGAGTTAATTAACGGTGGCGTAATTAACGCCTTCCCCACTCCCATTATGCCCTATGGGGCGAAAATGGGAATGGGGAAGGGTAAATGGGGATTGGGGACTTACCGCCCCGCCAAGGTCGGAATGGGGCGGTAAGTCCGCCAACCACCATGGCGTAAACATAGTTTACGCCATGGTGGTAAAGTCACGGCCCAGGCGGTGACTTACCGCCTGGGTCGTAATGAGGGCCATTGTATTTTCACTTGTTCCCTTCCTTGCCTTGAAGCGCTTTGAAACACATTGTGTATAGGCGCTATATAAATAAACTATCATATCATATCATACCAATGAAGGATTTCTATTTCTTCTTGGAACACTAGGATTTTGCCCACTTGACGGGGTCTGGAGCCTCAGTGATATGCTTAGCAGACAACCATATCTTTGTGTTGCAGGACACTTGGATACGGGAGCCAAAGTTTGTCGATGGCTTTGTCGATGTTCAATCAAGGTTCTATATAAATATATGTATACTTTAATTAAATACACCATGTACAATATTAACTTACTAGAAAATACTACAAAAACGCATCTCTTTTAGAAAGAGCACAGAATATGCAAAGACAGCACATGCAGTATTGTTGGGAAGGAGACAAAGGGAGATAAGGCAATGAAAATACCAGAATGTTCAAAGGATATGTTCTCGAGGTTGCAAAAAGACATTAAAATGACCTAGTCAGTCTCTAGGGGCTAAAAGGTAATACATTTACAAATGTCTTGGTGGTTAGATGATATCGCAACAGGCTTCTCAGCATCAATCAATGCTGTGTTTCACTTTGAGGAAGTGGTGGTTGTGTTGGCCCAGCTACAAGCCGTTATTGAGTCAGGATTAACGGAAGGTAGCTGAAGGTTTGTAGTCTCTACTCGAACTGCGAGTTCTGCAGATTCAATGAGGTCTGGCGGCAGCAAACTGGTACCAGGATGTGCAAGCCATTTGGTTCGATGCTGAGATTCGGAGGTCACTGTTCAGGGACAAACCAGCGTTTGCTCGATTGACTTATAGGAGCAGCAATGAAGAAGATGGTGGTTTAAAGGTACTCTGAGCAATGCAAGGCAGCAATACTTTTTTGGTTTGAGCCAAGACTATGGAGCTCTTCAGCTGGCACGGTGCGACAGAGAACGGAGTTGAATGGGAAAATGGTGCTTCAAAGAACGATGAATGCCAAAGGCAGCCCCGGATGGGTCCTAGTGATGCTCTCAGAGTCAAACATGCTTGAATCATGCTTCGATGTTGACCTACTGGTCGACATCGAAACACAAACATCTTGGCTGTTGGAGTTTACAGGAGCTGTGAGTCCCAGTCCAAGGTCTCAAAGGCCAAGATGATTTTTTGTCTTGGCTCCCAAGCATGGGGGAGGTTGGCACACAATTTTAGGGGTCCTTCAGCACAGTGGGGGTCTTGGGCAACAGTGTGACGGGCAGAGAGGCAGAAGTTGATCCAGCTGAAGAGCTCATCCCACTGGTCCCTGGGGATGGTTAAGGGGCAGGGCTTGCCTCTGCCTAACACCTGCATTCCCCTCACAACTGGAGGTCTTTAGAAAGAACAGCTCTCCCAGCAGAGTCCCAAAAAATCTTCTCCAAGAGTTGAGGTCCAAAGGATGATTCCAAGAAGTGGTGCTGTTGTGTGACCCTTTCTTTGAAAGTCCACCGGTGATTGGACTAAAGCTAGCTTGCTTTAGGGGTCGAATCCTTGTTCTTGAAAGAAGTGGACTTTGTCACACCCAAAGTGCTTTGTTCTAAAGGAACTGGTACCAGGATGTGCAAGCGAGTTGGTTCGATGCTGAGACTCAGAGCCCGCTGTTCAGGGACAAACCAGGGTATGCTCGATTGACTTACAGGAGCAGCGATGAAGGAGCTGGTGCTTTAAGGGTACTCTGAGCAACGGATTGCAGCAATACTTCTTTGGTTTGAGCCAAGACTATGGAGAGCTTCAGCTGGCACGGTGCAGCAGAGAACGGAGCTGAATGGGAAAATGGCACTTCGAAGAATGATGAATGCCAAAGGCAGCCCCGGATGGGTCCTAGTGATGCTCTCAGAGTCAAACATGCTTCGATGTTGACCTACTGGTCGACATCAAAAACACAAACAGCTTTTCTGTTGGAGCTTACAGGAGCTGTGAGTCCCAGTCCAAGGTCTCAAAGGCCAAGATGATTGCTTTTCTTGGTCTCCCAAGCATGGGGGAGGTCGGCGCACAATTTTAGGGGTCATTCAGCACAGTGGGGGTCTTGGGCAACATTGTGACTGGCAGAGAGGCAGAAGTTGATCCAGTAGAAGGGCTCATCCACACTGGTCCCTGGGGATGGTTAAGGGGCAGGGCTTGCCTCTGCCTTGGACACCTGCTTCCCCTCACAACTGGAGGACTTTAGAAAGAACAGCTCTCCCAGCAGGGTCCCAAACAAATCTTCTCCAATAGTTGAAGTCCAAAGGATGATTCCAGGAAGTGGTGTGGTTGTGTGACCCTTTTTTTTTAAAGTCCACAGGTGATTGGACTAAAGCTAGCTTGCTTTAGGGGTTGAATCCTTGTTCTTGAAAGAAGTGGATTTTGTCACACCCAAAGTGTGTTGTGCTAAAGGAACTGGAGGGGACAGGAAGGAGAGGCAGAGAGAAAGAAGATGGTTGAACCCTCACTGGCTTGTAAAGAGCTCCCCCCGTCTACACTAACCCCGCCACCTTCCCTTCTCAATAGGACCAAAGACCTTTAAATATGCAGCACCCATATGTGAGGCAAAGCCTTTTGTGAATGGGTGTGCCCTTTGATTCCTGTACCCAGGCCAGCTTCCTGTAGAATGGCGACCCTGCGAAGGAGAGTTACCTGCCCTTACAAATGAACAAAGGGAAGCAATCCACCTAGGCTACATTCCTGGGGCAACGTCCAGCCTGTCTGAGGAGAATAAACATAACCCTTCTACAGCAGAATTGGGCCTATAGGCCTGACACATGGTGATATCAATTTGATGTGGCTTGGATAACTATGAAGGATGCTGGACACCATACCCTAAAGTCAGGTATGGCCTATATTTACAGTTTAACTTGCCACCAGGAGAACATCCTTATAGTTATGTAGTTTTTGGAACAGGGATGCATACCTTAAAAAAGCACCTGTGCAGAGACTTGGCTTTCAATGCAGCTGTCAAAAGGGCCTCTGTGACCTCCCTGTGCCACTGGTAGAGCAGGCACTGCAGATCAGGATACTGATGCAGCATGGCACAGGTACACGCTATGTTTTTGGCAAGGAATTTATGAAATGGGAACCTGATTAGCAGATTTCCCTTTCAGAGATGGAATTACCTGCATCATTGTATTAATTAATAAACAACTAAAAAAACATGGCTGCCACACCCTTGACAAATGCCAATTCCTCACAGTCACATGATAGCTCAAGCAGTGTGAAGACACCGAAGGCCCAGGTAAGCCTCTCCTCGACCTGCATTAACCCAGTTGCCATTCCACTCCTTCCAAAATTAACTAAAGAAAACAGGAAACTACATTGTAATCGATCCTCAATTGATGCAGTGTAATGTCTTGTATAAATACATTGTAAATAGAAATAAACTTTCTTTGTCAGGCTGTGCTGTCGACAACACAAAACAGAGCCAAACATCTTTCTCCTGCGTCTAGCTATATGACCAGTGATTTGATTGGCTGGTGCCCAGTGACGTAAGGGATGGGCCATGCCTACCATAACAATGCCACGGTGTAAGCAGCTGGTACACTGTACTATAGCTGGTGTATTCCTCACATGCATGCTGTAATGGCATGTAGAGTTGTGAGTGTAAATCTATTGACACAAAGGGTTTGTATGGTTGTGAAGTGTATTCCTCATATATGTGTGGGATTTTGTGTTTACAGATTATTGACTTTTTTTGGTCAATAAACATGTTGTCATGTCTATTTAGCCCTCTCTGCTACTGCACGCCTTACTGCACATGTCTAAGGGCCTCATCAGGGGTTGGGTGCAGTGCTAAAAATTTGGCGGTAACGCTATTGCTGCCGCATTACCACTGGCCCAATCCCGAGTTTGGGCGGAAAGTGGGAGGTTTACCTCCAGCATTTAG
Source organism: Ambystoma mexicanum (assembly GCF_040938575.1). Lineage (NCBI taxonomy): Eukaryota > Metazoa > Chordata > Amphibia > Caudata > Ambystomatidae > Ambystoma > Ambystoma mexicanum. The sequence continues at coordinate 1,410,309,259 of NC_090922.1, forward strand.
CTGACTGTAAAAACATCCCCTTTCCGCTCCTTTTTGGCACTATTACCACTGGCGCTATTACCGCCGGTAGTAACAGCGCCAAGAAGACCCATAGAGTCCTATGGACTCAGAATAAATGGGAATTAACAGCGCCACCACAACTCGGGATTCAATGCAAATAGAGCCAGACCGAGTTGCGGTAAAGCTAATAGCGTTGAGCGGTATCCCAATGAACTTACCGGCCGGATACCACCCAACTCGAGATGAGGCCTTGAATTTGAAGATCATTTGTATCATTTTGTGATTGATATTTGCCCCATTTGTCCTGCCGGCTCCTGGAAATATGGATACATTTTGTCCTTCAAACGTGAATATGTCAAGTTTGCTCAAGCAATTTCCATAATGTTTGCAGCTCTCATCACTTCAACCTAATTCCTATGACTACGCAAAAAGTATTGAAAATTGAAGCAGTTCATTTTGTGATATAGGGCTTCATTCCGAGGTCGGCAGTAACCCGCCAGTGCGACTGGCGGGTTCCCGCCGACCTGGAAACACTGACAGGGTAATTCATAGAATTTCGCAGAAAAGTGTCGCAAGCGGCTGGCGCAGAGTGTCCGCGTGCGATTGACTGCGCCAGGCACGTGCGCTAAAACCGATTTCCGCGCACAGCGTATTCATGGATTTCATGCTCCCAAACCAGCCGTGGCAAAGAGTATCGCAGCGACCCTGCAGCAGCGCCAGTAACGCCCCCAAGAACGCCCTCGCGCAAGGAAAAGCCAGCAAAATCGCTAAATCATCGCAAAGGGCTGCGCTAACCCTGGACCAGTTTACAGGGCAGCCAAACAAGGAACGCAAAGCGGGTAACGTGCATATCAGGGGTACACGTGAAGTCATACACGCGATTAGCCAGGGTAAGTGTATTACAGGGGTACACGTGAAGTCATACACGCGATTAGCCAGGGTACGTGTATTACAGGGGTACGCGGGAAGCTTAACACGCGATTGGCCAGGGTACGTGTATTACAGGGGTACGCGGGAAGTTTAACACGCGATTGGCCAGGGTACGTGTATTACAGGGGTACGCGGGAAGTTTAACACGCGATTAGCCAGGGTAAGTGTATTACAGGGGTACACGTGAAGTCATACACGCGATTAGCCAGGGTACGTGTATTACAGGGGTACGCGGGAAGTTTAACACGCGATTGGCCAGGGTACGTGTATTACAGGGGTACGCGGGAAGTTTAACACGCGATTGTCCAGGGTACGTGTATCACAGGGGTACGCGGGAAGTTTAACACGCGATTAGCCAGTGTAAGTGTATTACAGGGGTACACGTGAAGTCATACACGCGATTAGCCAGGGTACGTGTATTACAGGGGTACGCGGGAAGTTTAACACGCGATTGGCCAGGGTACGTGTATTACAGGGGTACGCGGGAAGTTTAACACGCGATTAGCCAGGGTAAGTGTATTACAGGGGTACACGTGAAGTCATACACGCGATTAGCCAGGGTACGTGTATTACAGGGGTACGCGGGAAGTTTAACACGCGATTGGCCAGGGTACGTGTATTACAGGGGTACGCGTGAAGTTATACACGCGATTAGCCAGGGTACGTGTATTACAGGGGTATGCGGGAAGTTTAACATGCGATTGGCCAGGGTACGTGTATTACAGGGGTACGCGGGAAGTTTCACATGCGATTTGGCCAGGTACGTGTATTACAGGGGTGCGTGGGAATTATCACACGCGATTTGGCTTGGTACGTGTATTACAGGGGTGTGCGGGAATTATCACACGCAATTAGGCTGGGTGGGTCCTCACAGGTGTTCCCTGTACACCCTCCACAGCCCCTGCAGGCAGCCCACAAAACAGGGGACTACCCTGCACACCTGCTCATGTCCCCCTGCACCCCCACTCCCCAGCAGTGCAGGGGCACCCTCCACCAGGCCCCCACTCATGTCTCCCACCACCCCCACCCCCCAGCCACCAGGGTCACCCTCCACCAGGCCCCCACTCATGTCTCCCACCACCCCCACCCCCCAGCAGTGCAGGGGCAGCCTCCACCAGGCCCCCACTCATGTCCCCTATCACCCCACCCCCCGCCACCAGGGGCACCCTCCACCAGGCCCCCACTCATGTCTCCCACCACCCCCACCCCCCAGCAGTGCAGGGGCAGCCTCCACCAGGCCCCCACTCATGTCACCCACCACCCCCACCCCCCAGCCACCAGGGGCACCCTCCACCAGGCCCCCACTCATGTCTCCCACCACCCCCACCCCCCAGCAGTGCAGGGGCACCCTCCACCAGGCCCCCACTCATGTCACCCACCACCCCCACCCCCCAGCCACCAGGGTCACCCTCCACCAGGCCCCCACTCATGTCTCCCACCACCCCCACCCCCCAGCAGTGCAGGGGCAGCCTCCACCAGGCCCCCACTCATGTCCCCTATCACCCCCACCCCTCCGCCACCAGGGGCACCCTCCACCAGGCCCCCACTCATGTCTCCCACCACCCCCACCCCCCAGCAGTGCAGTGGCAGCCTCCACCAGGCCCCCACTCATGTCTCCCACCACCCCCACCCCCCAGCAGTGCAGGGGCAGCCTCCACCAGGCCCCCACTCATGTCCCCTATCACCCCCACCCCCCCGCCACCAAGGGCACCCTCCACCAGGCCCCCACTCATGTCTCCCACCACCCCCACCCCCCAGCAGTGCAGGGGCAGCCTCCACCAGGCCCCCACTCATGTCTCCCACCACCCCCACCCCCCAGCCACCAGGGGCACCCTCCACCAGGCCCCCACTCATGTCTCCCACCACCCCCACCCCCCAGCAGTGCAGGGGCACCCTCCACCAGGCCCCCACTCATGTCTCCCACCACCCCCACCCCCCAGCCACCAGGGTCACCCTCCACCAGGCCCCCACTCATGTCTCCCACCACCCCCACCCCCCAGCAGTGCAGGGGCAGCCTCCACCAGGCCCCCACTCATGTCTCCCACCACCCCCACCCCCCAGCAGTGCAGGGGCAGCCTCCACCAGGCCCCCACTCATGTCCCCTATCACCCCCACCCCCCCGCCACCAGGGGCACCCTCCACCAGGCCCCCACTCATGTCTCCCACCACCCCCACCCCCCAGCCACCAGGGGCACCCTCCACCAGGCCCCCACTCATGTCTCCCACCACCCCCACCCCCCAGCAGTGCAGGGGCACCCTCCACCAGGCCCCCACTCATGTCTCCCACCACCCCCACCCCCCAGCCACCAGGGGCACCCTCCACCAGGCCCCCACTCATGTCTCCCACCACCCCCACCCCCCAGCAGTGCAGGGGCACCCTCCACCAGGCCCCCACTCATGTCTCCCACCACCCCCACCCCCCAGCCACCAGGGGCACCCTCCACCAGGCCCCCACTCATGTCTCCCACCACCCCCACCCCCCAGCAGTGCAGGGGCACCCTCCACCAGGCCCCCACTCATGTCTCCCACCACCCCCACCCCCCAGCAGTGCAGGGGCAGCCTCCACCAGGCCCCCACTCATGTCCCCTATCACCCCCACCCCCCCGCCACCAGGGGCACCCTCCACCAGGCCCCCACTCATGTCTTCCACCACCCCCACCCCCCAGCAGTGCAGGGGCACCCTCCACCAGGCCCCCACTCATGTCTCCCACCACCCCCACCCCCCAGCAGTGCAGGGGCAGCCTCCACCAGGCCCCCACTCATGTCCCCTATCACCCCCACCCCCCCGCCACCAGGGGCACCCTCCACCAGGCCCCCACTCATGTCTCCCACCACCCCCACCCCCCAGCAGTGCAGGGGCAGCCTCCACCAGGCCCCCACTCATGTCTCCCACCACCCCCACCCCCCAGCAGTGCAGGGGCACCCTCCACCAGGCCCCCACTCATGTCTCCCACCACCCCCACCCCCCAGCCACCAGGGTCACCCTCCACCAGGCCCCCACTCATGTCTCCCACCACCCCCACCCCCAGCAGTGCAGGGGCAGCCTCCACCAGGCCCCCACTCATGTCTCCCACCACCCCCACCCCCCAGCAGTGCAGGGGCAGCCTCCACCAGGCCCCCACTCATGTCCCCTATCACCGCCACCCCCCCGCCACCAGGGGCACCCTCCACCAGGCCCCCACTCATGTCTCCCACCACCCCCACCCCCCAGCAGTGCAGGGGCAGCCTCCACCAGGCCCCCACTCATGTCTCCCACCACCCCCACCCCCCAGCCACCAGGGGCACCCTCCACCAGGCCCCCACTCATGTCTCCCACCACCCCCACCCCCCAGCAGTGCAGGGGCACCCTCCACCAGGCCCCCACTCATGTCTCCCACCACCCCCACCCCCCAGCCACCAGGGGAACCCTCCACCAGGCCCCCACTCATGTCTCCCACCACCCCCACCCCCCAGCAGTGCAGGGGCACCCTCCACCAGGCCCCCACTCATGTCTCCCACCACCCCCACCCCCCAGCAGTGCAGGGGCACCCTCCACCAGGCCCCCACTCATGTCTCCCACCACCCCCACCCCCCAGCAGTGCAGGGGCAGCCTCCACCAGGCCCCCACTCATGTCCCCTATCACCGCCACCCCCCCGCCACCAGGGGCACCCTCCACCAGGCCCCCACTCATGTCTCCCACCACCCCCACCCCCCAGCAGTGCAGGGGCAGCCTCCACCAGGCCCCCACTCATGTCTCCCACCACCCCCACCCCCCAGCCACCAGGGTCACCCTCCACCAGGCCCCCACTCATGTCTCCCACCACCCCCACCCTCCAGCAGTGCAGGGGCAGCCTCCACCAGGCCCCCACTCATGTCCCCTATCACCCCCACCCCCCCGCCACCAGGGGCACCCTCCACCAGGCCCCCACTCATGTCTCCCACCACCCCCACCCCCCAGCAGTGCAGGGGCAGCCTCCACCAGGCCCCCACTCATGTCACCCACCACCCCCACCCCCCAGCCACCAGGGGCACCCTCCACCAGGCCCCCACTCATGTCTCCCACCACCCCCACCCCCCAGCAGTGCAGGGGCACCCTCCACCAGGCCCCCACTCATGTCTCCCACCACCCCCACCCCCCAGCCACCAGGGGCACCCTCCACCAGGCCCCCACTCATGTCTCCCACCACCCCCACCCCCCAGCAGTGCAGGGGCACCCTCCACCAGGCCCCCACTCATGTCTCCCACCACCCCCACCCCCCAGCAGTGCAGGGGCACCCTCCACCAGGCCCCCACTCATGTCTCCCACCATTCCCACCCCCCTGCCACCATGTGCAGCCCCCACCAGGTCCTCACAATGTGCGTAATGGTCAGCCTCCACAGCCAAAAAGCCCTACCAAGTAACCCATTCACCCACATGGAAAAGGAAATCTCATGTTACACCCCCAATGTTCATGAAGCAAATGAACCCATGTCCGTCACACACATATTTTCCAATTGAATGGGAAAACACACAACATGACATGCATGAAACCAATGAGATGAAACCACACAGTGAACAATGTAAAAAAAAATGTATTAGAAAAAAATACGAATGCTAAAGAAAGAAAACTAACTACAATGTAAATGTGAAAAAAGAAGCTGCATGTCCGCATAAAAACACAAAACTAGAAAATCTAATCCAAAAAATTTTGTCCAAAGTGAAATGTCAAAACTCTCCGTGCAACAAAGAACTATGTACAAAAATAATAAGGGTCCATCATCACAACAGAACTAAGGAAACCTCCTAAAAAACCTACCTAAATATCAACTATATACAAAAAGTGGAGCAGTGTCCGTCGACTCCAAATCATAAGAAAAAACAAAGGAAACCTAAAACTAAAGAACTATATACAAAGGCGGCGGGCAAGTCCAGCGGCTCACTCTGTGGTGTTCCGGGCCAGGGCATCATCGAACTCCTGTTCGATGTCCCGGAGGCGGTCCAGTTCCATGGCCCCGAGGGTCCGCAGGGACGACGCCGTGTCCTCCTCCAACCCCCTGCGGATTGCCTCGAGGCACTCGGCCCGCCTCAGGGCCCTCCGCATGGAGTTCTCCGCCCTGACCATTGTGAGCCGCGCCTCTTCCGCCCGCCGCCGCTCCGCACCTATGGCGTGGCCCAACCGCTGCCACACGGAAGACACTCTCTGTCCTGGGTCCTCCTGCCCTCCGGCCGATGCCTGCCCCTCCGATGTCGAAGGACCCGAGCCTTCATGGCTCCCACCATCTTGCTGCTGCTGCTGCTCTGCCTCTGCCCGTGCACTGCCTCCTGCTGCCTGCACATCCTCCGCCGGCTGGGGTGCAGTTGTTGATGTGGCCACCCCTGCTGGACGTCCGACTCCCGACTGTGGCAGGGATGCCTCCTCCACCAGCCTGGCCGCACTGTCAGAGGCAGCTCCACAGGGCACCCAGGTGACTGATGGGTGGGAAGATGGCACAGAGGACGACTGGCGCGTAGGGGGTCCAGTTGAGGAGGGGGTCGGAACAAGCCCCATCAGACGGAGGAATCCGGTCTGGGTGACCTGTCCCAGCAGGCTGACGTGGTCAACGAGCCATTCGAGATGACGTGCAGTCTCTCCATGAAAAGACTGCAGGTCACCTCGCATGGCCCGTTGACGCAACGCCACACCAGCCAGGACAGGCTCAACCCGGACCTGGATAGCCACGTCCGCAGGCAGAGGAAGGCCAGTTGACGTCAGCTCATCCCCTGCCTGAAAACAGGTCTGGACGTAGGCATCCCTGCTGGTGCAAGATGATGCAGGGACAGGATCGGGGACAGGATTGCACACAGGCACCTCGGCGGCCGCCTGTGCTGCCTCCTGTCCCTGGTCCTGGACTGCACCACTAGCACCAGTGGGATCCCCACCTCCAGACCCCGTCTCTGGTGCTTGCACGGCCTCCTCCTCCACCAGACCCCCCACCAACCTGGATGACTCTGTGCCATCTTCCCCTGTTGGGCCCTGTGGGGTCCCAGCTGCCCCTTCTGCTGCCGAGGAGTCCAACTGCAACCTCCGCCTCTTGGACCTCCCCCCGGCAGCTGCGGCCTGGGACGCGGCACCGGACTCCTCACTCCCCGACGAGATGACAACACGGGAGGGGAGCCGGGCCTTGCGTCTCCGGCTGGCGGTCGGATCCCCGCCGCTGTGCTCCACAGCACCTTCTCCGCCCTCTTCATCAGTTGACGCTGCAGACAGGGAGAAACAAAACACAGGCATCAGGGCACTGTACAATGGACACATACACGCATGACAGTTGCACATGAGTGGCATTGGCAAACCTCAGACATGTCATCACAATCCCCAACACACATGTCATTGCAACTGGCACACATGAGCCATACCACAGCCATATCGCAACTGCCACCACCATCCCTACACATACAACAGCATCAGCAGCCAAAGGGGAGCCATACATCACATGCAACACAGGAAGTGCACCACACATGTACACACACCACCACACTTGCATGCATGTCTACACCTCTGCCAAGTGTCGCACTGTTCAGACGGGCATCCATGTCACATCTGCCAATCAGGCTTCCACATACCGCTGTCACATGCATCCATGTAGCATCACTGTTGCACCTTTGACAAATACACACACATGCACATGTACACAGTGCTCATACATGCAGCCGAAAACAACATACATGCCTGACATCACAGACATGTCTACTTACATACACATTCATCCAAACATGTGTGCACGCACAACTGCATTTGCCATGCAAGCCCACACACACAAGCACCATCCATGTCTCACACATTACAGCCCTCGCATGTGTCAGCCCCACGGCCCTGTACACCCCCACCCATACTCCACCCCATACAAACAGATATGCAACCGGCACAATGGGGAATGATCACCACACGCCCTGCTCACAACCAGGATGCATGTACACTCACCGCTCGACTCCAGACGGCTCTGCTTCTCTAGGACCTGGACGTGGAGCGCTGGGGATATGCGTTCCAGGACCCCCATCTGTTCTTCCGACAAGTGGCCCCGGCGCCCCTTGGCATCCGCTGCCTTCAAGAGGCGTCGGGCCTTGTTCAGGGTCCTGGACCTGAAGTCCTCCCAGCGCTTCCTGACATGTTGTAAGTCCCGGACTGCCACCCCCTCCGCGTTGATGGCAGTCACGATGTCTGTCCAGATCCGAGTCCGTCCTTCCTTGTCGGCGCGGGAACTTCCAAAGAGGGCATCATACTGCCCCAGGACTTGCTCCACCAGGACACCAACTTCGGTGGCACTGAAGCTGGTGCCCCTCTGCCTCTCTGGCCGGGGGTTGTCAGTGGTCACAGATGGTGTTAGCCCCGACATGACAACCCCAGAGGCAGGAGTGGGTGGGCAACTGGGTCCTGGGGCTGGGCTGTGGAGCGATGGAATTCCAGTCGGGAGTCTTCTGTTCCAGCAGGGGTGGTCACAGCAACAGCACCCCTGGCTGATGTGCAGGCAGCAAATGGCAGTGCACGTGGGCAGCAGGCAGTCAGGCAGCAGCAGATAGCAGGTGGGAGCGTGCTCGGGGCTCTGGGGGGCAGTAATTCGGCCTTCTGGGCAGGAGCGTGGTCTCCCGTGTGCTCACGCGTGGCCAGCTTGGTACGGAGTGAATTGGCACGTGAAAATCCTGCACGTCAGCGTGAAAACCGAGGAAAGGCCCTTAGCGCGTAAGCGCGTCAGCACGCATACGCGATTCCATTGGACCAAAGGCCCTCAGCGCGTAAGCGCGTCTGTGACGTGACCCGCACGGGTGTTTCCCACACAGCACGTGATGACAGAGCACACGTGGAAAGACTGCACGTCAGAGTCTCATCGCGTGTAATTGGACAAAAGTGCGTGTACACGCGATTGGCCTATGTACGTGTATATGAGGTGTGCGCGGACACTTACACACGCAAGTACGTCAGCGCACCTGTATCCCGGTGTACGGCCATTTCCACCAATCACACGCAATGAGACTCTGACGTGCAGTCTTTCCACGTGTGCTCTGTCATCACGTGCTGTGTGGGAAACACCCGTGCGGGTCACGTCACAGACGCGCTTACGCGCTGAGGGCCTTTGGTCCAATGGAATCGCGTATGCGTGCTGACGCGCTTACGCGCTAAGGGCCTTTCCTCGGTTTTCACGCTGACGTGCAGGATTTTCACGTGCCAATTCACTCCGTACCAAGCTGGCCACGCGTGAGCACACGGGAGACCACGCTCCTGCCCAGAAGGCCGAATTACTGCCCCCCAGAGCCCCGAGCACGCTCCCACCTGCTATCTGCTGCTGCCTGACTGCCTGCTGCCCACGTGCACTGCCATTTGCTGCCTGCACATCAGCCAGGGGTGCTGTTGCTGTGACCACCCCTGCTGGAACAGAAGACTCCCGACTGGAATTCCATCGCTCCACAGCCCAGCCCCAGGACCCAGTTGCCCACCCACTCCTGCCTCTGGGGTTGTCATGTCGGGGCTAACACCATCTGTGACCACTGACAACCCCCGGCCAGAGAGGCAGAGGGGCACCAGCTTCAGTGCCACCGAAGTTGGTGTCCTGGTGGAGCAAGTCCTGGGGCAGTATGATGCCCTCTTTGGAAGTTCCCGCGCCGACAAGGAAGGACGGACTCGGATCTGGACAGACATCGTGACTGCCATCAACGCGGAGGGGGTGGCAGTCCGGGACTTACAACATGTCAGGAAGCGCTGGGAGGACTTCAGGTCCAGGACCCTGAACAAGGCCCGGCGCCTCTTGAAGGCAGCGGATGCCAAGGGGCGCCGGGGCCACTTGTCGGAAGAACAGATGGGGGTCCTGGAACGCATATCCCCAGCGCTCCACGTCCAGGTCCTAGAGAAGCAGAGCCGTCTGGAGTCGAGCGGTGAGTGTACATGCATCCTGGTTGTGAGCAGGGCGTGTGGTGATCATTCCCCATTGTGCCGGTTGCATATCTGTTTGTATGGGGTGGAGTATGGGTGGGGGTGTACAGGGCCGTGGGGCTGACACATGCGAGGGCTGTAATGTGTGAGACATGGATGGTGCTTGTGTGTGTGGGCTTGCATGGCAAATGCAGTTGTGCGTGCACACATGTTTGGATGAATGTGTATGTAAGTAGACATGTCCGTGATGTCAGGCATGTATGTTGTTTTCGGCTGCATGTATGAGCACTGTGTACATGTGCATGTGTGTGTATTTGTCAAAGGTGCAACAGTGATGCTACATGGATGCATGTGACAGCGGTATGTGGAAGCCTGATTGGCAGATGTGACATGGATGCCCGTCTGAACAGTGCGACACTTGGCAGAGGTGTAGACATGCATGCAAGTGTGGTGGTGTGTGTACATGTGTGGTGCACTTCCTGTGTTGCATGTGATGTATGGCTCCCCTTTGGCTGCTGATGCTGTTGTATGTGTAGGGATGGTGGTGGCAGTTGCGATATGGCTGTGGTATGGCTCATGTGTGCCAGTTGCAATGACATGTGTGTTGGGGATTGTGATGACATGTCTGAGGTTTGCCAATGCCACTCATGTGCAACTGTCATGCGTGTATGTGTCCATTGTACAGTGCCCTGATGCCTGTGTTTTGTTTCTCCCTGTCTGCAGCGTCAACTGATGAAGAGGGCGGAGAAGGTGCTGTGGAGCACAGCGGCGGGGATCCGACCGCCAGCCGGAGACGCAAGGCCCGGCTCCCCTCCCGTGTTGTCATCTCGTCGGGGAGTGAGGAGTCCGGTGCCTTGTCCCAGGCCGCAGCTGCCGGGGGGAGGTCCAAGAGGCGGAGGTTGCAGTTGGACTCCTCGGCAGCAGAAGGGGCAGCTGGGACCCCACAGGGCCCAACAGGGGAAGATGGCACAGAGTCATCCAGGTTGGTGGGGGGTCTGGTGGAGGAGGAGGCCGTGCAAGCACCAGAGACGGGGTCTGGAGGTGGGGATCCCACTGGTGCTAGTGGTGCAGTCCAGGACCAGGGACAGGAGGCAGCACAGGCGGCCGCCGAGGTGCCTGTGTGCAATCCTGTCCCCGATCCTGTCCCTGCATCATCTTGCACCAGCAGGGATGCCTACGTCCAGACCCGTTTTCAGGCAGGGGATGAGCTGACGTCAACTGGCCTTCCTCTGCCTGCGGACGTGGCTATCCAGGTCCGGGTTGAGCCTGTCCTGGCTGGTGTGGCGTTGCGTCAACGGGCCATGCGAGGTGACCTGCAGTCTTTTCATGGAGAGACTGCACGTCATCTCGAATGGCTCGTTGACCACGTCAGCCTGCTGGGACAGGTCACCCAGACCGGATTCCTCCGTCTGATGGGGCTTGTTCCGACCCCCTCCTCAACTGGACCCCCTACGCGCCAGTCGTCCTCTTTGCCATCTTCCCACCCATCAGTCACCTGGGTGCCCTGTGGAGCTGCCTCTGACAGTGCGGCCAGGCTGGTGGAGGAGGCATCCCTGCCACAGTCGGGAGTCGGACGTCCAGCAGGGGTGGCCACATCAACAACTGCACCCCAGCCGGCGGAGGATGTGCAGGCAGCAAATGGCAGTGCACGTGGGCAGCAGGCAGTCAGGCAGCAGCAGATAGCAGGTGGGAGCGTGCTCGGGGCTCTGGGGGGCAGTAATTCGGCCTTCTGGGCAGGAGCGTGGTCTCCCGTGTGCTCACGCGTGGCCAGCTTGGTACGGAGTGAATTGGCACGTGAAAATCCTGCACGTCAGCGTGAAAACCGAGGAAAGGCCCTTAGCGCGTAAGCGCGTCAGCACGCATACGCGATTCCATTGGACCAAAGGCCCTCAGCGCGTAAGCGCGTCTGTGACGTGACCCGCACGGGTGTTTCCCACACAGCACGTGATGACAGAGCACACGTGGAAAGACTGCACGTCAGAGTCTCATCGCGTGTAATTGGACAAAAGTGCGTGTACACGCGATTGGCCTATGTACGTGTATATGAGGTGTGCGCGGACACTTACACACGCAAGTACGTCAGCGCACCTGTATCCCGGTGTACGGCCATTTCCACCAATCACACGCAATGAGACTCTGACGTGCAGTCTTTCCACGTGTGCTCTGTCATCACGTGCTGTGTGGGAAACACCCGTGCGGGTCACGTCACAGACGCGCTTACGCGCTGAGGGCCTTTGGTCCAATGGAATCGCGTATGCGTGCTGACGTGCTTACGCGCTAAGGGCCTTTCCTCGGTTTTCACGCTGACGTGCAGGATTTTCACGTGCCAATTCACTCCGTACCAAGCTGGCCACGCGTGAGCACACGGGAGACCACGCTCCTGCCCAGAAGGCCGAATTACTGCCCCCCAGAGCCCCGAGCACGCTCCCACCTGCTATCTGCTGCTGCCTGACTGCCTGCTGCCCACGTGCACTGCCATTTGCTGCCTGCACATCAGCCAGGGGTGCTGTTGCTGTGACCACCCCTGCTGGAACAGAAGACTCCCGACTGGAATTCCATCGCTCCACAGCCCAGCCCCAGGACCCAGTTGCCCACCCACTCCTGCCTCTGGGGTTGTCATGTCGGGGCTAACACCATCTGTGACCACTGACAACCCCCGGCCAGAGAGGCAGAGGGGCACCAGCTTCAGTGCCACCGAAGTTGGTGTCCTGGTGGAGCAAGTCCTGGGGCAGTATGATGCCCTCTTTGGAAGTTCCCGCGCCGACAAGGAAGGACGGACTCGGATCTGGACAGACATCGTGACTGCCATCAACGCGGAGGGGGTGGCAGTCCGGGACTTACAACATGTCAGGAAGCGCTGGGAGGACTTCAGGTCCAGGACCCTGAACAAGGCCCGGCGCCTCTTGAAGGCAGCGGATGCCAAGGGGCGCCGGGGCCACTTGTCGGAAGAACAGATGGGGGTCCTGGAACGCATATCCCCAGCGCTCCACGTCCAGGTCCTAGAGAAGCAGAGCCGTCTGGAGTCGAGCGGTGAGTGTACATGCATCCTGGTTGTGAGCAGGGCGTGTGGTGATCATTCCCCATTGTGCCGGTTGCACATCTGTTTGTATGGGGTGGAGTATGGGTGGGGGTGTACAGGGCCGTGGGGCTGACACATGCGAGGGCTGTAATGTGTGAGACATGGATGGTGCTTGTGTGTGTGGGCTTGCATGGCAAATGCAGTTGTGCGTGCACACATGTTTGGATGAATGTGTATGTAAGTAGACATGTCCGTGATGTCAGGCATGTATGTTGTTTTCGGCTGCATGTATGAGCACTGTGTACATGTGCATGTGTGTGTATTTGTCAAAGGTGCAACAGTGATGCTACATGGATGCATGTGACAGCGGTATGTGGAAGCCTGATTGGCAGATGTGACATGGATGCCCGTCTGAACAGTGCGACACTTGGCAGAGGTGTAGACATGCATGCAAGTGTGGTGGTGTGTGTACATGTGTGGTGCACTTCCTGTGTTGCATGTGATGTATGGCTCCCCTTTGGCTGCTGATGCTGTTGTATGTGTAGGGATGGTGGTGGCAGTTGCGATATGGCTGTGGTATGGCTCATGTGTGCCAGTTGCAATGACATGTGTGTTGGGGATTGTGATGACATGTCTGAGGTTTGCCAATGCCACTCATGTGCAACTGTCATGCGTGTATGTGTCCATTGTACAGTGCCCTGATGCCTGTGTTTTGTTTCTCCCTGTCTGCAGCGTCAACTGATGAAGAGGGCGGAGAAGGTGCTGTGGAGCACAGCGGCGGGGATCCGACCGCCAGCCGGAGACGCAAGGCCCGGCTCCCCTCCCGTGTTGTCATCTCGTCGGGGAGTGAGGAGTCCGGTGCCGCGTCCCAGGCCGCAGCTGCCGGGGGGAGGTCCAAGAGGCGGAGGTTGCAGTTGGACTCCTCGGCAGCAGAAGGGGCAGCTGGGACCCCACAGGGCCCAACAGGGGAAGATGGCACAGAGTCATCCAGGTTGGTGGGGGGTTTGGTGGAGGAGGGGGCCGCGCAAGCACCAGAGACAGGGTCTGGAGGTGGGGATCCCACTGGTGCTAGTGGTGCAGTGCAGGACCAGGGACAGGAGGCAGCACAGGCGGCCGCGGAGGTGCCTGTGTGCAATCCTGTCCCCGATCCTGTCCCTGCATCATCTTGCACCAGCAGGGATGCCTACGTCCAGACCCGTTTTCAGGCAGGGGATGAGCTGACGTCAACTGGCCTTCCTCTGCCTGCGGACGTGGCCATCCAGGACCGGGTTGAGCCTGTCCTGGCTGGTGTGGCGTTGCGTCAACGGGCCATGCGAGGTGACCTGCAGTCTTTTCATGGAGAGACTGCACATCATCTCGAATGGCTCGTTGACCACGTCAGCCTGCTGGGACAGGTCACCCAGGCCGGATTCCGCTGTCTGATGGGGCTTGCTCTGACCCCCTCCTCAACTGGACCCCCTACGCGCCAGTCGTCCTCTGTGCCATCTTCCCACCCATCAGTCACCTGGGTGCCCTGTGGAGCTGCCTCTGACAGTGCGGCCAGGCTGGTGGAGGAGGCATCCCTGCCACAGTCGGGAGTCGGACGTCCAGCAGGGGTGGCCACATCAACAGGTGCACCCCAGCCGGCGGAGGATGTGCAGGCAGCAGGAGGCAGTGCACGGGCAGAGGCAGAGCAGCAGCAGCAGCAAGATGGTGGGAGCCATGAAGGCTCGGGGCCTTCAACATCGGAGGGGCACGCATCGGCCGGAGGGCAGGAGGACCCAGGACAGAGAGTGTCTTCCGTGTGGCAGCGGTTGGGCCACGCCATAGGTGCGGAGCGGCGGCGGGCGGAAGAGGCGCGGCTCACAATGGTCAGGGCGGAGAACTCCATGCGGAGGGCCCTGAGGCGGGCCGAGTGCCTCGAGGCAATCCGCAGGGGGTTGGAGGAGGACACGGCGTCGTCCCTGCGGACCCTCGGGGCCATGGAACTGGACCGCCTCCGGGACATCGAACAGGAGTTCGATGATGCCCTGGCCCGGAACACCACAGAGTGAGCCGCTGGACTTGCCCGCCGCCTTTGTATATAGTTCTTTAGTTTTAGGTTTCCTTTCGTTCTTATTATTATTTGGAGTCGACGGACACTGCTCCACTTTTTGTATATAGTTGATATTTAGGTAGGTTTTTTAGGAGGTTTCCTTAGTTCAGTTGTGATGATGGACCCTTGTTATTTTTGTACATAGTTCTTTGTTGCATGGAGAGTTTTTACATTTCACTTTGGACATCATTTTTTTGATTTGATTTTCTAGTTTTGTGTTTTTATGCGGACATGCAGCTTATTTTTTCACATTTACATTGTAGTTAGTTTTCTTTCTTTGGCATTTGTATTTTTTTCAATACATTTTTTTTTCCATTGTTCACTGTGTGGTTTCATCTCATTGGTTTCATGCATGTCATGTTGTGTGTTTTCCCATTCAATTTGAAAATATGTGTGTGACGGACATGGGTTCATTTGCTTCATGTACATTGGGGGTGTAACATG
This sequence comes from Ambystoma mexicanum, assembly GCF_040938575.1. Taxonomy (NCBI): domain Eukaryota; kingdom Metazoa; phylum Chordata; class Amphibia; order Caudata; family Ambystomatidae; genus Ambystoma; species Ambystoma mexicanum. The sequence continues at coordinate 1,410,324,585 of NC_090922.1, forward strand.
TGATTTCCATTTCCATGTGGGTGAATGGGTTACTTGGTAGGTCTTTTTGGCTGTGGAGGCTGACCATTACGCACATGATTGGGGATTGTGAGGACCTGGTGGGGGCTGCACATGGTGGCAGGGGGGTGGGGGTGCAGGGGGACATGAGTGGGGGCCTGGTGGAGGTTGAGCCTGCACTGCTGGGGGGTGGGGGTGGTGGGAGACATGAGTGGGGGCCTGGTGGAGGGTGACCCTGCACTGCTGGGGTGTGGGGGTGATGGGAGACATGAGTGGGGGCCTGGTGGAGGGTGACCCTGGTGGCTGGGGGGTGGGGGTGATAGGGGACATGAGTCGGGGCCTGGTGGAGGGTGACCCTGGTGGCTGGGGGGTGGGGGTGGTGGTAGACATGAGTGGGGGCCTGGTGGAGGGTGACCCTGCACTGCTGGGGTGTGGGGGTGGTGGGAGACATGAGTTGGACATGGGTGGGGGCCTAGTGTCAGGTGCCCCACAGTGCTGGGGGGTGGGGGTGGTGGGGGACATGAGTTGAAGAACATGGGTGGGGGACTGCTGGCAGGTGCCCCACAGTGCTGGGGGGTGGGGGTGGTGGGAGACATGAGTTGGACATGGGTGGGGGCCTGCTGGCAGGTGCCCCACAGTGCTGGGGGGTGGGGGTGGTGGGAGACATGAGTGGGGCCCTGGTGGAGGGTGACCCTGGTGGCTGGGGGGTGGGGGTGGTGGGAGACATGAGTTGGACATGGGTGGGGGCCTGCTGGCAGGTGCCCCACAGTGCTGGGGTGTGGGGGTGGTGGGAGACATGAGTTGGACATGGGTGGGGGCCTGCTGGCAGGTGCCCCACAGTGCTGGGGGGTGGGGGTGGTGGGAGACATGAGTTGGGCATGGGTGGGAGCCTACTGGCAGGTGCCCCACAGTGCTGGGGGGTGGGGGTGGTGGGAGACATGAGTTGGACATGGGTGGGGGCCTGCTGGCAGGTGCCCCACAGTGCTGGGGGGTGGGGGTGGTGGGAGACATGAGTGGGGCCCTGGTGGAGGGTGACCCTGGTGGCTGGGGGGTGGGGGTGGTGGGAGACATGAGTTGGACATGGGTGGGGGCCTACTGGCAGGTGCCCCACAGTGCTGGGGGGTGGGGGTGGTGGGGGACATGAGTTGGACATGGGTGGGGGCCTGCTGGCAGGTGCCCCACAGTGCTGGGGGGTGGGGGTGGTGGGAGACATGAGTGGGGCCCTGGTGGAGGGTGACCCTGCACTGCTGGGGGGTGGGGGTGGTGGGAGACATGAGTGGGGCCCTGGTGGAGGGTGACCCTGGTGGCTGGGGGGTGGGGGTGGTGGGAGACATGAGTTGGACATGGGTGGGGGCCTACTGGCAGGTGCCCCACAGTGCTGGGGGGTGGGGGTGGTGGGGGACATGAGTTGGACATGGGTGGGGGACTGCTGGCATGTGCCCCACAGTGCTGGGGGGTGGGGGTGCAAGGGGACATGTGTTGGTGTTCATTAGTTCAAGGAGACATGTGCCTTTGCTGGGGGGCATGCCCATGTTGGGTGGGCTGCCTGCGGGACATGACCAGGGATGCAGGGTAGTCCCCTGTGGTGTGGGCTGCCTGCAGGGGCCTTGGAGGGTGTACAGGGTACACCTGGGAGGACCCACACTGTCAAATCACATGTGGGACTCCCCGGCACCCCTGAAATACACGTACCGTGCAGAAATCGCGTGTAAAACTTCCCGCGCACCCCTGAAATACACGCGCCCAGGCTATTCGCGTGTAAAACTTCCCGCGCACCCCTGAAATACACGCGCCCAGGCTATTCGCGTGTAAAACTTCCCGCGCACCCCTGAAATACACGCGCCCAGGCTATTCGCGTGTAAAACTTCCCGCGCACCCCTGAAATACACGCACCCAGGCTATTCGCGTGTAAAACTTCCCGCGCACCCCTGAAATACACGCGCCCAGGCTATTCGCGTGTAAAACTTCCCGCGCACCCCTGAAATACACGCGCCCAGGCTATTCGCGTGTGGAACTTCCCGCGCACCCCTGAAATACACGGGCCCAGGCTATTCGCGTGTGGAACTCCCCGCGCACCCCTGAAATACACGGGCCCAGGCTATTCGCGTGTGGAACTCCCCGCGCACCCCTGAAATACACGCGCCCAGGCTATTCGCGTGTGGAACTTCCCGCGCACCCCTCAAATTCACGCGCCCAGGCTATTTGCGTGTGGAACTTCCCGCGAACCCCTGAAATACACGCGCCCAGGCTATTCGCGTGTGGAACTTCCCGCGCACCCCTGAAATACACGCGCCCAGGCTATTCGCGTGTGGAACTTCCCGCGAACCCCTGAAATACACGCGCCCAGGCTATTCGCGTGTGGAACTTCCCGCGAACCCCTGTAATACACGTAGCCCGCTCCCCCAGGCCCGATCGCGTGAGGAACTTCCCGCGCACCCCTCAAATTCACGCACCCAGGCTATTCGCGTGTGAAACTTCACGCGAACCCCTGAAATACACGTAGCCCGCTCCCCCAGGCCCGATCGCGTGAGGAACTTCACGCGAACCCCTGTAATACACGTAGCCCGCTCCCCCAGGCCCGATCGCGTGTGGAACTTCCTGCGCACCCCTCAAATTCACGCGCCCAGGCTATTCGCGTGTGAAACTTCACGCGAACCCCTGAAATACACGTAGCACGCTCCCCCAGGCCCGATCGCGTGAGGAACTTCACGCGAACCCCTGTAATACACGTAGCCCGCTCCCCCAGGCCCGATCGCGTGTGGAACTTCACGCGAACCCCTGTAATACACGTAGCCCGCTCCCCCAGGCCCGATCACGTGTGGAACTTCACGCGAACCCCTGAAATACACGTAGCCCGCTCCCCCAGGCCCGATCGCGTGTGGAACTTCCCGCGAACCCCTGTAATACACGTAGCCCGCTCCCCCAGGCCCGATCGCGTGTGGAACTTCACGCGAACCCCTGAAATACACGTAGCCCGCTCCCCCAGGCCCGATCGCGTGAGGAACTTCACGCGAACCCCTGTAATACACGTAGCCCGCTCCCCCAGGCCCGATCGCGTGAGGAACTTCACGCGAACCCCTGTAATACACGTAGCCCGCTCCCCCAGGCCCGATCGCGTGAGGAACTTCACGCGAACCCCTGTAATACACGTAGCCCGCTCCCCCAGGCCCGATCGCGTGAATAACTTCACGCGAACCCCTGTGATGCACGTACCCTGCAAATCGCGTGTGACACTTCCCGCGCACCCCGGTATACATGCACACGTATTTTTTGTCAGCGGGTGTCCGTGTTTGTGGGTACCCCTTTGCACGTCATTTTTCCTGGAGGGCCACAGTATGGGACATTCATCATGGCAGTATATAGGTGCTATTTGTTGGCGCACCTTTTGGCGCACATTTCTTACAGCCGCAGAGACGCTACCGCCTCCTTTCTTGTGGCGGTCGTGTTTGTGCCTGTGCGCTGGTTTGAGCGTGCGCTTTTTTCCCCTATTCTATTCCATGAATACGTGTTGTAGGCGAGCGTGTGGGCGTTCCGCGCACTTGTGCCCTGTACTTCCCCCGTGACGCCCACGTTTTGGCAAGTTGTTCCCCATTCCGAGTGTTACGCCCGTGTTCCGCCTACTTTTATTGCGTGCGCCGCGCTATGTGCGAATTTCGCTGTGGCCTGTGCGATTTTCGCTGTGACCTGGCGCACGCTGTTAGATGGCCTGTGCGCCAACGTGCGCCAACGTGCGCCGCGCACTTTTTTTTCGCACATCCGCTGGTTTTCTCGCGCACGGCCTTCCATGAATCGACGTGCGCTGCTTTTCGTGCGATTTTCGCACGTTCACTGCGATTTTCGCTATTCCACTGCGATTCGCACGTTTTTGCCCACTTGCGCCGCGCTAATTATTCCATGAATCGGCCTCTGAATCTGCCGTTTGACTTTCCGGCGTTGCTTGGACATTACAAGTCCTGGCTGCGCAGGAAGTCAGACAGCAGGTTTGGTAACTCCCCATTCCCGTGGAGTCCTAAAGGACTCTATGGAAGTGGGGAGATGGAAGCAACGGCACCATTGCTAACTGTGGCGGTGCTTCCATGAAAAGTCTGCCTGCAGGGGCCGTTGCACCCGACAGGTCTGACCCTGCCAGGCGCTACGGCCGCTTCATGCAGACTCGTAGTGTGACGGTCCAGAAATAAGGGTGTCTGTAAGGTAAACGGCACCCTTGTTTCTGGACAGCCACACTTTAAATTATTCCCATAGGCCTTTATTCACAGAGCGTTTTCCAAAGGGGTTTTGCCATTTAAAAACGCTTCTGGGAATTAGGCCCATAGGGTCAAAAGAGATATTTTTGTGCCTGCATGGACATCTCAATGCAAAAAACTTAATTTTACAGCAATCATTTTAGACATGAAAACGTTGATGACATTTTGGCCTGATCACGTGCATACCTAATTTGGTGATTCTTCGTGAACAGAACTAAAATGATAGCGAAACACATGTTTTCCTTTATTATGTAAAGTGCTAGGTCACTTTGACACCTTACTTATAGAGCTGAAATAAGTACACATTTATATGTGTGTGTGGGATGCATGGATAGATATCCTTGCAGAAAATTTTCTAAAGAAGCATTCCCTTTCATGTCTAAAGGGACAAGACACTGTGAAATTGCTTTTAAACAAGACACGTGTTTTCTAATTTGCTTTCCACGATAAGGAGAAGGGCAGAACAGAAGGGAAACCAGTTTCTCCAGGCTGTCTTCTAAACCTAATCCACTATTAAATATCTTTAAACTGGTACTTGAGTCTTTTTATATGCACCTGTACCTCTCATTTACTCCCCCACTCCACCACCACAAATCACTTGAAATATTGAATCTTAATCACACTAGTGGCCAGTAGGCATTAACATGCATTCCTGCTGCCGAACTGAAAATACAGCAGCAATATTTCTGCACTCCAAGCCTTATTTTCCTAGCTGTTGCACCCTCGACCCCCACCACCACAATCTGTTCTATTCAAGCGGGGTAGAAGCAGGGTGGCCGCTGTGTTCAATCTTCACCAGAAGAAAAAGCTTTGCATCTGGCGAGATCCACCTCAAAGGCCTCCAGCTGGAGTTTGAAAATCAGATTTGAAATCCGGGATATTGAAAATCCGTCATGATCTCAAGGGGAACAGGCACATTTCCACCTCTGCGATGAAGGGCAGGAGGGGGGAAGCTTTGGTGGGATTTGGAGCAGTCAAGGATGTAGAGCAATATCATCTATAGTCGAGCTGTCCTGGCACGGGTTGAGTGGAGATGTAGATCACTTTCACGTTAAATATAAGTCCTGCGTCAGCCTCATGAGGAAACTCTGGAGTTGGAAATTCACATTGGGACTCTACCACAGGGTGCAACAGTGAAAGGTTGAGCAAATTTGTTGAAGCAGCAGTTCTTCAAAGTTATATGTTCCAAACACACAGGGCCTCAGCCTCATGGGGCTATAAATGACTGCGATGATAGCGCACATGTGTGGCTGGACTTTTTATCCTTCTCTTGGAACCATCCCAGCCCCAGTGTGGCGAGGGATCAAGGAGTCACTGAATCCATGTGGGGAAAGACACTGGAACCTTGGGCTGCCATGATTGTAATGCTTTGCACTGGTGCATTGGGCATTTTCTTCGCTGCACGCACATACGTAGCTTAGAGAGCCTGAAATAGTAGTTGTTATGACAGGAAGATGACAGTTACATAGCCTGGACAGGTGAAATGACAGAAGCTTTCAATGAGTTAAAAATGGCAATATGGATTTCCAAGATGGCCGGCGGCACTGATTAGACGTGACGACGGCTGCTCCCGGGCTGTGAGGCCTTTCGTCTGGAGATCCCACCCCCCCCCAGTTGTAGAGAAGCAGAATCAGAGCGCTGAGATCCAGGGGATCACTGCAGCGGCACAAAGACACCTCAAGAATGCAGCTTATAACCTCTAGAGGGAGATACTGCAAGGAGGCGGCGGCCACAAGAGGCGCCAAGTGGGTCCCGGGCGGGCGGCCTCTGGACCAGAGTATGCCAACGGAGAGGTGGTGGCCACGGTCGAGCTTGCGGTACACTGTGGGAAGGTCCCGCTGGGGTCGGACGGAGCTCTGCGGAAAGCAGTTGGAGGGGCTGAGTGCATCGGAGGAGAGAGGGAACCGAAGCTTGGACTGGAAGAGCAGACATCACCAGAGTCCCACTGCAGCATCCCGGGCCCCCCGGTAGGGGAGAGGTGAGGAGCCTGCAGCAGCGGCGGGACTTCGGGACCAGTGCACAGCGTGAGAGACTCTGCATAAAGGGGAGGCACAAGGCAGCAGGCGTGAAGCACCTTTGGAGGGGAGAGGCGAGCAGCCAGGCAGACCCAGCGTAGGCTAGAAGGAAAGCCGGCGACTCTGCGCGGGACACCCTCCCCCAATTGGAACTTGTGAGAGCCTTGCTGAGTGAGCCGCGGCTGCGCCGGGATCCCTAGTTGACCGCGAGTATTGGGATGAGAAAGGGCACCTAGCCGGGTGGATCGGCCTGACGAGCACCAGAAAGAGGAGAAAGGACCTGGGCCAAGCAGCTGGCCTGCAGCGTGGGAATCCCCCGAGGGCAGGACAACATCATCTGCGGACTGGCTTCGGAGCAAGAGTTGGCTGAGAATTGAGGAGCCCCCGGATGTCCAGTGGGGTGACGGAGAAACTTGCTTGAGGAGCGGGGGGAAAGGCGTACCGGCACTCTGGGGACAGCAGAGGGCTTCGAGCAGACCCGGGAAATGGAAGGGCCCTACCAGCGAGACATTGCGACACCCCAAAACTCCCCCCAGCGGAGGAGAGGCGAGGTTACAGGGATTAGGGACTGGACACCAGGACTGGTGCTCAGTGGAGAGAAGCCAGAGTGAAGATGGGAGGTGAGGAGTGACAACCACAGCGAGCGCCTGCAGGCGATACGGCCGGATGGCATAGGGCATCCCCTAAGGACAGAAGTGCGCTGGTGCTTGCCGGAGGCCAGCTCCAGTCAGCGTTTAGTGAGGTGCCCACGAGGGAAGCATGGGGAGGCATCCGTGAAGGGTCCCGGCAGGAAGTCTGACACCCAACGGCAGAAGTGCAGACGCAACCACGCGAGCAATGGCAAACGATCCAGCAACGGCTACTACGACCATGGAACGCGCTGTGGTTGGCCACCACTGAGAGGATTAGAGGATCCGGAGCCTGACCCCTACAAACAGTGGGATAGGTCCATGGTGGGGTCGAGAGACGAGTGGCCCGGAGACACTAGGCAGCAGGGAACAGCCTTCCAAAGAAAACACCCTGAGGAAATCTTCTGGCAGCCGGAAACTCCGAATAGGCACCCCCATGAGGCATTAAGCAGGGGGGGCAACGAGACTGAGAGCACCCACTGCCTGGGGAGCGGGCGCTTAGAGGTTTGATAGCACCAAGCACTACTTGCAACACAAGCTCATGACCGGGGGTGCCCGGAGGCTCATCAAGCCCCCGTAGGGGACACAACAGAGGCACCCGGGAGAAGAGGAGGTCCATTGGGGGCCAGCGAAGCAAGACGTGGGAGGAGGGCACCCCCCACAAAGGACGGATCAATGGGGCCAAGGCGCGGGCAAGGTGGCTTCGGACCTCAAGGTCAACACCCAGGCAGTGGATAAGCAGAGGAAGCACAGTAGTGAAAGGAATTGAGACAAACAAAGGTGACTTCCAAGGGGAAAACGGCAAAGGCTGGTCAACACGCAGGGGACCCCCAAGGAACTCTCCCTACACTTTGGACTGCAATGGAGGCTAGGGAGTCAAACAAAAGTGGCAACAGACAGCCGAAAGAGCGGCAGGAGCATGAAGCAGATGAGGACTCGGCACAGATGACGAGACAGGATCTCAGAGGAGAAATGCAGACCCTGAGAGAGACCCTAGCAAAAGCTTTTCATGACCAATTCCATCTGGTTTGAACCGATCTCAATGTGGCCCTAGGAGAGATGAGACAAGAAATGGGTCAGTTAGGGGAAAGAACAGATCGGCTGGAAAGAGGTCTACAGGATACTGAAAGGGACAAAACAGAAAACAGTGATGCTATTGATCGCCTGGATATTGCGACACAGAACATGAAGGCACAGGTTGAGGACCTCGAAGATAGATCCCATAATGTCAATATCAAGATCAAATTATTACCGGAATCGGTGTCGGATCAGGAAATGAAGGTGGAAACCCAACGTATCTTTGCGGACCTCTTGGGAGAGGGTGTCCAGAGTCGATGGAACTGGATAGAGTCCACAGAGTCGGTCGGCTCCCCAAGGGCTCCAACGCTAGGCTTTGTGATGTCCTATATATAGGCAGAAGGAGGCGGTGTTGTGGGTGGCCAGACGGTGGGAACCGGTACTCTACAAGGGGTAAGAGATATCCTTGTTTCAGGACCTCGCAAACAGTACGCTGGTGAAAAGAAGGAACATGGGCCCGGTTCTCGAGGAGTTGACCAGGAAAGGCATAAAATACAAGTGGACTTTCCCCTTCGGCCTACTGTTCGAGCAGGAGGGGATTCAAAGGCGAGCAACCACGCTCCAGGAAGTGGCAAATATACTGCACATGAAGCTCGAGGGTGAAAGGGAGGCCCCAGGAAGTGAGGCCCCAGCCACCTTGGGACAAAGGGAAAGGGCCAAACCTTGGGAGTGGTCGACCGTAGGAGAAAGAAGCAGGAGAAGAGCCACCCTGAGAGGCCCCCCCCGGGACGGAGGGGATCGGGGGCAGGAAAAGAAATGGGGAGTGGCACCGGATGATTCAGGTGACTTAAGCTTGGGAAGATATTCTGATAGGGGTCTTGGGAGAAAGGGCAAATCATAGGGCCCAGGAGGGGGGGAAACATGTTGGAACGAGTAAGGACGGACACGTCCGAGGGGTGGGATATGAGGGGAGAGGGGAGGGGGGCCGGTCGCACTCCAAGTTGGGGATTCCAGGGGGTTGAAGGGGGGACATAGGGTGGTGGGGGGCGGGACCAGAGCGGGCAGGCAAGAAAGGCAGGAGGAATTGAACCGGGGGTAGCACAGAATCATGACGGGTGCAGTGGCTAGTGGATGGAGCGGCACGGCAGGGGGTAGGGCACACCCTGAAGGGAGACCCCGGAAAGGGCCTAGGGTGCAAGAAGCAGGGCCGAGCCAGGATTTCACTAAGGGTTCAGATGGCTAACGCATAATGTGAGGGGGCTCAACACCCCGCTCAAACGGGCTGAATTGGATAGGTTCACAAAGATGCATGCCCTGGGTATTCTTGCTTTACAAGAGACCCACCTGCTGACAAAGGACCTGGGTTGCTTGCGGTTGAGGGGCTTTTTGCAGGTATACTTTGCGTCGGGCCCCATGAATTAGGACGGGTTGCCCTGGCTTTTAGGAGAAGTATCGATTTCAGAACGCAGCACATGCTCAGAGATAAGAATGGCAGGTACATCATGGTGAGGCGGAAATATATGGGTACGCCCTATACCATAGCCTCCGTGTATGAATATGGGGCAGGACCATTTCTTGCACGAGGCGCTGGGGGCCCTGGAGAACTTCGCAACGGGACAAGTTATTTTGATGGGGGACCTCAACCTGGCGACAGAGAGACACCTGTATTGGTCAGCACACAAAGGCAGAGGGGGTGCCGCTGTGGCCACAACCAACTCCGGGAATGGGTGGAGGGGTCGGGTTTGAGGGAAGTGTGGAGGGCAGGGAGGAGGGCCACACATTCTCCTCCGGGGTCCACGGGACCCAATCAAGAATTGATTACATCTGGGTCTCGGTGAGTCGGGTAGGCAGGGTGGAGATGGTTGAGGCGGGTCCCATGGGCATAGCCGATCACAAAATAGTGCAGATGAAGCTGGGTCTGTGGGGTGAAGACCAGGGGTTTGGAAATGCAAGTTCCCAGAAGAATTAATGAGGGCCCAGGTGATCCGGGTAGAAATCAGGGATACAATCAAGGCCTTCTTTGAGAGGAACAACAGCACAGACACAAGCTTAAGGACGAGGTGGGACGCCTTTAATGCTACACTAAGAGGTGAACTCATGCCCTGAAAGCAGAAAGAAAAAAGCAAATGAGGTTGTTGGAGACACAATTGGAAAGGGAGGTAGAGACAGCCTGCCTGAGGATGAGAGAGGCTCCCACTAGGAAATCATTCAGGGCATACAGGCGAGCTGAGGGCCAGCTAGGGGTTTTGTGTTACGCTCACCTGGTCTCTGCGGGGGTGTTGGGGCACGGTTGGAGCCCTCCCCGGAGTTCGCTCCCTCAGGTCGCGTCTCTCCCCCAACTGCTGTCTTTCCGTGGGTCCGGAAGGCTGGACCTGTTCCTGTGATAAGATGAGAGGCAATGAGGAAAGCATGGTGGAGTCGCAGTTCCCCTCTGCCCTTTTGTGTCATAATGTAGTGCGTAGAAGTTTACCCATGCAGGCTCACCTGTTTATACATAAGGATGAGCTCTCCGTCCTGCTTTCCTTCAGCAGGGGTGCTGTGGCTGGACCTAGGTGCGTCACTGGTCCAAGTTTCGGAGGTCCAGACCGGCTGCGACCATTCCGTCTTGGTGGTAAATCTTTTATTTATTTTTTTGTAACAGATTTTATTGCCATTTAGTTACCTGCATACAGGAATAAAAGGTTAACAAAACAAAGAAACGTGATAAACGGTGTAACAACAACAGTCTCCGTGTCGCGCGATAATGTTCTCAGGACTCAATTAGAGCTGGGGATGCAGTGGGGCTTGGTTATTGGAGGGGACTTGTGCCGGAGCGCCCATTCTTTGGGTGGCTCTTGAGGTCAGCTGTGTTAGTTAGGGTGATTTTCCTCAGGGGGGCCTGTGATCTGCGGTGAAGTGGATGTCGCTCTGAAGGGCCTTCCAAGAGTCGAGAGTGTCATTTTTACTGTCTCCACCTGTGTTGACTCCGTCTTGCCAGGCTCTGGTTTCAGCTTCAGTCCATCCTTCCAGTTCCTTGATCCAGCGTTCATACCTCAGGCCCCCTGGTGTCTTCCATGCCATGGCTATGGTTCTTTTAGCAAGTATGCATGCAATGTCCATCAACTTGACCATGTGCTTGTATTTGCTCGCTCTGGGGTGAGTGCCTAGTAAGCATTCTTTTGGGGTCCATTCATAACTGGTTATTCCAGCGTCTGTGCAAGTCTGTTTTATCTTGGACCATAATATCATCGTCTTGGTGCAAGTCCAGAACATGTGGATCAGGTCTGCTTTGTCGTTTCCACACCATGGACATGCTGGCGATGTCTGTCTATTGAAACTGGCCACCCTGTGTGGGGTCATGTAAGTCCTATATAGGACATTCAGTTGAATCTGTCTGAATCTGGCGTTTCTCGAGACCTCCTTGGGGTAGAGTAGTACTCTTTCCCATTCCTTATCCGTCAGTGTGGTTTCCAGGTCTGTTTCCCACTTCTCCTTCAGTGTCTCACTTTTAGGGTTGGGCTTGTCCATCAGCCGACTGTAGAGTCGAGAAACTGGTTTCCAGCCATCTGTGAGGTTGTGCATCTCTTGCAATAGGGGGTCCAGGGTAGGCTCCTCCGGCCAACTGCACCAATTCTTCTTGGCAATTTGTTTGATCCGGTGGTACCACAGGAACTGGCCACATGAGAGCCCCTCGTTATTCTGGAGTGATTCAAACTCCCTGAACACGCCATCTTCGAACATGTCACCCCATGTGTAGATTCCAGCGCTTTTCCATCTTCTCGCTGTGATGAGATCCGCCTGGGTTTTGCATGCGTCTGCCAGGAGAGTGGTATTGGGGGAGTAGGGGTGTTTCAGTTGCTTGACGAAGCAGGTTCTGCACCATATCTTCCTGCCAAGTTCGGTGATCATGGAAGCATCTCGCGTCTGCTTTAGTGGGTTCCAGAGTGTCTCTTTAGGGAATACCTTAGAAGACGATTGTCGTAGTAGCACCAATTCAGCGGTCGGATCATCCGAGAGCCACCTCGTCACGTGGCTGAGTTGTGCTGCCAGATAGTACATTTGGAGGTCAGGGAGCTGTATTCTGCCTTCCCTGCATGGTAGCGTACAAAGGGACAAGGACAGTTTGTGCCTAGATGGTCCCCATAGGAAGTCCCTGATTAGTGCTTCCAACTTCTTGAAGGAGGGTGGTCTGATGTAGTGGCAGATGTTTATGAAGTAGTACAAGAATCGAGGGAGAACTATCATCTTGACAACTGCTGCTCTGCCCATCATTGCTAGTGGTAGCTTTGACCAGAAATTCATGGATTTGCGGAGGCCACTTATTACTGCTTCTGTGTTGTGCTCATGTGTGAGCATCGGGGTGTGCCTCATGTGAACATCCAGGTAGGTACCGGAACGCGTCGGGTTGCCATTTTATGCCAACATCCGGTAGATCGGCCTCCTTCAAGCCCCTCAGTCTGGCCAGGGGGAATGCACAGGATTTTAGTCTGCTGAATCTAATCCCAGAGTAGTGCGCGTAGTTGTCAAGGACATCCAATGCGACATGTGCGGTAACCTGGGGTCTTTCAGATATAGGAGAACGTCATCTGCATATAGCGATATTACGGAGTGTTCATTGCCTATTTTTATGCCTGCATCAAAAAACTGTTTCCTGAAGTAAATACCTATTGGCTCTAGGCCTAAGATGTATAACATAGGCGATAGTGGACACCCTTGCCTGGTGCCCCGCTGTATCTCCCAGGGTTCGGACACCCTTCCACCGGTCTTCACTCTAGCCACAGGAGAGTTATATAGTACCGTGATCCATCTCACAAAGCCTTCGCCAAAGCCAAACTCCCTCAGCACCTCTATGAGCCACTCCCAGAATATGGAATGAAAGGCCTTGATAGCGTCGAGTGAGAGCACTGCCAGGTGTTCATCTCTCGTGTAGGTCTCGGCCATGATGTGTTGGAGCCTTCTTAAATTGGCTGTGGTGTTGCGTCCAGGGACGAAGCCGTTTTGATCCTCGTGAATTAGGGACCCCACCAACCGTGCGAGTCTCCTGGCCAGGATGGTAGTGAGAATCATAGTTCAGCATAGCTAGGGGGCGATAGGAGTCGCAATTATTGTGTGGTTTGTTCGGCTTGAACATGGGAATTATTATCGACTCCTTCATGGTGTTGGGTAGGATCCCATTCTCGTAGGCCTCCTGGTAGACCTCATGGAGGATAGGGGTGAGAGTGGTTTTGTATGTTTTGTAAAATTCAGACGGGAGGCCGTCACTTCCAGGAGCCTTGCAGGTGGCTAGTGATCGAATAGCTTCTGTCACTTCTACGGTGGTGATCTCCCCCTCTAATGACTCCCTCTGTTCGGCATAGATTTTGGGGAGACCTATCTCCTCCAAGGTAGCCTTGATTTCCTCTATGGATATTTGTTCCTCATGGGAATGCAAACTGGAGTAGAACTCAGCAAACGCTGTGTTAATTTCTAGTTGTGTCCTGTGCATTGTCCCATTTTCATCCAGAATCTCTGTTGGGAGGTGTTTGGGGTGTTCACGCCTGCACAGCCAAGCCAGGAGTCTGCCTGGCTTATCGGCCTCCTTGTGTGTCCTGGCCGTGAATGTGGCGAAGTCGAATTTGGCTAGCCTGTCCCAGGCTGATTGGCACTTCTCTCGGATTTCTCTCAGCTTCGCCTCTGCTTTCGGTGTGGCGTTGGAGTTGGTTTCTAGGTGTGTTATCTCCACCTCCCGTTCCTCTAGTTCAGCCTTCAGTTGCCTTTGAATACCGCCGGCTTTTGATATCAATTCACCTCGTGTCACTACTTTCATGGCTTCCCAAAGCGTGCCCTAGCTTGCAACAGAGCCTTTATTGATGTCTATGTATTGCTCTAGTTTTTCGCCAAGGTCCTCTGTGAATTCGGGGTCAGTAAGGGCTGTGGTAGGCATTCTCCATGTAGGGATCGGTGGTCTAGGCCCCCTGAGTTTCCATTGCATAATCAGTGGTGAGTGGTCGGAAATCGACCTGCCTAGGTATGCCGTAGTTTCAGCCATTGGGACTTGTTCTCTGTCTGTGAACAAGTAGACTATCCTCGTGTGGATCTTGTGTGGGGCTGAGTAGTAGGAATAGTTTTTCTCAGTGGGGTGATGCTCCCTCCAGATATCCACAAGATCGAGGTGCACAAGTGTGGTGTTCAGTGCGTGGGTTGTGGCGTTGCTTGGTTGGTGGGGTGGTTCTGACCTATCCATGGAGCCATCTATGACACAGTTGAAGTCGCCTACCCAGATAAAGGTTCCTTCTCTGTGGTGCACCATTTTGGTACACATTGTTTTGAGGTGTGAGGGTATTCTGTGTTGTGGTAGGAATTCACCAGACAGACTGCCACTTGTTTGATAGTACCCCACATTATTATGTACCTGCCTTCCTTATCAGTCTCAAGGCCCTGTAGTTGAAAGGGCACATTCGGATTCACCCATGTGAACACTCCCCTTGCGTATTTGGAGTAAGGTGCTCCCCTTCCGATTCCACCCCATTTTTCTGTCAGTTTGGACATGGTTTCTTCTGTGAGGTGGGTCTCTTGTAACATCGCAATCGAGACCTTTTTTCTGCAGGTTTTCTTCTTAGGTACAAGCCCATCCCCCTCACGTTCCACGTCATTACCTTGAGTTGCGACTCCATTGGGTTAGTGCTTTGGGTCCATCTATCCGGCCCTCACCGGGGTCGTGGTGTGGTCTCGGTCCCGGGCTGCGGAGTCCTGGAGTTGGCTTCCAGGGTCCTCTTGCTCTCAATTCTTGATTCTGACATTTCCTGAGTCTCGTGAGTGTTAGTGGTTTGAAGACTGTGTAACTAATAAAACACTTAACATAACTAGAACTGATGCGCCTAGCGACTACATTTTTCATGTGGTGCTCGGACGCTCTCGCGCCATCTGGAACTATCCGAGTATCGGGCACGAGGTGGGTCGGTCAGGAAACTGGCCTGTCTTGGGCTGTTCGTGGGGGTCGAGCCTGGCGCCTGGCGGGAGTCCGAGCGAGGGCCGCTTCTGTGTGGCCAACTGTTGATTGGATTACCTGCTAGGTTTCTGGTTGCCTTATGTCTGCGTTAGCAGCGTAGGTTCGTAAGTGGTTCGGATTCTCACATTCTGATTTAGGGTTTGTCTTAGTCGTCCTTCTGGGGAGCTTCTTTACATTCTGCACGGTTGTTGTCTTCCAGCCACATGTTGGCGGCTGCTGGGTTCTCCAGGAATATCGCTCACCCTTTGTAAATGACCTTCAATCTTGATGGGTAGAGTAACATGTATTTCAGATTTAAATGTCTGAGTCTTGCTTTCACCGGCACAAATTAGTTTCTTTTCCTTTGAACTTTCTGGGTGTAATCGGGGTAGATAGTTATTTTGGAGTTGCCGTGTTCTATGGGCCCCTCTTCCCTGGAGTGCCTCAAGATGACTTCTCGGTCTTGGAAGTTGAGTATTTAGGCGAATTTGGGGCGAGGGTGTGAGTCGGGTAGGGGCCTCTTCTGGAGGTACCTGTGTGCCCTTTCGACTGTGAATCCTTGAGTTAGTTTCCCAGCCCCTATTTCTTGTTGTAACAGGGACTCTATGTAAGCTGTTGGGTTTGGGCCTTCGCTCCCCTCTGGTACTCCCAGTATTCTGACGTTGCCCCGTCTAGCACAACCTTCGGCCTCATCGGAACGTGCCTCCAGCACAGCCACTTTCCTCTCGAGGTCCACAACCTTGGCCTTCAGGGCTACTGTGTCCTCTGATGTTTCATTTATGGTTGTCTCAGCGGTTGTGACCCTTTCAGTTAGGTTTCGGACATCCTGGCGCATGAGTTGGATGTCTGATCTGAATTCATCAATCTTGGAGTCCATATGTGCCCGCAGCGATGCAATGGCTTCCAGTACCTGGGATTGGTTATCAGTGGGTTCACCCTCTCTTGGCTGTTTAGGTTCCGGGGTGGAAAGGCGGGTTTGCACAGGGGTTTTCGCTTTGGTAGAGACATACGTGTCCATGGTGACTGGTTTCCCTTTATTCCTGGTGGCCATGCTGAAGTTTTAATGGTGTGTTGCTCAGCTTACTTTGGGGGCAGGGTGTATAGGTCTCCGGTGAGGATCTGGGTGGATTCGAGGTTGAGCGGGTGGGCCCGACCAATATTATAGTGTCCTTCATTTGTTGGGGATGGGGGCAGGGTTGTGGCCCCCAGTATGAGTAGCACGTTTGTTTGGGTGTCAGAGAGCCCTCACCCTGCACCCTGTTACGCTGTTTGTGGTCCCCAGATTGGTAAGTCTCTGTATTAAGTGGCCAGAGGGGGCTGGTGCTGGGTACCCACTGGTCAGTTTCTGGGGGAGACACTTGCTGTGTTGGTGGTCTTTGACACTCCCCCCGAATCTATGGGAGGTGCAACAGCTAATGTGTTGTCCCCGCTGTCCTCCTCACCTTTGGTTGCTCGTCTCTGCTTCACCGCGGCTGGGTAGTTCAGAGGCAGGGAGGAAAGGCCGGCTCTGTGCTTCATTTATTGATGTGCGTTTCCTCGTGTCACTCCTCACTCCGGGTTCCTGTGATAACTTCTCCCTCCGGGTGTATCCCGGCAGTGTTGGGACGGGGTCTCGGGTGGATGTTTCCGGCCTCTTTGAGCTGCACCCACCGGCCTCAGTTCGTGTGCGGCATCGAGTTCCCCCAGCAGCCCGTAGCTCGGCGGGGTCGCCTCGGGTGGGCAGCACCAGTATTTGGGCACACCCACACGGGAGATCAGGGTCCAGTGTGATCGCGGCTCTCTGCAGTTGCGCCGTACGGTGTCGCTTCCCCGGGGGGCCTCGCAGTCACCGGCGGGCCGCCATCTTGGATGCGTGTCAATGCGGGAAGGGGGGGATCAGCTCGAGTGCAGTCCCGCCAATCCTGGAGATCTGATTTTTCAGCGGATCGATCGGATTGTGTTGGGGTCTGCTTCAGCTGCCCTCGTAGCTGTTTTACACCGACGAAGGTGTGATTTTAGCTGGCAATAAGGATCTAGAAACGGCGCCTCGGCCGGAGCTCGGCAAGTCAGCCTCTACTCGCCATGAGCTCCAGGCCACGCCCCCGGTAAATCTTTTATGATTATTGTTCGTATTCTTGTAACAATACTGCCCCAAGGAATATTGTTTGTAACAGTATATTGTTCTCTCTCCCCTGTAGTGATGAAGATGACCCAGGAGCACGTGTTGGAGAAAACAGTCTTCTCCGGATGCCCCCCACCACTGGTAAGTAGGCAGTTTCAGAAGCTGCACCAAGTTCGTGAGTAGAAGTCTATGCGACCGCTCACTGTGTGTCTCTTATTCCCTATGTAGGCGTTGCATGTTGGCAATGGCCGGAGAGCGGTGTCCGACTCCTACTGGCTGCCGGAGATGAAGATTTGTTTGGAGGCTGCACCCAGATGAAGGCCCTGTGTTGGTGGAATTTGGAACAGGTAAGGATGCTGGACGGTACCTGCAGAGGATTCCGGAAGACAGGTAAGATGAAGCCAGCTGCGGCAGAGTCGGGAGCAGGTGACAGCACTTCCAGTGATGGTGTGGCCTCAGGTAAGGCGTGCGTAGTGACTGTAGAATGGAAGCTGATGGCGGTGCTTCCGGCGATGGTGTGGTTTCAGGTAAGACTTGCGCAGCGACCGCAGTGTTTGAAGCAGATGGCAGTGTTTCCTGCAATGGTGTGGCTGAATCTAGGTAAGATGGTCGAGGTATCTGGAGACTGCAGATACACATGTTGAGCCAGGTAGGTGCTGGAGGGTTCCGGAAACTGAAGGCGCACGTGCTGAATCAGGTAAGAGTCTTCTGAACGGCGGTAAGCGTTACTCTGCACTCAGCAAATTAACGCGAAGTGCCAGTATTCGGGTGGTGCCGGCTTATAACAGATCGGCTGGAAAGAGGTCTACAGGATACTGAAAGGGACAAAACAGAAAACAGTGATGCTATTGATCGCCTGGATATTGCGACACAGAACATGAAGGCACAGGTTGAGGACCTCGAAGATAGATCCCATAATGTCAATATCAAGATCAAATTATTACCGGAATCGGTGTCGGATCAGGAAATGAAGGTGGAAACCCAACGTATCTTTGCGGACCTCTTGGGAGAGGGTGTCCAGAGTCGATGGAACTGGATAGAGTCCACAGAGTCGGTCGGCTCCCCAAGGGCTCCAACGCTAGGCTTTGTGATGTCCTATATATAGGCAGAAGGAGGCGGTGTTGTGGGTGGCCAGACGGTGGGAACCGGTACTCTACAAGGGGTAAGAGATATCCTTGTTTCAGGACCTCGCAAACAGTACGCTGGTGAAAAGAAGGAACATGGGCCCGGTTCTCGAGGAGTTGACCAGGAAAGGCATAAAATACAAGTGGACTTTCCCCTTCGGCCTACTGTTCGAGCAGGAGGGGATTCAAAGGCGAGCAACCACGCTCCAGGAAGTGGCAAATATACTGCACATGAAGCTCGAGGGTGAAAGGGAGGCCCCAGGAAGTGAGGCCCCAGCCACCTTGGGACAAAGGGAAAGGGCCAAACCTTGGGAGTGGTCGACCGTAGGAGAAAGAAGCAGGAGAAGAGCCACCCTGAGAGGCCCCCCCCGGGACGGAGGGGATCGGGGGCAGGAAAAGAAATGGGGAGTGGCACCGGATGATTCAGGTGACTTAAGCTTGGGAAGATATTCTGATAGGGGTCTTGGGAGAAAGGGCAAATCATAGGGCCCAGGAGGGGGGGAAACATGTTGGAACGAGTAAGGACGGACACGTCCGAGGGGTGGGATATGAGGGGAGAGGGGAGGGGGGCCGGTCGCACTCCAAGTTGGGGATTCCAGGGGGTTGAAGGGGGGACATAGGGTGGTGGGGGGCGGGACCAGAGCGGGCAGGCAAGAAAGGCAGGAGGAATTGAACCGGGGGTAGCACAGAATCATGACGGGTGCAGTGGCTAGTGGATGGAGCGGCACGGCAGGGGGTAGGGCACACCCTGAAGGGAGACCCCGGAAAGGGCCTAGGGTGCAAGAAGCAGGGCCGAGCCAGGATTTCACTAAGGGTTCAGATGGCTAACGCATAATGTGAGGGGGCTCAACACCCCGCTCAAACGGGCTGAATTGGATAGGTTCACAAAGATGCATGCCCTGGGTATTCTTGCTTTACAAGAGACCCACCTGCTGACAAAGGACCTGGGTTGCTTGCGGTTGAGGGGCTTTTTGCAGGTATACTTTGCGTCGGGCCCCATGAATTAGGACGGGTTGCCCTGGCTTTTAGGAGAAGTATCGATTTCAGAACGCAGCACATGCTCAGAGATAAGAATGGCAGGTACATCATGGTGAGGCGGAAATATATGGGTACGCCCTATACCATAGCCTCCGTGTATGAATATGGGGCAGGACCATTTCTTGCACGAGGCGCTGGGGGCCCTGGAGAACTTCGCAACGGGACAAGTTATTTTGATGGGGGACCTCAACCTGGCGACAGAGAGACACCTGTATTGGTCAGCACACAAAGGCAGAGGGGGTGCCGCTGTGGCCACAACCAACTCCGGGAATGGGTGGAGGGGTCGGGTTTGAGGGAAGTGTGGAGGGCAGGGAGGAGGGCCACACATTCTCCTCCGGGGTCCACGGGACCCAATCAAGAATTGATTACATCTGGGTCTCGGTGAGTCGGGTAGGCAGGGTGGAGATGGTTGAGGCGGGTCCCATGGGCATAGCCGATCACAAAATAGTGCAGATGAAGCTGGGTCTGTGGGGTGAAGACCAGGGGTTTGGAAATGCAAGTTCCCAGAAGAATTAATGAGGGCCCAGGTGATCCGGGTAGAAATCAGGGATACAATCAAGGCCTTCTTTGAGAGGAACAACAGCACAGACACAAGCTTAAGGACGAGGTGGGACGCCTTTAATGCTACACTAAGAGGTGAACTCATGCCCTGAAAGCAGAAAGAAAAAAGCAAATGAGGTTGTTGGAGACACAATTGGAAAGGGAGGTAGAGACAGCCTGCCTGAGGATGAGAGAGGCTCCCACTAGGAAATCATTCAGGGCATACAGGCGAGCTGAGGGCCAGCTAGGGGTTTTGTGTTACGCTCACCTGGTCTCTGCGGGGGTGTTGGGGCACGGTTGGAGCCCTCCCCGGAGTTCGCTCCCTCAGGTCGCGTCTCTCCCCCAACTGCTGTCTTTCCGTGGGTCCGGAAGGCTGGACCTGTTCCTGTGATAAGATGAGAGGCAATGAGGAAAGCATGGTGGAGTCGCAGTTCCCCTCTGCCCTTTTGTGTCATAATGTAGTGCGTAGAAGTTTACCCATGCAGGCTCACCTGTTTATACATAAGGATGAGCTCTCCGTCCTGCTTTCCTTCAGCAGGGGTGCTGTGGCTGGACCTAGGTGCGTCACTGGTCCAAGTTTCGGAGGTCCAGACCGGCTGCGACCATTCCGTCTTGGTGGTAAATCTTTTATTTATTTTTTTGTAACAGATTTTATTGCCATTTAGTTACCTGCATACAGGAATAAAAGGTTAACAAAACAAAGAAACGTGATAAACGGTGTAACAACAACAGTCTCCGTGTCGCGCGATAATGTTCTCAGGACTCAATTAGAGCTGGGGATGCAGTGGGGCTTGGTTATTGGAGGGGACTTGTGCCGGAGCGCCCATTCTTTGGGTGGCTCTTGAGGTCAGCTGTGTTAGTTAGGGTGATTTTCCTCAGGGGGGCCTGTGATCTGCGGTGAAGTGGATGTCGCTCTGAAGGGCCTTCCAAGAGTCGAGAGTGTCATTTTTACTGTCTCCACCTGTGTTGACTCCGTCTTGCCAGGCTCTGGTTTCAGCTTCAGTCCATCCTTCCAGTTCCTTGATCCAGCGTTCATACCTCAGGCCCCCTGGTGTCTTCCATGCCATGGCTATGGTTCTTTTAGCAAGTATGCATGCAATGTCCATCAACTTGACCATGTGCTTGTATTTGCTCGCTCTGGGGTGAGTGCCTAGTAAGCATTCTTTTGGGGTCCATTCATAACTGGTTATTCCAGCGTCTGTGCAAGTCTGTTTTATCTTGGACCATAATATCATCGTCTTGGTGCAAGTCCAGAACATGTGGATCAGGTCTGCTTTGTCGTTTCCACACCATGGACATGCTGGCGATGTCTGTCTATTGAAACTGGCCACCCTGTGTGGGGTCATGTAAGTCCTATATAGGACATTCAGTTGAATCTGTCTGAATCTGGCGTTTCTCGAGACCTCCTTGGGGTAGAGTAGTACTCTTTCCCATTCCTTATCCGTCAGTGTGGTTTCCAGGTCTGTTTCCCACTTCTCCTTCAGTGTCTCACTTTTAGGGTTGGGCTTGTCCATCAGCCGACTGTAGAGTCGAGAAACTGGTTTCCAGCCATCTGTGAGGTTGTGCATCTCTTGCAATAGGGGGTCCAGGGTAGGCTCCTCCGGCCAACTGCACCAATTCTTCTTGGCAATTTGTTTGATCCGGTGGTACCACAGGAACTGGCCACATGAGAGCCCCTCGTTATTCTGGAGTGATTCAAACTCCCTGAACACGCCATCTTCGAACATGTCACCCCATGTGTAGATTCCAGCGCTTTTCCATCTTCTCGCTGTGATGAGATCCGCCTGGGTTTTGCATGCGTCTGCCAGGAGAGTGGTATTGGGGGAGTAGGGGTGTTTCAGTTGCTTGACGAAGCAGGTTCTGCACCATATCTTCCTGCCAAGTTCGGTGATCATGGAAGCATCTCGCGTCTGCTTTAGTGGGTTCCAGAGTGTCTCTTTAGGGAATACCTTAGAAGACGATTGTCGTAGTAGCACCAATTCAGCGGTCGGATCATCCGAGAGCCACCTCGTCACGTGGCTGAGTTGTGCTGCCAGATAGTACATTTGGAGGTCAGGGAGCTGTATTCTGCCTTCCCTGCATGGTAGCGTACAAAGGGACAAGGACAGTTTGTGCCTAGATGGTCCCCATAGGAAGTCCCTGATTAGTGCTTCCAACTTCTTGAAGGAGGGTGGTCTGATGTAGTGGCAGATGTTTATGAAGTAGTACAAGAATCGAGGGAGAACTATCATCTTGACAACTGCTGCTCTGCCCATCATTGCTAGTGGTAGCTTTGACCAGAAATTCATGGATTTGCGGAGGCCACTTATTACTGCTTCTGTGTTGTGCTCATGTGTGAGCATCGGGGTGTGCCTCATGTGAACATCCAGGTAGGTACCGGAACGCGTCGGGTTGCCATTTTATGCCAACATCCGGTAGATCGGCCTCCTTCAAGCCCCTCAGTCTGGCCAGGGGGAATGCACAGGATTTTAGTCTGCTGAATCTAATCCCAGAGTAGTGCGCGTAGTTGTCAAGGACATCCAATGCGACATGTGCGGTAACCTGGGGTCTTTCAGATATAGGAGAACGTCATCTGCATATAGCGATATTACGGAGTGTTCATTGCCTATTTTTATGCCTGCATCAAAAAACTGTTTCCTGAAGTAAATACCTATTGGCTCTAGGCCTAAGATGTATAACATAGGCGATAGTGGACACCCTTGCCTGGTGCCCCGCTGTATCTCCCAGGGTTCGGACACCCTTCCACCGGTCTTCACTCTAGCCACAGGAGAGTTATATAGTACCGTGATCCATCTCACAAAGCCTTCGCCAAAGCCAAACTCCCTCAGCACCTCTATGAGCCACTCCCAGAATATGGAATGAAAGGCCTTGATAGCGTCGAGTGAGAGCACTGCCAGGTGTTCATCTCTCGTGTAGGTCTCGGCCATGATGTGTTGGAGCCTTCTTAAATTGGCTGTGGTGTTGCGTCCAGGGACGAAGCCGTTTTGATCCTCGTGAATTAGGGACCCCACCAACCGTGCGAGTCTCCTGGCCAGGATGGTAGTGAGAATCATAGTTCAGCATAGCTAGGGGGCGATAGGAGTCGCAATTATTGTGTGGTTTGTTCGGCTTGAACATGGGAATTATTATCGACTCCTTCATGGTGTTGGGTAGGATCCCATTCTCGTAGGCCTCCTGGTAGACCTCATGGAGGATAGGGGTGAGAGTGGTTTTGTATGTTTTGTAAAATTCAGACGGGAGGCCGTCACTTCCAGGAGCCTTGCAGGTGGCTAGTGATCGAATAGCTTCTGTCACTTCTACGGTGGTGATCTCCCCCTCTAATGACTCCCTCTGTTCGGCATAGATTTTGGGGAGACCTATCTCCTCCAAGGTAGCCTTGATTTCCTCTATGGATATTTGTTCCTCATGGGAATGCAAACTGGAGTAGAACTCAGCAAACGCTGTGTTAATTTCTAGTTGTGTCCTGTGCATTGTCCCATTTTCATCCAGAATCTCTGTTGGGAGGTGTTTGGGGTGTTCACGCCTGCACAGCCAAGCCAGGAGTCTGCCTGGCTTATCGGCCTCCTTGTGTGTCCTGGCCGTGAATGTGGCGAAGTCGAATTTGGCTAGCCTGTCCCAGGCTGATTGGCACTTCTCTCGGATTTCTCTCAGCTTCGCCTCTGCTTTCGGTGTGGCGTTGGAGTTGGTTTCTAGGTGTGTTATCTCCACCTCCCGTTCCTCTAGTTCAGCCTTCAGTTGCCTTTGAATACCGCCGGCTTTTGATATCAATTCACCTCGTGTCACTACTTTCATGGCTTCCCAAAGCGTGCCCTAGCTTGCAACAGAGCCTTTATTGATGTCTATGTATTGCTCTAGTTTTTCGCCAAGGTCCTCTGTGAATTCGGGGTCAGTAAGGGCTGTGGTAGGCATTCTCCATGTAGGGATCGGTGGTCTAGGCCCCCTGAGTTTCCATTGCATAATCAGTGGTGAGTGGTCGGAAATCGACCTGCCTAGGTATGCCGTAGTTTCAGCCATTGGGACTTGTTCTCTGTCTGTGAACAAGTAGACTATCCTCGTGTGGATCTTGTGTGGGGCTGAGTAGTAGGAATAGTTTTTCTCAGTGGGGTGATGCTCCCTCCAGATATCCACAAGATCGAGGTGCACAAGTGTGGTGTTCAGTGCGTGGGTTGTGGCGTTGCTTGGTTGGTGGGGTGGTTCTGACCTATCCATGGAGCCATCTATGACACAGTTGAAGTCGCCTACCCAGATAAAGGTTCCTTCTCTGTGGTGCACCATTTTGGTACACATTGTTTTGAGGTGTGAGGGTATTCTGTGTTGTGGTAGGAATTCACCAGACAGACTGCCACTTGTTTGATAGTACCCCACATTATTATGTACCTGCCTTCCTTATCAGTCTCAAGGCCCTGTAGTTGAAAGGGCACATTCGGATTCACCCATGTGAACACTCCCCTTGCGTATTTGGAGTAAGGTGCTCCCCTTCCGATTCCACCCCATTTTTCTGTCAGTTTGGACATGGTTTCTTCTGTGAGGTGGGTCTCTTGTAACATCGCAATCGAGACCTTTTTTCTGCAGGTTTTCTTCTTAGGTACAAGCCCATCCCCCTCACGTTCCACGTCATTACCTTGAGTTGCGACTCCATTGGGTTAGTGCTTTGGGTCCATCTATCCGGCCCTCACCGGGGTCGTGGTGTGGTCTCGGTCCCGGGCTGCGGAGTCCTGGAGTTGGCTTCCAGGGTCCTCTTGCTCTCAATTCTTGATTCTGACATTTCCTGAGTCTCGTGAGTGTTAGTGGTTTGAAGACTGTGTAACTAATAAAACACTTAACATAACTAGAACTGATGCGCCTAGCGACTACATTTTTCATGTGGTGCTCGGACGCTCTCGCGCCATCTGGAACTATCCGAGTATCGGGCACGAGGTGGGTCGGTCAGGAAACTGGCCTGTCTTGGGCTGTTCGTGGGGGTCGAGCCTGGCGCCTGGCGGGAGTCCGAGCGAGGGCCGCTTCTGTGTGGCCAACTGTTGATTGGATTACCTGCTAGGTTTCTGGTTGCCTTATGTCTGCGTTAGCAGCGTAGGTTCGTAAGTGGTTCGGATTCTCACATTCTGATTTAGGGTTTGTCTTAGTCGTCCTTCTGGGGAGCTTCTTTACATTCTGCACGGTTGTTGTCTTCCAGCCACATGTTGGCGGCTGCTGGGTTCTCCAGGAATATCGCTCACCCTTTGTAAATGACCTTCAATCTTGATGGGTAGAGTAACATGTATTTCAGATTTAAATGTCTGAGTCTTGCTTTCACCGGCACAAATTAGTTTCTTTTCCTTTGAACTTTCTGGGTGTAATCGGGGTAGATAGTTATTTTGGAGTTGCCGTGTTCTATGGGCCCCTCTTCCCTGGAGTGCCTCAAGATGACTTCTCGGTCTTGGAAGTTGAGTATTTAGGCGAATTTGGGGCGAGGGTGTGAGTCGGGTAGGGGCCTCTTCTGGAGGTACCTGTGTGCCCTTTCGACTGTGAATCCTTGAGTTAGTTTCCCAGCCCCTATTTCTTGTTGTAACAGGGACTCTATGTAAGCTGTTGGGTTTGGGCCTTCGCTCCCCTCTGGTACTCCCAGTATTCTGACGTTGCCCCGTCTAGCACAACCTTCGGCCTCATCGGAACGTGCCTCCAGCACAGCCACTTTCCTCTCGAGGTCCACAACCTTGGCCTTCAGGGCTACTGTGTCCTCTGATGTTTCATTTATGGTTGTCTCAGCGGTTGTGACCCTTTCAGTTAGGTTTCGGACATCCTGGCGCATGAGTTGGATGTCTGATCTGAATTCATCAATCTTGGAGTCCATATGTGCCCGCAGCGATGCAATGGCTTCCAGTACCTGGGATTGGTTATCAGTGGGTTCACCCTCTCTTGGCTGTTTAGGTTCCGGGGTGGAAAGGCGGGTTTGCACAGGGGTTTTCGCTTTGGTAGAGACATACGTGTCCATGGTGACTGGTTTCCCTTTATTCCTGGTGGCCATGCTGAAGTTTTAATGGTGTGTTGCTCAGCTTACTTTGGGGGCAGGGTGTATAGGTCTCCGGTGAGGATCTGGGTGGATTCGAGGTTGAGCGGGTGGGCCCGACCAATATTATAGTGTCCTTCATTTGTTGGGGATGGGGGCAGGGTTGTGGCCCCCAGTATGAGTAGCACGTTTGTTTGGGTGTCAGAGAGCCCTCACCCTGCACCCTGTTACGCTGTTTGTGGTCCCCAGATTGGTAAGTCTCTGTATTAAGTGGCCAGAGGGGGCTGGTGCTGGGTACCCACTGGTCAGTTTCTGGGGGAGACACTTGCTGTGTTGGTGGTCTTTGACACTCCCCCCGAATCTATGGGAGGTGCAACAGCTAATGTGTTGTCCCCGCTGTCCTCCTCACCTTTGGTTGCTCGTCTCTGCTTCACCGCGGCTGGGTAGTTCAGAGGCAGGGAGGAAAGGCCGGCTCTGTGCTTCATTTATTGATGTGCGTTTCCTCGTGTCACTCCTCACTCCGGGTTCCTGTGATAACTTCTCCCTCCGGGTGTATCCCGGCAGTGTTGGGACGGGGTCTCGGGTGGATGTTTCCGGCCTCTTTGAGCTGCACCCACCGGCCTCAGTTCGTGTGCGGCATCGAGTTCCCCCAGCAGCCCGTAGCTCGGCGGGGTCGCCTCGGGTGGGCAGCACCAGTATTTGGGCACACCCACACGGGAGATCAGGGTCCAGTGTGATCGCGGCTCTCTGCAGTTGCGCCGTACGGTGTCGCTTCCCCGGGGGGCCTCGCAGTCACCGGCGGGCCGCCATCTTGGATGCGTGTCAATGCGGGAAGGGGGGGATCAGCTCGAGTGCAGTCCCGCCAATCCTGGAGATCTGATTTTTCAGCGGATCGATCGGATTGTGTTGGGGTCTGCTTCAGCTGCCCTCGTAGCTGTTTTACACCGACGAAGGTGTGATTTTAGCTGGCAATAAGGATCTAGAAACGGCGCCTCGGCCGGAGCTCGGCAAGTCAGCCTCTACTCGCCATGAGCTCCAGGCCACGCCCCCGGTAAATCTTTTATGATTATTGTTCGTATTCTTGTAACAATACTGCCCCAAGGAATATTGTTTGTAACAGTATATTGTTCTCTCTCCCCTGTAGTGATGAAGATGACCCAGGAGCACGTGTTGGAGAAAACAGTCTTCTCCGGATGCCCCCCACCACTGGTAAGTAGGCAGTTTCAGAAGCTGCACCAAGTTCGTGAGTAGAAGTCTATGCGACCGCTCACTGTGTGTCTCTTATTCCCTATGTAGGCGTTGCATGTTGGCAATGGCCGGAGAGCGGTGTCCGACTCCTACTGGCTGCCGGAGATGAAGATTTGTTTGGAGGCTGCACCCAGATGAAGGCCCTGTGTTGGTGGAATTTGGAACAGGTAAGGATGCTGGACGGTACCTGCAGAGGATTCCGGAAGACAGGTAAGATGAAGCCAGCTGCGGCAGAGTCGGGAGCAGGTGACAGCACTTCCAGTGATGGTGTGGCCTCAGGTAAGGCGTGCGTAGTGACTGTAGAATGGAAGCTGATGGCGGTGCTTCCGGCGATGGTGTGGTTTCAGGTAAGACTTGCGCAGCGACCGCAGTGTTTGAAGCAGATGGCAGTGTTTCCTGCAATGGTGTGGCTGAATCTAGGTAAGATGGTCGAGGTATCTGGAGACTGCAGATACACATGTTGAGCCAGGTAGGTGCTGGAGGGTTCCGGAAACTGAAGGCGCACGTGCTGAATCAGGTAAGAGTCTTCTGAACGGCGGTAAGCGTTACTCTGCACTCAGCAAATTAACGCGAAGTGCCAGTATTCGGGTGGTGCCGGCTTATATAGCCTGGCCCCAGCCACTCCCATTAGGCCCCGCCTTGTGGCCCCACTTTGCTCCTCCTTCAGTCTTCTGCACGTGCCTTTGGTGTTCTGTGTGCCATGCACACTTTGAAATGAGCTTGGTGCCATAGGCGCCAAAACAGAGTCCATTGGGACCATGCATGAAGTGAAGCACTGGGTTCCTGCCCAGTGGCCATGACAGCACTTCCCTTCAAGGCCCCTCTTACGGTGGGTATTCCCTCCGGTCCCGGTTTGGTGGGGTTATGCCGGTGGAATTGACTAATGAGTCATGGGGCATGGACAAATTCAGCGGGTTCCTATGTACGATCCTGAGGCCCATAGCCCTCCCAATCGATGAGATAGTAGAGTTTTGAACGTATTTTCTTAGAGTCCAGGATGTTCTTTACTTCATATTCAAGTTCACCGGCGATGATCTCCGGTTCCGTTGGTGTTGGAATTCGACTGTCCTGTCCACTGGCTTTAGAAGGGAGACGTGAAAAACTGGGTGGATTTGCATGTTGGGTGCTAAATCCAATTTCATGGCCGCAGGATTTATGACAGCCTTAATAGAATATGGTCCCAAGTATTGTGGTTGAAAGGCACAAGGTCATTTTAATGTTTTTGGTGGCCAACCATACCTTATCCATGACATGATATTGTGGAGCCTCCCTTCTGTGCCAGTCTGCAAATTTCTTTTGCTGCTCCTTGGCTCGCTTTAGGTTTTCACTGGCTTCTTTAAGAGATTGAGTAATTATTTTATGCATTGACGTAACAGCCGGCATCTCTAACTCGTCCAGGGGGTCAAAGGAAGATGTCCTTGGGTGCCGACCGTTCATTGTGTAAAACAGGGTCTGTCCAGTGCTGGTATGAATTGAGTTGTTGTAGGCAAACTCACTTAACCAGAGAATGTTTTTCCAGGAGTCCTCTGTCTGTTGTAACATGCATCTCAGATATTGTTCGAGCGTCTGATTCATCCTCTCTGTTTGACCGTCAGTTTGGGGATGGTGACTCATAGAAAGCCGAAGGTCAATTTGGGCTAGTTTACAACACCTTCTCCAAAAGGCTGAGACGAACTGGGATCCCCTGTCAGAGACCAATACGGATGGGAAACCATGCAGTCGGACAAGCTTGTCAAGGGTTTTGACCCATGTTGAATCAATAGACTGGGTAGATGTGGGGATGAGCTGTCGCCGCCCACATTTGCGCCAGAATCCTGGAGTACCGCGCAGTTTTGTGCACAGCAAAATGGTCCCCTGACCTGCCACCCACCAGTGCGAGCGTGAGGGGCCATGAGTGCCATGAGTGAAATGTGTGCCAAAGGAAAAACAGCAGTGGCGGTGGCTAAAATAAAAAATAAAAAATGCTTTGAAATCACCTTTGTTTCTCTGAAATGCAAGCTAAAAATGCCTATTTTAAACATTGCAAGATATTCAAAAAACTCAATGAACACCAGCACATTTGGCAGAATGTAGTCTTGTGTGCATACAAAATCTGGAAAGAGAATGAGCCCAAAACAATGTTTATAACAAAACTGGCTGAGCTGTGGATGTCAGCAACTGAAGTGAAATTGGACTGAAAGACACTAAAATCTAAATGTTTAAAATAAATGAGCGACCTACTGTTGAGTGTCACATAGTTTGCAACTGTTGAAATGTCATATTTTTGAACTTAGAATCAGCGTTCTAGCTGCATGTGTAAAAATTGTCAGTTTAATTTGAATGTAGAAAACTGGGAACTAAAGTGACATTTAGCTAAAGCCTGGCTTGAAGAGAGTGAATTCTGCCTGGCAACTACCCCCGACAGGAGTGAAACTTGCTCAGCCACTCTTCCCAGGCCTGGCTGCATTCTGCTGCCCCTGCCAAAAGGAGATGACACCTCTCTGATTGAATTAGGGGAGGAGCACCCGGGGACTACAGGAAACTAAACAAAGCACTGTCCCTGGCTCAGGCAAATGTTATATTAGGGGGGTCGTAAATGGCTTCCTCTTGGAAGGAGAAGTGGGAGGAGCACTGCATCTGTGAGCAAGCTGGGCTTGGAGGAAGTGGATAAACCAGAAATTCCACCATGTGCTTTGGAAAACCACACCCCTTTGGGGCCAGAGCATAATTTTAAAAAGATGGATAATTCATAGTGCGGACTTAAATTATATAAATAACATCATCATTGTGGTGATTTTTCTGTGCACATTTTAAGAGGTGTTAGGACCCTGTGGTATGTTCTTGGGGATAGTAGTGGAAAAAAGGTTGTTACTCCAAATGTATGCATGTTAAAAATCTGACACTTTATCATCTGAAACCCATATCCCTGGTGCACATTTGTGTAAAATCTGGAAAGGTTTAGAGGTCGTGATCTGGATGAAAAGGGCAGAATTCTGTCATAAGTGGACACAACTTCTTACAAAGACAGGGATCGGATGGTTTAGTGATACAGAAAATATGTTAACTGGACGTATAATATTAGAAAAATGGTACATAGATAAATATGTATTTGGATCAGAAATAGATTTGTGTGCAATTTGACAAGGGGAGGACCCTCTGCCCATAAACCTACCTCATCACTCTGACTCACAACCCAGTTCCCCCAATCAAGGGAGAGAGGAGGAACTGGCCAATGATAAATTGAGAGGGCTGGGCATAGAAGATGAGCCGACCCTCCCACTTTCTAAACACATAAAAAGAGCCACTGGAAGCCAGATAGGACTTTTCTTTTTCACTTTCTGCGGAGCATTTTGACAGACAACTCCACATCCTGGTTTCAGACTTCAGATCCAGAAACTCCAAGAACTCTAGAACCCAACAGCTGAACTCCTATCAGCAGGCCTTCAAAACCTAGCAACCAAACCAACCTATTCAGACAGCCGGGCTGAGCTGTCTGATTCTGGCTAAAACCCTTTGCCAGAAACACCCAGAAAGCAGAGCTGTACCCGGAACCAGAGACCAGACCTCCGTGCAGTGCCAAGATCTTTTGTCAGAACCAGAGATCCAGACCGCTGTGCAGCGCCGCTAGCAGAGCTGACCCAGATCACTGTGAGCAGAACCAGGCAGAGATCGTCCGTGGCGAGAGAACCGCCAGGAGTCCAGTCCAACCGGTTGACCCGATCCATGACAAAGTCGCATTCCTGTCCAAAATCTAGTGTGAGTACCCAGCTAGCACTGTGCCAAAACCAATCTCTTATTTTAAAATAATCTAATCCAAACTATTTTAACCTATTAGAACTGCCTCCTAGAATCGTGTCATTCTGTCATCTTTAAAACTGAAAACTGTCATCTGTCATTTTGAAACTGTGATTTCATTTCTGAAAAACTACCTTCACAAAATCGTCCGTATCTCCAGAACGTTTGTGTCATATTAAAGCTAAGATTCTAAGCTTTCCAACAAACCTACTTGCTACCCCTTATAGTGCCTCCATAATTGCGCTCGACGCACGCAACTAAATTGCTGTGATTTGACATTTTGCTTAATTTCAGCCACGTGTAAAAATATTTGTCCTTGCTTTCCTTTGCTAAAATTCGTTTGCAACCTGACAATCATTCATAGAGCATTGCTAAAGTGATCCTGAACTAATACAAAGTAGCTGTCACCCACCCTGAACCTCTAGAGGGAATTAATATCATTTTAGCACATTTCTCACTTCATTGTCATCACATCCAAAGCATTTTGGGCCTGTGTTTAAAACTTCTACCTGTTTTCCTCTAAGCTTGCTAGGGGGGGAACTGAATTATATTTGATTGCATTCCTGAGAACTGTGTGCTTTCATCCCATCTCTTTACCTTGCATAGAGGAGGGAGGGGTGAATTGTCAAAGAAAAGTGATTACATTGTCTTTTGTTGAAGTCATATCAAGTTTATTTTCTGTACTGCATTTTCATTCATCATTGCATTGTCCTTGAAGCCATAAAAGCATGCTCAGCTACTTTATCCTCTCCATATCACTTCTAAGCCATCAAAAAGAGTGTACCACTGTAACATTATCCGTTGTTGATCACTATCATCTTCACAAGTGTGCTATCAAATATAAATTTACTATAAAAGTGTGATATATACATATATTGTTTAATTTTCAAATAAACCTTTTAATTTGCAAAACAAACCTACTTCTTGGCTCAGTGGGGTCAGGGGGATTCTAAGAGAGGGGTGTTATATAATGGTTGTCATTCAGAGTAAACGAACTGGACATACAAATATATCAATAAAGGCTTCCATCAGCATCCCAGACTAGGCATTGATTTAGCTGTAGTGTTGAATGGAAGTCGCTTACAAAGTGGGGGCTCGTCTAGGATTCTGGATTAGATCTATCACTTGTGCAGATTAATACAGTGTGCCAGCTGGCAGGATACATATCCGGTTAGATCACCATGCTGTGTTACGCTGTAAAGCACTCCTCAAAGGAACGCTCTAAGGAAACAGTCTGTTTTGCAAAATAAAATACAAACTTCTGTAAGTCAAGAAGGAACTCAAATTCCAGAATGACGACACTGGTAGACATCAAAATAGCCAGAGAGCACTTCTTACATAAGCTATTTGTGAGAGGTGAATGGACTGAGCAGGGCCAGGATGCATGGTTGCAGGCAATCACACAACAGGTCACTGCAACTGTGTTAGATATCTGGAGAGATCAGGGTCCCTTACATGTGGCCCTGAGTGAACTATACATGGCTCCTAAAGCTAAAGATGAACACGAAAAGATGGTTAGGATAGCGGCATATTTGTATCTATATATGGGAGCCATGCAGGACAAATGTGCTGAAGGCCAAGATCTGGCAAATAGGCAACGGATCGTGTTAGAGAAGGCCCAATCTGACCTGGTCTCTTCTGAGCAGAGGATGCACAGAAGCCAGGAGTCAGAAAATGAGAGCAGACCGTATCTCATTAAAATCATAGAGGACATGTGTATCCTGCAACAGGAAAAGTCTGACCAGGATACCAGATTTCTGGCCTTGCAGAAGGAGTACCAAGAAGGTTTGGACTCCCTACTGCAGAGCCAGAAAAAGCTGGAGCAACAATTAGATTTCAATAGGGCATGTGCTGAGCAGGTAGTTCCCTGCAAAACCACCTAGATAGGGAAAAGGCAGAGATGCAGACTCTTAGTCAGGAAAGGGACACCTTAGGCCAGGAAGTCTGCCATTTAAAAAGAAAAACTGAAGAAAATCACTTGGCCCTCCAGGGGCTGGGTGACCTCCAAAAAGAGCATCAGAACTTGTTAGAGCACACCAGGAGGGTGGAAGATGCTCTGGCAAGAAAGGAGAAGGCCAGTAGGGATGGGACTCAGGAGGTAACCCTCCTGCAGCAAAGACTGACCCAGTACTCCAGGACCAATCAGGAGGCACAGAGAGAGAATGAGGCTCTCTGCCAGCACAATGATAGGCTCCAGCAACAGGTAGCCATGCAGGAGAGACTGATAGAGTCTAGTAAGGCCTTAACTGAGGAACTGAAGGCGCAGGCTCTTGCATTGCAACAGGGAGCAGGGGCTGATAGAGATGAGGTTCGCTGGGAAAGGGAAATGCCCAAGCATAACCTCAGGAGCCCTAGTACCAGAGGCCGTCATCTCTCCCAGTCCCTGGACTCTGCCACCCCCATTTCCCCTGGCGCACATGAGCACAGGGCCACAGGGATGGCAGATTACTATCTAGCCAAAAGGATGGGGCTCATAGGCCAGTACCACCCAGGAATGGATGGGCGGGCATCCGGGTATGGGCACCTAAGTACAGTACAATTTAGTGGGGAACCCCAGGAGAGTAGGCCCACTAGGGGCATCGTGAAAACCTCTGCCCAGTTAGGTCAGTGGGGGGTACCCATCAAATCCTGGTAGCAAGGAGGGATCTGAAGACTCCTCTGAGAGTCACAGGACACAGGAGACCAGGTCCCCACATTCTACAAGCTATTCCCAGGCTCGCAAAATCCGGGGAAACCTGGAAGATCAGACGGGCACCACTGGGAGCAGTGCTTCTGAATCAGAGGATGAATGGACTAGGGTTACCCGAACCAAAAAGGCCAATAAGGTGAAAAGGGCCTTGCTTAAGGACCCTTTAAATGAGATTAAGGCAATCAGGAGTGTCATCACGCCTTATCATAAGAACGCCAAGTATTCTGTTTGGGAACACTTGGAGCTCTATGAGCAAATGATGGAGACTTTCCATTTGAAGGACAGCAGTAGCTGCATCCTTTCTTTGCGGGGCTGGAGGACCAAAACCATTCAAGATGGTCCACATATAGGGCGGCCATCTTGAAACATTTTTCTGTACATAGAAATCCCCAAGAGGCTCGCAAGGCAGCCTACAATTTGCAATGTGGGGAGGATCAGGCCCCACAAGAATTTGTGCAAGAATTGAAGCGTGCCTTTGCGCAGACCACCAGAAGGGTGCGCACGGACAGCAGAGACTTCATCAACACATTTTTCCATGCTCTTCCCAAGTACATAATGACCCAGTTCGTGAAAGATTTTCACGAGAAAAGATCTTTAGACTGGGTCATTGAGCTAGCCACCCAGATCTATGAGGTGCAGAAGCCCATAGAAAATAAAAGTAATGCGCAGAAAAACCCCAAAACCAACAGCACCCCTGCTGCTGCCAAGGTGGCGGAGGTAAAGGTTGCCCACGTTTTAGATTTGGAGATGGGGGGGCCTAAAAACCTGCCTGCGCAGAATAACTCTAACACCAGAAGGTCCTCGGGCCAGTCACAGACAGGGAGTCAAGGAGGTAGTCCCACAAATGGGGTCCCTCGCTCCCCTGATTATGTAAGTCCCCGCTACAAGGGAAACCGACCCATCGTGGGTTATGTGTGGACTCCTCCAGCCCAAAGGGGGGGATCCAGCCAAATGCCTAACTCGGGGAACTTCCCTCCTAACTTCCCCCAGGAGGGCAGAAATTCACCAAACACTGGGCAGAACTTTTTTCCCAGGTATCCACCCAATTTCCAACCCCAAAACCATCCATCCTTCTTTCCCCAATTCCCTGAGCCCAGACAACCTAATCCGAGAGAGGGGAGGCCAAGGGTGGAGGGGTACCCAAATCTTCCCAACCCAGGGTATTACCAGAGAAGGGATAGCTACCCTTCCCGGGATCAGCCCAGGGGAGAAAACAGAACCCTGTATCAGCCTGAGCGGGTTTCCCAACTTGAACGTCAGGTCCACAACATGGCACGGGATCTGGGTCACATGCTGAGGGCGCAACAGAACCCTCAGATGAGCATGCCACCACAGAATGCCCCAAACTCTGGGCCTGGTGCTCCAGAACAATGACGGGGGCAGCACCCCGATAACCCACCGGTTCCCAGGGAGGAGGTACAAGGGTGAAGTGGGAGAATGGAAGAACAAGCTCCCGCCAATCCCCTCTCGCGCTTGGCCTAGAGGATCGCGGCCTAGACACCCGCCACGAGAGGAGTTTGCCTATCTACCAGATGACCAAATACCCTGGTACAGGAACATACGGATGTGCCCACCCACCTGCCCAGCAGCCCGACCTGCCCATGCCGACACCTGCGGCATAGATCAACTCGACTAAACCAACACGTCGTTAGAGATGCCATGACGACCTAGCCAACGGTCAGCACGCCTGTGCAAAACATATACACCGGACACTCCCACACCAATCCACACGAAGAACATACTCAGTGCTATGACGTAGGCGACGGACACACCCACGGACGTGCATCTTTATTATTTTCCACATAGGCTCTCAAAATGCAGAAACGCAAGACGCTTAATGAACTTATTTAAAAAGGCTTGCTCACTCTTCTTCTAAAACCATGTACCATAATGAAGAATATAACGAAGACACGATACTGGGGATAGAGCAATATGATACCGTAACCTAAAGCGCAGTGCACCAACGGTTCCACCTATGCACTAGGCCCAAGTAGGCCGCAAGCAAAAGCTTCCATGAACGTTAAATAAGCAAGAGCTCAGTTGCTGACCCTGCAGAATGAGCTCGGTGAAAGCACACAGCTAAGGGTACAATGTTGCAGTCTCGCACATCGCGAGCCGACGTCAAGGTCGCACCTGCAAACTAAACCAGGCACACAGTGGGAAAAACAATATTAATTGGGCAGAATTCTGTCTCAAACACGGTCGCACCTCACGTGACCAAGCCAAACCTGACAGGATGCCAAAGCCAGGGGAAAGAGATGCGTGAATCCCACGTTTCAAGACACAGGCAGATACAAATAAAAGACTCAATGGACATCTGCGACAGTGGGAGTAGTCGCCTTCCAGCATATGAATAAATCCTCACATTGTCTGCACCTACCCATAGTGAAACATTGTTGCAAATGACAAGTACACCGCGAGCTGGGAACAGCGATGGTCCCAGACTGGGAGGCTCGCGAGCGGACCAATCAGAACATGGGGCTTTTATCACTGACGCCATTAGCATTGACCTATCCCCAGGGGTCTTCATGTAACAATTTTCATGTATCAAACTGAAGGGACAACCCAAGTATATCACCTGACTAACCCTCAACCACTAATACCGTTCTCTATACGTATGCTATACTAACCCTACCACTCGAGTAACCAATCCAGAGTGGAGATAGGTTTTTTGCTAACTTTCTAAGGTGACGCAAGTAGCGCGTCATACTAAGGTAAAAAGGGCCTGCGAGCCCCACGATTGTGTGTGTGTCAGGACGGACGCGTACGATCCTTGACCCATCCCTGCCGTTTTGTCTAATAAACAGCAGAATCACCTTGCTTCTTGCGTGTGTCTCATACTCTATCTCTTTTGGGATATACGGGAGGAGTTGGGGCCTCCCTGCCCGGAGGTCTGCGGACGGCCCGGCCGACCCCGGCAGAATTTCCCCCCGACAAGTTGGAGGCACTGCTGAGATCTGTTTAGGATCTGCTTTTTATTTTTTATTTATCCAGGTACTCCCGTTGCGAGGAGGTCCGGCGGCGCGGCCCCCTCTGCCGCTGCCCCCTTCTGAGGACTACAGGACCATCGTGGAACTGCGAGAAGACCGGACAGCGCAATCCGGATATTGGCTTTCGGGAGCCGGTTGAGAAGTATCCCGCCTGCGGTTGGCGAGTGTCCAGACGTGGTCCAGACGAGGGGAGGTGGCGAGCCGCTTGGAGGGGTGCACGCAGTCGAGCGGCCCCGCATCAAGAGAACTTGGTGAGCATGCCACGCACAACAAGCAATGTGACATTGTGAGGGAGGGGGGAGGAATTGAATACGGGAGAGGGAGGTGTTGCACAGGTGCGCGGCGAAGGTTTGACAATTTAGTGTTGGCAATGAAATGAATGGTAGCCGAACGAGTGCGAGAGCAGTCGGCTACGTTACGCGAGAGAGGGGGGCGGAGCACGAAAACATCACGTGCGGCCGCTCGTAGACACTGATTGGCCTGGGTCGCGACTACGTGTAAGGGTGTGTGTGTGTGTGTGGTTTCCTACGATTTGGCATTTATTGATCAATGAGTAGATGAGGATCCCTATTGTTCGAGCAAGAAACTCGATAGGTAGATGACGTTTCCCTGTAGGCGGTAGCTAGCTAGTTGCCCAATACGGAAGATAATTGGCTGGTTAAGCCCTCCTGTCGAGGGGCGTATCACACGCGAGGCGACGCAGCGTGCGCAGTCCGATTATATATTGTTGATTACCTTGTTCCAGGCGTGACAGGAAGACAGCTGTGGGGTTAACGGGGGTAGGGTGCAAGTGTATTAAGAACTTACTAATAATTTGAAGAGATCGGTGACGTCACCAGCAGGGCTTTCATAGGATATCCCGAACACAAGGCATCTTCCTTTCTGAGAGTGGTGGGGAAGAGAATTGTGGTAAGGGAGTGGAAACGGAGATAAACGGTAATGAGTTGATCGGGGGAAGGCGAAACGGGGGACGTGGCTGCGCACGGAGAACGCCGGCCACGGCAAGTGTAGAAGAGGGAGGAGGAGCAAATGAAAATAGGACGGCTATATAAGAACGTCACAAGGGGTACGCAGCCGCAGGGGTCTACGTGCGCCTCGGCCGCAGGGGGCCGTAAGGGTGTTCTATAAAGGAAGAAAAGAAAGAAAAGAATATACAAATGTAAATACTATATTTTAATAATTTTCCTCAGCGGACTATCGCAAGTCCCCAAACTTACGGGGCCAGGTAAAGGTAGAAGGCTGTGTATCGTAAGTGTTAGTAAAGTAATAACTACCAGATAGGGGAAAGATAACGAGTGGAGCGCTACTATGTCATACGGGGCAGGATCGGGAGGGTGGGGGAACACCCTCACTACCCCACTACAACACATATGTAAAACACTGTCACCCCATAGGGAGAAACTGATCAGATATAGCATAGAATGGACACAGGGGACGGACAACAAAATGACAACACCATGGCCGCCTAACGGTAGCTTTGATCCATATACCCAACATTCACTATTAAACCATCTGCATAACACATACAAGGGGAAGAAGTTGGCACACCACGTGGAGGTGTTTAACTTATGGAGGATGTTCCAGGGGTCCCGACCAGGATCAAATGGAATGTTCACTGTGGGGGAAACACCGGAAGAAAAAGAGATCAAGGAGGAAGGAGAGAATGGGGAAAAGGAGAGTGAAGGCCCAAAGAACACGGGGAACGGACAAGAGGGAGGAGAAAAGAATGACAACCCAAAAGAAAATGAAATAAAAAAGGAACAGAGCGACGATATAACCCTAGCAAAAGTAGTGAAAACAGAGGGAGGGGGGTTGTACCCTCTAAGAGAACTAGGAGAAATAGGAAGAGAACAACTAAGGGCGGCTAAGGGGTACTCGAACCCGACATACAGCCCACCACCATATGCAGTGACAGGTGTCCACAAGGGAGGGGGGCGGACTAGTACGACGGGATCAGCCTATAGGAAGATGCCAGAGGGGGAGGGGAGGACTGGAGAAGAACAAACTGAGGAAATAGGACATGATGAGTGGGTAGCTGCGCAGATACTATTAAAATTACGAGGTGCATTAACAGGAGAAGAGAGGGAGATAGTGAGGAAAATGGACGAGGATAATACCAGGGAGAGTGACATGAGGGGGGAAGAGCTGATACGACAAAAGGAAGAGATTTTGGAGGAACGACTAGCAGAGCTAAGGGATGAGCAGAATGAACTAATCAAACAGCTCGAGAGGGAGGAAAAAGAGAGAGCAAGGGAAAGGAAAGAAGGTAGGACCGAGTTGGAAAGAATAAGGGAACGAACTGAGGAGCAAAGGAGAGAAGCCGAAAGGGTAAAAGCAGCCGCAGAAAGGGTATCAAGAGCAGTACTACGAGAGAGGAAAAAGGAAGAAGAAGAGAAAGAAAAGGAAATGGCCATGTTGAAGAAGAGATTACTATCAGAATCGACTAGGAAATACGAAGAAGGAAGGGTGATAGAGAGTATATTAGAACGGGAGAGGGTGAGATGGGAAAGGAAGAAAGAGGATGAAAGGGCATTGGGAAAGATGAGTAGTGAAGTAATGGAGGAATTAAAAAGGAAAAGGGAGGAAATTGGTAGAGAGATGGAGGGGAGAAATAAAGGGGAAAGCAAAGATAGGAGAGGGGAGAGTGAACAAAGGAGGTATGTATATAGAGATACAGAAGTAGCCACAACATCAGCACAAAGGGGAGCGGTTGGTAAAGGAGAAAAGGGAGACACGACCTCATAGACTTAAAAACAGTAACGATCAAGGGGAGAAAGACAGAGTGGGGGCCGCCACATAGAGATGACTTTTGTAGTGAGGAAGAAGAAGGAATGGAGAAGGAAGGAAGAAATAGTGACAGGGAAAGCCTAGATAAACTATACACCACTCGGACCAATACAGACTCACCATGGATCTGTATGAGAAGGGATGAACTGGAAAGAAGTGAGGAGGAAGAGCGAGGAATAGCGGAAAGACAGACACTTGAAGCCACACCATCACCATCCCACCCTACATGGTCAACCACCTCACGCTCACTACGTACAACCAAACTCGCGCCCTTCACAAACGAAATGACACCCTATGTAAGTAGGCTTAGAGACCTCCCTAGACGCAGGCAGGAAGAACGAATACACACGCCCACATTAAATACAGGAAATGATGACAGAAGGGGAAAAAATGGAGAAGAAAGAGTTACGAGCAGGGGAACCACAGACGACATTGACGATGTAAGAAAGACGGAAGAAGAGGAGGGGTGTGGGGACTCAATTTTATGGAACCCAAGGTATATAACGAGACGCAACTTAATGCCACTTCTGGAGAGGGGAGGGGTCAGACCACAATACGTCCCTTGGAAGCATACAGACAAAGAAAATATAAAGTGCAGGCTCCCATCATTAAGTGGAGGTGCGGGTAAATGGATATATGAAATGGAAAAACACACCGCAGGACAGAAACTGGCAGTGGGGGATGTAAAGGGCCTTCTAATATCTATATTAGGGGATGCAGCGGATGACATTTGGAAGAGAGCGGGATTCACTGGGGTAACCATAACCAACACCTCGCACGATGGGGCACCATTCGCAAACTGCAGACATGCACTATGGCAGGCACTAAGGGTACAGTACCCAGACACATCAGACATAGGAGCAATTACCTCACGCAAGATGCGTGAGAACGAAGATCCTGTTGATTATATCCAGGAAATTCAAGAGAAGTGGCGCATGGAAACTAGAGAACAGTGGGAAAAAACACCAGCAATATTCTATCATATACTAGTACAAGGGCTCCCAGAAGGAGTTAAAAAAAAACTGAAGAAAGTGGTGGGAATGGAAGCAAAAGCATGGCCAGAAATACAACTGACAATAGTACATCATTGTAGGACATTGCAAGGTAAAATGAAACAAAAGGAAGAGGACAGGAAAACGGAAGAGGCTAAACTAGTACAGAAAAAACTTACTAAATATACAATGGAAGGGGCACTAATAACTACACCTACAACAATGACCCAAAGCCCCACACAAGTAATGGCTGCACAAGATCCCTCCCAAGTACCATCCTCACAGACTATAACACCACAGGTGCCGCCACTCCAACCATACACGACCAACATGGGAGGAGGATACTCAATGCCAGGAGCTGGGTATTATAATTACAACAGGGGAAGAGGAGGAATAATGAGAGGGAGAGGATACGGATATAACACACAACAACAGGTGGGCGGACTTAGAAATGCCTACCCCACCGGGCAACCAGTATACCAGGACAACACAGGAGGCTTCCCATGGCAGAGTAGGGAACCACCGATGTGTTGGAGTTGTGGATTAGTAGGACACATGTCACGCACGTGTAGAGTAAGACCAGGAACACCATCATGGAGCGAGCAGGGACAACTAAGGCCCACACAGGAACAGCAGGAGATACAGCAACAACAGACGTTGCAACAGGGAAATGAACAGCAACAACTAGTAACACAACAACAGCCACAGGCATTTTCACTGCCACAACAACAGGTAGCGACAATACAACAACCCCAAGCACAACAAACACAACTGGGTAGGGTGACATTACTAGGACACAACCCTTACACAGGAAACGGTCAATCGTTATACCCTCAATAGGACAGCCCACAGACGGCCTTGGTGTGTCCCATCCTGTCAGTAACCCCTAATAGTGCGGAGGAACCACGCATAGAGGTAACAATAGGTGACAAAAAATTATCATTCCTTGTTGACACCGGGGCGACCTGGTCTTGTATAAGGGAAGGTAAGTTTAAGATGTCAGGCGAAGCTATGAACACCCAAGGATTCTCTGGGGCTAGGGGGTTGGTTCCCTTTACTGATAACATTCCCTTATCAATAGGGGATTACGACATGTCAGTCCCACTTTTATATTCTAGCGCCTCACCAGTAAATATACTGGGGAGAGATATCATGAACAGGTTGAACATGACGATCTCCTTTACGGAGGACGGCATAATTTGCTCTACTCCAGGGATTAACATGCTCACAGCACAACAAATCATGCAAGCATACTGCGGACAGACAGCAATTAGGGCTGAGCCAGTAGATGGTGAACTATTCCAGTACGGGACAGACATGGCATTTGCATGGATGCCAGGGATAGAAGGAAAGATCTGGAGGAGGCCAGCAGCCTATTTGTTCAGACCAGAAACACCAGCAAATGAACAAGAAGGAAAGGTGATTTTAGTGGACATAGAAAGCATTATAGCAACAGCTGATTACATTGCGGTGCATGCCCAGGACAGAGAAGGAAGAGCATGGAGGGCAGTGATAGCACTAGCAGAGGGATGTAGACTCACCCAGGTGTCAGATGAGGAACTGTTCTCAGAAGAAAAGGAGGAAGGTGAAATGATGTTTATGATGAGTGTGGAAATATGGCTAAGAGTAGCGTACAAGCAAGTGGCACAGAAAATGGCAATGGCACTTGAGGCACCCACATCCACCCCAGTTCCCTTCTTTAAGGAGGATATGTCAAAAGTACCCACATCATTATGGACTACCAGCCCCTACGACATGGGGTGCATAAAAAGTATAGGGGGAGTAAGGATAAAATTGAAAAAAGGTGCAATGCTCCCCAGAGTGAAACAGTACCCACTATCAAAAGAGGCAGATGAGGGTATATATGACACAATAACGGCCCTTATAAATAATGGCATATTGGTCCCCTCAGAGTCACCATGTAACACGGCTGTATACCCGGTGCGCAAGGCTAAGGGAGGGTCTTGGCGCTTCATACAGGACCTCAGGCCCTTAAACAACATAGTGGAAGCAGAATACCCCATAGCTGCAAACCCGGCCACAATATTGTGTGGCATTCCAGCAGAAGCACCACGATTTACAGTGATCGACCTTAAAAATGCTTTTTTCTCAATACCATTGCACCCAGACTCACAAGATCTGACAAGCTTTACTTACAGAAACACAAAGTGGAAACACACCAGATTGCCACAAGGGTACTGCGAATCACCCTCAATATTCAACAGAGTAATACAGATGGATTTGGGTAACATTGCAGTAGAAAGCACAGTGTTGCAGTATGTCAACGACATAATAATTTGCAGCACAAACGAAAAAACATGCAAAGAGGACTCATTAAAGATGCTGACAATATTGGCTGAAAAAGGTTACAAGGTAGACATGGAAAAGTTACAGTACTGTCAGGAACAGGTACTTTACATTGGTCAGCTGATATCCCAACATGGAAGAAAGATTGCACCACAAAGGGCACAGGCCATTTCAAAAACACCAGTGCCACAAACAGTGAGGGAACTGCAACAATTCCTAGGTTTGTGTAACTACTGTAGAGCATGGGTATTTGATTACAGCTCATACATAGGACCCCTGCTTGAGGCGTTAAAGGAAGCTAACAAAGGGGAGAAAAAGTTGGGGTTGACAATGGAAATGGATGAGGCTTTTGATGAACTAAAAGATGCGATATCAACTGCTCCGGTACTGGCAACCCCAGACTATGAGCGACAATTCTTTATATTTCCACATTGCGACTCAGCAGTAATGAAAGCAGTGTTGGCTCAAAAAACAAGCATGGGCTACAAACCAGTTGCATTTTACAGCGGCCACTTAGATCCTGTGATGTTAGGTCATTTCCCTTGCGAACAAGGTCTCGCCGCAGCTGCTTTTGCGGTAGAAAAAGCGTCAGCGATCACCATGGGGTGCCCAACCACGCTATTTGTGGAACATGCACTATTTGCTATATTGAATAAACCTAAGTCCACCCTAACCACGCAAAGGGCATCAGGCTATGAGATCATCTTATCTGGAGCTGAACTATCAATTGTTAGAGTAGCACGGTCAACCCTGCAAGGTTTTTAGCAGAAGTAATTGAGGAAGGAGATTATGCACACGATTGTACACAAATAACTGAAATGTACTCATGTACTAGAAAGGTTGAAGAGAACGCACTAGAGGGTGGTGAGCTACTGTTCATTGATGGGTCATCAACAATTGACCAAAGGGATGGCATAAGGAGGACTGGGGCAGCGGTGGTAAAAATGATGGAGGTACCGGTGTGTGTGGCAATAAAATGTGTACAACTACCACAGCATTACTCTGCCCAAGCAGCGGAGTTGGTCGCACTGATCTTGGCGTTACAGGAAAGCTTTGACAAACGAGTGACCATATATTCTGACAGCGCATATGTTACGTCCACTGTCCACTCAGGGCTGTCGAAATGGAGAAGAAGAGGGTTTAGAAGAGCTGACGGCACTCCAGTGCAACATGCTCTCTTATTGGCTGAACTAATTGAAGTTATAAATGACCCCCAAGAATTAGCTTTGGTCAAATGTACCGCACACACTAATGGTGAAGACCACATTTCGAGAGGGAATGCAGCAGCAGACGCACATGCGAAGTATGCTGCATATTTTGGTGAGATATGGAACCCCCCAGAGTCAGAGAGAGGGAGAGGGAGGGGAATGGCTAAGGAAATGTTGATAAGAGAAGGGTACACCCATCTCCCAGCCACACAGATAATGGAGCTACAAGCGGCTGCACCAATAGCAGAAAAAGAAACATGGGTAAAAAGAGGATGCACAATGTCACCAACTGACGCACTATGGCCCCAGGGTAACACTGGAAAGATTGAAATGCCACTAGCACTATTGAACACCGCCCTGAGCCAACTACACCACCCAGCCCACACAGGCAAGGAAGTAATTGCAGCACGAATTAGAGAAGATTGGTTCTGCCCCGAGTTAAATTCCCATGTGTCAAATTTTATCAGCAATTGTCTCACATGCCAACAGTTCACGGCCGGTCACACGCTGAAGGTGATAAAAGGTACTATACCCCGGCCAGAGGGACCCTTCCGACATCTCCATATTGACTATGTTGATATGATCAACGTATGTCAAGGAAATAGGTATATGATTGTAGTAGTATGCC
This sequence comes from Ambystoma mexicanum, assembly GCF_040938575.1. NCBI lineage: Eukaryota > Metazoa > Chordata > Amphibia > Caudata > Ambystomatidae > Ambystoma > Ambystoma mexicanum. The sequence goes on from NC_090922.1 coordinate 1,410,368,845, forward strand.
CATTCTCGAGGTGGATTGAGGCAGGGCCCTGTTCACACCCAGATGCATTCAGAGCAGCTAAATTCCTAGTGAGGGAGGTCTTCCCCAGGTGGGGAGTGTGCGAGGTACTGCGGTCAGATAATGGCCCGCATTTCGCAAACGAAATGTTCCAGCACATCACTTCCTTACTGAACATCAAACATAAATTTGCATGTGCATATCACCCACAGGCCAACGGTATATGCGAACGCCTGAATGGCCTACTGAAGGAGGCAATTGCAAAAATACAGCAAACAACAAAAAAGAGTTGGTTGTATTGCCTTCCACTAGCCCTATTTGAGCTAAGGAATAGACCAGATTCCGACCACCACCTCACTCCTCACGAGGTGATTACCGGACGTCAAATGCGCCTTCCCCTAACGCCAACATCAAGAGCATTCACAGATCACGAGAATGCTGCAACTATTCTTGGTGATGAAATGTATCAATATGTGTCTTCTTTGATTACTAGTGTAGTGTTTGTGTCTCAACAGCTCGAGCGCACGCGGGGCGGGTCTAACAGCGATCAACGAGAAGACGCGGACAAAGAACTGGAACAGGAAAGACTGTATAAGGTTGCTAAAGGTGACCACGTACTACTACGCAATTTCAACAGAAAGTGGAACAGCCCACGCTTCACTGGCCCTCATCTGGTAGAGGAGGTATCAACAAGAGCAGTAAAGCTACAAGACAAACGTGCCTGGAATCACCTACATGACGTAAAGATCTACAAACCCCAGACCCGCCCCAGCGCCACCGACAGGGCCACTGGAAGAACTACAACAGCGTCACCAACGGAGGAAGAGACTTCTACCACAACTAACGGCCAAACTGTCCCCATACCCTGCCACCCCCCAGATTCCCCAGAGACAACTACCAGAAAAGAAAGGGGTGATCCCCATACCGCCCACCCCATGGTCACACGATCAAAGAGTAAAGAGTTGAGCCCAAACCCTCTGCCCATTTCCCCCTACCCACTGTAGTAATAACTGAACTGAAGGACACTGTCTTGCACATATACACATGTAAACACTTGAATGTTCTCTTTCTTTTCTCTCGCACATGCAGGTACAGCGTATTATTGTACTGCTAAGAAAATAGATAAATAACAAATTCACTGCCCAGGAGTAGATGGTACCCTCAGATGATAACTACCCAGAAGAATTGTCACACCAATTTGTATATGAAATAAAAAGGCCAACGTACCTGAAAAGAAGGAGGGTACGTGTCTACTACACAACATTCCTCTTGGCCATAGAACATTCAATGCCCCACCTCCAACCATACTTGCCTGCCCTAAGAGATAGATCGCTTAGATTGGCGTGGGAACAGCTCTTCACCTGGGCACTGAATGACTATTTGATAGGGAGAGCTTAATAAACAATAACTAACATTAATAACAAGCATATTGAGAATTTTCAGGCGGGAAACTTTAACGTCGCAAGAATAAGCTGCCGGACTGCAGCAAGGTAAGAGCAAAATGCTGGTGAAATTAGCATATGTAATAAAGTTGATAGGGATTTTAATGATCACCGGTTTCTTGGCTGCCTCTGTATGGCAGTACAGCTATGCTATCAATATTATTGCTGCACCCAAACCTAATGCACACCCACCCCCAGCTGCAACAGGTGTTACGTCAGGTGATACTAGTAAAATCCCACACAAGGGAAGTAGGGTTAAACGCAGCACATACTCAGATAATAAAGGTATTGACAACTACATACAAGATTCAGCACACATCTCAAACAACATATGGTACCAACACATGACCCACATAGGTAAGCAGACAACAGAGGACAGCTGCTACGTTTGCTCATTGATCCCATACGCCATGAGCGCTTCTCGAACATTCGTTGCCACGGAAATAGATGAAAAGGTAGCACAATGCATAATATACCTGGCACTGTTCCAGACGAAAGGAAGATTTCAAGGGACAGTGGTGCAGCTGGTGTGGAAAACACAAGATAAATATCCATATGAAAACAACTTCCTCAAGACTTATTTGAGTTACCACAAGAGCAGTTTACATGCTGAAGCATTCAGATACATAACAAGTGGCCCTGAAAAAGGAGAAACAAAGAAAGTAACACTACAGTACCTACCATGTGATTGGTACGCCACTGAAGTTCCTGGTAAACAAGGATGTTGGGAAAGACCACTGGTGACAATAACAGGGAAGGTGTACATGGACAACAAATAGGACATAGGAGTGGTTGGCAGCAACATGGTAACAAGAGAAAATATTTCAACTATTGAGAGACACAACCATAGGTGTTGGATGACTTGGGTCAAGTACGTACCCATGCTCACGTGGATAGAGAAGGATGAAGACCCAATAACAATACTGCCGCTAACTGCGCCTAAGGTGTGCTACCAACATAAAGGAGAGGTGGACGTAGGATACAACACCAACTGTGCAAGCGTGATGGAGTTACCTGAGGGGGGAGCAGGAACAGCAGTAATAATGGAGCATTACTGGGCCTGTGGAGAAAAAGCATACCACACGCTGCCCCCTCTGTGGAATGGTATATGCACAATGGTGCATATTAATGTACCATCACTAGTGGTACCCAAAAAACATGTCAATGTGGCGAACTTCCCCAAAATGGATGAAGGGAACAAGAGGAAGAAGAGATCTGTACAACCTCAGAAGGGGCCAGAGAACAAAAACAACGGCAATAATACTGTCCTGAATAGAAGGAAAAGACAAGGAGAACCTCTGACAGGAAATTACCTATGGGGAAGGTCGGAAACAGCACTCACTTCAATTCCGCCAGAACACAGACTATTCAGCAGAGCAGCAATGTTCTTCTCCTCAATAATACATCCAGGACTGCAGGCTTACGCAAACGCAAAGTTGCTCCAGATAACTCGATGGGAACTAATGATGACTATTAATTCCACAGTAAATGGATTCAACGCAATAAAAGAGGAACTGCGAGCTGTGAGGATGGTAGCACTTCAGAACAGATATGTACTGGACCTCCTCACAGCAATGGAATGAGGAGTTTGCGCAAAGATAGGACAATCATGCTGCACATTCATTCCTGCCAACGATGCTGACAATGGTACACTGACAGAAGCAGTTTCACAATTGGCCCAGATGCACTCCAAAATGATGGACGAACGTAAAGGTGTGAAAAAAGATGAGAGCTGGTTTTCAATATTATGGTCATGGATGCCATCTTGGCTGTCGGATGGACTGAAGATTATAGTTGGATGTACTATTTTGGCTGGAGCTACACTGATCATAATAAGATTTTGGAAGGCCCGGAAAGCACGCACCACAGACGAGATGATCGAAATGGTTGGTATGCACCCCTTGATGCCAACAGATGACGGCCAACACACAGGCACAATCATAAAAGATAGAGAGAAGTTGTGCAACCAGATCATCACCAACCACCTGGACCCACCATCTGTAAAGCTCGAAAACCCAAGAAACCCGAGGAGCTACATAGGGAAGTGGGTATACTGCACTCCTGGAGGAACCTGTGCATATATGTATTGGTCATTTGAAGACCATGTCAACCACTATGGACATTTGGGAGGAATAACTAAAATATGGAGAGTGAGAGGAGATAAAGAAAAGGATATGTTTGTGGTCGACAAGTCGACCAGAGGGGGGACTGAAGTGGGAGAATGGAAGAACAAGCTCCCGCCAATCCCCTCTCGCGCTTGGCCTAGAGGATCACGGCCTAGACACCCGCCACGAGAGGAGTTTGCCTATCTACCAGACGACCAAATACCCTGGTACAGGAACATACGGATGTGCCCACCCAACTGCCCAGCAGCCCGACCTGCCCATGCCGACACCTGCGGCATAGATCAACTCGACTAAACCAACACGTCGTTAGAGATGCCATGACGACCTAGCCATCGGTCAGCACGCCTGTGCAAAACGTATACACCGGACACTCCCACACCAATCCACACGAAGAACATACTCAGTGCTATGACGTAGGCGACGGACACACCCACGGACGTGCATCTTTATTATTTTCCACATAGGCTCTCAAAATGCAAAAACGCAAGACGCATAATGAACTTATCTAAAAAGGCTTGCTCACGCTTCTTCTAAAACCATGTACCATAATGAAGAATATAACGAAGACACGATATTGGGGATAGAGCAATATGATACCGTAACCTAAAGCGCAGTGCACCAACGGTTCCACCTATGCACTAGGCCCAAGTAGGCCGCAAGCAAAAGCTTCCATGAACATTAAATAAGCAAGAGCTCAGTTGCTGACCCTGCAGAATGAGCTCGGCGAAAGCACACAGCTAAGGGTACAATGTTGCAGTCTCGCACGCTGCGAGCCGACGTCAAGGTCGCACCTGCAAACTAAACCAGGCACACAGTGGGAAAAACAATATTAATTGTGCAGAATTCTGTCTCAAACACGGTCCCACCTCACGTGACCAAGCCAAACCTGACAGGATTCCAAAGCCAGGGGAAAGAGACGCCTGAATCCCACGTTTCAAGACACAGGCAGATACAAATAAAAGACTCAATGGACATCTGCGACAGTGGGAGTAGTCGGCCTTCAAGCATATGAATAAATCCTCACATTGTCTGCACCTACCCATAGTGAAACATTGTTGCAAATGACAGGTACACTGCAAGCTGGGAACAGCGATGGTCCCAGACTGGGAGGCTCGCGAGCGGACCAATCAGAACATGGGGCTTTTATCACTGACGCCATTAGCATTGACCAATCCCCAGGGGTCTTCATGTAACAATTTTCATGTATCAAACTGAAGGGACAACCCAAGTATATCACCTGACTAACCCTCAACCACTAATACCGTTCTCTATACGTATGCTATACTAACCCTACCACTCGAGTAACCAATCCAGAGTGGAGATAGGTTTTTTGCTAATTTTCTAAGGTGACGCAAGTAGCGCGTTATACTAAGGTAAAAAGGGCCTGCGAGCCCCATGATTGTGTGTGTGTCAGGACGGACGCATACGATCCTTGACCCATCCCTGCCGTTTTGTCTAATAAACAGCAGAATCACCTTGCTTCTTGCGTGTGTCTCATACTCTATCTCTTTTGGATATACGGGAGGAGTTGGGGCCTCCCTGCCCGGAGGTCTGCGGACGGCCCGGCCGACCCCGGCAGAATTTCCCCCCGACAAGGGGAAGGGGGGTGTAAAGCCTTGGAGGAAGCTTCCTTCCCAACTTGTAAACAGCCCCTGGAACCAGGAACCGGAAAACCAGGAACCGGAAACAAAATCTCCTACTCCTGAAAGTCTGCCAACAAAGGAGCAGAGAGGAGGTAGGAGAAACAAAGGACCCAAACAGACCCACTTTGTGGAGGAGGTACAGGTCTTCCAATTTGAGGGAGAGGGATCCTCAGAGGATCCTGGGAAAAGGATCTTCTCCTTCAGAGATGGGGGAACTCCTCCCAAGGAAAAATGGGTCCCAAGAGATTCTAATCCCGACTGGGTTGATGTGGGGATTGAGCTGTCGCCGTCCATCATCCTATCCCAGAACCAACAAAACCAAACTTCCCTGGTTCAAACCCATCCTGGTGACTGCCTCCAAAAAGAGGGGGGGCGCCCAGAACCCGAAACCATTTCCAGTTGCCAACTTTTTCTTTCAGATTCCCCAGGCTCTTAACAGAATTCTGCCCAAATCTCTTCTCTCGCCATGTCCAAAACCAGAAAGTTAGCCCACCAGTTGTCCAAAAATGTGCATTATCTGTGCCCCCTTGAGGAGAAGGAGGGAAGATATTATGCCCCGGTACAAGTACAGGGGCAGGGTACAATCTTGGTGCTGGTGGACACTGGATCTCAAGCCATCCTTCTGTCCAGAAGGGCCTTTGATGAACTAAATGCAGGAAGGGGGGAGAATTACCGCATTCCTCTCACCTCTCTTCCTGGACAACTGCAGAACTTTGACGGGAAGGAAATTCCTGTCTAGGGGACTGCAGATTTGGACATCAAAATTGGGCGACACAAGGTGAAACACCCGGTCATAGTAGTGACTCCAGAGGGCACCCCTTGTTTACTAGGGAATGACCTCCTGAGATGGTTGTCACCCCAAATAGATTGCGTGAACAAGGTCCTCTGGACCCAGACTAGCTGACCAATAAAATTAAAACAGAGTGTCAACCATGTTAGTTTAAACGGCACCTGCCACATGGCTGAACAAAAATCTGACCAAGTTGAATTTCACTTCCAGAACAACCAAATTTCAGATGTGACAGTAATAGCAGTAGGACAACAGACTGGTGATGGGGGGTCCTCTCTATTTCTGAAAATCAACCTTCCTTCCAGTTTAAGGTGGTATTCCACACTGGAAGGAAACACTCTGAAATTCTTTACCAATCCACAATCAGACACTCCCACTCCTATAGTCCAGAAAGATGTGAAATCAGCTCAGAGCCTGGCCGATATTCAGCAAATTGGAGAGCAGTTGTTCATCCCTGTTCAGTTAAATGATGGGAAGGACTCTGTTCTCACTCGAGTGTGTGTGAACAACGGTAAGAGCTTCATCAGCAAAGCCATGTTCCGCCAACTCCCAAAAGATCCAGCCATTCCCACATCCAAACTGATAGACAAAATGGGAAATGGACCTGGAAGCACCCAATTCCAAACATCTCCTGCCAAGCAGGTGTATGCTCAAAATCTCCATTGGCAACAAGAGCATAGTCCATAATTGTTGGGTCGTGCGAGACGTCACTGCCGCCTTTTACTTAGGCAGTGACATTCTCAATCGCTTTGCCATTAGTTTGGACCTAATAAACTTCAAAGCTTGGTCCCGATTAGCGGATAATCCCATGGGCTTTGATGATCCAGAAAAAGCATTTAGGTCAGCTCAATTGCTACCTTATGCAGTTGAAATTCAGATTAAAGAGGAAGTCACCATCCCGGAAAGGACCCGACAATTCTCCCTGGAAGTGAAAGTTAAAAGAGGACAAAAATTGAAAAACCCTGATGCTTATATTCATCTAAATGCTTCTCTCCAACAGCAAGGGTTGGGGGTAAACCCAACACCATTAGTCAACATAGAACATGACACCATTCCAATAGAGGTGGATAACAGCAACTTAAGGAGTATTACTCTAGCCGCATGCACCATTGTTGGAATGGCGGTTGATGACCGACATTTCTCCATTGATTTAGGAAATGAACTGTTAGGACCAATCCCCAAGGACTGTTTTGACAGTGACAGTGATGACAATACAACACCAGACAGGATCTTTACCCGGAATGGGGGGAACTTCCTGGTGTACACTTCTTGCCCTTATGGTAAGGAAGACGTGACTTGTGACTTCAGAAGGGATGAGGTGATTTTCCAGGTCCATGAGGGTTGCCTTTCCCACCTGAAGCCTCCAGTCCAAATCAGCACTCTGACCAGGGACTTCTCCACCCAGCTGGAGGAGGCCGCTGAGATAGCAAAACCAGAAGTCTTTCCAGGCTTCAGGCAGATGGTGGAAGAGAGAGTCAACCTGGCTGATGCCTGTGTGACTCTGGAACAGAAGCAAAAGTTGAAACAAGTTTTCTTGGATTTCCAAGATCTCTTTGCGGTAGACGCATATGACTGTGGTCGCACCGACATCCACACAACAACAATTCCCACGGACCCTGGAATGACTCCAGTGTTTGTGAAGCAATATCGTTTGCCTCTTGCATCCATGGAGTCCCTTACTGAAATAATTAAGAACCTTGAGTCCCGGGGAATAATCCGTCCAGTCCACATCACTTTCAATAATCCGGTGCTGGGAATATTGAAGCCAAACGGCCAGTGGAGACTCTATGCCGACCTTAGGGAGCTCAACAAACGGGTCCATACTTCCCGATGGCCTCTGCCCTACATTGACCAAGGGCTGGCCCAGATTCAGGGGTCACAGGTATTCACTGCAATAGACCTGACCAATGGATACTGGACCGTGCCTGTCTGTAGGGAGGACCAATACAAACTGGCTTTTACCTTTGGGGGCCAGCAGTACACATGGACCCGGACTCCCTTCGGATACCTCAACTCCGGCAATGAATTCAATATTTTCCTACATAAGGCCATGACCGACCTGGGTGCGAGGGGTAACCTGGCTTATGTAGATGATGTCCTCATCAAAAGTTCATCTGTGGAGGAACACATAGCGGAGATCCGTTATGTTCTGACACAGTTGAGGGCCGCCGGAGCAAAACTTTCCTTTCAGAAAGCACAGTGGTGTAGAACCCGTGTTAATTTCTTGGGGCATGAGATTACTCCTCATGGTCTCTGTCCCCAGGAAAAGAAAGTGGAAGCACTTCAGAAACTGAAGGATCCCACAACTCTGCGGGAACTAAGGAGCCTCCTTGGACTGACTAATTACAGCAGAAAGTTCATTGAAGGCTACGCAGAGATCACTAGACCCCTGATTCATCTCTTGAAGGGGGGCGTCAAGTGGGAAGGGGGCCCAGAACAATCCGAGACAGTAAGAAAACTCAAGAGAAGCCTCTCACAAGCGCCTTGCCTAGCTTACCCTGTCAGAAACAAGGAGTTCTTCCTGGAGACAGGGTTCTCTAATACGTGCTTGACGGCAGTATTATACCAAAAGCATGACAAGGTCAATAAAGTAAGCTCCTATGCGAGCAAAACTTTATCCTCTGTGGAGGAAAAATTCAACGATTGTGAAAAGGCACGCCTGGCAATGGTGTGGGCATTGAAGAATTACCGCCCGTTCATCCAGGGGGAACACATCATAGTGGAGACTCCACAACAGCCTCTGCAATACCTCCAAAGTGATAGAATCCAGGCTGGAAATGTGAGTAATTCCCGAATTACTTCCTGGATTCTGTCAATGCAAGGCTTTCCTGCGGAGGTCAGATATGGCCAAAACAAGAAGAGTCCCCTTGCGCAAGGTCTGGCTGACTTGCATGATTGTGCCAGAGAAAACTGTCTCGAGGACGAAAGTCTAAAAATCAAGGACAACATGGAGGCATACCTTAATTCCCCCCACAAAGTCTTTGAAGAAGACAAGTGTGAGGGAATGCCCACTGTCTCTGTGGATGGATGCTCGTACCATGTTGACAACAACGGGGAAAAAGAACTGATGGTCGGCGTAGGGAATGCATGGGTGAATGAGTCCCCAGAACCCTCCGCTGGATACAAAATTGGCCCCCGAAGTAGTCAGGTGGCAGAATTGATGGCTGTGCATCAAGCCATCCTCACTGCTGTCCAACATCAACTCCACGAACTGGTCATAATCACAGATTCGGATTATGTACGGAACGGGTTCGTGGAGCACCTGGTTAACTGGAAAACCAGAGGCATGCTATGTGCTAATAACAAACCTTTGAAACATGGGAAGTTAATTCAAAACATTGATGATCTGGTCACCTCGAATGGGATGACCATCTACTGGAAAAAGATCAAGGGTCATTCCAAAGTAGAGGGACCAGACAAAACTGGAAATGACTTAGCTGATCAGCTGGCCAAAACTGGGGCCATCCAAGGGGATCTAATAGAAATAGAGTCCCTGTTGTGGGAAATCCAGGTCACTGCTATCACTAGGTCCCAGACAAATGCTCACAATGATCTCTCAACTGCACAATGGATTAAGGAGACCCCAGATGCTGATTTGATTACGGCTCAGAAGGCGGATCCAATAATTGGTAAGTTTTACCAACACATTGAGGACCCTGAGAACTTTCCCCTGACGGATACCGATTACATTGGGAAAGAGGACCTTAGAGTGTTGATGAAATGTCCAAAGATGTTCCGGATCCAAGACGGTTTGTGTGTAAGGAAATCCCAAGCTGGCCATGATCAGTGGGTGGTCCCTACCTCATTACGAAGCATGATGTTAAGTCACGCCCATGATGCGGCCATGGCCGGTCATAGGGGGTTTCACACAACCCTTGAGATATTAAGAGAGGTTGCATACTGGCCACACATGGGGCAGGACCTCAACCAATACTTGAAGGGGTGTCTGGTGTGTGCACAATTTCAGCCATCATCCCTCACACACCGTGCGCCTCTCCAAAAGAGGGGGATGACACTGCCATGGTCAGATTTGCAAATCGACTTCGTAGGCCCTGTAATTCGCTCATCGAGAGGAAACAAGTACATGTTGACCGTCACATGCTTGTTTACCAAGTGGGTGGAATGTCTCCCGGCCCCAAATTGCAAGGCATAAACAGCAGCTGCCCTGATGATTAACCACATCTTTTCCCGTTTTGGTCTACCTCAAAGGATTGTTTCAGACAGAGGTAGCCTTTTCACCAGCGAGGTAATGACAAAGATGTGGGAGATACTGGGGGTCAAAAGGAAGCTACATATTGCTTACCGGCCAGCTTCTTCTGGAGCAGTAGAGAGATACAACCGAACCATTGTGAGCATATTAAAAAAGTTTGTGGCAGATTCTGGGCCAAGTTGGGATATCCGATAACCTCTGGTCCTAATGGCCATCAGATCTACCCCTTCATCTGCAACTAAAATGTCACCATTTGAGTTGATGACCGGACGCAAGATGGTGCTTCGCCAGCATTTGCTCTACAGGACCCAAGAGCAGACACTGATAAATGCCTCCACAACTCATGAGTATGTGGAGAATTTAAGGAAACACCTTCAGCATGCTTTTGCCTATGCTCAGCGGAATCTAGAAAGATCAGCTGATAGCATGAAAACCCACTTCGACCTGAAGACCACCAGGAAGGAATATACTGTGGGAGACCGGGTCTATCTATACAATTTCCAAAGGAACCAGGCCAAACAGCGAACATTTTTGCCTACATGAAAGGGACCGTTTGAAATTATAGACAAGGTCTCCCCAGTAGCGTATAAGATCCGCATCCCCAAAGGTAGTCTGGCGGAAGGGGAAGACAAGTGGGTACATATAAATCAGCTAAAGTGTTGCCATCCCAGGCACACTCTGCAGCAACTGGAGGAGTCCTCTGCAATACCAGAGGGGACCGCTCCAGATTAATTCAGTTCCAACCCTAAAATATCCCACATATAGTCTCTAAAATATTATGATTCTTGTATGCAACTGTCTTTGAATTATATCTTGTTTTTCAAAATAAGAATGCTATGTCTCTTGATTTATAAAATGTACATGCCGCCCCACTAGATCAATAGTGGGGGAGAAATGTCTATGAATAGGTATTGCCGCTTTTGCTTTCTCATCCTAGGAGAGATGAAACCATGGAGACTGACCAAGGAGGACGACCGGGGACCGGGAGCAAAGATCCGAGGGGCCCGGGGTACCGCCCAATATTCCCATCAGGACCGGCGAGGAGAACCGATCGATCCAACGGGATGGAGGAAAAGATGCTGAACTGTGCCATCTACGGAAATGGAAGAAGATGATGCGGACATACCACCGTGTGGATCAAAAACATCCTCTGCTCCCTACTCCCCCTCGACTCGAAATCAAAGCGCAGTCGGGCGGGGGGGGCTTGTCAAGGGTTTTGACCCATGTTCAATCAATAGACTAGGTAGATGTGGGGATGAGCTATCGCCGCCCACATTTGCGCCAGAATCCTGGAGAACCGCGCAGTTTTGCGCACAGCAAAATGGTCCCCTGACCTGCCACCCACCAGTGCGAGTGTGAGGGGCCAGGAGTGCCATCAGTGAAATGTGTGCCAAAGGAAAAACAGCAGTGCCGTTGGCTAAAATAAAAAAAAAAACGCTTTGAAATCACCTTTGTTTCTCTGAAATGCAAGCTAAAAATGCTTTTTTAAACATTGCAAGATTTTCAAAAATCTCAATGAACACCAGCAGACATTTGGCAGAATGTAGTCTTGTGTGCATACAAAATCTGGAAAGAGAAAGAGCCCAAAACAATGTTTATAACAAAACTGGCTGAGCTGTGGATGTCAGCAGCTGAAGTGAAATTGGACTGAAAGACACTAAAATCTAAATGCTTAAAATAAATGAGCAATCTACTGTTGAGTGTCACATAGTTTGCAACTGTTGAAATGTCATAGTTTTGAACTTAGAATCAGCGTTCTAGCTGCATGTGTAAAAATTATCAGTTTGATTTGAATGTAGAAAACTGGGAACTAAAGTGACATTTAGCTGAAGCCTGGCTTGAAGAGAGTGAATTCTGCCCGGCAACTACCCCCGACAGGAGTGAAACTTGCTCAGCCACTGTTCCCGGGCCTGGCTGCATTCTGCGCCCCTGTCAAAAGGAGATGACACCTCTCTGATTGAATTAGGGGAGGATCACCTGGGGACTACAGGAAACTAAACAAAGCACTGTCCCTGGCTCAGGCAAATGTTATATTAGGGGGGTCGTAAATGGCTTCCTCTTGGAAGGAGAAGTGGGAGGGGCACTGCATCCTTGAGCAAGCTGAGCTTGGGGGAAGTGGATAAACCAGAAATTCCACCATGTGCTTTGGAAAACCACACCCCTTTGGGGCCAGAGCATAATTTTAAAAAGATGGATAATTCATAGTGCGGACTTGTAAAAATTATATAAATAACATCATCATTCTTGTGATTTTTCTGTGCACATTTTAAAAGGTGTTAGGACCCTGTGGTATGTTATTGGGGATAGTAGCGGAAAAAAAGGTTGTTACTCCAAATGTATGCATGTTAAAAATCTGACACTTTATCATCCGAAACCCATATCCCTGGTGCACATTTGTGTAAAATCTGGAAAGGTTTAGAGGTTGTGATCTGGATGAAAAGGGCAGAATTCTGTCATAAGTGGACACGACATCTTACAAAGACAGGGATCGGATGGTTTGGGGCTACAGAAAATATGTTAACTGGTCGTATAATATTAGAAAAATGGTACATAGATAAATATGCATTTGGATCAGAAATAGATTTGTGTGCAATTTGACAAAGGGAGGACCCTCTGACCATAAACCTACCTCATCACTCTGACTCACAACCCAGTTCCCCCAATCAAGGGAGAGAGGAGGAACTGGCCAATGATAAGTTGAGAGGGTTGGGCATAGAAGATGAGCCAACCCTCCCACTTTCTAAACACATAAAAAGAGCCACTGGAAGCCAGATAGGACTTTTCTTTTTCACTTTCTGCGGAGCATTTTGAAAGAAAACTCCACATCCTGATTTCAGACTACACATCCAGAAACTCCAAGAACTCTAGAACCCAACAGCTGAACTCCTATCAGCAGGCCTTCAAAACCTAGCAACCAAACCAAACTATTCAGACAGCCGGGCTGAGCTGTCTGATTCTGGCTAAAACCCTGTGCTGGAAACACCCAGAAAGCAGAGCTGCACCCGGAACCAGAGACCAGACCGCCGTGCAGTGCCAAGAACTTTTGTCAGAACCAGAGATCGAGACCGCTGTGCAGCGCCGCTAGCAGAGCTGACCCAGATCGCTGGGAGCAGAACCAGGCAGAGATCGTCCGTGGCGAGAGAACCGCCAGGAGTCCAGTCCAACCGGTTGACCCGATCCGTGATGAAGTCGCATTCCTGTCCAAAATCTAGTGTGAGTACCCAGCTAGCACTGTGCCAAAACCAATCTCTTAGTTTAAAATAATCTAATCCAAACTATTTTAACCTATTAGAACTGCCTCCTAGAATCGTGTCATTCTGTCATCTTTAAAACTGAAAACTGTCATCTGTCATTCTGAAACTGTGATTTCATTTCTGAAAAACTACCTTCACAAAATCGTCCGTATCTCCGGAACCGTTTGTGCTAGGAGCGAGTTTTAACTGTCATCTTAAAGCTAAGATTCTAAGCTTTCCAACAAACTTACTTGCTACCCCTTATAATGCCTCCGTAATTGCGCTCGACGCACGCGACTAAATTGCTGCGATTTGACATTTTGCTTAATTTCAGCCACGTGTAAAAATATTTGTCCTTGCTTTCCTTTGCTGAAATTCATTTGCAACCTGACAATCATTCATAGAGCATTGCTAAAGTGATCCTGAATTAATACAAAGTAGCTGTTACCCACCCTGAACCTCTAGAGGGTATTAAAATCATTTTAGCACATTTCTCACTTCATTGTCATCACATTCAAAGCATTTTGGGCCTTTGTTTAAAACTTCTACCTGTTTTCATCTAAGCTTACTAGGGGGGGAACTGAATTATATTTGATTGCATTCCTGAGAACTGTGTGCTTTCCTCCCATCTCTTTACCTTGCATTGGGGGGGGGGTGAATTGTCAGAGAAAAGTGATTACATTGTCTTTTGTTGAAGTCATATCAAGTTTATTTTCTGTACTGCATTTTCATTCATCATTGCATTGTCCTTGAAGCCATAAAAGCATTCTCAGCTACTTTATCCTCTCTATATCACTTCTAAGCCATCAAAAAGAGTGTACCACTGTAACATTATCCGTTGTTGATCACTATCATCTTCACAAGTGTGCTATCAAACATTAATTTACTATAAAAGTGTGATATATACGTATATTGTTTAATTTTCAAATAAACCTTTTAATTTGCAAAGCAAACCTACTTCTTGGCTCAGTGGGGTCAGGGGGATTCTAAGAGAGGGGTGTTATATAAGGGTTGTCATCCAGAGTAAACGAACTGGACATAAAAATATATCAATAAGGGCTTCCATCAGCATCCCAGACTATTGACTTAGCTGTAGTGTTGAATTGAAGTCGCTTACAATCTGTTCTAAAAATACTGTGGCCCAAGTGGGAAGCCCCTTCAGTTGGATCAAGTGGGAAGCCCCTTCAGTTGGATAAAGTGTGCCATTTTGGAGAACAGGTCTACCACAACCAGGATTGTATTAAACTCCTCACAGGGTGGTAGATCGGTGATGAAGTCCATAGATAATGTATTCCACGGTGTTGGTGGCACCTCCAGAGGTCTCAACAGCCCTGCAGGATTTTTTTTTGCGATTTGTTCTGTGCACAGACACCGCACCTGGTAATGAACTGGGCGACGTCCTTCCTCCAAGAGGGCCACAAAGTATTCTTATGGATCTTGGCTCTAGTCTTGGTGATTCCTGGGTGTCTTGTCGCCAACGACTCATGGTAATTCGCTATTATCTTAGTACGTAATTCCTTGTCCTGAACATATAATCTTCCCTGGAAGTACAGCAGGTTATTTCTGATGGAGTATTGTTCTCCCTTACTTAACCACTCCTTTTTGGCCAGTCGGGTCCATCCGAGCTTGGAGGTCAGTTTTTAATTCTTCCCAACAGGTAGTAACAGCTATCTGGTGTTGAATCTGTTCCTCGGGGATAATGGCTATGGGGTTGAAGGGGTTGAAGGCGTCCTGGTCCTCTCCCATTCTTGAAAAAGTGTCAGCTTTTCCGTTGCGTACTCCAGGCCGGTAGGTTATTACAAAATCGTACTCAGCAAAGAATAACGCCCAACGGAGTTGGCGTGAGGATTGTGCCTTGGCTGTTTTCAAATATTGTAGATTACAGTGATCGGTAATAACAGTAACCATGTGTTTAGCTCCCAAAATGTAATGTCTCCAAGTCTTGAAGGCTCCTTTGATTGCCAGGAGCTCCTTGTCTGTTATTGCGTAATTTCGTTCAGGAGCAGAAAACGTGCGGGACCAGAATGCTATAGGATGAAGCTGTCCCGTTTCAGGGTCCCTTTGTGATAACACTGCCCCCATTGCAATACTGGAGGCGTCAGTTCGACCACATAAGGTAGATCAGGCCGAGGGTGTCGAAGTATAGGCACTGAGGTGAAGGCTTGTTTTCATTCCTGGAAGGCATGATCGGCGTCCGCTGACCAAAAGAACCTCTTGTTCTTCTTTAGAAGAGACGTGATCGGATAGACGATTTGCGAGAATTGTGGTATGAATCATCTATAAAAATTAGCAAAGACCAGTACACTTTGTACCCCTTTGGTAGATGTCGGGGAAGGCCATCGAAGAATAGCTTCAACCTTGCGTGTGTCCATATGAACTCCTCTTGGAGTAAGCATGAAGCCCAAAAACTCGACCTCGGTGACGAGGAAGGAACATTTTTCTAGTTTAGCAAACAATCGGTGCTGACAGAGCTTTTCCAACACCACTCTTACATGGCCAACATGTTCTTCCTTGGACTGCAAATAGATTAAGATATCGTCAATGTAAACAAGAACACAGACATCCAGTAGTTCATGGAGCACATTGTTCATAAAGAACTGGAATTGCGCTGGTGCATTGCATAGCCCAAACGGCATTACCTGATACTCAAAGAGTCCGTATTAGTCCGGAATGCTGTTTTCCACTCGCACCACTTTTGACTTGTACGAGGTGGTAGGCGCCCCGTAGGTCCAGTTTTGTGTAGATTTGAGCGCTCTTCACCTGGTCGAGTAATTCTGGGATGAGTGGCAGAGGGTATCTGTTCTTAAGCGTTATTCGGTTCAATGCTCTGTAGCCGATGCACGTTCTGAGGTCACCTTCCTTCTTGGGTACGAAGAAGAGTGCTGCGGAAGCAGGAGATTTAGATGGGCGAATAAACCCGTTGGCTAGGTACTGGTCTAGATAGGGTCGCAAATGTTGATTTTCTTGTTCTGTCAAGGCATATATTCGGCTGCACAGGATTTGAGCTCCGGGTATCAGGTCGATCTGGCAGTCATAGGGCCTATGTGTAGGCAGGGTATTTGCCTGTTATTTCTGAAATACATCTTGATAGTCCAAATATTCCGGGGGCAGGGCACCAGCAAGGGCCAGAAGAGGTTTTGCCTTGTCTTTGGATTGTTGTAGATGACAAGTTTTGGTACACTCTTGCGGAAAGATCAGCACTCGTGTTTTCCAGTCAATTCTGGGGTTATGGGCCTCTAGCCAAGGCATTCCTAAGATCATTTTGAACTGTGGTACCCCGATAAGATCAAAAGAGATGTCTTCCCGATGACCGTCCTGACGTATCAGCATAACCTTTTCGGTGTGATGCGTTACTGGGCCAGATGATAGTTGTGAGCCATCCACTGCAGTTACGTTCTCCGCCTGTGGTTTGTGCCAAAGAGGAAGGCCTATTCGTGTGGCTAGGCGTGTACCTTTGATGGTTTCTGGTGGTGAACTATGAGTACTGGAATGACTAGATGTGAGGTCTGAACTACTTTCTGGTTTTTGCTCGACAAGGGGACCCCTACCCTTGTCGGGACTGGAGTTTTCCGGAGACTGTTAAGTGACTTCAATTCAGCAATCCAACTAAGTCAATGCTGAGTCTGGGGAAGCCCAAGGGAAGCCCTTAATTATATATTGTTATGACAAGTTCATAAATCTGGATGATAAACCCTTGTATAACGCCCCTCTCTTTGAATCCCCCTGACCTCACTGAGCCAAGAAGTAGGTTTGTTTTGCAAATTAAAAGATTTATTTCACAAATTAAACAATATATATATATATATATATCACTTGTATAAATAAATTAATATTTGATAGCACACTTATGAATATGACAGTGATCAACAATAGATAATATTACACTAGCACACTTTTTTAATTACTTAGGAGTTGGTATAGAGAGGATAAATTAGCTGAGAATGCTTTTATGGGTTCAAGGAAATGCAATGATGGAAAAGAATGCAGCACAGAAATAACTGAGATGGTTTCCACAAGAGACAATATGATCACTTTTTCTTTTGACAATTCACTCCCCCCTATGCAATATAAGGAGATGGAAGGTGAGCACACAATTTTCAGGAATACAATCAAATGCAATACCAATTCAGTTCCCCCCTAGCAAGCTTAGAGCAACAGGGATGATTTTAAAACACAGGCAAAAATACTTAAATGTGATTTGCAAAGAAGTGAAAATATGCTAAAAATGATTTTAATTCCCTATACAAGATTCAGGGTAGGTGATAGCTACTTAAGATTGGTTCAGGTCAACACTATCAGTGATTCATGAGGGATTATCAGGTTGAAAACGGATTTCAGCAGTTGCCAGCAAAAGACAGCGATTTTGACAGGTGGAGAAATTTGATTCAAATTGCAATTCGCGGCACTTTTTCCGAGTGCGTCGAGCGCGATTACGGAAAAACTATAAGGAGTAGTAGAAAGTTGGCCTAGGGCTCGTTCCTAGCACACGCGGTTCAAAAGATACAGACAATATAGTGGAGATAGATTCTCAAAAATAAAGTAAAGCTTCAAATGGCAAATGACACTTTCACAGGTTTGAATCACAGAATGGACACACGATTTCTTTGCAGTTGTAAATATGTTGAAATGGTTTGCATTAGATTATTTTAAACTAAGAGATTGGTTTTGCACAGTTAAGGCTGAGTACTCATACTATAAATTTCAAATAGGCCGTCAAGGTCTGGTAAGGTTTGGGCTTCACTCGGCACAACGGTCTCTGGTGCTGGTTCTGCTCACAGCGATCTGGTCTGGGTCTGCTATCGGCACCGCACAGCGGTCTGGTCTGGTCTCTGGTTCTCGCAAAAGTTTGTGGCACTGCACAGCGGTCTGGTCTGGGTCTCTCTGGATACAGCACTGCTTTCTGGGTTCTGGCACAGGGTTCTAGCCAGAATCAAACAGCACAGCGCGGCTGTTGAATAGTTTGCAAAAGATTTTGAGGCCTGCTGAAAAGGATTCAGCTTGTGGATTGGCCCCTCTGCTTCAAGTTCTGGAGTCTGAATTCTAAGTTCTGGTCTCTGGATCTGCCTGGATTTGAAGTCTCGAGTTTCTCGGCAAAGCGCTTTGCAAGAAATCAGTTTGAAGTGAGAAGTGAATGTCCCTACCTGGGTTTCAGTGGTCGTTTTTATGACTTTTGAAAGTGGGTGGGAAGGCTGACTTTCGATGCCCAACCCTCTGAAGATCCTGATAGGTTAGCAGAATGTCTGTGCTCTCACTGGAGAACAGATTTGTGAGTCATCCGGTGTCATTTTTATTGCATACAGAAAGAACACTCCCCTTGTCACTTTGCACACAAATCTATTTTTGATCCAAATGCGTATTTATCTATGTACAATTTTTCTAATATTATATGTCCAGTTAACATATTTTCTGTAGCACCAACCCATCTGATCCCTGTCTTTGTAAGATGTTGTGTCCACTTCTGACAGAATTCTGCCCTTTTCATCCAGAACACAACCTCTAAACTTTTCCAGAATTTACACAAATGTGCGCAAGGAATATGGGCATCAGATGATGAAGTGTCAAATTATTAACATACAGACACTTGGAGTAACACCCTATGTTCCGCTACTACTCCCCAGAACATACCACAGAGTCCTAACACCTCTTAAAATGTGCACAGAAAAATCACAGGAATAATGATATTATTTACATAATTTTGACACTTCCGTACTATGAATTATCCATCTTTTTAAAATTATGCGCTGGCCCAGATGGGTGTGGTTTAGGTTCCAAAGCACATGGGGGAATTTCTGTCTGTCCCCGCCTCCAGCTCAGGTGGCTCACAGAGGCAGTGCTCCTCCCATTTCCTTCCAAGAGGAAGCCATTTACGACCCCCTGATTTAGAAATTGCTTGGAGCAAAGGGAAGTTCATTGTTCTGTTTTCCTGCAGTCCCAGGCACCCCTCCCCTGATTCAATCAGAGAGGTGTGATCTCCTTTTGGTGGGAACAGCAGAAGTCAGCCAGGCCTGTGAATGCAGTTGCTGAGCAAGTTTCAACTCCTGTCAGGGGTAGTTGCCGGGCAGAATTCAATCTCTTTAAGCCAGGCTTCAGCCAAATGTCACTTTTGTTCCAGTTTTTCTTCATTCAAATCAAACTTACAATTTTGACACATGCAGCTAAAACGCTGATTCTAAGTTCAAAACTATGACATTTAAAGAGTTGCAACCTATGTGACACTCAAAGTAAATCAATCATTTATTTTAAACATTTCAAATTTAGAGGCTTTAAGTCCAATTTCGCTTAAGCTGCTGACATCCACAGCTCTGCCAGTTTTGTTATAAACATTGTTTTAGGCTCTTCATCTTTCCAGATTTTGTATGCACACAAGACTACATTCTGCCAAATGTCTGCTGGTGTTCAGTGAGATTTTTGAATATCTTGCAATGTTTGAAATAGGCATTTTGAGCTTGCATTCAGAAAAACAAAGGTGATTTCAAAGCGCTTTTTGTGCTAACAGGCCCTGCTGTTTTTCCTTTAGCACCACGTTTCACTCATGGCGCTTCTGGCCCATTACGCTCGCACTGGTGGGTGGCAGGTCAGGCGACCATTTTGGTGTGCGCAACTGCGCGGTTTTCCTGGATTCTGGCGCAAATGTGGGCTTTTCGGCCATCTTAGATTTTCTAAGCCCACCGCACCAAATGTTGCAGCATAATAACTTGAACGTGGGTCAAGACACCTGACAAGCCCCCCAACCCGACTGCGCTTTGATTTCGAGTCGAGGGGGAGTCGGGTGCAAAGGATGTTTTGATCCATGCGCTGTGATGTCCGCATCATCTTCTTCTGATTCCGTAGATGGCACAGTTCAGCATCTTTTCCTCCATAAGGGTGCATCGATCGGTTCTCCTCGCCGGTCCTGATGGGAGTTTCGGGCGGTACCTCGGGCCCCTCGGATCTCTGCTCCCGGTCCCCGGGTCGTCCTCCTTGGTCAGTCTCCATGGTTTATCTCTCCTAGGATGACAAAGCAAAGCGGCAGAAACATATTCGTAGACATTTCCCCACCACTATTAATGGTGGGGCGAACATATACATTTTATACATCAGGAGACATTTGCATTCAAGAATCATAGAATTTTATAGGCTATATGTGGAATATTTTAGGGTTGGACTTGTATTACTCTATATCGGCCCCCTCTGGGATTGCAGAGGACTCCTCCAGTTGCTGCAGAGTGTGCGTGGGATGGCAACTCTTTAGCTGATTAATATGGACCCACTTGTCTTCCCCTTCCGCCGAACTACCTTTGGGGATGAGGATCTTGTAGGCGAATGGGGAGATCTTGGCTACAATTTCAAAAGGTCCCTTCCATGTAGGCAGAAATTTCCGCTGTTTGGCCTGGTTCCTTTGGAAATTGTATAGATATACCCGGTCTCCTACATTGTATTCTTTTCTGGTAGTCTTCAGGTCGTAGTGAGTCTTCATACTCTCGGCTGATCTTTCTAGATTCCGCTGATCATAGGCAAAAGCATGTTGAAGGTGTTTCCTTAAATTCTCCACATACTCATGAGTTGTGGAGGCATTTATCAGTGTCTGCTCTTGGGTCCTGTAGAGCAAATGCTGGGGAAGCACCATCTTGCGTCTGGTCATCAACTCAAATGGTGACATTTTAGTTGCAGATGAAGGGGTAGATCTGATGGCCATTAGGACCAGAGGTAATCGAATATCCCAACTTGACCCAGAATCTGCCACAAACTTTTTAAGATGCTCACAATGGTTCGGTTGTAACGTTCTATTTCCACAGAAGAAGCTGGTCGGTAAGCAATGTGTAGCTTCCTTTTAACCCCTAGTACAGGGATCCCCAACGTGTAGTTCGGGAGCAACATGTTGCTCGCGGCACCCTAAATTGTTGCCAGTTGCTCTGGGCCATGGTGTGGAGGACTAGAAGGAGGTGCTGAATGGATGAGACCTCAGTAGCATTGTAGTTAGGACAGAGTCCTGGACTGTGCAAGAATGTTGGCCAATGAGGCGGGGTGTTTACAGCTGGCTTATTTTTATACATGCAAGATTTGTGTTTGGTGCCACCAAGCACATCATTTTCCAGTAAATTTCCTTACTTGTAATGGTAGTGTCATTGCTAAAACCCTGTCATCTCCAGTTACTTTTCCCAGCTGACAAATGTATTAATGAGTAGAATATTTGAACCATGTTTGTGTCATGGAGAAAATTGGCATATTCTGTTCCTTGGTACAGCTAGTATGAGCATAATGGACAAGGAGGTGGTATGCATACCCAACTTTCCTTTATTAAATAATGTGCATGCACACTTTCTGTACAAGTGAGGTTTGTGTTTGATGCCACCATGCATATTTATGGACAATATTGATTTTGGTGACACCTGTATTTATTATTACATAGTGTCCTAGTGGGAAAATGGTCATCATTTGATCCTCTGCCCATCTGGCAGATGGTTAATGGGCAGATACGGTAAATGCATGCCACATTTTTCATAATTAATTTGCCCTGTATTCCAATCCAATTAAGTTATTGTTAATAGGTTTAAACTAACAAGCCAATTAATTGATTCAAATACTTAGTTAACACCACAACACCCCTCTATGAAGTGTTCATGAAATGCTCAAAGGTTTGACCAATGTTTGCCACTAAGTCTTGTGTAAAATCCCTTTTGACCAGAGAAAATAGGCTCCAAATAATTGAGAAAGGAATTATTTTGATTCCTAACCACTTTTTCACCAATGCAACAATCTTCTGGAGCTTTAAAACACAGCATTTGCCATAGCATTCCCAAATAGAGGAGGTAACTTCCAAAGGCCCAATGAAGTGATCTTAAACCCTACCATGTAATGACCTGAAGTACTAATT
The DNA here is from genome assembly GCF_040938575.1 of Ambystoma mexicanum. Lineage (NCBI taxonomy): Eukaryota > Metazoa > Chordata > Amphibia > Caudata > Ambystomatidae > Ambystoma > Ambystoma mexicanum. The sequence continues at coordinate 1,410,391,140 of NC_090922.1, forward strand.
AATATTTAATCATATTTCTCCATTAAGTCAGCAACATTTAAGAACAGGTTTCATATTTTTCATACAATTCACACAGAAGAAGCCCAAAATAAAAAAGTAACTTTAACATATTCAAACTTGCTATATATAAAAGTCTGATCATTACAATTAATTATATATAACATAGTTCCCATGCATTCCACGCTTACGCAAAACAGAGAAACAATGGCAAATTAACAGAAAATGAACCAAATCTTTGACTCCTATTTTGCAAGCGCACTTTGTGCTTCCGCCTGCACACTTTCTTAATTTATTGAGGAGTGGGTACATTTAAACGTACCATTAGCACCAGCCTCCTGCATTCTGGGGATCTTATTTCACAGATTTCTCCTTGCCATCTTATATGTGCACGTAAGTCTGCATATAAGGCTAAAGTGTGCAGCCTATGTATATTTTGGACATCTGACTCCATCGGACAAGCCCTTGCTCTTCGAGCTATTTTGAGGTGGCTTAATGCACCAAATTTAGGTATATCCCATCCCTATCCAGATGGACAGTGCCTTACAACCGCCCATAAGCACAAGTATTTCTCTTCACCAGGTGAGGCTACAATCGCACTTGCACTGAAAATCCCTTTATGATTAGCCGAAAATCCCAGATGTGCTTTAAAAAAATAAGGAACATGCTTAACTGCCCTGACACTTTCAAATTGAACACCCCCCATTGAGCTCACAAGGGGCTAGCAGGTGTATCTGCAGGGAGACCTGCTATTTGGCACAGGAATTTATTTTGCAACTCCTCCAGGAAATGACAGCTCTAACCACACTAGATTTTCCGGCCTTAAAATCATGGAACAGACATTTGTCTTATATACCTCCAGACACTTCTCCAATCAGAATGCTGCAAACATGAAATAACAATGTAAAAAGCCATTTATTCATTAATGATGCCTTTTCAGCTAACTTCTTAAAATGACTGACACAAGCACTGCTCTTTCAGAATAGTAGGCTCAAATAAAAATGAGACTGCCCCCTCATCTCTAGATTCATTTAAAAACTAGCTAAAAGGTTTCACCCTTTGCCTGAACACCATAATTTTTGTTTTTATTATATTTCATTTCAAACTGTAATTCCCAAAATAGTAACTTGGGTTTAGCAGGCCCTGTTGGAGACCTGCTGGGGGCAAGTCCAAAATAGCTGTGTCTTCTGCATAAGAAAGCATGCTATAAAATGAACCCTTCAGGTGGAGGGTGGATGAACTGTCCTAAGAGAAGTACTAGAATCAACATCCAAAAGGAATACATTGGGATCAACTGACATCTGTGTTGGAAAACAATGTATAGTTCCACAATCTTGTATATTGGACAGATGCTGAGATGTCTACATATCATGTTGGATAAGACTTAAAAAACCATTAGTGACCTGTATGCATGTTGAAGTAGGACTCGGACACAGTGGGCTCATGTTGAATGACATATACTTTTATTGAAAGTAAAAGGATGGGGGACTGGGGAAACTCCTGCCTTTCCCTAAAGCTAAGATGGGTTTCCCTTCCTCAACCAAAACTAAGGAAACTGTCAGGATGTCTTGTCGAAAGTAAATAGTCCACTGTCACAAGTCCGAAGCCTAGTTCCTTCCCTCACACTATTGACTAACCTATAAAAAACAAAGGGTCTTCTTAATTCAGAAGAATAGGTTGTAGATCCAATCAAAGAGTTGCAAGTAACAAAGGTTCCAAACCCAAAGTTCTTAAATGTAAAACAAAGTTCCATAAAGTTCTTAGATATTTCTCTGTTGCACAAACTTCACAACAACCAGGGGCAACAACTCCCTTGTCCTGGTTCCTTCTCTTGTAGGTCCCAGATCTCTGCGTCTCTCTCTTTCCGCTTGGGCCAACTTGGTTCACTTCCCTGCCAAGTACGGTTCTTAGTAAATTACTCTGTGGTTTCCCTTCTTCTCATGGGATTGGGCCCCAAACTCCTCTTTATTTTTGGGAACTGGGAGCCCTCTTCTCCCAAGTACCACCACGAGGAAGATGACTTGTGTAGTTCTCGTGTAGTGGGTCCCAGACACCTCTTTTTTATGTGTGGGTACTTGGAGCCCTTTCATCCTAAGTACCGCCACAAGGAAGAGGACTCATGTTGCTGTTGTTTGGTGGGTCCCAGACCCTTAAATTTCTCTTGTTGGGGGACAGACATGGTTCACATGCCTGCCAGGTACTGTGACTATTATGATGCTGATTGCACCGTCTTAGTTTCCCACCAGCCAGCCTGAGTGCTCCCCCTTTGTAGTGGGCTCTGGTTTGCCCAGGAACACTGCAGTGTCAATCTTTCCCAGGGCAGCGTGGTCTTCCTTTCACATGCTCCCCTGTCTGCAGGAAGACCGGGAGAAATTTTTTTGCCAGCTCCCCTTTCGGTCCTTCCACTGTGGACTGGCCCTTGTCCTTCCAGCTCCCCTCTGGCATCCTGGTGTGCTTCCTTGCACTTTCCTGCACAGTGCAGGACTAGACAACTTCTTCCTGAGTCCCTCTTCCTTTTATACTCTGCATTGGCCAATGAGCAGTCAGCAAAACCTAGACTGCCCATTGTGATTCTTAGGAGAACTCCTCATGCCTCCGCTCCTCCCTCCTCCCAGTACTTATTCCAAGTAGTCTAGAATGCTCATGTTGGTTATGCGGAACACTCTACATTCCTCCATGCATCTTCTTTGTCTCAGTGGTTGTCAATAGCATATCTTTCAACTCTTCTCCATTCTTCCTCATCTCAGTATTTCTACCCTTGATCTCCCTTGGGTAAGTTGTGCTCTTCATAGTCCCAGTACATATCTAGGGACATGGCAGGTAGCCTATAGATCATGAGCCTATTAGGGAAGGGGTTGTCCTTTGGGTTGTAAGAAGGGGGGGTCTAGGGTCTGGTGATTTGTGAGGATATTGCGTTCTCAGGACAGGGTCATTCCTAGTCCCATGAGGGGTTTCCTCTTTCATGTGATCCTCTCCCTGTGCACCACCCTCAGGGGAACTATTGTACTGAGGACGCACCGCCCTGGCCCAATGGTAATGGTCCCCCTCATAGGGGAGAAGGGACAGCATCCACAGATTTGTCACAGACTCCAATACAATTTAAATTACACCACATTATGTTCCTATCAATCAAATACAGACAAAATCCACCCTGGAGTGCTACGGATTCCATAATTGGAGACTAACACCGCCAAACCACCACTTGGAATCTGGCAGTGATACCGCTGGACCAAGTGGCAGTAATGGTACCGTTGAGATGCCACCAAACTTGTAATGAGCCCCAATGTAAAGTAAGGGAATTGGCCTATAACCGTGAGGGGCTGGTGGTCCAAGAAATACTTGTCTATGGGGATGGCATAATGCCTGTTTTGACAACAGCAATAAACATAAAACGATTTGGTATCCTTCAAAAAAGCTCCCTTTGTTTCTCAAATTCTTTTTTTGTCTTAAGGCAATTTTTTATGCCATTTTGAAACTATAAATCTGACCAGCAGTGTACACACCCCTCATTAAATGAAGGTTCAGTTTTCTTTTCGAGATTCTACAATCTGCATCGAACCATGGTGCATCCCTTTCTATAACCTGGAACTCCTGAACTTGGGGGCACGGTTTGCCAATAGCTCTGTCCTGGATAGTTTATCCTAAAGACTGAAACAAACTGACACTTTCCTTTGTGGCCTCTGAACTGTTCAACAGTTTTAAGAGAATATCTTAATTTCTTGTGAATTTGTAATTCTTTCCAATGCCTCCTTTTCGAGCGTAGGCATCGCCAACCAACCTCTTTGGCTGTCAGATATCTTCTTCGTGGTGCCTACACTGGCCATTGGTAAATGAACTCAAGAGGATTGTGTTTACTCTTTGATCAATAAGAAATGCAACATTTCGTAACATTCCTGAAGAAAAAAAAATCCACAATACAGTCATCAATGACTGTGGAACAGTATTGCCGATCTTGCATGCTTAGGAATGCCCCATTTGCCGTTAAAGATCCCATAAAATCATAGGCAGAATCTCAGTAGACCTGAAAAACCAGTGCTCCGTTTGTGGCCATTTTTACTGTCCATACATTTGCACTAGTACTTTGCTCGGGAACCTGAAACCCCTGGTAATGTTTATTTACTCCTACTCTATCTTTGAACAGATGGACTGGTCCTATATGTCTAAATATGTACTACTGACCACTCAATTTCCTCAACATTTCTTGTAAACAACCACTTAAAGTCAAATAAAGTTAAAGGCCTTGCACATTTCCTTGACTAGAATAACACGTGGTCTAGATAACTATTAAGTACTGCAAATTAAATGTTATATACGCAGTTTTAACTTTGTTACATATCTAATTTGTGTTGCAAACAATTTTGTCCCCCAACAGTGCGCCGATATGTACCATCGAAAAATTGATGTTGCTCACCATTTTAATTTGATATGCCAATTTTGCTCATTGCGCATAAAAGGTTGGGGACCCCTGCCCTAGTATCTCCCACATCTTTGTCATTACTTCGCTAGTGAAATAGCTACCTCTGTCTGACTCAATCCTTTGGGGTAGACCAAAACGGGAAAAGATGTGGTTGATCATCAGGGCAGCTGCTGTTTCTGCCTTGCAGTTTGGGGCCGGGAGACATTCCACCCATTTAGTAAATAAGCATGTCACCGTCAACATGTACTTATTCCCCCGAGAGGAGCGAATCACAGGCCCTATTTAGTCGACTTGCAGATCTGACCATGGCAGTGTCATCCCCCTCTTTTGTAGAGGTGCACGGTGTGTGAGGGTTGTTGGCTGAAATTGTGCGCACACAAGACACCCCTTCAAGTATTGGTCGAGGTCCTGCCCCATGTGTGGCCAGTATGCAACCTCTCTTAAGATCTCAAGTGTTGTGTGAAACCCCCATGACCGGCTGTGGCTGCATCATGGGCGTGACTTAACATCAAGCTTCGGAATGAGGTAGGAACCACCCACTGATCATGGCCAGCTTGGGATTTCCTTACCAACAAACCGTCTTGGATTCGGAACATTTTTGGACATTTCATCAACACTCTAAGGTCCTCTTTCCCAATATAATCAGTATCCGTCAGGGGAAAGTTCTCAGGGTCCTCAATGTGTTGGTAAAACTTACCAATTATTGGATCCCCCTTCTGAGCCGTAATCAAATCAGCATCTGGGGTCTCCTTAATCCATTGTGCAGTTGAAAGATCATTGTGAGGATTTGTTTGGGACCTAGTGATAGCAGTGACCTGGATTTCCCTCAACAGGGACTCAATGTCGATTAGATCCCATTGGATGGCCCCGGTTTTGGCCAGCTGATCAGCTAAGTCATTTCCATTTTTGTCTGGTCCGTCTACTTTGGAATGACCCTTGATCTTCTTCCAGTAGATGGTCATCCCATTCACGGTGACCAGATCATCAATGTTTTGAATTAACTTCCCATGTTTCAAGGGTTTGTTATTAGCACATAACATGCCTCTGGTTTTCCAATTGACCAGGTGCTCTTGAACCCGTTCCGTACATAATCTGAATCTGTGATTATGACCATGAGTGGATGTTGGACAGCAGTGAGGATGTGCCTGATGCACAGCCATCAACTCTGCCACCTAACTACTTCGGGGTCCAATTTTGTACCCAGCGGAGGGTTCTGGGGCCTCATTCACCCATGCATTCCTTACGCCGGCCACAAGTTCTTTTTCCCCGTTGTTGTCAACATGGTAAGAGCATCCATCCACATATACAGTGGACATTCCCTCAAACTTGTCTTCTTCAAAGACTTTATGGGGGGAATTAAAGTATGCCTCCATGTTGTCCTTGATTTTTAGACTTTCGTCCTCAAGACAGTTTTCTCTGGCACAATCATGCAAGTCAGCCAGATCTTGCGCGAGGGGACTCGTCTTGTTTTGGCCATATCTGACCTCCACAGGAAAGCCTTGCATTGACAGAATCCAGGAAGTAATTCGGGAATTACTCACATTTCCGGCCCGGATTCTATCACTTTGGAGATATTGCAGAGACTAGTTGTCATCCGCAATCGCTACCGCGGGTGGCGGCTCCTTCCACGTTGGAGGCTGCAACCCGGCAGTTAGGGCAGTGCAGTCCCTTCTTTGTGTCTGGTCTCGAGTCATTGGCCTATCGTAGCACTGCCGGAAGTTATCTGCCCCACAAGCCCGGCAGTCGCTGCGTTTCAACCCTTTGCTGGTCCTCGCTCCAGCAGCTCTGGTTCTTACGCTCTCCCAGCTGTGCCCTCTGCTCGCCTCGGCGTGCGGCGGGTTATCCCTCCCTCTTCCAGTCTCTCCCTCGCCGACCTCTCGGCATTTTCTCGCTTCCTCCTCCTAGTCTCGGTCGCTGCTCCGGCGGTGGGCGTTTTTCTCCTCTTTGCCGCTCTTTTCTCTCGCGGTTCTCCAGTTTTTCCCCTTCTTCTTTCTGTTATATTCTCTCCTGTAGGTCCTCTCTTGTTCTACCGTGCCTGTGTTTCCCTTGGGCCAGTTGCTCAGTGGCTTCCTTCTCACCTCGGCTGGTGGATCCCGTTTATCTATCCTGCTCCCATTCATCGGAGTTTTGTCGTATTGGATTTACTTCCTGTGTTCAACCCTGTGGATCTCGTCTCTGCTTCCAGTCCTACTGCTACATTTGGATCTTCACCTACTTCATTGCCAGAAGTCTCCTAAAGGTTTTTTTCCCACGTGTGGGTTTTTTCCCTTTTGTCCGGCCTGTTCCCGGAAAAGGAGCCCCAGGACGGCTGTCTATTCAGCAGTCACTGTGGCTTCTCACCGAGACAGGCAAGTGCTACCTAAAAAAGAACGGGACTACCGAGCCGGCGGAATCTACGAAACTCAGGTCACTCTGAAGACTCAGGTGAGGAGAGTGGGGAGGGACGGGAAGGTGAAGGGGTTCGACAGATTAAGCATTCACAGATTGAAACGCCAAGAAAGACCAAGATGTCAGCCGAAGATCAAGTTCAGGAGTTATGGAAGGCTTTCCAAGCCATGTCACTGGTATTACAGGGGGTCAAGACTGAGAATGCCCTTCACAAACAGATGGTAGCGGTCAGGGAACCCTCACATCCCCCAGAATTGCCCCCTATGGCTCTTTCTTCAGGAAGATTTGATGGCTCACCTAAGAAGGTAAAGGAATTCTTGGAGGCCTGTAATGTTTACTTCACCTTCAGACCGCACACCTTCTCCACGGACCAAGCCAGAGTGGGGTTTCTTATCTCCAATATGACGGGGAATGCTTTGGCCTGGGCTACTCCGCTAGTGACAAACAGTAATGCCATCCTACAGGATTTGTATTTGTATTTGTTTTATTTGTATAGCGCAAACCAGGCCTGGAGGCTACCGGGCGCATATCTTAACAGCAATGGTTACAAAGTATAACGACATATCAAGTAACATTTAAATTGACATAGTAATCAGCAGCATTGATATTTATACATATATACATAGGTGAACAAGTATTCACAGTGCAGCTTGGCCCTCAGATGTGACTAGCCAATGTTTGGCTTTGTATTTGAAGAGATTCAGAGAAGGAAGGTTTCTGATAGTAAGGGGGGCAGAGTTCCATAATTTGGCTGCGAGAACTGGGAAGCTGGAACCACCGGCTGTTTGGAGCTTGTATTTAGGGATCATTAGGTTCTGGTTGATGGAGGATCTTAGAGATCGAGATGGTGTATAATGCGTGAACCGTGAGGAGCGGTAGATGGGGGCCAGGTTGTTCATGCATTTGTAGGTTAGGGCAAGGGATTTTAGAGAGATCCTTTGGGTGACTGATAGCCAACGAAGGTTCTTCCTAATTTCCTAGATGTGGGCCGATCTAGGGATATTCAGGGCTGCTCTAATGGCGTTATTTTGTATGACCTGGAGTTTGTCTAAGTTGCATTGACTGGTGCCTTGGTACAGTGCATTACAGTAGTCCAATTTGGACATGACCAGAGTTCTAGCAAGGATTGTGCAGTTATGAGTGGACAGAAAAGGGCGGCATGCTGTGATCAGCTTGCAGGTGTAAGCAGCGGCGGCCGCAACTGCATTAGTTTGTCTGTGGAGGGAGAGCATGGAATCGAGGTAGATTCCGAGCGTTTTGGTATCTTTGGAGACTTTTATGGGATTTCCATCGATGTTGAAGGAGCTGAACAATGGGTTCAGCTTGTTAAGTCTTTGCTGTGTGCCTAGGATGAGGAGCTCTGTCTTGTCGTCATTGCGACAGAGCTCATGTTGTGCCATCCAAGTTTGGATGACGAGGTATATATCATTTAAGGCTTTCGAGTCTACCGTGTAATCGCCCGTGATGGGGATGAGTATCTGGGTGTCATCGGCATAGTTAGTGTAGGTGACACCCAGATAGTCAAGCACATCAAACAAGGGTTTAGTGAAAACATTGTAGAGGGTAGGGGATACACAAGATCCTTGGGGGACTCCGCAAGGGACTGATGCGGGGTTGGCGGCGGCGGTGGGCGAGAATACCCTCATCTGTCTGTTATCCAAGAAGGATTGAATCCAGTTGGTGGCCTTGTCAGAGAAATGGGCGGCCGTTTTCAGGTGGTGACAGAGGATTTGGTGGTTAACCAAATCGAAGGCTGCTGATAAGTCTAATAGTAATAGTAGGGCTAGTTTGCCTTTGTCTTTAAAGTCCTAAATTTGGGTTTTGAGCTCTAGGAGGGCTGTCTCAGTACCGTGCTTAGGTCTGAAGCCAGATTGTCTCGTGCCTAGTAGATTGTTTGTTTCCAGGTAGTTTTGTATCTGAAGATACACTGCTCTATCTAAGATTTTTAGCAGAAATGGGACCGTCGTGATGGGCCTGTAGTTGGTTGGGACCTCCGGATCTAAGGTGGGTTTTTTTAGGAGGGGGATGACCCATGCATCCTTCAAGTTGTTAGGGACCACTCCCGATTGAAAGGAGGCATTGATAAACGTGGTGATATACGGTGCAAGGTCATGAGCTTATTCCTTAATGATCTGGGCTGGACATGCGTCCCCTTGGCAGTTGGAAGGTTTTAAATTGCAGATAATTTTTTCAACTTCCATAACAGAGAGCGGTGTGAAGCTGAATGGCACCGTGGAGTGTGGGGTGGTTATTTTGGGTGGCAGGGTGTTGCTGAATGTAGGAGTGTGGAGGGAGTTTTGTTTGGCGTTAATTTTGGATTGCAGTGTGGTTATTTTGTTGAGAAGTGCGTTTTGTATATTGTTGCACCAAGTGCTGTCTTTGGTACACACGTCAAGGACAGGGGAGGGGGATTCTAATTCTTTGAGGATTTTAAATAATTCTCTTGTGTTGGATTCTGCTTGTGATATGCGTGAATTATAGGTCTCTTTTTTAGCTTGAAGGATAGCTTCCTTATAGTTGAGAGAGGTGATCAGTAGGGAGGCTTTGGTAGCTGGGCTGGGATGACTTTTCCAGAGGGCTTCGGCCTTACGCTTTTCTTTGCGCAGCACGTTAAGCTCCGGAGTGAACCAGGAGTTTAGGTGGGACTGTTGTTTGGCTTTGCGAATTTTTAGTGGGGCTATGCTCTCAATGGCTTTGATCATCAAGCTGTTGAAGGCGTCTACTAAGACAGTGGGGTCCTTGTCCTTATGCTGAGAAGCGAAAGTGTTCAGGCAAGGGAGGATAAGAGGAAGCAATTCCTCCCTGGTAATATCCTTTTTATTTCTGGTGGGTACAGCAGGGGCTATAATAGGTGTGGGCTGGGGGTTGGAGGCTGGCAGGAGGAAGGTGATAACATGATGGTCAGACCAAGCACAAGCATCGTTGTAGATGACATTAGTATTGCAATTTAGGTCAGCTAACCAGTCGAGCGTTCTACCCTTGTTATGTGTGGGTTCACGAATGCGCTGCTGGAAGCCTAGATCGGAAAGGGTAGTGTCAACTTCAGAGGCCATGTGGTCCTTGGGGTCAGAGAGGCCGAGGAAGAAGTCACCTAATAACAGTATTTGGGAATTTGGCTTAGTATTAGCCGACACGGTGGAAGCAACATCGTCAATGAAAGAGCCCAGTGGACCTGGAGGTCTGTACACAAGATGGAGTGTTGCTGTGTTGGTAGGAGAGAGAGAAAGTTTCACTGATAGTGATTCTGCGGAGCTGAGTTGTGTGTTGTTGGCAGCTCTCATAGTGATCTTGTCTCTATGTATGAAGGCGACTCCTCCTCCTTTAGACGCGTTGGAATGACGGTCATTTCTAATAATAGTATAACCCTTGGGTAGGGATAAGGAGAGGAGTGGGCCAGAGGCATCATGTAGCCAGGTTTCGGTAATGGCTAGGAAGTCAAGGTTATGGACAGTGATGAGGTCAGCGATGTCAAGGGCATGGGCCGTAAGGGATCTTGCATTAATAAGGGCTCCCTTTAGCGCTGAGGTGGGTGGGGTGGACGGGGTGGGGCTGGGTGCTACCGGTTTGTTGGGCTGTGAAGGAGCGGGGTGATTGCGCTGAATACAGGGTGGTCTGGGCAGTCTGGATCTAAGTCTGATATTCCTATGTTGTGGTGTGCATGGGAGGTTAGGTGTGGGTTTGGTTGCAAAATGCTTGAGCCACAGGGCTGGGTCGTTAAGGTAGGGGTTCAAGGGATGGTCCGAGCAGTGGAGCATGGTGGAAGGACGAGTATTTTGGTGGTTGTGGTGTGTCTTAAAGATAGTAGTAGGGTAGCTGCTAGCAGTAAAGGATAAAGATCCTAAGATGACTATGTGGGTGAGGAAGAGTCTAGTATAGGACATCGACTGCATCGGCTGCATGTCGTGATTAGTTGGTTCACAAGTAACTTGTGGTGTGGTGCCAGTACGTGGTAGTAACTGTGTTTGAACTAATGCAGTGAGGCTACAAATAGCAGTGGTGCGAATATCATTTGGGCTCAATGCTAGGTCAACTGGGTTCAAATAATGCACATTAGGCTACAAACAGCAGTCTACAGAAATCATTTGGGCTCAATGCTAGGGCATCTAGATTCAAATAATGCACATTAGGCTACAAACAGCAGCCTACAGAAATCATTTGGGCTCAATGCTAGGGCATCTAGATTCAAATAATGCACGTTAGGCTACAAACAGCAGTCTACAGAAATCATTTGGGCTCAATGCTAGGGCATCTAGATTCAAATAATGCACATTAGGCTACAAACAGCAGTCTACAGAAATCATTTGGGCTCAATGCTAGGGCATCTAGATTCAAATAATGCACATTAGGCTGCAGATAATGCCGGTTAGACTACAGTCAACAAAGCTGCAGGGACATTTGGGCTCAGACAGAGGCTACAGTCAGCAGGTTTTACGTGTAATTCGACTCAATGCACTGAAGTGTCAACTATGACTTAATAGTTTAGGTGGATAGACCTGTGGTGACTGCAGATGAGCATACGGTTAAGCAATAGCGGTGAGAGCAGTGTACACAGAGGCTCATGTGGGAGGTGATGACAGGCATAGAGGGAAGAGCAGGTGAAGAGTACAAAGTACGGCACAAAAGTTACAGAGCCGAAACGAGCGCAAGAGGCAACAATCAGCAAGGTGCTGCGACTCGTTATGTGGTATGGATAGCTCACGTGAGCACTGCGGTGCAAGTTGGGGGCGTGAATTATGCAAGAGTGATTGTTTGTAGCTTTGCATCCAACGTAGGTGGGGCAGGAGTACCTTAGTGTTGTCGGCAGGATGGACAGCAGGACAGGGCCCTCGGCCCAACGGCTCAGGACAGGCTCAAGACAGGAGCCGAGCCTTGTTGGGTGAGCCTTAGTGGGTGTTGCCGGCGTTCGCCTGCCGACGTCTGGTTGGCTCTGATGTAGCGAGAGCAGGCCAATCGGGTCGCAGGGGGATGTGCCTGGTGAGGGTTAGGCTCAGCCAGCCATTACCCTTTTCGGCACGGCCATCTTGGAGTGGCTAGACCTCGTGGCATGTAATGGAGGCTAGCACTCAGATGGTGTGTGCTGGCTTTAAGCAGTGAAATTACACTGCTGGGGCACAGCGGGTGCACTTGGGGCAGTTACAAAGGGCAAATGGGCAAATTGCAGCGGCATCCGTTATGGCTGGCGATTTTTGGATTTCTTTGGCAAACGTGCCCAGAGGCCTACCTTATGGCAGGTGATGCCCCCGACCCTCTCCAGAGGGGGGGGGGACTGCTCCTGCAGTGTTGGGGAGGCACCGGCTCCTCCGAGGTGCGGCTCAAGGGTTCTTCTCTGGGTTCCAGAACCTACTGAAACAGACCTTCGAGCGACCCGAACTATCTTTTACTGCATGTGAGGACTTGCTGGATGTACGACAGGGTGCTCTAGATGTGCTGTCATACATCTCCTCCTTTAAGACTCTGGCAGCAGGGGCGGGATGGCCCGAACAAGCACAGCATGCTGTATTCCGGAGAGGGTTGAGAGATGAGATCAAGGATGAGCTAGCCAGATCTCCACGCTCTCCCACATTTCCAGATTTACTTGCTGCCGCTCTCCACATCGAGTACCGTCTCCAAGAGAGAAGGTCAGTACGCCGGAAGCAAAGAGGATCAGGTAATCCCGTGGACCCCCCTTCACACTCTCCCTCGCGACGTTTCTCTTCTACTCAGGGCGAAGAACCGATGCAAATCGGAGCCACAAGGGCACCCATGTCATCTGCTGAGAGGCGGCAAAGAAGAGAAAAAGGTTTGTGCGCCTATTGTGGTTCCGACCAACATGTACTAATGGACTGCTCTGAGGTACCAGAAAGGAAGGCGGGAAATGATTACCCTCGGCGTCAATAGGGACTGGTAGCCGGGGGTACTCAGATCTTCTTCAGCGTCCCTACGTCACACTTTTGGTGTCGGCTTCAGAATCCCAAGAGGATTCCAGACTGATGGTACTATCCGTTACCTTGAACCTCAAAGGGGTACCGGTGGAAACATTAGCCTTATTGGATTGCGGCGCGGCAGGGAACTTTGTGGACACTCTGTGGGCCGACAAGATGGGTCTTACTCGGATAGTCCGGAAGGTGGGTCAGAAAGTGGAAGGAGTCGACGGTACACCTTTGTCGTCCGGACTAATCACTCATACTACCGAACAACTCTCCTTGGTCATCAACCAACACACAGAGGTCCTGCAATTCGACATTATTAGAGCCGCACATTTCCCCATAATCCTAGGCATTCCTTGGCTGCGTAGGCATAACCCGCATATCAACTGGACGGAAAATCGACTGAGTTTTTGTTCCACATACTGTTCGGTCAACTGTCTTCCTCCCGATACCAGGGAAGATCAACAGTCGATTAGGGTTCTCTCCAAGGATCATGTGGGTATTCACGCTCTTCCAAATTTTTGTGCAAAATTCTCCGGGGTCTTCCAAGAGAATCTCCACGCTCGGCTACCTCCTCATCGGCCAGAAGACTGCTCAATCGATCTCGAACCTAATGCACTGGTTCCATTTGGGCGCATGTTCTCTCTTTCTCAGGCCGAAAAGAAGGTATTAAGGGGCTATCTGGATACCAACTTGGAGAATGGTCTTATTCGACCTTCGAAGTCACCTGCTGGCGCCTCCCTGTTCTTCATCAAGAAGAAAGACACGACTGATCTCAGACCCTGTATCGATTACCGGGGCCTCAATAAGGTTACAATTCGTGATCGGTATCCTATGCCACTCATAACTGACATTATTGAGGCGGTACAAGGGGCTCGAATCTTCACCAAATTGGATCTCAGGAACGCATATCATCTGCTTCGCATCACCGAGGGGGACGAATGGAAGACAGCTTTTCGCACCCCATACGGTCTTTTTGAGTATAGAGTGATGCCGTTCGGCTTGGTGAACGCACCGGCTGCATTCCAGAGATTCATGGATAGGTTATTTTCAGATCTGCTGTCGGTCTCGGTCATAATATACCTCGACGACATCCTGGTTTTCTCCCCTAACATGAAGGAACATATTCAGCACGTTGTAACGCTCACCTGATTCCCACGGAGGCGCTGGTCTAGGCAGGAAGGTGTCTGTGACTCGAAAGGTGATGTGCAGGACTCGATTGGCTTCTGGGGCTGAGCCTCTTCGCACTGTGTGTCGAACTCGAAGGGTGAGATTTCTGCAGGTGAAAGAATATATGGGGTTAAAGATCTGGGCAATTGAGTGTCCTTCTCTCTCTCTCTCTCTCTTTTCTAAGCTTCTCCGTAGAGCCCCCAGGTCAACGTGCTCACCTTAGATAGGTGAATGCTGGACTCTCCATCTGCGTCTGGTGCAGGGTGCCGTTGCCAGTTCCTTCACTGGGTGAAACGTAGGCCTCTTAACATCAGAGGAACGCAACCGCCGTTAACAGCACGAGCGGTGAGTTTCCGGACACCTTTTAGTCCATATAGTCTTTAGGTGCGTGGACACGTAAGTATTGAACAGGGCTCGGAATAATGCTTTCTTCTATTTGTTTTGCAGGGCTCTTGTGTTAGAAGATGGAATGAAGAGAGCCAAAGCTGGAGCCAGAGCCTTGGAAAGAAGCGCTTGGAAATGCGTAAGTAAATGCAAGCGCTTTAACTGTCTCTTTCCTTCACAGCTGTGAGTTCGTGCTGAAGAGATGCTGGAAAACGCCGGAGTAGTTGCAGGCGCTCTATTGTGGCGAGCGCGATGGGCGTAAGTAAATACCTGTCTAATGTCTCTTCTTATGTCTCTCAGATGCTGGGTTGCAGCGTTGAAAACATCCGGAATTCGCGGATTGCCGGTAAGTAATAACTATGCTTTTGTCTCCACAGGCGGAGGTGCAGCGTGAAGAAATGGTCGCTGCCGATGGACCAGGTAAGGAATGCGTTGCATGTGAAGTCGCCGTGCTAACCTGTTGTTTCTTGTCTTTTACAGGCGCTGCTGAAGACTGGATACTGGAATGGTAAGTATTGTTCTTGCAGGTACAGGATCGGAAGAAGAAAAGCTGGAACAGACTCGGTGAGCGTTCTGCTGCAGATGCAGAATAACGCGAAGCACGCTTCATCAATCGGGTGTGGTTTAAATAGCCTAGGAGTGATGAGGCGTCTTCCTCCACGGCCCCGCCTAAGTAAGAAAAGAGTTCCTGTTCCAGAAGAGTTCCAGTGTTGTATCCAGGGCGTGGAGCTTGCCCCACCCAGGTAAGAAAATAGTTCCGGCTTACAGAGGATTCCTATGTAGCTGGTAAGTAAGCAGCATGGTCTGCTGCAGGTAAGTCCACCCAAGCATCTTCACACATAATATGAGCCCGGCGCTTCCAGTGCCGGGACCGATGGCTTTGATGAGCCTGGTGCCACTGGCGCCAGGACAAGGTCCAAAAGGTCCCAGTGGGGACCGGCTAGTGCCTAGGCTTAGGATTAGGGGCCTGCTTCCAAGGATGTTGGGCTGGTCCTGGCTCCTTGGAAGCAGTGATCATGACACACGTCACCCAAGTTCTGTCTCGTCTTCAGGAAAATCAGTTACTAGTCAAGAAGGAGTCCATGTTCAACCGCAACCAAATCCTGGCTTTTGTTGGTTCTTTCCTTAAAGAGGTGAAGACTGCCCTCATTCAGGAAAAGTCCCAACTACCCCCACGTCTTACCTCTCCCTTTCAACAAAGAGGAGACTGGCTTTTCAACAAACAGAAATTGTACATTCCTGAAGGTCCTCTTTGTTCTAGAATCCTGAAGTGGAGTCATGACTCTCGCTCGGCCGGCCATAGAGGGGCCGAGAATACCCTTGAGCTCCTCTCTAGAACGTTTCTTTGGCCAAACGCTAGAAAGGAGACATATGAGTATGTCAAGGCTTGTCCAATTTGTGCCAGAGCCAAATATCGCCTTGGAAAACCTTTGGGTCTGCTCACTCAGGTCGAACTTCCTACTCGCCCATGGGGTCTTATATCTACCGAATTCATTGTTGATCTGCCGGTCTCGGAAGCTTGTACCTGCATTATGGTTACGGTAGACGCTTTTTCTAAGCTGGCACATTTCTCTCCCCTTCCAGGTCTGCCCACTGCGGCTAAGATGGCAGAGGTTTTTTCTCGGGACATATTCAAGTTACACGGTCTCCCCGATAAGATAATATCGGATCGGGGAAGTCAGTATATCTCGAAGTTTTGGACTGCCTTCTGCAACCGTTTGGGCATTCAAAGAGCTCTGTCTTCAGGGTTTCACCCAGAAACCAATGGTCAGACGGAACGCCTGAATGCGACACTGGAACAATACCTAAGGTGTTATATAACTCAACATCAAGACAACTGGGTCTCTCTGCTTCCCACGGCGAAGTTCTCGTACAACAATACCAGGCATTCCGCCACAGGACTCTCTCCTTTCTTCTGCACTTATGGGGTTCACCCTCGTGCTGTGTTTCCAGAGGTTCCCAGTTACACCAACTCTCCGACGGTTGAGGAGGTATTAGGGAATATTAAGGAGGCCCAGACTTCAGCTATTCGGAGTCTAGAGGTCAGCAGACAACGGACAAAATCATGTGCCGATCGACATCGAAAAGCATGTCCAGCATGGAAGCCAGGTGATCAGGTGTGGTTGTCCACCCGGTTTCTGCCCAGATGGACACGGCCTTCTAAACTGTCTCCTCGTTTTCTGGGACCTTTCACTATTCTCTCTGAAGTCAATCCAGTCACCTATCGCCTCCGGCTCCCTTCCTCTCTTCGCCGCATTCACCCTGTATTTCATTTCTCTCTTCTCAAACCTTACTGTCCCGACCTTCACCATAGAACCATTCCCAGATCTACCCTGGCACGTTCCTCGGAGCCTGATGAGTATGAGGTATCTCATGTCTGTGATTCCAGGTATTATCGTGGACGTCTTGAGTACCTCCTGTCCTGGAAGGGATACCCTGAGTCGGAGGACTCATGGGAACCGGCTTCTCAGGTTCCCATGAGTCCTATGGCTCCAGAGAAGCCCGGTGCGGTTAGGTGGGGAGGGGGTCATACTGTCATCCGCAATCGCTACCACGGGTGGCGGCTCCTTCCACGTTGGAGGCTGCAACCCGGCAGGTAGGGCAGTGCAGTCCCTTCTTTGTGTCTGGTCTCGAGTCCTTGGCCTATCGTATCGAGTTTTGTCGTATTGGATTTACTTCCTGTGTTCAACCCTGTGGATCTCGTCTCTGCTTCCAGTCCTACTGCTACATTTGGATCTTCACCTACTTCATTGCCAGAAGTCTCCTTAGGGTTTTTTGCCCACGTGTGGGTTTTTTCCCTTTTGTCCGGCCTGTTCCCGGAAAAGGGGCCCCAGGACGGCTGTCTATTCAGCAGTCACTGTGCTTCTCACCGAGACAGGCAAGTGCTACCTAAAAAAGAACGGGACTACCTGAGCCGGCGGAATCTACAAAACTCAGGTCACTCTGAAGACTCAGGTGAGGAGAGTGTGGAGGGACGGGAAGACGAAGGGGTTCGACAGCTTAAGCATTCACACTAGTGTGGAGTCTCCACTATGATGTGTTCCCCCTGGATAAACGGGCGGTAATTCTTCAATGCCCACACCGTTGCCAGGAGTGCCTTCTCACAGTCGTTGAATTTTTCCTCCACAGAGGATAACATTTTTCTCACATAGGAGATTACTTTATTGACTTTGTCATGCTTTTGATATAATACTGCAGTCAAGCATGAATTAGAGAACCCTGTCTCCAAGAAAAACTCCTTGTTTCTGACAGGGTAAGCTAGGCAAGGTGCTTGTGAGAGGCTTCTTTTGAGCTGTCTTACTGCCTCGGATTGTTCTGGACCCCATTCCCACTTGACCCCCCCTTCAAGAGATGAATCAGGGGTCTGGTGATCTCTGCGTAGCCCTCAATGAACTTTCTGCTGTAATTAGTCAGTACAAGGAGGCTTCATAGTTCCCGCAGAGTTGTGGGGTCTTTCAGTTTCTGAAGGGCTTCCACTTTCTTTTCCTGGGGACAGAGACCCTGAGGAGTAATCTAATGCCCCAAGAAATTAACACGGGTTCTACACCACTGTGCTTTCTGAAAGGAAAGTTTTGCTCCGGCGGCCCTCAACTGGGTCAGAACATAACGGATCTCTGCTATGTGTTCCTCCACAGATGAACTTTTGATAAGGACATCATCTACATTAGCCAGGTTACCCCTTGCACCCAGTTCAGGCATGGCCTTATGTAGGAAAATGCTGAATTCATTGCCGGAGTTGAGGTATCCGAAGGGAGTCCGGGTCCATGTGTACTGCTGGCCCCCAAAGGTAAAAGCCAGCTTGTATTGGTCCTCCCTACTGACAGGAACAGTCCAGTATCCATTGGTCAGGTCTATTGCAGTGAATACCTGTGACCCCTGGATCTGGGCCAGCCCTTGATCAATGTAGGGAAGGGGCCATCGGGAAGTATGGACCCATTTGTTGAGCTCCCTAAGGTCGGCGCAGAGTCTCCACTGGCCATTTGGCTTCAATATTCCCAACACCGGATTATTGATGGTGTTGTGTACTGGACAGATTATTCTCCGGGACTCAAGGTTCTTAATTATTTCAGTAAGGGACTCCATGGATGCGAGAGGCAAGCGATATTGCTTCACAAACACTGGAGTCATACCAGGGTCCATGGGAATTGTTGTGGTGTGGATGTCTCGGTGCAACCACAGTCATATGAGTCTACCGCAAAGAGATCTTGGAAATCTTCAGGTGGGAAAGGCAGCTCTCATGGACCTGGAAAATCACCTCATCCCTCCTGAAGTCACAAGTCACATCTTCCTTACCATAAGGGCAGGAAGTGTACACCAGGAATGTCCCCCCATACCGGGTAAATATCCTGTCTGGTGTTGTATTGTCATCACTATCACTGTCAAAACAGTCCTTGGGGTTTGGTCCTAACAGTTCATTTCCTAAATCAATGAAAAAATGTCGGTCATCAACCGCCATTCCAATAATGGTGCCTGCGGCTATAGTAATACTCTTTAAGTCACTGTTATCCACCTCTATTGGAATGGTGTCATGTTCTATGTTGATTAATGGTGTTGGGTTTACCCCCAACCCTTGCTGTTGGAGAGAAGCATTTAGATGAATATAAGCATCAGGGTTTTTCAATTTTTGTCCTCTTTTAACTTTCACTTCCAGGGAGAATTGTCGTGTCCTTTCTGGGATGGTGACTTCCTCTTTAATCTGAATTTCAACTGCATAAGGTAGCAATTGAGCTGACCTAAATGCTTTTTCTGGATCATCAAAGCCCATGGGATTATCCGCTAATCGGGACCAAGCTTTGAAGTTTATTAGGTCCAAACTAATGGCAAAGCGATTGAGAATATCACTGCCTAAGTAAAAGGCGGCAGTGACGTCTCGCACGACCCAACAATTATGGACTATGCTCTTGTTGCCAATGGAGATTTTGAGCATACACCTGCTTGGCAGGAGATGTTTGGAATTGGGTGCTCCCAGGTCCATTTCCCATTTGTCTATGAGTATGAATGTGCGAATGGCTGGATCTTTTGGGAGTTGGCGGAACATGGCTTTGCTGATGAAGCTCTTACCGTTGTTCACACACACTCGGGCGAGAACTGAGTCCATCCCATCATTTAACTGAACAGAGATGAACAACTGCTCTCCAATTTGCTGAATATCAGCCAGGCTCTGAGCTGATTTCACATCTTTCTGGACTATTGGAGTGGGAATGTCTGATTGTGGATTAGTAAAGAATTTCAGAGTGTTTCCTTCCAGTGTGGAATACCACCTTAAACTGGAAGGAAGGTTGATTTTCAGAAATAGAGAGGACCCCCCATCTGTTGTCCTACTGCTATTAATGTCATGTCTGGAATTTGGTTGTTCTGGAAGTGAAACTCTACTTGGTCAGATTTTTGTTCAACCATGTGGCATGTGCCGTTTAAACTAACATGGTTGACACTCTGTTTTAATTTTATTGGTCGGCTAGTCTGGGTCCAGAGAACCTTGTTTACGCAATCTATTAGGGGTGACAACCTTCTCAGGAGGTCATCCCTAATAAACAAGGGGTGCCCTCTGGAGTCACTACTATGACCGGGTGTTTCACCTTGTGTCGCCCAATTTTAATGTCCAAATCTGCAGTCCCCTCGACGGGAATTTCCTTCCCATCAAAGTTCTGAAGTTGTCCAGGCAGAGAGGTGAGTGGAATACGGTAATTCTCCCCCCTTCCTGCATTTACTTCATCAAAGGCCCTTTTGGACAGAAGGGTAGCTTGGGATCCAGTGTCCACCAGTGGCAAAATTGTACCCTGCCCCTGTACTTGTACTGGGGCATAGTATCTTCCCTCCTTCTCCTCAAGGGGGCACCGATAATGCACATTTTTGGAGAGTCATGGTAATCTGCAAGAAAAAGTTGTGAACTGGAAATCAGAGCCGTTGTGGGTTCCCCTGGTTCCGGTTCTGGGCCACTCCCCCCTTTTTGGAGGCACTCACCAGGATGGGTTTGAACCAGGGGATTTTGATGTGGTTGGTTCTGGGATGAGATGATGGGCAGCGCTAGCTCAGTCCCCACATCTCCCCAGTCGGGATGTGAATCCCTTGGGACCCATCTTTCTTTGGGAGGAGTTCCCCCATCTCTGAAGGAGAAGATCCTTTTCCCAGGATCCTCTGAGGATCCCTCTCCCTCAAATTGGAAGATCTGTACCTCCTCCACAAACTGGGTCTGTTTGGGTCCTTTGTTTCTCCTACCTCCTCTCTGCTCCTTGGGTGGCAGACTTTCAGGGGTAGGAGATTTTGTTTCCGGTTCCTGGATTTCCAGGGGCTGTTTACAAGTGGGGAAGGAAGCTTCCTCCAAGGCTTTACACCCCCCTTCCCCTTGTCCCTCCTCCCTGGGAACCGGAGGGTTATCGGGGTGCTGCCCCCGTGATTTTTCTGGAGCACCAGGCCCAGAGTTTGGGGCATTCTGCACCGGCATGCTCACCTGAGGGTTCTGCTGAGCCCTCAGCATGTGACCCAGATCCCGTGCCATATTTTGGACCTCGCTCTCTAACTGTGAAACCTGCTCAGGCTGATACAGGGTTCGGTTTTCTCCCCTGGGCTGATCCCGGGAAGGGTAGCTATCCCTTCTCTGGTAGTACCCCGGGTTGGGAAGATTTTGGTACCCCTACACCCTTGGCCTCCCCTCTCCTGGCTTAGGTTGTCTGGGCTCAGGGAATTGGGGAGAGAAGGATGGATGATTTTGGGGCTGGAAGTTGGGTGGATACCTGGGGAAAAAGTTCTGCCCAGGGTTTGGTGAATTTCTGCCCCCCTATGGGAAGTTAGGAGGGAAGTTCCCTGGGTTGGTGGCCTGGTTGGATTCCCCCCCTTGGGCTGGAGGAGTCCACACATACCCCAGGATGGGTCGGTTTCCCTTGTAGCAGGGACTTACGTAGTCAGGGGAGCGAGGGACCCCATTTGTGGGACTACCTCTTTGACTCCCTGTCTGTGACTGGCCCAAAGGCCTTCTGGGCTGGGAATTATTCGGTGCAGGCAGGTTTTTAGGCCCCCCCATCTCCAAATCTAAAATGGGGGCAACCTTTATCTCTGCCACCTTGGCAGCAGCAGGGGTGCTGGTCGGTTTGGGACTTTTCTGGGCATTATTTTTATTTTCTATGGGCTTCTGCACCTCATAGATTTGGGTGGCCTGTTCAATGACCCAGTCTAGTGATCTTTTCTCGTGAAAATCTCTCACTAGCTGGGTCATGATGTATTTGGGTAAAGCATGGCAAAACCTATTTACAAACTCTTTACTGTCCGTGCGCACCCTTCTGGTAGTCTGCGCAAAGGCACGCTTCAATTCCTGCACAAATTCTTGTGGGGCCTGATCCTCCCCACATTGCAAATTATAGGCTGCCTTGCGAGCCTCTCGGGGATTCCGGTGAACAGAAAAATGCTTCAAGATGGCCGCCCTATATGTGGACCATCTTGAATGGTTTTCGTCCTCCAGCCCCGCAAAGAAACTGGAGTATTCTGGGGAGAATGTCCATTTTACATACTGAATGCAGCTACTGCTGTCCTTCAAATGGAAAGTCTCCATCATTTGCTCGTAAAGCTCCACGTGTTCCCAAACAGAATACTTGGCGTTCTTGTGATAAGGGGTGATGACACTCCTTATTGCCTTAATCTGTTTTAAGGGGTCCTTAAGCAAGGCCCTTTTTGCCTTATTGGCCTTTTTGGTTCGGGTAACCCTGGTCCATTCATCCTCTGACTCAGAAGCCCTGCTCCCAGAGGTGCCCGTCTGATCTTCCAGGTTTTCCCGGATTCTGCGAGCCCGGGAATGGCTGGCAGAATGTGGGACCCGGTCTCCTGTGTCCTGTGATGCTCAGAGGAGTCTTCAGATCCCTCCTTGCTGCCAGGATTTGATGGATACCCCCCCACTGACCTAACTGGGCAGAGGTTTTCAGGATGCCCTTAGTGGGCCTACTCTCCTGGGGTTCTCCACTAAATTGCACTGTATTTAGGTGCCCATACCCGGATGCCAGCCCATCCATTCCTGGGTGGTACTTGCCTATGAGCCACATACTTTTGGCTGGATAGTAATCTGCCATCCCTGTGGCCCTGTGCTCATGTGCGCCAGGGGACATGGGGGTGGCAGAGTCCAGGGACTGGGAGAGGTGAAGGCCTCTGGTACTAGGGCTCCTGAGGTTATGCTCAGGTGTTTCCCTTTCCCAACGAACCTCATCTCTATCAGCCCCTGCTCCCTGTTGCCATGCAAGAGCCTGTGCTTTCAGTTCCTCAGTCATGGCCTTACTAGACTCTATCAGTCTCTCCTGCATGGCTACCTGTTGCTGGAGCCTATCATTGTGCTGACAGAGAGCCTCATTTTCTCTCTGTGCCTCCTGGTTGGTCCTGGAATACTGGGCCAATCTTTGCTGCAGGAGGGTTACCTCCTGAGTCCCATCCCTACTGGCCTGTTCCTTTCTTGCCAGAGCATCTTCCACCCTCCTGGTGTGCTCTAACAAGTTCTGAGGCTCTTTTTGGAGGTCACCCAGTCCCTGGAGGGCCAAGTGATTTTCTTCAATTTTTCCTTTTAATTGGCAGAATTACTGGCCTAAGGTGTCCCTTTCCTGACTAAGAGCCTGTATCTGTGCCGCCAGGTCGTCCCTCTGCCTTTTAAGAGCACAAGCTTTCTGGCGCTCTTCCTCAAATTGTGTCTGGGTATCCAGGTCTTTCAGAATCAGTTTGTTGCTCTCTGCCTTCTCCCTATCTAGGTGGCTTTGCAGGGTGACTACCTGCTCTGGGCATGCCCTATTGAAGTCTAGTTGTTGCTCCAGCTTTTTCTGGCTCTGCAGTAGGGCGTCCATCCCTTCTTGGTACTCCTTCTGCAAGGCCAGAAATCTGGTATCCTGGTCAGACCTTTCCTGTTGCAGGATACCCATATCCTCTTTTATTTTAATGATATACAGCCTACTATCATTTTCTGACTCCTGGCTCCTCTGCAGCCTCTGCTCGGAAGAGACCAGGTCGGATTGGGCCTTCTCTAATGCCATCTGTTGCCTATTTGCCAGATCTTGGCCTTCAGCACATTTGTCCTGTATGGCTCCAATATATAAATATGCTGCTACCCTGGCAATCTTGTTGTGCTCATCCTTGGCCTTAGGGGCCATATATAGTTCACTCAGGGCTACGTGTAAGGGACCCTGATCTTTCCAGCTGTCTAACCCAGTCGCATTGACCTGTTGTGTGATTGCCTGCAGCCAGACATTCTGGTCCTGTTCAGACCATTCACCTCTCACAAACAGTTTATGTAAGAGGCGCTCTCGAGCTATCTTCATATCTACCAATGTCGTCAGTCTGGAAATTGATTTCCTTCCTGATTTACAGAAGTTAGTATTTTATTTTGCAAAACAGACAGTCTCCTTGGAGCGTCCGTCTTTTGATGGGTGATTTTACAGTGTAACACAGCGTGGTGATCCAACAGGATTTATGTATCCTGTCAGTTAGCACACTGTATTAAGTTGCACAAGTGGTAGATCTAATCCAGATGTCCCGGCTCGAGCCCCAACTCTGTTAAGTGACTACTATTCAGCACTCCAACTAAGTCAATGCCGAGTCTTGGATGCCCAAGGGAAGCCCTTAATTATATATTTTTATAACAAGTTCATAGATCTGGATGATAAACCCTTGTATAACGTCCCTCTCTTTGAATCCCCCTGACCTCACTGAGCCAAGAAGTAGGTTTGTTTTGCAAATTAAAAGATTTATTTTACAAATTAAACAATATATATCTATCACACTTTCATAAATAAATTAATATTTGATAGCACACTTATGAATATGACAGTGATCAACAATGGATAATATTACACTAGCACACTTTTTTAATTACTTAGGAGTTGGTATAGAGAGGATAAAGTAGCTGAGAATGATTGTATGGGTTCAAGGAAATGCAATGATGGAAAAGAAAGCAGCACAGAAATAACTGAGATGGTTTCCACAAGAGACAATATGATCACTTTTTCTTTTGACAATTCACTCCCCTCCTATGCAATATGAGGAGATGGAAGGTGAGCACACAATTTTCAGGAATACAATCAAATGCAATACCAATTCAGTTCCCCCCTAGCAAGCTTAGAGCAACAGGGATGATTTTAAAACACAGGCACAAATACTTAAATGTGATTTGCAAAGAAGTGAAAAATATGCTAAAAATGATTTTAATTCCTTATAGGAGATTCAGGGTAGGTGATAGCTTCTTAAGATTGGTTCAGGTCAACATTATCAGTGATTCATGAGGGATTATCAGGTTGAAAACGGATTCCAGCAGTTGCCAGCAAAAGACAGCGATTTTGGCAGGTGGAGAAATTTGATTCAAATTGCAATGCGCTGCACTTTTTCTGAGTGCGTCGAGCACGATTACGGAAAAACTATAAGGATCTTAGCTTTAAAATGAAAGTTAAATCTCGTTCCTAGCACACGCGGTTCAAAAGATACGGACAATATAAAGTAAAGCTTCAAATGGCAAATGACACTTTCACAGGTTTGAATCACAGAATGGACACACGATTTCTTTGCAGTTCTAAATAGGTTGAAATGGTTTGAATTAGATTATTTTAAACTAAGAGATTGGTTTTGCACAGTTCTGGGTGAGTACTCACACTATAAATTTGAAATAGGCCGTCAAGGTCTGGTCAGGTTTGGGCTTCACTCGCCACGGTCTGTCTCTGGTACTGGTTCTGCTCACAGCGATCTGGTCTGGGTCTGCTATCGGCACTGCACAGCGGTCTGGTCTCTGGTTCTCGCAAAAGTTCTTAGCACTGCACAGCGGTCTGGTCTGGGTCTCTCTGGATACAGCACTGCTTTCTAGGTTCTGGCACAGGGTTCTAGCCAGAATCAAACAGCACAGCCCGGCTGTTGAATAGTTTGCAAAAGATTTTGAGGCCTGCTGAAAAGGATTCAGCTTGTGGGTTGGCCCCTCTGCTTCAAGTTCTGGAGTCTGAATTCTAAGTTCTGGTCTCTGAATCTGTCTGGATTTGAAGTCTGGAGTCTCCCGGCAAAGCGCTTCGAAAGACATCAGTTTGAAGTGAGAAGTGAATGTCCCTGCCTGGGTTTCAGTGGTCCTTTTTATGTCTTTTGAAAGTGGGTGGGAGGCTGACTTTCTATGCCCAACCCTCTGAAGATCCTGATAGGTTAGCAGATTGTCTGTGCTCTCACTGGAGAACAGAGTTGTGAGTCATCCGGTGTCATTTTTATGGCATACAGAAAGAACACTCCCCTTGTCACTTTGCACACAAATCTATTTTTGATCCAAATGCGTATTTATCTGTGTACAATTTTTCTAATATTATATGTCCAGTTAACATATTTTTTGTAGCACCAAACCATCCGATCCCTGTCTTTGTAAGATGTTGTGTCCACTTCTGACAGAATTCTGCCCTTTTCATCCAGAACACAACCTCTAAACTTTTCCAGAATTTACACAAATGTGCGCAAGGAATATGGGCATCAGATGATGAAGTGTCAGATTTTTAACATGCGGACACTTGGAGTAACACCCTATTTTCCGCTACTACTCCCCAGAACATACCACAGAGTCCTAACACCTCTTAAAATGTGCACAGAAAGATCACAGGAATAATGATATTATTTACATTATTTTGACACCTCCGCACTATGAATTATCCATCTTTTTAAAAGTATGCTCTGGCCCAGATGGGTGTGGTTTAGGTTCCAAAGCACATGGGGGAATTTCTGTCTGTCCCCGCCTCCAGCTCAGCTGGCTCACAGAGGCAGTGGTCCTCCCATTTCCTTCCAAGAGGAAGCCATTTACGACCCCCTGATTTAGAAATTGCTTGGAGCAAAGGGAAGTTCATTGTTCTGTTTTCCTGCAGTCCCAGGCACCCCTCCCCTGATTCAATCAGAGAGGTGTGATCTCCTTTTGGTGAGAACAGCAGAACGCAGCCAGGTCTGTGAATGCAGTTGCTGGGCAAGTTTCAACGCCTGTCAGGGGTAGTTGCTGGGCAGAATTCAATCTCTTTAAGCCAGGCTTCAGCATAATGTAACTTTTGTTCCAGTTTTTCTTCATTCAAATCAAACTTACAGTTTTGACACATGCAGCTAGAATGCTGATTCTAAGTTCAAAACAATGACATCTAAACAGTTGCAACCTATGTGACACTTAAAGTAAATCACTCATTTATTTTAAACATTTTGATTTTAGTGGCTTTAAGTCCAATTTCACTTAAGCTACTGACATCCACAGCTCCGCCAGTTTTGTTATAAACATTGTTTTAGGCTCTTCATCTTTCCAGATTTTGTATGCACACAAGACTACATTCTGCCAAATGTCTGCTGGTGTTCAGTGAGATTTTTGAATATCTTGCAATGTTTGAAATAGGCATTTTGAGCTTGCATTCAGAGAAACAAAGGTGATTTTAAAGCACTTTTTGAGCCAACAGGCACTGCTGTTTTTCCTTTGGCACCACGTTTCACTCATGGCGCTTCTGGCCCATCACGCTCGCACTGGTGGGTGGCAGGTCAGGCGACCATTTTGGTGTGCGCAACTGCACGGTTTTCCTGGATTCTGGTGCAAATGTGGGCTTTTCGGCCATCTTGCATTTTCTAAGCCCACCGCACCAAATGTTGCAGCATAATAACTTGTACGTGGGTCAAGACACCTGACAAGACGCATCTTGTTCCTTATCAGTATTTTCCATCGCACCAACAGTTTTCCTGGGAGGTTTAGTGGAGCAATCTCGAGGAAAATGTCCTGCCTTGCCACAGTATAAGCATAGTTGTTTCTGCCTCCCTTTTTCTCTCTCTGCCTTAGATATAGGTCCCCGTAAACCCCCGATGTGCATAGGTTCAATGGTTTTGTGGGTCTTGCCTGGATTGTCCCTGGATCTCATATAGACTGATCTCTCTTCTGCCCTAGTGCGATTCATCTTTCTGTCTTGTAACCTGTGATTCAGTTGCAATGTTAGGTTGATGTATTCTGCACAGGCTTCGGGAGGGTTGACCACCTGGGCTAACACATCCTTTAGTTCCCCACGTAATCCTCGATAAAATAATGTCGTCCTTTTCTCCTCAGGCTAGTTGGTTTGTGCAATCAGGTGATTGAAAGTGGCTATATATGTCAATAAATCCTGATTCCCCTGTCTTAGAGACAACAGTTTGTTATCCAGGGCCTGTCCTTGGGTGTGCCATGCAAACAGCTTCTCCAATTACCGTTGGAAGTTCCCAAAATTGTGCAGCAAAGGGTCATCCTGGTTGACCAAGGGTATTGACCAGTCCGCTGCACTGCCTCCTAAGTACGAAAGTTCAAAAGCCACCCTAGAACTATCATTTGGGAAAGCACCTGGACGGCACAGAACGTGCAGGCGACACTGATTCATAAACATAGAACATTTGTTGGGGTCGCCAGTAAACCGTTCCGGTGGAGCCAGCAGTACAGCCCCTGGAAGTACCATTTGAACTGATGGTGATGGTGGCACAGCGGTTGGCGCGATTCCAGGTAATGGGACCTGCCCTGTGTGAGATTGAAGCACTTGTCTTGCTAGGTAGTCGGTTCATTCTCGAGCAATGATGAAGTCCCTTCTTAAAGAGTTTGTCTCTTCGCTGGAGGCATGCACTTCAGCCCGTAAATCGGAGAGGCTTTGCGTTCTGTTAACTCACCTGGTCTCAGGGGGGGGCGTTGGGGCTCAGTTGGAGCCCTCCCCGGAGTTGCCCCTCAGGTCGCTTCTCTCCCCCAACTGCTGTCTTTCCGTGGGTCCGGAAGGCTGGACCTATTCCTGTGATAAGATGAGAGGCAATGAGTCGCAGTTCCCCTCTGCCCTTTCGTGCCAAAATGTAGTGCGTAGAAGCTTACCCATGCAGGCTCACCTGTTTGTACGTAAGGATGAGCTCTCCATCCTGCTTTCCTTCAGCAGGGGCGCTGCAGATGGACCTAGTTGCGTCACTGGTCCAAGTTGCAGAGGTCCAGACCGGCTGCGACCATTACGCCTTGGAGGTAAGTCTTTTATGATTATGATTATTGTTCGTATTCTTGTAACAATACTGCCCCAAGGAATATTGTTCGTAACGGTATATTGTTCTCTCTCCCCTGTAGTGATGAAGATGACCCAGGAGCGTGTGATGTAGAAAAGACTTTGCTCCGGATGCCCCCCACCACTGGTAAGTAGGCAGTTTCAGAAGCGGTGTCCGACTCCTACTGGCTGCCAGAGATGAAGATCCACATGGAGGCTGCACCCAGAACAGGCAGAATATGAACACGTTTCAAGAGTACAAGAAGGATTTCTATATAGGCAAAGGGGAAAGACATAGATATTTTCAGATTAGACATTGGGTGATGACCACGGAGATAAGAAAGGCGGCCACTCATGCCACAACGCAGTTCGAGTGGTTTCTTCTAACGGGTCTAGAAGGCTAATCTCAGATCTTTATAAACTCTTAGAGAACGCAGCCCTAAAGGTGAACTGGGCTTACATGAGCAGATTTGAACAGCTATTGGGGATTAGAATGGAGATGGGGGACTGGGATAGGCTATGGAGGGGGATATTGAAGTTTACAAGGGTGGCAGAACTACAAGAGGCCTGGTATAAGTATATCTTTGGATGGCACTATACTCCGGCCCATTTACACTTTATATACCCGGCAATGCCCAAAGAGTGTTGGAGCGGATGTGGGTAGGAGGGGACAGCTTCTCACCTTTGATGGGAGTGCCCCAAAATCAAGCCTTTCTGGAGCGGTATCAAACAAGCTCAGGAGCAGGCATTTGGGGAGGGGGAAGGTCAGGACCCCCGGACGATCCTAATGGGGAGACTAAGGGCTGGGGGAGGAGAGGAGAGAAGGGGACAAGCCAGGGCGAAGGTCATATTTACATTGTCAGCAATGGCCCTCATCACTCAGAGATGGAAGGGATCCATGATCCCAACGGAGCAGGAATGGCTGAGGAAGATGTGGGATTTGGTATCTATGAAGTGGGCCACAAACACAGTCAATAATAACGTTCAGAACTTTGCCGCCGAATGGGGAGAGACTTTAACTTATCTAAAAGGAGAGTTTAGGGAGCAGAGGTGTCCACAAAGACTTAAACTGTTGGACCTTCACGGTTGATTCTCCTGTGGGGGGAGGGATGATATGAGGGAATACTGGCGCTCTGGTGGAAGACTGTGGGGGGAGTGGGGAATAGTTATGTTGTTGGTTTTCATGCTGAAAAATAATAAAAGGAAGTTAAAAAAATGGACATTACCTGTTTTAGGGATCCCTGATTACAGTGCAGAATTCCTCCTATACTCTTATTCAAATGGGGTAGTAATGACAGCAGTCCTCACACAAAAGACTACCCCAGGATACAAACCAGTAGCATATTACAGTGGGATTCTAGATCTAGTGATGAGAGGCCATTATCCCTGCAAACAGTCATTGGCGGCAGCAGACGTTGCGATTGAGAGATCTGTCAGTATTACAATGGGCTATACAGTCACGTTTAATGCAAAACATGTCTTCTTTGCCATTGTTGAAAAACCTTAAAGCACAATAACCACAGAGAGAGCATCTCGATATGAGGTGATTATCTCAAACCCAGCAATCAAAATTGTCAGGTGTATAGTGGTGAATCCATCAGCATTCATTGCAGTGCCAGTGGAAGAAGGAGATTACGTGCCCGTACACTGAGTATCATGAGGATTTATCCTGTGTTAAAGAACACTCTCTTCATTGACTGCTCCTCGACAATTAACCAAAGGACAGTTGAAAGGCAAATGGAGACCGCTGTGGTAAAAGTAAAACTGTATTGCAGATTTCAGACAGTGGCAAGTGCAAGATTATCTTCAAATTTGTCAGGGCATGCAGCAGAATTGGTAGCACTTATTGTGGCTCTTGAAATGCAGTGTAGAGGAGGTCCTAGACCCTCCTCCCCACCCCCCAAAACTGAATACAGTTAACATTCCAGGCTGATCAGTGGTTCCAGTATTAGAAAAAAAGACAAAGAGTGCATATAAGGCAACATATATATTTTGGGGTCAGAATGCCCCCAGAAGTAAAGGGTGTTATACGCACATCATGAATATGTAAAAATGAAGTCTGAAAACTGCATAGAAAATGATTTATGTATAAAAGTAGATTGGTTCGCTGTTTGGTAGTATGGCCGAGTATAGGCTAAACAGGTTGGGATAGAGTCTAAGATGGATGCCAGAAACAAAATAGTGTCGAAAGCCCTTATTCATGCAGAATAATGAATATTTCTTTGGCAGCAGTTCACTGTAGATAAGCATGGCTGGGATCGGTATATTTAGATTTTCTTCGAAGGAAAAGCAGACAATGAAAGTCAGATAAGCGCATAGGAAATCTACCAATTAGACAGAACAGCTGCTCACTTGGCAAAAAGTAAGATTAGCTCATAGAGGGTTTTCAAAGTATAGCCTGCAAAGTGAATTTGGCACTTCTCGAGAATCAGATAAGGGGCTGCTTCTTGGCAGGCAATAAAGGAATTATAATATAGTCCGGCTGATTCTCACGCAAGTTTATCAGATTCTGTCAGTCAACTAGTGCTTGCCAAGATGAGCCATGGCGGCTTGGTGATTATCAAGCAAGCCAGCCAATTGGAGACTAGGAGGGTTTATATTATATTAGGTCATTGAAATATGCCGATATAAGCAAAATGATTGTAGGAGCTCACTGCTGCTGCTTCTGGTGTCCTTTGAATCTGTATTAAAGATGACTTAGAACCATTCGTTTCCTGCTCTATCCTTACCTAGTCTCCAGTGTCTAAGTCTGCAGATGCCAAATACTGGTGGAGGGGAGAGGGTCCTCCTGTTCACTTGGTGACCAGCGAAGGGACCCTGAATATCTTCCAGGCACAAGAATCCAAAAGCCTATCCTGACAGAGATGGTGAGATACTTAGGAGAGACGGTGAGTGGCAAAACTGCAGTATGCTTTCTCATACCTTGACAGGGTTCTCTCTATGACTGTCGCATATGATGATGGTGGCACGCTTTGATATCTGTGGATTATGGTATGTATTTTGGGAGACAGGGATGAAGGAGCAACACATAAAACATCTATTATGTATAGAATTAAGGGGTTTGTGTAATGTATGTATAATGTATGATGGGAAGTGTTTGAACGAGGAGCGTTCTGCAAAGCCCAGTTTCCTAGCTCCTAGGAGTTTTAGATGGAGTCATTTTGAAACCCAAGTGGGTAAACTATGCTACACACAGACAGGTCTGTGAGAGGGAATGATTCAAACTCCTATTAGGGTATGTTAGGGGCAAGAGATAAGCAAAGAGCACTGATGAAGATTAATGTGAAAAGTCGACTGGTTTGTCTGTCTGTCTATGTGTCTGTTTCAAAATTAAAAGTGTCGAGGAGCAACAATAAATTGTATAAAATAAGAGGAGGTCAAGAAAACACATTATTTATTCAAGGGAGATGATTTGCACCACCCCAGAGATAGGCAGGGATCAGTGAGAAAGGTACAATGTTTGAGCAAGCCATTGATATTCAGGCTTACATTTGTAGTTTTTGAAATATTTTTAAGGCTGTTGGTAAAATGATAGAAAAAATGAAGCCAAATTGTGGCTACTTTGCACCCCTTGAGGCGAGTGAGTGGAGGCAGCTAAGTGGATAAATTATATATACTTGCACAGATAACAGTCTTAGCTGGCTAAATTACTTTGAGTAGTCCAAAGTCCGTACAACGCTAAATGTAAATGAAGAGTTGATAAAGAATGAGATGGGAGAGAAATTATTCTTGCTTTAAACAGGGTACTATGCAGCTACAAAGGAAGGCATTTAATGGTTGTAAATCAAATTGACATCAAATACATTAGGTACTTTCTCTTCAGCCAGAAGCCAAGAAACCAATATATATTACACATTTTGAAAGTGAAATTTCACAGAGATATTAGCATTTTCTTATGCGCTGTGCATAGTTGGTGGAAATCCAGCACCGACACAAACAGTAAAATATGTTCAAATCAGTGCTGCTGGTTGAAGCCAGAATGTCTGTTCAAGGTTGAAGAGATCAAAGAACAAATAAGTTCCCAATGTGCAAATTCCCGTCCCCTGCACACTGTCTGAAAGCTGAAAATATTTTGAGTCCAAGAAGTTTTGTTGTATTTTGTATGTTTATTTCAGTGTAGTTTCCCATTATAACATTCATATCAAAGAACAATATTACATATATATATAGATGCATATCAGACAAACTGACAATCAGTATACTTGTAAGTAATTTATTTTTGTGGCCCAACGCGTTTTGAGACAATCTCTTCTTCAGGGCCATGTGAATAGTTTTCAAACAATATCTGGAAAGAATATTAAATAATAAGCATAAAAATGTGTGGATAAGCAAACCAGATGCTGGGAGAAACCCTGGATTGAATTGATATGTTGTGAGGTAATTTAACCCCTGGTTGTTTAGTGAATCAAGATATGTATTGAAGAATTGGTTGTTTCTATCAGAAGAGTTATGAGGAAAAAGATAGATTGCTAAATGAAAGCACAGAAGAGTGCTGTAGGTAACCAGAATGATGAAAATATTGGCGGTTGGGGACATAGAAAAAGGATGGGATATGCACCACAATACAATGGAGAATCATAAAGGGTTTTATACATGCAGGTTGAGGCATACGCTCCAGGGTCAGAGTAGAGTGGACAGTGTTTCCCTTAGTATAACAGTACAACCATGCAAATATAAAGGTATTTGAAGAAGAAAAATGAAAGAAATTGTCCAGGATCACACAAATTGAAAAGGTGTCACAGAGAGTAAAAATGTAATTATGAGTGAAAATTACAGTAAAAGGGAAGTTAATGTATTAGTGAATGAAATTGAACTAAACACAGTGAATATTTATGGGGAATAGCAAGGATAAAAGAGACAAACACACTTTTTGGGAAATATTGGAAGTGCATATATTGATGGAAAATGTGTATTTAGAATATGGAAGCAGTGTGCAATGAGGGGAAACGCTCGCAAAACACACTTGAGCTGTGGTCACACACCATACATGCAAGGGACATGATATATATTTAAAACAGTTGCATTGAGAACACATTTGGTTAAAAAGGTATTTTTAACTGACACAGAGCACTCTGATTTTCCCAAGGGTTACAGGTTATATAGCTTCCAGACTGCAAATTAACAATACCATGCATAATAATGAGTACAGCATAATCTCACGACCCTCATTGACTACCAACTATAAAACATGCAAATCCCCCTTATAGATTGACCGATTGGCCACATCTACGCTACCCCCATTCCCCTAGATACGTGGTTCCCTACATCATCATTGTCAAACTCAGGTATATGATTGGTAGGTTATTTTCAATAGGTTTGTAAATTTGGGACCATCACGTGATATTCCCACTCCTGTTCCAGACGTGATCAATGGAACTTGGCGAGACCACCTTTGCTTTGATTAGATAATAGGCTTCCTAATAGACACCATAGCGCACACAAGAAGTGTGTGTGACCCCTTCTTTTAAAGGTAAAAATCTACAGCTGATTGGATTAAAGCTAGCCTGCTTTATGGGTCCAATCCTTGTTCTTGAAAGAAGTGGACTTTGCCACACCCAAAGTACTTTGTGCCAAAGGACCTGGAGGGGACAGGAAGGAGAGGCAGAGAGAAATAAGATGGTGGAACCCTCACTGACCTGTCCAGAGCTCTCCCTGTCTCCACTAACTCCACCACCTTCCCTTCTCAACAGGATCAAAGACTGGTAAATATGCAGCATCCGTATGTGAGGCAAAGCCTTTTGTGAATGGGTGTGCCCTTTGATTCCTGTCACCAGGCCAGCTTCCTGTAGAGTGGCTGACCCTGCGAATGAGAGTTACCTGCCCTTACAAAGGAACAATGAGAGGCAATCCCACTAGGCTAAATTCCTGGGGAAACGTCCAGCCTGTCTGGGGAGAATACACATAACCCTTCTACAGCTGAACTGGGCCTATAGGGCTGATGCATGTGTGATATAATTTTGATGTGGCTTGGATAACTATGAGAGATGCTGTCCACCATACCCTGAAGTCAGGTATGGCCTATATTTACAGTTTAACTTGACACCAGGACAACATCCTTATAGTTATGTAGGAACAGGGATGAATATCTTAAAGAAAGCATATGTGCAGCAGCGTCTCGGCTTTCAATGCAGCTGTCAAAAGGCCTCTGTGACCTCTGAACCTGCCCTGTGTCACTGGTAGAGCAGGCACTGCAGATCAGGATGCTGATGCAGCATGGCACAGGTATACACTATGTTTTTGGCAACAAGTTTATTAAATGGGAATCTGTTTAGCAGATTTCCCTTTCAGAGATGGAATTACCTGCAGCATTTTATTAATTAATAAAATACTAAAAATACAAGCTGCTACACCCTTGATAAATGCCAATTCCTCATAGTCACATGATAGCTACAGCAGTGTGAAGATACAGAAGGCCTAGGTAGTCTTATCCAAGACCTGCATTAACACAGTTGCCATTCCACTCCTTCCAAAATTAACAAAAGAAAACAGGAAACCAATTTGTAATCGATCCTCAATAGCAGCAATGTAATGTCTTGTATAAATACATTTTAAAAAGAAATATACTTTCTGTGTCAGGCTCTGCTGTCGACAACACAAAAAGAGCCAACATTTTTGGCCTGGGCCTAGCCATATGATTTGATTGGCTGGTGCCAAGTGACGTAAGGGATGGGCCAGGGCTACAGTAACAATGCCATGATAGAAGCAGCTGGTAGATTCTACTATGGCTGGTATATTCCTGAGCTGCAAGCTGTAGTGGCATGCAGAGTTGTGAGTGTAGATCTATTGACACAAATGGTTTGTATGGATGTGCATTATATTCTTCATCTCATGATATTCCACTGACTGCATGACTGAACTGGAGAAATGTGTATATGTGTGGGGTTTTGTGTTTACAGATTCTGGACTATTTTGGGGGCTTTTTGCAGCATGTTTTCATGTCTGTTTAGCCCTCTCGGCTAATGAATGCCTTAAGTCACATGTTTTAGGGCCTCATCAGGGTCGGGTTTGGTAACTCCCTATTCCCGTGGAGTCCCATAGCACTCCATGGAAGTGGGGAGATAGAAGCACTGGCATCTTTGGTAACGGTGCCGATGCTTCCCTGAAAAGTCTGCCTGTAGGGGTTGTTGTGCCCGACAGGTTTGACCCTGCCAGGCGCAACGGCTGCTGCATGCAGTCTAGTACTGTGGCGGTCCGGAAACAAGGTTGCCGGTACGTTTACTGCACCCATGTTTCCGGACAGCCACACTTGGAATGAGGCCCATTATTCACAGAGCGTTTTCCAATGAGGTTTTGCCATTATAAAACGCTTCTGTGAATTAGGAACATAGGGTCAAAAGAGATGATGTTCTGCCTGCATGGGCATCTCCAGGCAAAAATCATAATTTTTCAGCAATCATTTTAGACATAAAAACATTGATGACATTTTGGCAAGATCACGTGCATGGCTAATTTGGTGGATCTTCGTGACAAGAACTAAAATGATAGCGACAAACACGTTTTCCTTTTCTTATGTAAAGTGCAAGGTCACCTTGACACCTTACTTATAGAGCTGCAATATGTACACATTTATATGTGTGTGTGGGATGCATGGATAGATATTCTTGCAGAAAATCTTCAAAAGAAGCGTTCCCTTTCATGTCTAAAGGATGGGACACTGTGAAATTGCTTTTAAACAAGACACGTGTTTTCTAATTTGCTTTCCACGATAAGGAGAAGGGCAGAACAGAAGGGAAACCAGTTTCTCCATGCTGTCTTCTAAACCTCATCCAACATTAAATATATTTAAACTAGTACCTGAGTGTTTTTATGCACCAGTACCTCTCATTTACTCCCCAACTCCACCACCACAAATCACTTGAAATATTGAATCTTAATCACGCTAGTGGCCAGTAGGCATGTACATGCATTCCTGCTGCCGAACTGAAAATACAGCAGCAATATTTCTGCACTCCAAGCCTTATTTTTCTAGCTGACGCACCCCCCCCCCACCCCCACACCCACCACCATGATCTGTTCTATTCAAGCAAGGTAGAGGCAGAGTGGCCGCTGTGTTTAATACTCACCAGAAGAAAAAGCTTTGAATCTGGCGAGATCGACCTCTAAGATCTCCAGCTGGAGTTTGAAAAACAGATTTGAACACCACGATACTGAAAATCCTTCATAATCTCAAGGGGAACAGGCACATTTGCGATGAATGGGGGGGAAGCCTTGGTGGGATTTGGAGCGGTCAAGGATTTAGAGTAGTATCATCTATAGACCAGCTGTCCTGGCACGGGTTGAGTGGAGATGTAGATCACTGTCACGTTACATATAAGATCTGCGTCAGCCTCATGTGGCAACTCTGGAGTTGGAAATTCACAATGGGACTCTACCACAGGGGGCAACAGGGAGCAGCAGGTTGAGCACATCTTTTGAAGGCAGCAATTCTTCAAAGTTTTATGTTCAAAACACACAGGGCTTCAGCCTCATGGGACGGGTAAATGACGGTGATGATAGCACACGTGTGGCTGGAAATGTAATTCTCTTAGATCCATCCCAGGCCCAGGGTGGCGAGGGATCAAGGAGTCACTGAATCCGTGAGGGGAAAGACACTGGAAACTCGGGCTGCCCTGGTTTTAATGCTTTGCACTGAACGGATACAGTGCATTGGGCATTTTCCTCGCTGCACGCACTTAGAGAGCCTGCAATAGCAGTTGTCATGACGAGCATGGCGGCTATCAGCTTTAGTGCTTTATATGGACTGAACCAGCATATTCCTAACGCTTGAAGAGATGGCACGGGTCCACACAAAATTAAGCCATTCTGCGGGATCAAGAAACTGTTCTCTGAGATACTTGTCCCAAGTGCAGCTGCATGACCTGCTTTTGCCCTGGTTTCATTATTTAGCTGTTGCACAAAGCTTTGGAAGGAACCCTGGCAGAAATCCTTACCCAAGATGTGGGTAGATAGACTGCAAACTTGAGGCTGCAGTGCCATTAGATTGTTCTTCTGATGCCCCCACCTGTACGCCCTTTCTCAACGGCGGCAGCCCCTTTAGGACAAAGCATGATGCACCCAGGTCCATCCAGCTTCGAGGAACATGGACTTCACATGCTATTGTTTCTGCTCTGCTTTTCATCGTGACAAACCACCTTGGCCTGTGGCTGGGTGACCAGTGGAAGTTCAGTTTGACAATTGTGGGAAGCAGCAGGGCACTCCTAAAAGAAATGCGAACTGAGTCTGGTCCCTGCCCTGAACCCCGATAAGCGCCTTGCTCTTCCCTTGATGGGCAAATATTGTAGCAGGCCACTGAGCAGAGCACCTGAAGATCTTAGTTTGAGATTTGAGGCATCACTCGACCTGCCATCAAACATGCTTAGGAAAGTGAAGTGCGTGACTGTAGTCCTGCCATTTTTTGCAGTCTGTTCCCTGAATGAAAGATGCTTGCCTCCCATAACACTCAGCATGCAGCCTATGGTTATGAGTGGAGTTTGCAGACTGCCCCTTTCCCATGATCTGCCAACTTGCAGATGCATGTGTTATTGCACATGGGGTACAGTGTATCTATCTGTTATGTTATGTTATGTTACTTTGCATTTATATAGCGCCTTATGTACCATTGGTATGGTCTCAAGGCTCTGGTAGGTTGAACACCCTCGGGAACCGAAGTTCAAGTGAGTAGAGAGAATAGCGAGAGTCATAAGGTGCGTGTGAGCACCGGATATGTGTGCAGCTGGTGTGGCATTTGTGTGATAGCTGCTTCTTAAGGATAGGTGTGGTGGTTCAGAGATCATGAGTATGTGTTCGTTCTGGCAGGTTGTTATCCAGACCAATTCTGGCTGCGTTAGGCCTGAGGAGAACACCTAGGCTGGAGGGTGTGTACCAGCATTGTTTAGTTAGGGTGATGGGGAGTATGAGGCAAATGATGGTATGAGAACAGCTATACTGAATGGCGTCATAGTATTGCTGTGTTCTAGTTGAGTGGTGGTGTTAAGAAGAGAGTAAGCATGGAGATGTGATATGGTGGTTTACCTTAGTTGCTTGAGATCGACCCCACTCCAATGGTTCCATGTACTCCATCCGTTCCATATACTCCAAACTGTTCCATGTATTACGGCCATTTCAAGCACTCAGAGCAGCTCCTTTCAATGCTCTTTCAAACCTACCATGCACTCCAAACAGTTACATGCACTCCAATCTGTTCCATCCACTCCAATCCGTTCCATCCACTCCAATACGTTCCATCCACTCCAATCCGTTCCATGCACTCCAATCCATTGCATGCACTCCAATCCGTTCTATGCACTCCAGGCTATCTTATGCACTGCTCGTTTCAAAAGGGCCATTCCTTCTACCCATGTTACCTTTTTCCGTGTATCATCCTTCAACATACGTCATCTTCACACGTTCCATCCACTTCTTTGGTTCCAGCCATTTTAATATGTTCCATCCACTTCGCCCATCCCACCACATCACCGGTTCCAGCCACTTCACCAGTTCCACCCATTTCATTGGTTCAAGACACATCACCCGTTCATCCACCTACTTCATCCGTCGTACCATTTCACCCATTCCACCCATTTCATCCATTCTGCACCACTTCATCCGTTCTATCCACATATGTCACCCTTTCCATCTACAAACTTCACTCTTTCCAACCCATACTTCTTCTGTTCCAATTACATTTTTCACTTGATCCATCCACTTCACCCGTTCCATTGACATACTTCACCTGTTCTATTTAATATATTTGACCCATTTTGTCCACATACTTCACCCGTTCCTTTCTTTTACTTTACCCGACTCGTCCTTAAACATCATCCTTTTTTCTAGATCCATTCTACGTTCCTGCTACCCACTTTCTTCCTCCTACTACACCCATTCATTCCAACCACTTCACCCGTTCCTTCCAATCACTTCACCTGTCCCGTCCATATAGATCATCATTTTGCTCTACACTCGACACCTGCTCTGCACTCTACACCCGGCTCCCATTCTACACCCGCTCCGCACCCTACACCCGCTCCTCGGTCCGCGTTCTACACCCGCTTCGCACTCTTCACCCGCTACGCACCACATACTCGATCTGCACTCTCACCAGTTCCGCACCTGCACCAAACCCTACATCCGCTCACTGCTTTACATCAGCTCAAAACCACCGCACCCTAATTCTGCTCAACACCCTACATCTGCTCAACACCATCAGGCCATACATCTGCTTAACACCCTAAATCTGCTCAACACCTTACATCCGTGCCATTCTACTATCTACTGACACTCTACAACCGCCCCATAACCTGCATCTGCACCACGCTCCTCTATGCTCCACGCTCTCATCCGCTCCTCTACTCATCCGCTCTCATCAGCTTCTCTACTCAGACCCTACATCCGCAACGTAGCCTACATCTGCACCACGCTCTTATATGCTCCACGCTCTCATCGGCTCCATGCCCTCATTCCTTCTGCGCTCTCACCCACTCTTCGCGCTCATCCACTCTACGCACTCATCCGCTCTATGCACTCATCTGCTCTACGCACTCATCCGCTCCACGCACCCATCCGCTCCAGGGACTCATCCGGTCTGTGCACTCATCCGCTATGCGCACTCATCCGCTCTACGCACTCATCCGCTCTACGCGCTTCATCCACTCATTTCGTTCGTTCCTCCTGCATTATCGGTTCTGCCCATGTCACTTGTCGCCTGCACTCGATCCGTTCCGTGCTCTCCATCTGTCCCATGCACTAAACCCAACTCATGTACTTGAATCGTCTTTTATACCATGCACTCTTACATTCCATGCTTTTAGTCTGTGCACTCATCTGACTCCTGTATTCATCTTTCTATCCTCTTCACTTTATTCCTTTCGTCCATTTTGTTCCTTTCGTCCTTTTCAATCATTTCATCCATTTCATTAATTTCGACCGCTTTACTGCTTTCGTAAAATGTATTCTTTTATCCATTTCAATGCTTTGGTCTACTTTACTCATTCTATCCAGTTTGTCCTTTTTAGTTTGCATTGGAAGTTATTGATTTTCGATTTCTCGCATTGATCTTGAGGTTGTATTGTTATTTGTTTTATTGTTATTTATGATCTAGTAGTTTGGGTTAGTTGAATTGTTGTTGTCCACTTTAATCCTTACGTCCACATTGATCCAATTGTCGATTGCATTTATTTCGTCCATTTCATTAATTTTGGATACCTTACTGCTCTCGTACAGCTTATTATTTTTATTCACTTCACAGGTTTGATCCTTTTTATTCATTCTATTTTGTTTGCTCTTTTTAGCTACACAATAGAGGTTATTCGTTTTTGATTTCTTGCTCGGATCGTGATGTAGCATTGCTATTTATGATCTAGTATTTGGGCAAAAGACATTGAGGTGCTGTTATCCAGTGTGAGTTAGTTTGAGTTTGGGGTCGGTTTTACGGGAAGAGCCAAGTTTTCAATAATTTGCAGAAAGACATGAGGTCTTTGGTGAGTCGGATGTGGGGTGGGAGTGCGTTCCACAGTGTGAGGGCCAAGGCTGAGAAGGATGATCCGCCTAACCTGACTGAGTTTGTTTTTGGTATGACTAGGAGGCCGGCTGAGCTTGATCTTAGAGTGTGTGAAGGGTGATAGGGTTTTAGTTTGTCTTGAAGATATTGAAGTCCGGTTTTATGCAGTGCTCGGTGAGAAATGTGAGTGAGGAAGCGGGAGAGAGAGAAAGGTAGGGAATGAGAGATAGAAACCTACTCCCATTTTCACTGGCTGACTGATGCTCATTAATATCTCTTACCACCTTATATTACATACACATATCCCCCATAGACAGCCGCCCTTAAGACTAGCCATTATCAAATCAACACTAATCGAACTATGACTAAACTCTCCTCTTTAGCCCTACCGCACCTTTGCATATTAGTGGCTTGTCAGACCCAGAAGCACTGTATTCTATCAGTCCTTGGGCTCTTCCCTATGGGTAACACATTCCAATGTCTTTCCACCAAACCCATAGAAAGCAAGCAGATTGCCACACAGAAACCATGGACTTCTGACCTGCTCCCATCAACACCTCAGGTTTCACATCTGCCTCGTCTACTGTCTAACTAATGAATCCCTCCTTTTTCTTACAGAGCCACGGTCAACGAGGCCATCAAAAGTAGCAGAAGAGCTCTATACAAAGCCACTGGCATTATATTGCATTACAATACTGTGGGAATACCGAAAGGCACCCGGGTTCCGAATTTCAATACAGAGGTCCCACTACATGCAATCCTTATCAGACAAGGGAGAAGGCACAGCAAACTTGTTCCTGTGTTTTTGTGTGTGTTTGCACCCCATTCAGAATGAGAACCACGGTAGCAAGAGAGGACCTGCAAAACCTATGAAATCTAGAACCTTCCATGGTCAGCTGGTCAATTAAAGTTTATTCAAAAGAAATCCATTCCATAACACATATACACAATACAAAACATTGAATACTGGTGTATAATACCATTCCGAAGTCCATGATGCTTAAGATTAAAATGTGAACTATAAAATTAGCTAAAATTAGCTAGAACCATTTGAACAAAGTCTGATTGTCGCCAGACTGATGCAGACAACGCTCAGTGCTGGCAACAAGCAGAACATGCGGGTTAAAGGTGCTTAGCACTTAGTTTGGGTGCTATGAGAGGAACTGGGAGATTCAGTATGGGGGCATTCAAGTGTCATGTTCAAAGTAATTATTAGAAGTCTAGGAGTAAAAGGAGTAAAACCCTGTGGGTGGTAGGATCCAAACTCTTACCGCGAATCGGACAAACAAATAGAGCTATCTGCCCTGGAAAAATATATTGAAGCAAGAAAGTTCGAGAAGACTTTTCAGTGTATAATTTACATTGGATGTGGTGCCTGTATAAAGCCAGTTTGATGGACCTGCATAACAGTTAGTGTTTTCTGGTCAAAAGGAACACTCTGCTAACTGCCCTTACTCACTACCTTCTCGCCTGACTGCACTCACAACAACACAGACATGTCTTTAGACAAACACTCTTGAATTATTCTTTATACTGTTGCACCCCCGTCACTCAATACCACCCTAATTCAATGTGAAATACTTGATACAATAATTTGTATGGTCAATCTTATTGTTACATAATCCTTGGATAAAGCACCTTGAAGTGTCCACAAGGTGTTATTATTATTATTATTATTATTATGGCATTTATTGAGGGCAGACCTAACTTCGCGAAGCAACAGAGCGCTCTACACAGATATTCGACAATACAGCACAACGCAGAGCTTTACAGGGTATACAACAGTACAGATGCATAACAGAGCGCCTTTCAGAGGTAACAAAAGAACAGATATACAGCGTGGTGGAGGATATAGAGGGGCACAGAGGAGGGGTACAGCTGTACAGGATGGTGGGGAGGGGTGAACGTCATCTAGCGAGTCATGTGGCACAGGGAGCGACATGATGGCCTAGTTGTTGAGCAGGAGAGACTCCTTGAAGATGAATGTCTTGAGTTCTTTTCTGAATTGTAGGATCGTGGGGGCCAGTGTGATGCTGACGGGGAGAAGGGGAGAAGGCTCCATAGTCTTGGGGCGTAGGCAGAGAAGGCTTGTTTTCTGGCTCTTTTCTTTTTGCAGTGGCGGATTTCAAGTCTGCACATGTTCTGGCTGCTGGTGGTGCGCTGTCTGCCGGAGATGCTGAGTTTCTCCACCTGGTAGCTGGGTGACTTGAGGGCGACTGCCTGATAGATGATGCTGCAAGACTTGAAGGTGATTCATTGTTGTGCTTCAAAAAATCCTCCCTAATACAGAAGGCCATAACAACAGTGCTTGAAAAAGGAAAGCAAATGGAGCAGGAGGGAGGGTTCAAAGATTCTGGACACTTGCTTTTCTTTAATATGTGACATGTTTTTCTGAAGTCGTTGATGAGCCTACCAAATGTAGGAGGTTTCCTTATTTAGCAGATGACACCTATGCACATCTCAGTTGATCATACATGCATTTTGATCCTTTGAACCACTCTTAAGTGCCTTGTTCTGATCACACCTTTTCCACTTTTATCTTACAGCCAAGGCTTGGCTTTATTTTCCAACCCACCCACAGGTTTCCTGGATATTCCTTTGTCCATATTAGCTATGGTTTAATTCTTCATAATCTGGATCAGTCCCTTAATTGTTGAATCCATGATTGATGGCATGAATATGTTAGCCAAACAATGTTGTTTTACTTATCCCAGTGTGTGATGCCTTTATTCCTTTACTGACATGTTTTATCATTCAGTGACTTGCTAAGGAGAACTCAGCTGGATGTCTGTATGCATATTGATTTCTAAAGGATCAAGATAGTTGTGGATTTAGGAGAATATTACTTTGGAACCAGTGATCAACCGAAGACAAGATGATTTTTTTTAAAGAGTACTCTTAATTTGTTTCATTGTTGAAAGGCATTTTATGCACAACTTGTTAAGTAGTCAGAACGATCCAATGAAGAGCCCTACACACACACAGCAGTGTGTGAATTGCTTTCGCCAAGGACCTGGTCAGTGATTTCAGATTTTCTCCTAACAGTGCCTATATTTGCAGGATCTTCTTTAATTGTAACAATGTATTCACATTGTATTCCTGTAGTTCCATGTAGGACACCATGGTGGCTTTTCCCTTCTCTATTTTGTTGTGGAGTGGAAGGGTGCAATTATCAATTTCCTATGGTTGTCTTCAGGACTATAAGCATTACTTCCTGGGTATAAACCTTTGAATGTGGTCCATACATTTGACTTAGCACAATCACTGGGACGAAGAGTGGTGGTTTGATACATTTAATGTAGAACAATATACACCTTAGCTTTCCTCCCTTCTTTGGTATCTTCACTCGTTTCTCCAGCTTCATTACAACAACCTCCTTGATCATCAACCACCCAAACTTTAAGTGCTTTGTCTGCTACACTGACCTCAACATTTTCTGGCTTACATTTGTCTTTCCTCGAAAATAGTTTCAGCACCTAGAGCCTCTCTGGAGTCATTATATGTCAAATTAAAAAAACAGAAAGGGCTTCCTCCCTAACACAGGTACCACTGCTTTCGAGAGACAGATGAATACATTATTCATGGTGACTGCCCCTCCCCCCTGTCTATACCGTAAAGGTGAGAATGTTATCCATTAAGGCAACCATATCGACCTTATCCTGGAACAATACAAGAAGAGATGGACCTGATGTTACTGAAGATGGTAAGTGTGAGTGACCTCACTGCTGATTGACCCACATGAATATAA
This sequence comes from Ambystoma mexicanum, assembly GCF_040938575.1. Taxonomy (NCBI): domain Eukaryota; kingdom Metazoa; phylum Chordata; class Amphibia; order Caudata; family Ambystomatidae; genus Ambystoma; species Ambystoma mexicanum. Next base: position 1,410,435,595 of record NC_090922.1, read on the forward strand.
TAGACATTAATCAGATATGCATTCATCGTGAGGAAACATGAACGCTAGGTCAGACGTACATTTAGACACAAAGAATATCGCTTGTACTATATAGACATGAAGAACATAACATAACCAATATATTTGCTGAAATGAAACATGAACGATTTACCCATCTAACTTACTAAACGTAGAAATGCAAAATTGACGGCAGAGTCGCATTAGAGTGAATGAGAAGCCTTAGGTTGCAGAAAGGTTCGACTTGCCGAATTAGCTGAAATACAGATTCATGCAGAGTGAACAGTGGTAGCGCGGCCCCCTTTCAAGTTAACTGTGAAATAAGGGAGGTCTGGATAGCTCCGAAGAGAACAGAAGATAATAATTCCCAAGTGTAAAACACATTTCTCTTAGATTAAGTAAAGAACAAACAGCCTTTGAATGTAAGGTGGCAACTAATTAAAGGCTTAACACTATACGACGAACAGATCTACTAAGTATCCAGTGACCAAATAGGTTAATAACAGCTGTATTAATATGACCTAAAATCACATTTAAAGCTGAATAAACTAATACAAAACATGGTCTTCTCACATGTGACCTATCATTGGAAGACCTTGTCCATTGATTAGCTATAGAAACAGACATGCACCTGCTCGACTCCCCATAAATTCCCAAAACGAGAGACGCCTGACAAGGCCAAGTATAAAGCTAGATGACCTGGCTCATGGCCTAGGAAATAAGGGATGGTTTCTTATTTAATTGTGAGAAGCAGCTCCTGGGTTTCGTTCTCCCTTCCACTGTTTTTGGTCATGTGCTGACAACCTGCCAAGTGCTCAAGGTTGGTAAGATAGATACCAACCAATCAAAACTCCCAATGTGATGCTGCCCCGTACCTGTTGCATTAGCCAATTAACTATTTCTAAGATTATGGGCCTCATTACGACCCTGGCGGTCCCGAAATGAAGGGTGCCGGTACTGGTCCGGCACCCTTCATTACGGGAGCGCCTATTATGAGGTTCCCTTTGCGGGACCCAGAACAGACGTCTGGTAAAACCAGACGTCCATTCCGGGTCCCACGAGGAGAACAGGGAGCTAATAATGGGCCGTTATTAATGTGCCCATTATTAGCTGCCTCCCCATCCCATTCAGCCCTACAGGGGCTCAATGGGAATGGGGAATAGTTCCCTCAAGGAGGAATTACCAGGTCCTCCAATGTTGAAATGACCCGGTTATTCCCCATTGAAGGAACCCGGTATTGGAGCCCGGTATGGAGGCAGCAATGGCACTAATAGCACCATGGCTACCTCCATACTCGTAATGAGGCCCTATGTCTTTCTTACCTTTATTAATTTCCTTAACCAGTCCCCTGACCCCATATGTTTTTGCAACTAAGATTGTGATTTTACGTCAGTTATGACGTGTTCTCCATTTATAATTCATTGTTCTGTATTGAAACCTTGGATTGATAATTGACAATAAAGCAGGCATTTGCCATTTATTTTGACTATATCCGTGCTTTGTAGCCTGGTTTCCTCGGCCAGTCTGTTCCGCTTGTGCTGGGGCTTTCCGGCACAGCTGTACATATGGTAGCAGTTTGGATAGTTTTCGCCTGCGCAATCGATTGTCAAGATTCTCGGCTATGAGCTTGAGGACTGTGGAATGACCTGTGGAGACCGATGAATCACGTGGAAATTAGACTGTCAACAAGGAGCCCGTCAAAATCCTACCCGATCCGTATGGGCACCCCACAGGGAGAAGGTGGCTCATTGAGGGAAGATCGATACTGAAGGCCTCGACCGATCCACAGATGTAAGCATACCATTGACTTGGCAAAGCATAAAGAGGGAGGGAATTGTCGGCTTCTTGGGCAATTGTGAGATGCTAAAAGATTGATTTATGAGAGGATAACTATAACAAGGTTATGGTAGGTATGCACTAAACCTCATGATGAGCTATTAGGGTATTAGGGATAATGAGATTTATCAAGACACGGTCACAGAAGAGTGCGCCACAAAACCTCTTCCGGGGTATTATTAAGAGATAAGGATTCCTTCTCAAGAGGGCATGTTTTCTTGTGTTATATGACATTGGAGGTGCACCTATATGTGTAGTTATTGCTGGTGACAACATGGTTTAAATTGTGAAAAGTAAGGGCTTGTGGAGATTGGCAGAGATCGTAGAACATGTTGAGCTGTGGTTTGGAACAAAAGGGCGTGGTCCTGAGAGGGGGCGGCGGTTGTGGTGCTTGCCTGAATAGTTGATTTAGCAGAGAAGACATTGGGAATAGATGTAGAAGCGTTGGAAATAGAAGGAAATATTTCTGAAAGGAGAGTGTGAAGGAAGAGTGAAGAGATAATAAGTTTGAAGGTGTTTTACGGTCCAGTAAGTATCGGCCATCAAGAGTGTGCCGTGCATTCGCTGCCTAGATATAAAGATAAAATCAACACATACCATTCAAAATTGGTTAAAAGCACAGAAGACATAATGTTTATGCCTTGGCTTCAAGAGGGGACCCTTTCCAAATCAGTTCTGCAGTACATAATGACATATTTGCATGCGGCACACAAAGAGAAAACAATTGCAAAAGTGTTTAGCCATTCTAGAATTGTGGAAGATGTATGTGCACAAGATGGAAGAGCCACCCATGAGAGAAGCCACTTCGAGGCAAAGGCCTGAGGACAAGGCCTTTGCCACTCTCTGCAACTCCGGTGCGAGAGAAGCTGAACAAAGCCCCAAACAGGTTGGAGCCTGCACCAGCCACCGGAGGGATGAACCCAGCACCCGCCGCCATGATCAGCCCTGCCCCCGCCGACATTATGTGCCCTTCACCCACCGACATGATGATGCCTGCGGCGTCCGACACAATACACATTAGGATTAAGCCATGTCTCATCCCCACGGCAACCAGCGCAATCACTGCAGGAACTGGGCCAGCTGATTCGCATGCCGCAGCCCACAGCCCCTCCTCTCCCACTTTAAAGGGAGAGGAGGTCCACCGCCAGGCGAAGCCGCTTAGAGGCAAAGGCCTGAGGACAAGGCCTTTGCCACTCTCTGCTGCTCGAAGGCGCGCAAGGCGCCAGTATGCTGCTCGAAACAAGGTAAGGCCACTTGCTTCAATGCCTGCCAATCCTACCAATCCGTGAGAAAGGACCATGTCGCTACCATGCGCCCATCTCCCTGTAGCAGCCTCAGAAATGCACGACTCCGGTCACGCACCCGCCCCACCACCCCCTCGCTGGAACTACTGTGCTCCCCATACCTGCTCACTTCAAGGCCCCGTTGCCCACGGGAGCCATTTTTCATCATTTCCTCGACATCCTAAACAACAACCTTGTTCCTAAGCCCTCGACATTAGAAATGCCCAATGCCAACACTGACTCTGCACTGGCTTCTATGCCTATGCCTAATGATGCCTCCATGCCTAATGCTGTGATTGTTGCCCCCATTTCTAAAGCTGGCTCTGCACTGCCTTCTATGCCTATGCCTAATGATGCCTCCATGCCTAATGCTGTGTTTGTTGCCCCCATGTCCAAAGCTGGTTCTGCACTACCTTCTATGCCTATGCCTAATGATGCCTCCATGCCAAATGCTGTGATTGTTGCCCCCATGTCCAAAGCTGGTTCTGCACTACCTTCTATGCCTATGCCTAATGATGCCTCCATGCCAAATGCTGTGATTGTTGCTCCCATGTCCAAAGCTGGCTCTGCACTGCCTTCTATGCCTATGCCTAATGATGCCTCCATGCCAAATGCTGTGATTGTTGCCCCCACGTCCAAAGCTGGTTCTGCACTGCCTTCTATGCCTATGCCTAATGATGCCTCCATGCCAAATGCTGTGATTGTTGCTCCCATGTCCAAAGCTGGTTCTGCACTGCCTTCTATGCCTATGCCTAATGATGCCTCCATGCCAAATGCTGTGATTGTTGCCCCCACGTCCAAAGCTGGTTCTGCACTGCCTTCTATGCCTATGCCTAATGATGCCTCCATGCCAAATGCTGTGATTGTTGCTCCCATGTCCAAAGCTGGTTCTGCACTGCCTTCTATGCCTATGCCTAATGATGCCTCCATGCCTAATGCTGTGATTGTTGCCCCCATGTCTAAAGCTGGTTCTGCACTACCTTCTATGCCTATGCCTAATGATGCCTCCATGCCAAATGCTGTGATTGTTGCCCCCATGTCCAAAGCTGGTTCTGCACTACCTTCTATGCCTATGCCTAATGATGCCTCCATGCCTAATGCTGTGATTGCTGCCCCCATGAACAATGCTGATTCTACTTTGCCCTCCATGCCTGAACCGCCCATCAGGCCACCCACCTCGTCACCACCTGTGATTCACACCCTCAGCTGCGCCCTGCTTAACGCTCGCTCCGTACCTGCCCACGCCCTTCACATCAATGACCTTATCATTAAGGACAACCTTGATCTCCTAATTCTTACCGAAACCTGGCTCAATGAAAGCTCAGGGCCCGCACTATCCCTTGCCATTCCATCTGGGTACTCTGGCTTTAGAAAAGACCGCACCTCTCAAAGAGGTGGAGGTGTTGCCCTCATTGCTAGGGACACCTTTGCCATTAGAGAAGTGGCAACTCGACCTCAATAGTGACTACCTCCCATCAAAAATTAATGTTTCCCATAATTGTACCATAACCTTGCACATTGTCTACAGACCACCTGGACCCTGCACTGACTTCCATGACACCCTCATCCTCTCTCTGTTCGACAACATGAAAATGACGTCCCAGGTCATACTCCTGGGCGATCTCAACCTAGGGCTCAATGACCCTAAGGATTCCCATGCCAAATCCCTCAAGAATGCCCTATCCACCTAGGGTTTCTCGCAATCTATCTCTGACCCAACCCACCTCAAAGAGCGCACACTCGACTGGATCAGCCACCATAACTGCTCCATACAAATAACCGCCAACACTCTCATCCCTTGGTCTGACCACCATTACATTCTATTCAACCTCAACACTAAAAGAGGGTGTTAGGAACACCCCTAGAAGTCTTTGGAAACACTGGAAGATTCACCATCATCGGCGCACCCAGTGGAATCCAAGATGGCGCCTGTTGGATCACGTTTCCACTACCTAACAGTACAGGTCTAGTTCTCGCACTCAGTTTCCACGTGACCACTCTTACTTATACACAGGAATTCTAACACACTCTGCGTTGCTACTCGCTCCCGTGTATGCATTGCTTCCTAACCCTTGGTTCTGTGCTCTCCAGCACTCCTTTCCCTCACATTTTTCATTTTCCTTCTTCAGTTCAGCTCTGCCGACCCTGGCATTGCGGCACCTTTTTCCCCGCTCGGCTTTTGCCGTATTAGCTGCTCGCAGCGCCTGTCCTCAGTCCTCAGCTCGGCGTCTACCAAACTTTGGTAGTTCGCTGCTTCCTTTTCCACACGGCTTGCCGTGTTAGCTGCTGCTAGCCCTTCTCGGCATCTTCTTCTCCGCTCCGGCGCCTGCCACTCCTGTGCTCGCAGCTTCTGTTGCACTTACCTCTCTCTGCTTCTTTCCGCCGTCGGCCTCTCTCTCCCGCGGCTCCTCTCCTCCTGCTGTCACTTTGTTTCTTCTCCTCTCTTACCTCAGGAGTCTCGTCTCTCGAGTGACAGTTCGCTTCTCCTGGTACTGTTGGGGTTTTCCCCAGCTCCTTACCTTGGATTATTCCGCATCCAGTCTTCTATTGAACAACAAGCTCACTATTCTACTTCTTCATTGATCCTGCGGACTACCATTCTACACAATCGGAACCTGTCTGATTCTGGGTTTTCTTCCCCACGAGGGTTTCCCAGGAGGGTGGCCCCCTAGGTGCACAGAGTACTACTCACGGTCTCTGGACTCCTGGGGGGACGTCTCTCTCTTCTCTACAAACATCCGGATAAGAACCGAAGATTCGTGAGTACCATTCCTGGCATAAATAGAAGGCGAGGTATTGAAAGAGATTGTAAGAGATAGCAACGCCATGGAGCAGCAGATACAGCAGCTCGTAGCAGCTGTACAAAATCTCAATACCGAAATGCAAACCTTGCGCAATGAAAACACCATGCTTCGCCAAGTAGTACATTCAAGAATCGAACTGCCTCCAGGACCCCTCCCAATGGGGAAATATGACGGCAGTCCCAAGAAGCTAAAAGAATTTATTGACTCTTGTACTGTACAATTTACATTAAAACCAGCCTTCTTTCCAAACGACCGATCCAAGGTCAGCTTCATGATATCCAACCTATCAGGGAGTGCTCTGGCATGGGCCACACCCCTGGTGACTACTAATAATCAAATCTTAGACTCTCTAGTCGGGTTCTCCAATAGCCTACAGGCCATGTTTGGACGCAGAGAATTAGTGGTCTCTGCACAAGAAAACCTCTTAGACCTGAAACAAGGAACAATGGAGATTCTGGCGTACATCACACAGTTCAAGCAACTGGCACATGAAACGGCCTGGGCAGATGACGCCCTCATTACTATTTTTAGGAGAAATGTAAACGAAGACTTGAAGGACGAACTGTCTCGGGTGCCTCGCCCGCATAACCTCGCAGAGATGATAACACTCGTTCTACAGATGGATTATCGTATCCAAGAAAGGTACTTAGAAAGGAAAAAAGGAAAAGCCAAAGGACCTTCTCCAACTGTACGAAGCGAATTTGCCAAGACCTCACGAACCCATGAGGAAGAACCTATGCAAATAGGAATCACCAGAGGTCCTCTTACCTCAGAAGAGAGAAACAGAAGACGCTCTTTGGGTCTCTGTATGTACTGTAGTTCGGACAAGCATGTTTTGAAGGACTGTAATCTAGTCCCTCCCCGCCGCTCGGGAAACGCCTTCACCCGTTCATAAAGGGAAACATGAACGGGCATGGAACTCCGAGTTCCCTCAACGGAGTGGCTAATTCAACTCAAATGGTAGTTTTACCGGTAACCCTCCGATTCAATGACGTTTCCATCGAAAACGTTCCAGCTCTTGTAGATTGCGGGGCAGCGGGTCTTTTTATGGATACCGATTGGGCTTACAAGAACAAGATACCCCATATGGCTAAGGAATTACCTGTCCCAGTCGAAGGAGTAGATGGAGAATCCTTATCCTCTGGACCCATACGAGCCAATACCTCCGTCCTCACTATGAGGATAGCTTCCCATGAAGAGGAGGTGATCTTTGACCTCATTAAGGCAGCTCACTACCCGGTAATCCTGGGAATACCTTGGTTGGCCAAACACAATCCCTATATCAATTGGAAAGCTGGAACCATGTTTCTGGGATCAGAATACTGTATCTCCACATGTCAACACAATGGTGCAACTGGTATACACGCCTCCAATGCTCCTGTAATCTCTCAGAACTCTAACGCAGTGGTGCTAAATCTGAAATTGTTACCGGAATGTTACCACGAGTACCGTAATGTATTCTCTAACGAGGAATTCAAGGAACTGCCTCCGCACAGGAGAGACGATTGCAGTATAGATCTCCTGCCAGACGTGCAGATCCCATTTGGAAGGATGTACACCCTATCTAATCCCGAAAAGGAAGCCCTGAAGGAATATCTTCAGACAAATCTACGCAACAGACTTATCACTGAATCAAAGAGTCCGGCTGTAGCGTCCTTGTTTTTCATACCGAAAAAAGACTGCAAGGAGCTGAGACCCTGCATCGATTATAGGGGGTTAAATAGGGTCACCTACAAAGATCGATATCCCTTGCCTTTGATTCAAGACATTTTAGAAGCGGTAAGGGGTGCCTCCATTTTCACCAAACTGGACCTAAGAGGCGCTTATCATTTGATTCGGATCAAAAGCGAAGACGAATGGAAGACGGCATTCCGCACCCCTTTTGGGCATTACGAATATCACGTTATGCCTTTCGGCCTGGCCAATGCTCCATCAGTTTTCCAAAGATTTGTTGACCACTTGTTCTCGGATTTATTACTTCATTCACTGATCGTATATCTTGACGATATATTGATCTTTTCTAACAATATACAAGAGCACATTTCTCATGTTTCAGAGGTACTACGTCGCCTTCAAGACAATCACCTTTTCGCCAAATTAGAGAAATGCTCGTTTCATCAAGAAAAGATTCCTTATTTGGGCTTTATTCTTTCCAAAGAAGGGGCTTCCATGGACCCCCACAAGGTACAAGCCATTTTGCATTGGAAGTCTCCACAAGGAGTCAAAGAAATCCAAAGGTTTGTTGGCTTTGCGAATTTCTACAGGAAATTTATACCCAACTTCTCCAAAGTCATCAAACCATTGACAACGCTTCTACAGAAAGAAAAGGAAATACGTTTGGTCTACGGAGACACAACAAGCCTTCGACGAACTTAAGTCTGCCTTTTCATCCGCTCCCATCCTTAGACTGCCGGACCAAACCAAACCATTCATCCTAGAGACTGATGCTTCTCATTCGGCTATAGGAGCGGTCTTGAAACAGACTTCTCTTAGCGGCAAAGAGCATCCCATTGCCTATATGTCGAAGACCTTGACTTCCTCGGAACAAAACTACACGGTTCTGGAAAAGGAATTGCTCGCCATTAAAAAGGCATGCCAAGAATGGAGACATCTTCTGGTAGGAGCAAGACATCCCATCACTATCAGAACCGACCACAGGAACCTTAAAGTCCTTCAGAATTTCGAGTGCCAAAACAGCCGACAAGCCCGATGGGCCTATTTTTTCTCTTCTTTTGACTTTCATATCACCCACATTCCAGGCACCTGTAACCAAATGGCTGATGCCTTGTCTCGCAGTACACAAACAGTAGACGGTACAGTTAAGGAGAAGATATTTCCGCAAACCACTTTTGTTTTTGTAGTCTCTTCATTTCTCCAAGATGTCCGCAGTCAAATAAAAGACATAAAAGATAGTGATATCCAAAATTACCAGCTTCAGGAAGAACATGGTCTATACTACTATGGCACTAGTCTGTTTGTGCCTACAGAAGACCTAAGACAGCAGGTATTACACATGTGCCACGATCACAAAGTAGCAGGTCACAGAGGAATAGCCAACACTCAGGAACTGATCAGCCGTCATTTTTGGTGGCCCACCTTAACTGCAGACGTCAAAGACTACGTTTCTTCTTGTGTCATCTGTCTCCAAGAAAAGACACCAAGGAGACTCCCAGTAGGAAAACTGGTCCAACCCACTCTACCCGACCAACCTTGGGAAAAAATTTCTACAGATTTTATTGTAGAACTACCACCTTCAAATAATAATACCACTATAATGGTAACTGTGGATTCCATGACTAAAATGGCACACTTTATTCCCATGAAAAAACTCCCAACAGCAGCTCAGATGGCCTCCTGTTTTTTGCAGACAATATTCCGATTGCATGGACTCCCCAAAAACATCATCTCCGATAGGGGACCACAATATATATCGTCATTCTGGAAAGATCTATGCCAATCGCTAGGAATACAACGAGATCTGACCTCTGGATACCATCCACAATCTAACGGTCAGACAGAGAGGCTGAACCAGTCTTTAGAACAATACCTTAGATGCTTTATTTCGGCTACCCAAGACAACTGGGACGACTTCCTTCCCTATGCGGAGATAGCATACAATAATTCTCAACACTCTGCTACCAAAATGTCTCCTTTCTACTGTACATACGGATATCATCCTGTAATAATCCCTACCACTCCTCCCAGAATTACCAACTCTCCTGCAGTAGAAGAATTGGTAGCCAACATTCAGTCTGGACATGCCCTGGCCCGTAGAGCTCTCAAGGAAACACAAGAAAGGACTAAAAAACAAGCAGACAAGCGAAGGTCCCAAGAACCCACTTACCATCAAGGGGATTTGGTATGGTTGTCCTCTCGATACCTCCCAAAAAGACTGATACCTACTAAACTATCCCCCAAGTATTTTGGTCCATTTACTATTTCCGGAGCAGTAGGGAAAGTGGCATATCGCCTTCAGTTACCTCCTTCTTGGTCTAGAATACATAATGTTTTCCACGTCTCTCAGCTAAAGGCCAATGTTTCAGACAGGTTCCAAAGGCAAGATAGAAACAAACCTTTGCCTATTGACTCCTCCGAAGGACAAGAATATGAAGTATCGGCCATAGCGGACTCCAGATACCATCGGGGAATTCTTCAATATCTCCTAGATTGGAAAGGTTATGGACCGTCCGACAGGACTTGGGAACCAGCTTCTGCAGTTCATGCACCAGCATTGGTGCGCCGATTCCACAGGTCTCAACCGTGGAAACCTGGACCTTCCACCCCACGGGAAGGGCATACTGTTAGGAACACCCCTAGAAGTCTTTGGAAACACTGGAAGATTCACCATCATCGGCGCACCCAGTGGAATCCAAGATGGCGCCTGTTGGATCACGTTTCCACTACCTAACAGTACAGGTCTAGTTCTCGCACTCAGTTTCCACGTGACCACTCTTACTTATACACAGGAATTCTAACACACTCTGCGTTGCTACTCGCTCCCGTGTATGCATTGCTTCCTAACCCTTGGTTCTGTGCTCTCCAGCACTCCTTTCCCTCGCATTTTTCATTTTCCTTCTTCAGTTCAGCTCTGCCGACCCTGGCATTGCGGCGCCTTTTTCCCCGCTCGGCTTTTGCCGTATTAGCTGCTCGCAGCGCCTGTCCTCAGTCCTCAGCTCGGCGTCTACCAAACTTTGGTAGTTCGCTGCTTCCTTTTCCACACGGCTTGCCGTGTTAGCTGCTGCTAGCCCTTCTCGGCATCTTCTTCTCCGCTCCGGTGCCTGCCACTCCTGTGCTCGCAGCTTCTGTTGCACTTACCTCTCTCTGCTTCTTTCCGCCGTCGGCCTCTCCCTCCCGCGGCTCCTCTCCTCCTGCTGTCACTTTGTTTCTTCTCCTCTCTTACCTCAGGAGTCTCGTCTCTCGAGTGACAGTTTGCTTCTCCTGGTACTGTTGGGGTTTTCCCCAGCTCCTTACCTTGGATTATTCCGCATCCAGTCTTCTATTGAACAACAAGCTCACTATTCTACTTCTTCATTGATCCTGCGGACTACCATTCTACACAATCGGAACCTGTCTGATTCTGGGTTTTCTTCCCCACGAGGGTTTCCCAGGAGGGTGGCCCCCTAGGTGCACAGAGTACTACTCACGGTCTCTGGACTCCTGGGGGGACGTCTCTCTCTTCTCTACAAACATCCGGATAAGAACCGAAGATTCGTGAGTACCATTCCTGGCATAAATAGAAGGCGAGGTATTGAAAGAGATTGTAAGAGAGGGCCCCTTATACCTCCCTCCACCTGCCCAGCAACCTTTGCTAGGAGGACATGCCAATTGACAGTTGAGAATATTGCACTGTACTTTCTCAACCCGGCCCTGCAGGCCCCATTCTCCAACAACCCAGAAAACCTAGTCAACAAGTTTAAAGATATCGTCTCCCAAGCAGTTGACGCCGTTGGGCCATTGACCCGCAAAAAAGCCAAAAAAGCTAAACATTCCAACTCATGGTTTTCCAAAGAACTCCTTGACCAACGCGCTCAGAAGAGGATTGCCCTCTCCGCATGGAAAGCCAACCCATCTGAAGCCACCAAAAATGCATTCAAAGCCATCTCCAAATCTTACAAAACCAACATCACCCTAGCCAAAGCTGCCTCCTTTAACGCCAGGATATATGATGCCAAATCGGGGTCTAAAGAAATCTTTAGCATCTTTATTTTTTTTTTTTAATTCTTTATTTTAATTTTAGTACTTAGAACAGGACTGAACAATAAATCACAAAATATCATAGCACAGCATAAAGGATATAAACATGTAGGAATAGAAAAAGAAAGAATTTAACGATGAACTAGTACCTACTCAAAAAAGCTCCCCAGACCTTTGTATATAAACTCAATTTCCCCATTTTTCTGTATATAAATTTCTCAATATTCGCTAAGCAGTTCATTTCTGTAATCCAATCCTCCAATATTGGTGAGACACATGATTTCCAGCTCCTCAAAATCATTTTTTTGCAAATAGAAGCACCTCTGAACAAAAATTTCTTTTCCGATAGTGAAAGGTCGTCAAGTAAATCATCGCAGCCTAGCACCATAGTCTTAAAATCCAAGTCAACATTTTGGTTCAGAACCCCGAGACAAATAATACAAACCTCATGCCAAAAACCACGAACCCTCACACAGTCCCACAGCAAATGTTCCATACTGCCTTTCTCACTCCAGCAACACCAACAAACATCAGAATCAGACAAACCTCTATTTTTAAGCCTTTCCGGGCTCCAAAAAACTCTATTGAGAATTTTGATTTGTCTCGACCGTTCAGTCAAACTTATCGAACAAAGCTTCACATTCACACACATCACAAGCCACAGGTCAGAAGTGATTTCACAACCCACTCTTCTGCTCCATTCATTAATTAATTCAGTATTCTCCTTATTATTCGATACAATTCGATGATAAACCCTACTCGCAAGCGACTGAACGCCAGTAGTGAAAAGTTCAACATTCGCAACCCCGTCACAATGCACTTCACCAATACATCTCTTCAATTTCCTGAAGTCCAAGATAGAAAAATTTTCAACAGTAAAAGTAGCACTTAACTCAGCATAGTCAATCCATTTTCCATCTTTAAAAACATCACTAATCCATTGAATTCCGCCAAGAAAACACTCCGGCCAAAACAACAACTTGCCATTGTCCATTATAGCTTTATTCAACCACAGAGATGCATCAGGCGATTTCAGAGCAACCGAGCCACACATATCATAGATATTCTTCCAAACGTCTCTTAGAAACTCTGTCAAGGGGCATCTACTACCATGTTTGCTAACAATCGTGAATATCGCTCTTGGGGCGAGTGGGCCCATCACACTTGCCTCTGCCATTGCCCACACACTAGGAGAATCCTTCAAAAAAGGAAGAAAAAATTGGCACGAGAAGGCCAAATGATATGCCTTAAAGTTTGGGACACCTAGTCCCCCCTTCTCAACCGGAAGCTGGAGTTTCCAAAGCTTCAGTCTTGGCGGTTTCTCATCCCAAAGAAAGGACTGGAGAGTGGTATCAATCAACTTCCAAAAAGATTGACCAATTTTCAGGGGAAGCATACTCAGAATATAATTAATTTTTGGTGCAGAATTCATCTTTAGCGCATTTACCTTACCCCACAGAGATAGATGCAATACCGACCACCTTTGGACGTTCAATTTCAGTTCCTTACAAACCATACCCATGTTCTCTTCAACCATATCACTGACATCCGGAGTCAACCAAACCCCCAAGTACTTCAGTTTTTTCTCACACCATTGAAATCCAAACCCCACCACCAAAGACTTATCACAATGTGCAGTCACCGGCATTACCTCCGATTTAGACCAGTTAATCTAATATCCAGCCACTTCATGAAACCAATTAAGTGTATTCATCAACGAATGCAAAGACAAATCCAAGTTCCTCAAAACTAATAAAAGATCATCTGCGTAGAACCAAATCTTCTGTTCAACACCGTGAAAGGAAACACCTTGCAAATTCAAATCACCTCTCAATGCAATAGCCAGCGGTTCAATGGCTAGGACAAACAACAATGGGGACAATGGACAACCTTGCCTAGTGCCCCTATGTAAATCAAAAGATTCCGACAATAAGCCATTAGTTTTAACATCGGCTGTGGGGCGAGCATATAAAAGGGCCACCCACGCAATGTATTCTTCTCCCATGTTCATATTTCGTAAAACCATAAACAAATATTGCCAGTTAATTCGATCAAATGCTTTCTCAGCATCTAGGGAGAAAATCGCCACGTCTTCATCTAAATCCCGTGCATGGGACATGGTCAATAACAAATTCCTGATATTAGTGGAAGTCCTACGTCCTTTAACAAACCCAGATTGGTCAGTGTGAATAAGCTTCGGCATGAGTTGTTCAATCCGTAAAGCAAGTAATTTAGCCAAAATCTTATTGTCAGTGTTTATCAAACTGATTGGTCGATAATTTGACGGCAAGTTACCATCCTTGCCCTTCTTTAAAAAGACTGAAATAGTAGCATGGTTTGTAGACGACGGGAGAAGTCCAGCTTCCTTGGATTCAGTATACATATCCTTCAAAAGACCCAACACCTTCTCTGGCAGAATTCTATAGAACTCAACCGGTAAACCATCAGGTCCCGGAGTCTTCCCAGAATTCAATTTACCAATGGCAAACCTGATTTCATCAATTGTGACCTGTCTGTTCAACTCTTCCTCCTCATCACAATTAACCTTTGGAACATCCAACCTATGCATAAAATGTTCACCTTGACCAGTAACATCAGATTCATTTCTATATAAATCAGCATAAAAGGTCTTAAAGACTGCATTAATCTCACGCGGATCAAAAGTGGTCACACCATTCCCATCCTGAACTGAAGTAATGGCACCCTCAGAGTGTTGTTGTCTCAATCTGTAAGCTAGCCACTTATCACACTTTTCGCCTCGTTCGAAATAAGTACACTTGATCCTATACAAATCGTTATTAGCTTTCATATTCAAAATGTCATCCAGTTCCCTCTTCAGCTTCCTTAACTCATTCCTCTTACCATCATCATTCGGAGCACACACCAATTCCCTCGTCACCCCAATAATACGAGCATCAATATCCGAAGTCAACCTATCCATTTTCCTCCTTTTGCTGCTAGACAAACTTAGAGCAAGACCTCGCATTGTACATTTAAAGGCCTCCCAGATAGTTCTTTTACTAAGTTCTTCCGAAGTATTTTCCAACACAAAAAATTCAGCTTCAGTCCGAAGCTTCTCCAATAGGACATCATCATATAAAATTGATGTATTCATTTTCCATTGAAACGATCTACAGCACTCAAAGTTCAGAGCTACCCTCATAAAGACAGGAGCATGATCAGTAACAGCAATAGAGCCAATACTGCTGTCTAACAAATTCGCGGTCATCCCACCCGCCGTGAGTAGCATATCAATTCTCGAATAACTAGAATGCGAGCCAGAATAAAAGGTAAACTCCCTTAAATTAGGGTGTTGCAGCCTCCAGCAATCTTTCAAATCAAAATCCTCAATAAGATTCCTAAATGAACGATAATGAATATCTTTCCTCTGAATCATCCTCTGAGTTGAACGATCAATAGAAGGATCATAAACCAAATTAAAATCGCCTCCAATCAAAATATTGGAAGAATCCAGATCAAGCAATAATTGCGACATATCCCTATAGAAGGAACCATCATCCATAGATGGAGCATAAACACTGCAAAATACATTCTTAGTCCCCTGAATATCCATCAAAAGAGCAATCATCCTGCCTGCTTTATCACTGCAAGTTTTCAAAATCTTAATCGGCGAACCTTTTCGAACAAGAATTGCAACACCCCTGCTTCTACTGGAATAGCATGAGTTGAAGGCACTGCCAACCCACCTCTTTTGTAAAACACTTACATCCTCTTTCAATAGGTGAGTTTCCTGCAAAAAACAAACATCACATTTCATATCCTCAATACAATTAAGAATCTTCTGCCGTTTCACCGGATTATTCATACCATTAATATTCCATGAGGTGATCGAAAGACACGATTCCCTGCTAGCAGACATAGTGAAAGGTCCGAAATGAAACCAAAAAGTAAGCACTAGTTCAAAAAACAAAAAAACCAAAGAAAATCCTAACCCCCTAAAACAGAAATATGCCGCCAACGTTACAAGCGCTCAAGAAAAAAAAAAAACAATACCCCTGGCACCCCTCCCGAATAAGATTACAATTGCCCATACATGAACACAAGCATCACTGCTGAAAACCAAGAACCAAATTGCAATCCCTAAATCCATATACATACCTCAACAAGAAAAAACAACCACAAAGCAATTAGCCAAACCATCTGTAAATAAATAAATAAACAATACATGTCCCCTCAGCCCAGCAGTCAAACAAGCTGATACACGTAGCCCACAACAAAAGGCGCATCCAGATCACGGCAGCAAAGGCACAGTACCCCAAAAGTGCCAATAAAATCTCCCCAGACATAGCAGATAGTGCACCGCCGCAAACAGTCAAACAGGTGTGCAGTATGATACAATGAAGAGCTGCATTTTCCCCATATCATAACATGAGCCGACAGCCAACAAAACACTTACCACACCACATGCCAGGAATACATGGAGATGCGAGAGTACTCAACTCAAGAATAAGATCCCCATCATTACTTAAGCCCAATGATGGAAACGGTATATAGCAATTGGCCCTGGCCACATTGTGCTAGTATCCAGAAGGATAGATTATTGTATATATAAAATAAGCAATATCACGTGTTTTTGAAAATAAAACCATAGCAAACATTAACTAACACCGCAACCACCATCATAAAAGAATTGCACCCGCTACCCCCCCTCAAACTGATACAAACACAGGCAACCATTGAAGGAACTAGAAGCGGGGGCCCACTGCCAGGGCACTGGAAGGAGGTGGCAAAGGCAAAGGGGGACAATAGATCAAAGTATTAATTTCCATGTCCGCTCCAGTACTGGGCCAACATTTGATGCTCTGGTCCAAGTGAAATATATCTTTAGGGAATTGGAAAAACCATCTTCTCCTCCTCCCTCCCTCATCAAAGATGAAAACTCGTGCAATAGTATTCAAGCTGCCATGCTAGACAAGCTTGACACTCTTCAAACCAAAATTCGTGGCCATCAAAAAGCCCTTTCTCTCCTCATAGCTAACCTGCACAGCAAACCCACCTTGCCCACCAAAACCAACTCCTCCCCACTATTTGACTTCACAGATATTACTGAGCTGGAGGTCATCGCCTTGCTCAAATCCATCAAACCCTTTAACTGTAAGGGAGATGCCTGCCCAGCCAACCTTATCAAAGACTCAGCACATATCCTAGCTCCCTTCTTAACAGCATTTATCAACTCATCCTTCCAGTCGGGCCACATTCCAACTGGACTGAAAGAGGCATGCGTACGCCCACTCATCAAAAAACCCTCTTTGGACCCAACGGTGCCGGGGAACTTTAGGCACATCACCACTGTACCTTTCTTACTTAAAATTTTGGACAAAGCAGCTTGCCTGCAAGTCCAAAAATTCCTGGAAGAAAACCATCTCCTCGGCCTGCGGCAATCTGGCTTCCGCCCACGACATGGGACCGAAACGGCTATCCTAGACTTAAAGAACCAAATGGACGATCTAAGGGATGCAGGCACACCGGCTCTACTCCTGATCTTGGATCTATCCGCAGCTTTTGACCTGGTGGACCACAACACGTTGTGCCACCATCTAGCCACCCAAGCTAACTTCTCCCCCAAAGCGTGCGAATGGATTAGCTCATTCCTCCAAGAGAGGGCCATGAAAGTTTTTTCGGACTGAGCATGTGCCACACCTAGCCACATCACATGCTGTGTTCCACAGGGCTCGTGTATCGCGCCCACGCTCTACAACCTCTTCACGAGGCCCCTGTTCAGCATCCTTGAATCCATGCGCATCTCCTATACCAACTATGTGGATGACACACAGGTACTCATCCCATTCACGGGTGATTACCTAGCAGATACTAAAACACTCACCACCATTTACTCCACTATCTAATCATGGATGGCAGATAGCTGGCTCTGCCTCAACAGTGAAAAAACCGAACTCTTACTCACAGGGTCACCCTCCACCCTGGGTAACCTCGGTGAACAGTACGTTTCTTTCACTATTGCCAATATTCCCATTATGGTCTCCAACTACGTGAAGACACTCGGATCTCCGATCTGTCCATGGATAGACAGGTAAATGCCATAGCCTCCTCCTCAGCCTACTATTCTAAGGTCCTCAATGCGGCTAGACCCTTCCTATCACGCCAGAATTGCCTCACCATTGCCAGGGCAATAATTGAGTCAAGACTGGACTACTGTAATGCCCTACTCGTCGGGACCTCCAAAAAAAACCTTGCCAAACTCCAGTTAGTCCAAAACAACACACTAAAGGCGGGCACAGGTACCACAAGAAAAGACCACATCTCCGAAGTCAGAAGACAGGCCCACTGGCTCCCGGTCAAAGAGAGAATTGTCTCCAAAACACTCGCCCTCACCCACAAATGTCTCCATGGACTTGGTCCACCTTACCTGACCCGATGAATCACCAAGCATACTGCCACAAGACCCTTAAGGAAGTGCTACTCCAATATGATTGTCACGCCCAAAACGCGCAAGATGTGCGCCGGTGGCTCCAGTTTTCCCACCCAGGCTGCCACCCACGGGAACGCATTGCCACCTCACGTAAGAATGATTGAATCCCACCACGCTTTCCGCAAAGCCATTAAAACCAAGCTTTTTGTATGAAATGTATATGATGCTAGTCTGTATCTGTAAAACGCATATTGTGCATCTCCATGTAACTATTCCTGTATCTGTGTAATTAAGAAACCTATGGTCACTTGTCTAACCTTTGAATCAAATTTCCAACAAATTCTTGTAACAGTGCCTCGATGCCCCTGGGCTCCAAGTGCGCTATACAAATAAATAAATAAATAGAATGGATGCGTTATCAGCATGAAGGGGAGGGCACAGCGCTCTCAGCTCTTCCTCTTCCTCCTTCTCAGAGCACTGATCCATCTGACAAAGTGCACGGATTACACCCATTGAAAAATTGAAAGCCGCACCAGGGTACTCTAACCCTATGTATGCACCCCCTGCTTACAGTAGTGAAGATGCTATAAATCGAGCTTAATGAAATTAACAAAAGCCAGTGTCTGTGCTTGATAATTATAACGAACGCTATGACGTGCAGGCATAATTGACAGATGATGAGGAAGAGAACCAGAGACATGAAGGCAGTCAAAAGGAAGAGACAGCGATCCCTCTGAATTAGTGGGTGGGAGGGTGAATATTGCGTAAATTAGAACGTGAAGCAGCCAGTGAGAAGGAGAGGAAGTGAAAGGAAGAGAAGAGAAGGGAGTTAGGAGAAAGGGAGAGGAGAAAAGGGTGAGAAAACAAGCAAGAAAAGGGAAGAGCGAGAAAACAAAGAAAGAAAAGGAAAGAAAATGGGAAGTAGAGAAAGGGAGAGCAGAGGAAATTGAGGAAGAAAGAGACAAAGAGACAGAAGGAGAGATGGAGATAAGCCATGAAAAATGACAAAAATAAATTAATGAGATTGTCAGGGAATGCATGCTCTGCGAAAAGGAGAGAAACAATGAACAGGAACAGGAAAAAGACAGAATTGTAGAAAGACGTAATAGAGAAGTGGAGTTGATACTAAGAAACTGTACTATTCCAGATGATGATGAGGGAGAAGCCATGCAAAGGAGGATTGGTAACGTGTACAGAAGCAGGAGGGACAGTGGTGGTCGCAAGATAAAGAGGAGTGTAGTAGGGTCCTCACAGAGAGGAGAAGAGAGTTTATTAGAAAAAGCAATGAGGGGATTGTATGGGATGAATCCCCTGAAAAGATTTGATTTCGAGGACAGAGACGATGAAGGAAGTGATGGAAGTTGGGAAACAATGCTTTCGGATAAGGAAAGAGTGAAAGGGGAAAATTAGGAAGAAAAAGAGGGCGCACAAGCACCTTTGACAGGTTTAACAACAGCCAAAGAGAGAATGTTGTTGGGTATGGAAGGAGCACACAGAATGCCAGGGTCTGCTGAAGGTTTAGGGGCTCCGAAAAGGCGATGAAAAGGTTTAGTGGAAGGAACACCCTATTTGAATAGGTTGAGCAATTTACCAGTGTGGAACCGAACTGACTTCACAGGCGCCATTCCCAAATAAACGGGACTGACTGTGACTGGGCGAACCACAGAGTTCACCAATTCCCATTGTAGGAAAGCGGGGAGAACGGCCTCAGTATATACCATGACTACAAATGGACGAGGATAATTTAAAGTGTAAGTTACCAACTTTGACATCGGGAGCAGGCAAGTGGATTCATGATATGAAATAATGACAGCAGTGATGATGCTAGCAGTGGGTGACATAAAAACCTTGATTGCTGCCACCATTAGGGAGAGAGCTGATGACATTTGGAAATGAGCAGGGTATCCCGGGGTGACAGCTCAGAATATGACTCATAATGCAGCATCATTTAACAATTGTAGGGCAGATGTATGAAGAGCACTTAGAGTCCAAAATCCTGATACGTCAGAAATGATGCACAAAATGCGTGAAGACGAAGACCCAGTTGCTTACATTCAAGAGAGAGGGTGTCTTGAGATGAGGGGATCATGGGATAAAACCATATCTATTATTTATCACATATTGTGTCAGGGAATACCTGAGCCAGTACAGAGAAAACTGAAAAAATAGTGGTAATGGAAGCAAGACCATGGCCTGAGGATCAATTGACTATTGATTCATTGTCGATTAATCAAGAGAATGCCAGAAAGAAACTCGATGAAAGAAAGCTGGAGGAATCAAAGTTAGTTCAGAAAAAGTTATCAAAGTTCAATAGAAAGAGAAGTGTTAACAAGTGGAGAGGGATTAGTTACACAAGATGCACAGAAGGTACAGCCAATGGCTTGAGGGAAATTTGCAGAAGAGTATAATACAATTATTCGCCTTGAGAAAAGGGGATGCACCCAAAAGTAGACGATTTAGATTTCAACTCCACAAGGAGGAGAATTTAATGGGGAACCGCCAAGGTTTGAAAAACAGCCTCAACAGTGTTTTATAAGTGGAACAACAGGGCACATTTTCCAAGCATGTAGAAGTAGGGGAGGGATGTATCAAAATGTGCATGATCCAAGAGGAGGACAGCATATCTTCCACCGTACAGTGCACAGCCAGCTGAATATTATTCCCAAGATCACACACAGTATCCTACAAAGCAGGGAAGGCCGGTGCATATGCAACAGGTACCAACGTCAGCACAACAAGCACCCCATGCAGACTCAGCAAATACAGAATACAGAAACAACTAGAAGCACCCATACAACAGAATACCATGGCAACATGGGACAAAGTTCAGGGTCGCAGACACCTCCACCCAGAATAGGGAGTGTGACCGTGGTGGGAGGAAACCCTTTTACTGGTACATCAATGAACCTATATCCACCATAGGACAGCCCACAGAGTAACTTGATGTGTTTAATCACATCAGTTACACCAGACCCACAAGAGGATCCAAGGGTGGAGGTGACCATTGGTGACAAGACATTTTCCTCCCTTGTAAATACAAGAGCGATTAGGCCCTGTGTTATGGTGGGGACACACCCAATGTCAGGCATTGCCATGAATGTACTGGGTTTTTCTGGTTCCTTTTACTGACATATTACCTAACACTATAGGAGGGGTAATACGTTCTCCAGGGATTCACTTTGCAAATGCATAAGAATGCACATAAACATTGTTGGGCCAGAAAACACAGCGGGTATGTCATTAGACCCAGAAGTATTTCATTATGAAGTACACATGATATTAGCATTGCTTCCTGGAATAAAGGGCAAAACATTCAGGCTACCTGCAGAATTTTTGTTAAGTCCAGGTGTACTTATAGATGAGGATGAAGGATAGGTAATTCCGATAGAGCTAGAAAACAGTTGTAGTGAGGGAAGACAGGGTAATTATTCATGGGACTGTTGATGAAGGTAAAGAATGGAGAACAGTGATAGCTCTTGTCAAAGGACACAGACTGACTGATTTGACAGATTAATTGTTTAGAGATCCTGACGATGACGTAGTATTTTTCATAAGCCTCACTTACTGGTTGAGAATTGAGAGCAGAGAAGTGCCACAGAGAACGTCATTGATAAAAAAAAACATAATTTTTTCAGGAAGAATTGGCACAAGTACCAAGCCTCTTGTAGACTAGTAGTCCATATGACAGTGGCCTATTTAAAGGAGTAGGTGCAGTCAAAATCAAATTAAAGCAAGGAGCACTTTTTCCATGACTGAGACAGTATCCATGCCATATGAAGGAATTTCTGACAGAACTTCCACACTCGTGCAACGGGGAATGTTAGTGCCACCAAAATCCACAACACAACACAGCAGTGAAAAAATCAACAGGGGTTCATTGAGATTTATTCAGGACCTATGCCCTCGAATGAATATTGTTGAAGCATAATTCCCATTGGTTCCAAACCAAGCTATGATATTGTGTAATATTCCATTCATAGACACATATTTTATAGTGATTAATCTAAAGAATGCCTTCTTTTCAATCCCCCTTCAATGGGAGTCAAAAGACTTGACTTAATTTTCGAATTGAGGAAAAAAGTTGAAACACACAAGATTATCTCAAATGTACTGTGAGTCTCCTTCAATATTCAACAGAGACCTCAGATGAACTTGGGAAATGTACACCTTGACATTATAATGATACAGTATGTAGATGACATTTTGGTGTGCAGCGAGACAGAAGAACAGTCCAGAAATTACTTGATACAATTGATGACAGTTTTGGCAGGGAAGGGGTTTAAAGTAAAGAAGGAGAAATGACAACATTGCCAGGAAGAAGTATTGTATACAGGGCAGTTGATATCTCAAGAAGGAAGAAAGGGGACATCTGAGTGAGCAGATGCAATCATGAAAACAGGTAAACCAAAGACAGTGAGGGAGATGCAATAATTTCTGGGCCTATACAATTACTGCAGGGCATGGGTCTTTGATATGTTAGACCCCTCTTAAAAGGACTTAAAGAAACTCAGGAAGATGACAGTGACATAGTCTGGATGGGTGAAATGACATAAAATTTCAATGAATCAAAAATGGCAATATGCACATTACCCGTTCTAGGGATCCCTGATTACAGTGCAGAATTCTTCCTATTCTCTCACTCAAATGGAGTAGTAATGACAGCAGTACTCACACAAAAGACTACCCTAGGATACAAACCACTAGTATGTTACAGTGGGATTCTAGATCCAGTGATGAAAGGCCATTATCCCTGTAAACAATCATTGGCAGCAGCAGACTTTACGATTGAGAAATCGTCCAGTATTACAATGGGCTGTACAGTCACGTTAAATGCAAAACATGTCCTATTCGCCATTGTTGAAAAACCTAAAAGCACAATAATCACACAGAGAGCATCTGGATATGAGGTGATTATCTCAAACCCAGCAATCAAAATTGTCAGGTGTATAGTAGTGAATCCATCAGCATTCATAGCGGAGCCAGTGGAAGAAGGAGATTACTTGCATGATTGCACCAAGTACAATGAGTATCATGACGATATATCCCATGTTAAAGAAAATACCCTAGGGGGCAGAAGGGCTCTTCATTGACGGCTACTTGACAATCAACCAGAGCACAGGTGAAAGGCAAATGGAGACCATGGTGGTAAAAGTAAAACTGAATTGCAGCTTTGAGACAGTTGCGAGTGCAAGATTAACGTCGTGTTTTTCAGTGCATGCAGCACAATTTGTTGTGCTTATTATGGCACTGAAATGCATGAGGATGAGAAAGAACAGTGGATTCTGACTTGCCTATGTGACGTCAACAGTACACACAGGACTGTCACGTTGAAGGAGGCAGGGTTTACTACACGCAGACGGCATGCCAGTGCAACATACACCATTATTGGACTGGCTCATAAACACATTACAACTACCATCGACCATCACCGTGGTGAAGTGTCCAGTCCACACTAAAGGGGCAGTTTTAATTTCCCAAGTCAATGAAGCCACAGATTTAGAGGCCAAAAAGGCAGCGTATGTTCCTGAAGTATCTGAATTTGACACATCACCTAATAAATACCCACATGCACAAAGCATAGTAATGAAAGATAGATTGAATACATTGCCCCTAGCACAAATCACTGAATTGCAGGGATGAGCCCCAGCAGAAGAGCAAGAGTTATGGTAGCGCAAGGGGTGCTCATTGTCCCTCACAGATGGTGGCAGGACAGCACTGGAAAATCAGTTATGCCTCTTGCATTAGTTAACATAAGATTATACCAACTCCATTACCCAGCAATACAACATGAGAGAGTCTTGCAGCTCTGTTATCAGAAGAATGGTTTATGCCTAACCTGACAGAGAACGTTGCTGCTTTCATCAGAAAATGTTTAATTTGCCATATGTTCCATGCAGGGCACATGCTGCGAACAGCGAGAGGAGCAATACCCTGTCCTACTGGACCCTTCAGTATTTGCAAATTGATTACATTGATATGCTCCAAGTTAGTAACGGTTACAGATATATGCTAGTAGATATATGCTAGTTGTCCCAGTCGTATGTCCTTTCTCTCAATGGATTGAGGGTGGTCCATGCACGTATCCTGATGCCACATGTGCTGCAAAGTTTGTGTGCAAGGTCTTCTCGAGGTGGGGACTGTGCCAAGTCCTCTGGTCTGATAATGGACCTCATTTTTTAAGTAAAGTCTTTGAGCACATCACAATCCTGTTGGGTATTAGCACAAATTCTCTTCTGCATTTTCACCTGCAGGCAAACAGAATTTTTGTGAGTGTCTCAATGGCTTCCTCAAGGACCTTATTGCTAAGCTAAAAGTTAACCTGAAAAAAAGATGTCTCCATTGCCTACCCTTAGCCCTATTTGCATTCCATATTCAGCCTGGCTCAGACCATCACCATACTCCTCACAAGCGGGTAACAGCACGCTGTATACATGTACCTCTTTCTCCTCCCACTAAAGCGCAAACTGATGCCCATACTGTTTCTAATGTGCTTGGTACTGAAATGCATGACTACTTGACTGCTATGACCACAAGAGTTGATTTTATGTCTCAATAGCTTCGAGCCCGGCAGGGGTGGTCAAAGACGAATGATGAAGACAGCATACAAATTGATCCTAAACCATACTAAAGCCCCCTGCATTGTACCCCTGTGACCTGATTTTAATAAAAATGTCAAGAGGCACTGGTACAAGCCACGCTTTGATGGACCGCACCTTGTCGAGGAAGTCTGTGCCATAGCAGTCAAGATTCAATGTCGACAAGGCTGGCTGCATCTCAGTGATGTCAAACACTACAAAGTAGAGACCCCCTTCTGCAACTCCCTAAACCTGAAAGTAAAGAAGAGGTGACATGAATACAGACGAGGTTGGCTACCAGAAGTAGACAGCAACCAGCGGACTGAGACAGATAAAAAACTGATTGTTCTTAATCAGCAAATGAAAGGAATTGAGTTAACATTTTTTCTAAGAATCTTGCGTGCACAAAATAAAAACTAGCACTTTCACAAGGAGAACAATGCAGACACTAAATGCTGCCATTACAGACGCTACTGTTTAGGATTTTCTCCTATTTAGTAAACACATATCCTGCTTTGAGAACAAGAAACGTAACTCTTTCTGCTCTTCTAGGAAACCCTAAGACTTGCTTTATCCTCGAAAGAGTTCTTCTTGCTATAGTTGTGAAGTTTTTCTTTTGGACATTGACATTTTCGAAAATATCATAAAGAAACTCAGTGAAAAGAAGAAAATTGGCTTTTTCCATTTTGGTAGGTATTTGCTTTTGGCCCGAAGACAACCTAATGCACGTGCTTATTACAAAATGAAGGTACATAATGCTTGTCGCTACCTCTTTCACATTGTGCAGCCTCTACTTTATTATCCTCTTATGATTATGCAAGCTTTTTCTCTACAATGTATCCAATCCAATGTATAATAATGTATAAAAAGACTGAAAAGAAATGCAATAGATGATTTCCAACATATGAATGCATATTTCACTGATTCTGCCCAAGTAATTAACAATTTGTGGTACCAGCACACGAGCCAGGTAGAGAGAGCATCATCCAAAGAGAGCTTCTATATGTGTTCCCTCATTCCCTACGCTGTGGGTGCTTCCAGAGTTTTTGTAGCCGTAGAAGTACCCACAAAAAAGGCACATTGCCTGACACACCTTGCACTCTGTCTAACCAGAGGTCAATTCCAGGGCCAGACTGCTTTACTAGTGGGGGTAAAATAAAGCAAATTCCCAGGAAGAAGATAATTATATACAAGGGATAAACTCCATGATAAAGCATGAAACACTAAACCAGGTAATAAGATATGGGCAACTTGGAAGATACAGAAGAAACGTGGCAGGGATTACACCTGATGGTTGGACCTCTGGACTAGTGGTATGCAAGGCACTAGCACTGCTGGAACAATGGGAAGAGGTTGTGGTAAACACAAATAAACAATGTCTCGACCAGTGGCCTAAAATTACAAAGTTACTCACATGGGTCAATGATGAGGGGGGACCGGTACAGATAATTCCCCTGAGAAATGCCACCCGATGCTTCCGAAATAATGGTACAATAAACACATCTTTGATGTACACGGCATGGACGCAGGAGCAGCAGCACTGAAGGACCTTTATTGGCCTTGTGCATCCAAAGCCCATATGAAGTTGCCCCCAAATTGGTAAGTGTTATGTTCCATAGTGCTAATAAACCTAGCCACTCTGGTAGTACACCAGAGCGATATTCAAATTATGGGTTTCCCTAAAATGGATGCATATTTGAGGAAAAGTAGGTCTCTCATGCTTAGGCAAAGGAAAACAGAAAATTATTTCTCGGCCCAATCAGAGGATGCCTATGACAACAAACCAGATGAGCACAAATTGTTTACCAAAACAGCAATGATTGTCTATGCTTTTTTTCCTCCCTGGAGTGCAGGTCGCTGCCAATGTGAAATGGGTCCAAATAACTAGATGGTAGTTGTTGCAAACAATCAACACAACAGTGAAAGGATTTAATGCCTTAAAAGCAGAGCAAAGGGCCATAAGACTAATGACCCATCAGAACAGGTATGTACTCGACTTGATAACGGCCATTTAGGCGGGGCATTTTCCCGGAAAATTCCCGGTCTTGCTGCAGGTACCTACCTGCTCACAATGATGAAAATGGGACCCTCAGAGAGGCCATAACTGTTAACAGATTTACACACCAAAATGACTGAAGAGTTGGAAGACATCCTAAATGATGACTGTCTCTCTAGTATATTCTCCTGGAACCCCTCCTGGCTGGCTAATACATTCAAAATATTAATAGCAATGCTAGTGTTAGTATTATTCCAGATTTGCACCATGAGAATAGCCATAAGCCAATGTAAGACGGCTGCCAAAAAGATGGTAGTGTCACACCCCTGGAGTATACACAACTCCTTCCTAGCCATGGAAGGCAAATGTAGTGACCCCTCCCACTTTGGTTGACACAGGCTCTTGATTGTAGAAACACAGGTACCCCAAGGCAGCTGAAGGGGGGAAGAGGGTTAGGGAGGTGTTGTGGATAGGGAGCGGGTGTTTACGGTAACGGAAAAGGGGAAGTGGATGACATACAAACAAGACAAAACCATAACTTGCCTCGGCACACCTACTGTCAGTATTCTTCTTAATTAGAATCCTAACTCACCACACTGCAGTTGCAAATTCCCCTGAGATAGCCACAAACATAAGCACATAAAGCATGGATAAAACATAACACTGAACACTTGTGTACTCATGAACCATGGAGGCACGTACTACTTAATTAGTAATGACCCTCAATCCATGCCTCAGCCCTCCTCTCATGACACCTGAACCCACTGATAACATTGAACAGGACTATGAACATGATAAATGATTCAACATGAAATGAGGCAAAAATGCAGCCACGAACAAATATAGCGTTACTTCACCTTATGCCTTGCCCACTGCTTTCACCCTGCCGAGTGTCTTTCTCAGCCCGGGAAACACCTGCGTTGCTTTAACACACGTATGTGTAATCACAGAACAAGTAATCATGTGCGTTTCCTAACCGCACTGCACTGTTGTGCATAGTTCATAGCAAACTTTCACATCTTAGTTATAGGGCAAGATAGGAGTTTTCCAACCCCTTTTAAACCATCACTAATGGTTTTGAAGATTGAAGCTCTTGTGTCAATGTCTACTTGTGATACCATTCCTCCCTCACATGACGTACTTGTCTGCTGCGCTAACTGGTTGTCTGGCTGCCCTCTGGACATTAGGGGCACCAGACTCCTCCAAGACCAGTAGCCCCTGAACTGGCTCCTTGTTTACCTCGCACTTAGGAACTGTATCTGCAACCGTACAGTCCCCTGCCTCCTGTGAACTTACCCTAATTGGCTCCTGGCTGGCCTACTGTACTCGTCCCCTCTCAATCCCCCTCACACTTCTTCTCCTCCTTCGACTTGCACTTGCACGATCTGAATGACACAAGGCCTAATAAGATTGTTTGTTTTGTCCTCAGATTGTCTCCCCTTCCTTCTCTTGTCGCGCCGAGGCACACTTTTGTACAGGTGCGTTATAAATGACTTATCATATCATATCCCAGCTTCACCACTCAACTAAAGTGTGTAATCCTGGGGAAATTATGTAATCCTCACTTTGCTTTATCTGCCAAAATTAGAACCCTCTAGAAGTGATTCTGTTCCTACTGCTCACTAGTATTAATAAAAGCTTCACTCTTGGTATTGCTTCACATATACTGTAATTATAAAGATCATATTAATTCATACATTGCAAAACATAAAGTTGTGTTTCTTGCAGCAGCTTCTTGCAACTTCCCATCATGCCCTTGTATATCAAAGACGAAGGCTGCAAAATAGAGCTTCAAGCACAAAGAAAGCAACATCAAGGCATCACCACAATTGGGGGTAGCAGTAAGGGCAAGGAAGCTATCATTTCACAAAGCAGTGTGCTCTAGCAGGACATGCACTCCGAACTGAGGTCAAGCCAACTAAAGCCTCTCTGCTGCACCTGAGCCCCTGCAGACAGGATGGTTGCTGGCACTAGTTACGAACGATATTGGAGGGCAGCCTACAGAAACAATGGGTGGCGCATGCTAGGCGGGGGCAGAGCCTAAAGAGACTGCTCTGCAAGGGGGGCAAAGGCTAGATACCAGAGGTGCAGGGGTGCAGCCCAGTTACAGAACTGTTTGTTGCCTTTATTATTTATTTATCTGTTTCTCCTCTGCTTCGCACTTTCCACCTCTCTCCCCTTCCATGCACTTTTCCCCTCCCCCCTCTCCCATGCACTTGCGTGTTCTCAATGTCACTTGGCCTAGTAAGATCTCTGTTTTGTTCTCCCCTGTTTCCCTCCCTTGCCTTGTTGCGCTCTGAAACACTTGTGTACGAGCGCGATAGAAATAAAATATCAATCAATCGAAAAAAGCAGAGCAGGTTGGAAGGAACAACTCGCACTGTGAGTGGGAGGAAGTTCCACAGAGACATGGCATGGATAAGTGGTATTGTCATCAGTTGTGAGTGGTGCAGGACAGTCTATAGACACTCGGCATCATTCAAAAGATGTAACTAGAACTGCGTTCTGGAGCCTCAAGAGGAGATTTACCTTTGACCCTGGAGCGAGGTATGCATGGGCAGTGCACATGTTAAGAAGTGCCACCCTTCTGCTACCTTGCGAGGTCCACATGGAGCTCTGCATTCACTAATTGCTCAGTGTAACTCCCTGCGTGGTGCATCTAAAGAAGCCTTCAATGGAGGTCATTAAGTCGCACTGGAATTCGTATCCTGCATCATTTGAGTAAACGAGATGACCTCTTTTCTATGATGTCCTTTTAATGTGAGGTGTTTGCATGATAGCGGATGGGCCAAGCCCCCCAGACGTCAGAGGGTAAAGAAGCAGACCTGCCACCCAATATTTAGGAGGCCGACGATCACTTCCGAAACTGCTCCCTCCTGGATTCAGATCTGCTCCCTATGTTGTCCCAGAGTTACAACAAAGCCCTTTGGCTTCAAAGGGCAGGTGCTAATTTTAATGTACCTGATTTCAGCAGAATGGAAGAAAAAAATGGTTTAAGGATTAGTTTGGTGGCAGACCCCAGCGCTCAGCAGGTAAAGTGAGGCATCACAAAGCCATGGGAGGTGGTGGTCCAAAAACAACATTCTTTTGTAGCAAGTCATTTATTTCAGTGATGGATTCCTGATGGGAGAGTCCCAGGGGTAAAAGATGAGTGGCCTATGCTGACAAAAAGTGGAGTATCTCTTGGCTGTAGTGCATCACCAAAGCAGTAAGGGCGTGCATAGAATATTGGTGATTGCATGTCACAGTGATCAGTTTTTTACAAGCTTGAAAAACAAAGCCTGCTGCGCTGCCATGCTTCATCTCACAGCACTCATTCCTGCACAAAACAGGAGGATAGGTGGAGCATGACTATGCACCCATCTCCCCCACCACCGCAGCAATCTTCACTGATTTGAAGTACCTGAGCCTGGGGCGTGCTCGGCTCAGATTAGATTTCGATGAGTGCTGGTGCTGCAGAAACTATTCAAAGGCGTTCAGTAGATGTTCTGCATGCTTTCTGTCAGTGAAAACACTGCAGGCTGTCTTCAGAGCCTGGCCTTTGGGCATCTGGCACAAGTGTATGCCCATCCTTCTGGTCGGCCAATGGCCCTGGAGTGAACATTTGCTATGCTCCTTACGCAGAGTCTGCACCTTAACTAGTGATGAGCAGGCTGCGTGCCACGGGTGTGGCAGATGGGTGGGCTGGGTTTACTGATGATTTACTGTAGTATGACCCCGCTTTATGCCATTACCTCTTAGAGGTTGAGTCAGAGTCAACCTGTGAGAGGTATTAGAAGGGATGGGGCCAAGGTCTGTTTGCGGGGGCGCAAGAAGCGATTACCCCACTCTAATCTATTTTGTTTTATACTTTAAAGCTTACTGCTTCCACCCAGCATTCAAACTGTGCATGTGTAGAGAGGGCTGCTGAGAAAAGTAACCATAAAACCCTCACCCAGACCGAATCAAGTCTCTGTCAATTGGTCAGGATTTGCCATCACTCATTGACATTTAAGGAGTTGCTGCCTTATTGGGCAGAGCACCACACTAGGTGCCCCAATGAACCAATGACCAGTGGCATAACATTACCTCCGCCCACTTAATTCCTAAATAATCCACTGAGCTTTGCACCAACTGGCACTTTGAAGCCTTAATAGTGAGCTTTTCTCATTGAAGCACCACAACACTCTCTTGAGTTGGGTAAAATGCTGTTCCCAATTACGGTTGAAGACAGTTATGTCTTGTAGATAGGTGACGGTAGCTCTTCAAGCCTGCGGGTGCATGATTTACCAAGCTCTGAAAAGTGGTAGGTGGATATGAGTCCAAAAACCATTACCATGAGTGCAGGTCTTCAGGGTAGAAAAGTCTGGCTTCATCTTGGCACATTGAGTTAAGCCAATCAAAGATGGTGAGAAACTGAGCCACCCCTAGCTTATACACAAGGTGAACAGCTTGCATGAAAGGGTGTGCAGGTTATAGCATTGAGTCCTCTGAAACTCTTGCAAAGCCGGCGGTTGAGTTTCTGGATTTTAGAACAAGAGCACCAGGACTGGACTATGGACCCTGGAAGTGTTCAATTACCCCAATGTTTAGGTGAGCTGAACCTTGATTCAACCCTGGCCCTAATCTGGCATCCTGTAACCTTTCACAGGCATGCTGTCTTCAGTGTCAGTGTTGAGCTTGCACCATGGTGTGAGACAAGGAATCTGGGAGAACAGGGGAAAACACGTTCAAATAAAGTGTGATAGTCCTTGTGCTGCCTGGATGCCAGTTGTGGTGAGTTTCACACCTTCCAGGAATCGATCTCCGGGTATTCCTTACAGTAGGACTGTGAGGGGCTCCCTTCCTCCTTTGTCCTTTTCTGGCACTAAGAGCAGAGCAGTCATTGCTTCACATTATGGTTATCCTGAAGGATTTGAAGGTTGACCAAATAGGTGACATCACCTGTCAGTTTAAGGACAGTGTAGGGGTCGGTCCAATTATTGGCTCCATCACAAGTACATTATGGCCCTCTTGGTACCCACCTCCTTGTGATGTTACCACTCTGTGAGCAAGACCTGCCTCACTTTAAGATGTTTCTTTGGCTCATGCGTGAGCTGGAAGAAAACTAAACAGTAGCGGTTGGAAGGTTTTAAATAAATCATAACCACTTGCATTTCTCTGGAATACCTCCAAACCATTTTTCAGCCTAAAATGCCATTACCAAAGGGGAAATATCACATGACAAGTAGGCTAGGTCTCCATCGAAAAGGAGGAGGCCAGCCCAAATTGCTACTGTTGGGGGCATCCCTTATGCATGAGAAAACAAGCAATCTCAGACATGTGTAGCCTCATTGAACATCATCCCTGAGCTGCAGATTGACCCCCTGGGCACTCCTAGCTCAGGATTCATATCTGAGCATACTTGTCTCAGTTAGGAAGACACACAAAACTGAAGTGGGATGGATGGAAAAGTTGTGAATTTATCATAACAATGTATCATAACCACTTGGTGGTGCCTGGAACAACTCCCCAAACCACTGTTTTCCCCATTTTGTCCCGTTAGAGAAAGTGCGGTGCAAGTGAACTGCTAGAACACTTCTCTGCTTTGTCATTACTGTACACTGCATTACACGCAGATAAGATAATACACTTTAAGTATTACATTGCACGCAATATTTGATTTTTCAGAAATTACAAGTACTGTAAAATTATATTTAACAGTTTTGATATGTTTTGTGTTTAACTATGGGCCCCATCACGAGTTGGACTGTAGCTCTTATATGCGGCGGTAACGCTATAATTGCTGCATTTAAGGGCTGGCCCAATCACGAGCTGGCCGCTAAATGGACTGTTTTACCTCCAGCTGGGGGTCCAAATCCCATTTAGCACCCCTTTACGGCGGTAATAGTGCCCTCATCCCCATTAGACCCAATGGGGATTTCCCACTTAACTGCTACTCGTGATCTGGGGCTAATAGTGTGGACCAAGTAGCAGTAATGTTATTTCCATTTGGTAATATCCTGGTGGTATTACCACCAGGATACCGCTCAACTCGTGATCAGGCCCCATGTCAGTAAATTAGTGATTGCTGGCACCACAGTCATATTTAAGATGTAGGATTTTGCCAACTATTACGGGAAAACTGTGCTAAGGTGGCACGAGTAAAGTGGGCCGCAGCCAATATTAAAAAAAAATAATAATGTTTTTGGGGACAGGGATAGCAAGGGAGATATCGGGGGTCGCAGCTGCGACCCCTAACTGATGTCCCTGTGCAAGTGCAGCAAGCTCTTTTCCCTGCTGCTTCATCCACTTTTAGCATTGAAAAGCACCAATAGCCACATCAAGCATCTGCCACAGACAGCCATGCCCCTTACACCTGCTTGTATTGTGCCAACGGCCTGTCGTCGGGGAAATATGATATGATATTAACATGCTACAATGATTGTAGATTAACATGGTTGATGGTATTGCATTTCCTCCCCAAGTGCGGAATTATGGGCTTGTGAGAGAGTTGCAACACTGCTTTACAGGCTTGAAGTGGGCACTCCAATTGTTTGATGTTCTGTAATGTGATTCATTTGCTATTTTAAATTGAATTCTGTGGGTGTGAGTCGTATTTTCTTGATGCAGCTATGGTTCAGTGATGTCTGGTGTTCCTTGAGCATTGACAGATTGTGGTTAAAAGTGCAAAGGGCAGCTGTCAAGGAAAAGAGGCTGCTATCCAGGCCTTCACTGGGAATGTATATAGCTTTGTCATTGGTGTGATTTTCCTAATATGGATTCAAGCTGATTTCATGGTCAAGTTTAGGCTTGAGAGTTAGTGTGTGTAAATGGGGAGGGTGTGTGTGTAGATGATTGGACAGGACAGGTTGTTGTTTTTCTTGAGCGCCATGATGCTGCCTTGTTGCAGGGAATGTGTGCGCTTTATAAGTGGTGGACCATACCACTGATTGATGGTGAGTTTGTGGACAGATGAATGGATTTGGTCTGAAGGTTTGTGTTTGGGTAGATGTTGAGATAAGGCATGAAGATGTGTGTTGGGGGAGATTGAGCTTTTGTGTATGCGGATAGTTGTATATGTATATAAGGGGGTGGTCTTTGTGTGTGCACTTGAACATGGTGGGATGATAAATGTGCGTAGGGGTGGAAAACCTGTGTGTTTGGTTTTTTAGATGATGAGAAAGTGTGTGTGTGTTTGGATCAAATGTTTTTGTCTGTGTTTGGCTATTGGTGACATTTAATTTAACTGGTAAAATCAATGGATGGATGAATGGTACATTTGGTTATTTTGTGTTTGTGGAGGGGTCGATGGATTGCTAGTGGATGTTTGTGTGTGCAGATGAATGATGAGCATGAGGATGAACACATACAGTCTCAGTGTATATTGATGTATGAATGTAGATTGTGAGAGATGTTAAATGTATGTGTGGATGAATGGCATGTGTGGGTGCATGGTGTTTGTGTGGATGGAACAATTGTGCATGGTTGGCCGGTGTAACAGAGTCATATGACTAGTCCCTTGGTTTCGTTCAGATTCAGCCAAGAACCATTTGTATTCTAATTCGAGCTTCATTTTTTCGAGTTCAAAATAAGCAGGCTTACTTGTGGGACCTGGTATGGGCCCCGTAGGCACAGCTGGTAAGGCAGGTAGAGGAGCAGGGGAGACAGGTTCGTTAGCCTCTCCGTCCTCGTCAGCCTCTTCATCGCTATCATCAGAATTACGATTTAGATCAACACCATCACTGTTATTTACATTTGCTGGAGAAATTGGTTCCTCTGAACCAGTACCCATACTTTGGTTCGCCAGCAATCTCTCTATTAATTCTAACTTCTTGCCCCTTACAGAAAGATTCTCTTGCCTACAGAGAGCTCGCAGACTCTCAGTATTTTCACCCGACAACGATTCTTGACTGTAAGTTTCCATCGTAGACATGTTTTTGAAAGTTGCTTTTTAGTGCTAAGCTTTGTGGTTAGTTATCCTAAAGTGTCGAAAAGCACTCTAAACTGTATACTAGATACAAATCCCACCGCTGTACACCAGTGTTAGGCGGAAACCTGTGCAGTTCCCTCTGGGACCACTGCAAAAGATTTAGGACTACATGTGTTTGGCAGTAAACCCACTTGGTAGCAGTCTGTACCACACAGATTCACTTGGTAGCTGTGGCTGAGCAGTCAGACTTCTCTCAAGAAGAGTTAAGCAGTATGTGGAGTATACAATATAGGGCAATTCTTCAAAGTAAGACAAGCAAACACGCAACAAGGCTTCAGTGTAAAGATATAAATGTATTTATTTATAACGGAACATCTATGGAAAACACTCTGGCACTATCATGGCAAACAATTCAATCACAATTACTCTACGAAGAAGAAACGATCAAACCCCCTAACAATATTTCGACAAGTCTAGGTTCTACCGGCATCACTTATTTGCAGACAGAGGGGTATGCCTCAACCTAGATGGCACTCTAATATCAGTTAGGACGGGAGAGAAAAATAGTAGGTTACGAAATCAACACAGTTCAATACTTCGCGGGAAAAATGCAAGGCAAGAAGACAAGAACCACAATAGATCATAAAGTTGAGAGGCCAGGCTCACTCGGAGAGAGGCAAGGCGATATGTCCCAAAAAGTCTGTTTGTGGAAAGGCGTTCGAGTCTGTGTAGCAAATTGTTATTGGAAGATTGAACCAGTTCAGAACAACACGCTAGAGAAAGCTTGGAGGCGACCCAACGGAAAGGAGAGGATTAAGACACCTCACTCGATCCGGCAACAAGGGAAGCCAGGCGGACACAGTACCTTGATTGTAGAGAGACAGCTCCGGCGGGGGCAGTTGTTCCTGGTGGTGGATGCACGTCGGGTCTTTACCAAGAGTAGAGGTGATCTCATCGTCGAAGAAAAGTGAAGTCCGGTGCACCACCAGGGAAGAGACCAGCCGCGGAATGCTCTGTCACAAGGCACCACCTTTTGGTCACGGTACAGGGGTAGTGGCTATCCAGTTGCCGAGG
The DNA here is from genome assembly GCF_040938575.1 of Ambystoma mexicanum. Classification (NCBI taxonomy): domain Eukaryota; kingdom Metazoa; phylum Chordata; class Amphibia; order Caudata; family Ambystomatidae; genus Ambystoma; species Ambystoma mexicanum. The sequence goes on from NC_090922.1 coordinate 1,410,471,136, forward strand.
TGCTCTGCACAGGCAATTTGACCACTGCGTCCTGAGGCAAAGAAAAAGCAAAGGGGACTGGTTGTTCCCACCAGTCAGGGGAAGAGACTCTCCGGCAGGGAGATCTCCTCTGTCGTCGGGAGGTGGTGAGTCGGTTCAGCAGGGCTCCACCGAAGGTGTCGTCGTTGCAGGTCGGCTCAGCTTTACCCTCGTCGGATTCTTAGGTCCTGTGGCGACTTCTGAAGATCCAGTCCCAAAAGCCCTGCTTTTATGCAGAAAACCCCCATTCATTCAGCCTAGCTGTCAATCAACACACGCTAAGTGGTGAGCGGGGAGGCTCACCACTTGGGCCAATCACACCAGAGGCAACTCGGTCCAGGGTGTCCAAACCCCCTCCCACACCCCTGTGGTAACCCAGACAGAATGGCACCACTTTGGAGGGTCTCTGTACAGAGGCCCACCAAAAGTGGAACAAAGGGCTCGACCTTTGGTTTAGGAGTCACAGAGACAAACACAGACGCCATTTTAAAAACCGAGTTCTGGCAGAAAATACCATCCGATAGACTTATTTAAGATAAGTAGACCGGGGGTATGTTAGAGATTAACGAGAAAAAGTATCAATCCCCAACAATGGCAAAAATCCCATAGGGTTATATTCGGGGTCGAACATAACAAGTAGTTTCCACTGCCACCAGCCAAAACTCGACGAGGGGGGACAGGACAGTGCCCCCTCGAATAGCAGATCCAGGAGTAATCAAATTACCCCTACTAGTACGTCCACAATAAGATGGTTTGTACTAGTTCTGTTAGTAAATTTAGGTCTAGTAAAGCCAATGGTGACTTTACATGCCCGGGGAGACAGTAGTCAGTCCCCGGGTATGGAGTCTATGGTGGAGGTCCGCTAGGACGCCCCAGTGTTACGGCACGTAGGGTGCGGTGTAACACACATAGAAAAACATATGAGACCCTATGGAGTAAAAGACCCCATAGCCCATAGAACACATTGACATTCAAATGAATTACCCACATTCATGTCCAAGAGTGGGAGGAAAAGAGTCTCACTCTTGGCAGGATGGAAAAAAACAAACTCCAGAAATCCAGCAAAACTGCTGGGGGACTCACTAGGTTAGGAAATTCAGCCTAATCAGAGAATTCTCCCTAACAGGGGAGTATCCAGCATTGCAAAAGTAGGGGGTGAGGTGAACCAGGAAATGCAGTATGTGTAATAGTATCATTCACACCATCAAACCGCCCACCCCAGCCCCAATCTACTTTTTGGTACCTTTAGTGGCAGAAGGAATTTTTACAGAAAATTAAAACAAAAGGGCAGGATCATTGCAGATGCAGGAAACTCATCTATTAGAGCTCTGCCTAGGCCTTCTGGGGCAAAATACATACAAACCTCCTAATTTGCATATGGATTGCACCAACAATCACAGAAAAGGACATTGCAAGACGCATCATCAGCCTTTTATACATGGAGGCACCATGGTAGTGACTTTAGAATAAGTTGCCATAAGTAAGCCAAGTGGCAAACAAGTTTATGGTGCGCAATACATAAAATGCACTATTGTTATCTAAGGAGCAACTCTATAGTCATTAGGCTTTTTATTATATTAGCATGATATATCAACAGGTGGTCGGTCAAAATCTCGAAAAAAAAATCTCGACTAAAAATAAGATTGAAAAAAAAGACTGGAAAAAAAAGTCGAATTTCTCTTTTTTTAATTATATATTTATTTTGGGGTCCGGGATTAAAACAACATGGTAAAAAAAAAATTAAAAAGAGGGGTTGGGGGGAACCCCCCCATTTCAAATTAAAAAAGTTATTAAAAAAAAATCGAAAATTTTTTTTGAGATTTTTTTTTTTCGGTTTCATGACCATAAACCGTATTATGGCATAGATGTAGTATTGGTGATGAATTATAAAATAGGACTTTTGGTGATAAGGAATAAGATTGGATAAGATAGATTGGATTGGATTTCAGGTGATGTTAAAGGAGTAGATTGGATAAGAGGTGTGTTATGTATTGAAATTGTCAGTTTTTCTACTTTTTATACTGGAAAGGGATCCTCAGCATATATAAAAGACTGAGATGAAACGGATCCACAGCTTATAAGGACTGGGAGGTAAGGGAACCTCTGCCATAAACAGGTTGAGAAGGCAGTACCACACATTATTGTTCTTATGACGACAAAAGCAATAAGTAGTATTACAAAGGATATAAGGAAAAACAGTAGTGGCTCAGTATAAGGAATGGGCTTGGATGGTAGTCAGCTATTTTTTGCGTATTTTCTCTTCCTGTCTTTTGTGGTAAAAAAGGAAGGAAGGTGGATGAGTCACAGTGTGTGTGAGTGGGTGAAATCAAAGTGAGAAAAAGTAAGGGGGTGGGGTAAAAGTGGTTTGACCTGTATTTTTGGAGCACATGCAGCATAGCAGTAAGGTTTAAGTGAAGCATTAGGGAGGCGTGCAACATTATGGAAGAAGAAACTCCAATAAAATATATGCATAGGGTTCTGCCACTGTGTTGTGACAGAATAAATAAACAATGGATAGTAGAAACAACGGAAGGAGGACGTCCTGCTCCTGGCCAGAGCAGGGATCCCATAACAGAAACATGCTAGAAAAAATATCCATCTTTGTAGCAGCAAAATATGAAGGGAACAAGTCCCAAAAAAGAGAAAAGATTCTAGGTCTCTGTCAATTAGTTAAGGAAGATCAGGAAGGTGAATCCAACGTAAGGGGATATGTCCCGTAACGCCTAAACCTGCATTAAGGTATAAAAATCCAGTCTATAAGCCTCCAGTGGTAGAGAGGGTATCAACAGGATTATCAGGATTAGCAACTGGGGGGGGGATCAAGAGCTTTTGCACCTCCATTTAACCCAACCAGAAGCTCTAATATGCCCGTAGCATTGGTGTACCCAGAGATACACAAGTAGACATATACAATGAGTTAAGAGCATTGCGGGAAAGGTTGGTCAGGTTACAAGAACCTGAAGAAGTATCACCAGAAATAAGGGTACCAGTACAGAAAATAGGGGATTGGAAGTCAGGAGATGTTTTGTTTAAATTCATCCCTGGGGCAATAAGAAATGTTTGTGTTGAAAAAGATGATGGGCTGAGGGTATGGGCGGTCCTGGGACAAGAAGTAGAACAAGGAAGGGATAATGGAGGGGAAGATCAAGGTGGTAGAAATAATGAAGCGGCAGGGCAAGGAGATCAAGGAGAACAGGTGGCGAGAAACCCGTCCCTGCCACAAAAGGCAGTGAGGAGGGACAGACCAAGAAATAGACCAGATTTAATCATGGTATTTCAAGAAGTAGAGATAACACAATATGTGCCATGGCCTCAAATGGACAAAAATAATGTGATTAAAGCTCTCCCCCAGCTTATAGACAGAGCTAGTAAATAGATCTATTAATTTGAAAAACAAACAGCAGGGGTAGCCTTAGCAATAGTAGATTTTAAGAGTCTACTGGTCACCATGATTGGGGACCAGGCTGAGGGCATATGGGCAAGGGCTCTGGTAAGTCTTGCAGATAATGGACATAATGGAGCGGCCTTTAATGACGTAAGGACAAGGGTATGGGATGCCCTACAAAGGATGTACCCTGACTTACATTCTTTAATGCAGTGTACAATGGGTGATGATGAGGACCCAGGTAGGTTTATTCTTAAGTTACAGGAAATGTGGAGAGTTTAGACAGTACCATTTTTCTATTTTATTGTAAAGAGGGGACTGCCAAAAGAGGTCCATAAGGCACTAGATAAAATAGTGGGAATTGTAGCCAAAGGGTGGGCAGAGATACAAGGGCCCTCATTACAAGTCAGGCGTTAAGGGGTTAACGGCGCCGTAAAGAGTGTCGGCGCCGTTAAACCCTTAACGCCTGATTCACATTTTAATGCCTGCTTTTTGCAGGCGTTAAAGTCCAAGGCGCTAAGCGACCTTGGTGCTAATTACGGCACCGTAGTTTACGGTGCGGTAATTAGCGCCTTCCCCATCCCCATTATGCCCTATGGAGCAAAAATGGGAATGGGGAAGGACAAATGGTGAATGGGGAATTACCTTCCCACTCACCTTGGAATGGGGCGGTAATTCCGCCATCCACCGTGGCGGAATCCGGCATGGACCATGGTGCTAATAGCACCATGGTCCACCGCCTGCCTTGTAATGAGGGCCAAAGTGTAATAGTCCACAATTGTAAGAGATGCAAGGAGCAAGACAGGAAGACAGTCCAGAAGCGGCAAACAGATGAGGCAAAAGTAGTGTAAAAGAAACTAAATAAGGTTGTTGTTCAAGCACCAGTGAAGGCACCGGCTCAGGGGAAAAGGAAGGGAGACAATCAACAAATTGGGAATGCCACAATTGCAGCACTATGGGGTGAAGGAGGACAGGGACAATGGGGTGGGTTGGACAGTACCCCAACCCACAGTGACAGTATGAAGGCACACCAAGGGCAAGAGGAGGATTTCGAGGAGCAAGAGCAGGAGGCTTTGGGAGGACAGGGCCTCGGGGAGGAGGATTGGGAACTTCACAGTGCTCGTATTGCAGGACATGGGGGCATTTCGCAAGGGAGTGCAGGAACAGGTGTGGAATGAGATTCAATTATGGGCCATCACCTCCAGGGCAGGGATTCCAAGGGCCGCAAGGAAGGAGACAACAGCAATTTGGCCAGGGGGTTAGAATCAGTTCCCGTATGGGGCTGACAGGCAAGGGCAACATGGGCAACAACTACAGCAGGGTGTAGGAACACAGTTTAACAGAATGACAGGTGGAACAGGCACCCCATTCCAAGGAGTTACAATGACGGGGGGGCCCTTTTTCATTCCCCAGGACAAATACATATTCTGATTAGGACAGCCCACAGAAAGCACTAGCATGTCCAATCTTATTGATAACCGCACACCCTGCAGAGGAGCCGTTGGTTGAGGAGGCAATAGGAAAGAGGCAATTTATATTGATGGTAGATTCAGGTGCAACTTAATAATGCAGAGAGTTCCCCTGTGAACTTGTTGGTAATAATCAATGCAATAGCAAGGGAGTCAGTAGTCCATGGGGTTCCTGTGGTTCTAGATATATTTTTATTTTAATGGTATTAAGGTATTAGTAAAAGCAGTGCCTCGAATTGCGAAAAAGTGTTGGCGAGTGCCTACAGATTTTATTTTCCGACCCATGGTGCCACCCGAGATGGTGGCAGGGACAATATTGTCATTAGATTTATAAGGACTAGTAGTGTCAGAAAAAGAGTAGTCCTGTTTGGAACAGACGATGACGGGTGCAAGTGGCGCACAATATTATGTATAGACTCGACAGTAGAATTAAAGGAAATGACGGATAAGGAGTTATTTGAGGACAGTGGGCAAAATGGGGAGGTTATTTTGGTAATCTGCATCCCCTGTGATATCATGGTTTATTACAGGGAGGTACAGTGCCCCCTGATGGCAGTGGTATCTCAGATATTTTAATTTTTTGAGGTGGACATGCGATATGGGCCAGCATAATTATGGACTGTTAATCCACATGATGATGGGTAACTGAGAGATGTGACCCCTGTACAGATTACATTGAAGTCAGGTGCTTAGCACAAACATCCAGTATGTGGATGATTGGTTGGTATGTAGTGAAAATGAACATCAGTGCAGGAGGGATTCTGTTTCATTATTGTAATTGCTGGCTCACTAAGGGTACAAGGCAGATAAAAAGAAGCTACAATACTGCCAACAGGAGGGACTATACTTTTTGCAATGGGGACATTTTTTTTTACCAGATAGGGCGGCAGCAGAACGTGAAGGAAATATAGCAGTTTTTTGGGCTTATGTAATTATTGTAGGGCATGGATCCTAGACTATGCAGTCTACACAAGGCCATTTTTACAAAGTCTCAGGGAAGTACAGAGGACTTTAAAGTACATTTGAATGGACTGACAAAATGACTAGACAATTTGAGTACTTAAGCTATTTGCACGGCCCCTGTATTAGCAACTCCGGATTATGCACAGGAGTTTTATTTATTCCCACTCTGATGAATGACTCGGCGGAAGGAGACATATTATATGTTGATGGGTCATAAATAATTGACCAGGGCATGGGATGGAGGCACACAAGGGCGGTAGTGGGGTGCGGTAAAGGGGGGAGAAATAGTGACCACCCCTGTAGAAAGCGAGACCATGGTTCCATACATGGCATTGCCCATATTACAACTGGTCCATTAATATCTGACAAACAGATCAGCCCCAGGTTTAAAGGTCCATATGAGTTGGTGTTCTGTACTCCTCTCGCCATCTGTATGAAGGAGTTAGATATTGAGAGCATCTCTCGGATGTCCAAAGAGCACCTGAGACAAGGCAAAGTTTAGTAAGGTCATGGCCAAAGAAGAGACATTTTTTAGGGTCCATGCCAGGGTGGTGTACAGTGGCACACACCTGATTTTTTCTTTTTTCTTTCTTTTTTGAATTTTTCATTTTCTTTTTATTGTTTTTTTCTTTTTGTATCTTTTTTTCAATGTTTTTTGATTTTTCGAAGTTCCAGAACTCGGTCGGCCCTGGTGGGAAAAAAGGGTCTCCCTCTTTCCCTTTCCCTTTCTCTCTCTCTCCCTCTCTATCTCTCTCTCTCTCCCTCTAGCTCCCTCTCTCCTTCTCTCTACTTCTCTATCCTTCTCTCTCCCTCTCCTCTTCTCTCTCCTTCTCTCTCTTTCCTTCTATTGCTCCCTCTTATTCTCTCTTGCTCTCTCTTGCTCTCTCTTTCTCTCACTTTCTCTTTCTTTTTTCTCTTCCTCTCTCTTTTTTGATAACCTTTTTTCTCCTCTCCAGGAAAAAGCAAAGATGGCTATCTGACCTCTCTGTTATGTAGGGATAATGATAAATAAAGATGTTATTTAGTCTAGAAATGTAGTTGCATTATGATGTGTTGTATTACACTGGTCGTGGTTGTTGCAGTGGATGAAGGTCTGTTTGTTATATGGGGTGGCTATATAAACGGGGGGGTGGACAGTTGGAAAAAAATGCTGGTGTAATAATATCTATTAAACAAAAACACAATCACAAAATGTCTCACTTTTTGCCAGCAACCCCTACAATGTTTCTTAAACGAATGAAACGGGAAGTATGAATGACGTATGATTTACATAAGGAGCTGGGTTTTGATACTATTTCTGATATCCAGCATTTAGAAACATTGAATAGTTGAATCTGATATGCGGATTGCAGAAAGGAATATAATCAAAGAAAGCTGCTGCATGTGTGCACTTATCCCGCACACATCAGTAGCTCCTAAGGTTTTTAGTTCCACAACCAGTCCCAATTACAGAGGCACAATGTTTGCTACATCTTGCACTATAACGGATAAAGGGCACATTCCAGACACATAGTGCGCAGTTGAGGAGCATTGATCGAGACCCAGCGTTATGAAATGGCAACACAAAATACAGCCAGTGTCTACAAGGACCATATTTTACCTTGGGAGGTTACTCAAATGACAATTACAAATGGCAGGGCACCACAGTGGCTCAATGGGAAGGGGGAAGGCGGCAATAACGGTACCGCAAATTGCAGTACTGTTATTGACCCCGGCATTCCATTGCGGGTCCCGTCCTTAACACCTGCTAAAACCAGGTGTTAAGGGAAGGACCCGCAAAGGGACCTCGGAATACGGCGCAAAGGGATTACCGGCACTGGTGTCATTACCGGTGCCCGGTATCCCTTTGCGCCCGAGTCGTAATGACCGCCAATGTATCTGCTTGTGGATACTTGGTCTGGTAGGACAATCATTGGACCATAAGAAGTCTAGGAAAAAAAAACGGACTACATGTTTGTCTTAGGACAGCAGCTGACATCCCCTGACAGACCCTTTGTAGGTATTCAATTAGACCAATTACATCTCTTTTATATTTTAGCAATCTATTTTTTTCATCATTAACAGACAGTGATTGGGGGCGATATTTCACTTTCCTAGCAAAATGCCAGGATATTACCGCCTCTAGACGGTTATGGCCACTTGTTACCCCATCTTTGACCTGGAAACTTGTGCAGAGGTCAAATAGCTCGAAGTTGGTGGGACATCTCCCTCTATTGTGCCATTGATCATCATCAAGTTCCATTCTAAGAGGAATCCTACCCCCTCCAGTGACTCTTTTTGCTCTCAACCTGCCCTCCCTCGCGGCGGTAGTGATACATTGCGTATTAAAGTCTCCTGCTATGAGGACTGCAGTCCCTGGTTGTTCCAAATTAACTTTGGTAAGTAGATCTGCTAATAGATTGGTACAGGCAGGGTTCCAATATATATTGATGGCAATGACTGTTTCCAATCCATTATTAGTTTGTATCCCCACTTTTGCCGCTAAGCTTCCCTTCATTGAGGTATAAATAATTTCTGACTCCTTTATTATGGGGTTTCGGGTAGCAATGTGAGGCCTCCTGATGGTCTCCCACTGCCCTGTATTGATGCTGGTTGATGTAACATTGTAAATGAGTTGGAATGAGTTTATTAACCATGTTTCTTGGAACAATGTCAAATCGTTTTTCCCAATAATGTTCTCCTTAATAGATTTTGTTTTGAAGGAATTAGAACCCTGCGTATTCCACCTCCCTAGTCACTGTTCCCTACAAATAAAGGGATTGTGATCCCACACCTAACTTCTGGAACACCTGAGTTACAAATTTCAAACTTTCGTTTGGAAGTCACTTTGCTGAGCGGAAATACCATTAGTTATTTCTGCTAAAGGCGTTCCTATGTTGTCCTTATTCTTCCTCGGTTTGTGGACACCCCCTTCATCAAAATCACCCCTTTTTTATCTCCAGATCTCTTTCAGGCAAGACCGTGTAGACCTCTAGACCATGCATTTGCAGGTCCTTGGCCGCTGCCAAGATTGTCCTTGCTCCCACCTTAGATTTCAGCCCCACCTCTGCCACAAGGATGGTATGTTCAAGTGGGAATCTAACAAACTCTATGTCCTCTGAAGAGAACAAGTATAGGTCTGGAATCTTCTTCAAAAGAGCCAGGAGTGCACCACGGTTTTAAGATTTATAGTTCAATGCTTTTGTTGTGCTCTTAAGCCAAAGTCTTGGGACGGCTTAAGGAGCCATTTCTTCAAGTTTAGTTGTTTCCTGTTTAAGGCTGTCTCTTCCTCCTCTCGCCTCCACTTTGGTGGTCCATTGGTCTCTCTCTCTTTCACCAGGCTATTTGGTATAACTTGATGATCAATGTCCAGTATCGTAGTCCCTCTGCTTTCCCGGATTTCCAACAGTGGGCCCTTCGGGGATGTCTTTTGGTCACTCTCCTGCCCCGACTCCTGCTGTTTTGTTTTTCCTTGTAAGAAAATGGGATGCAATTTTAATGCTTTAGATGGCAATGTTTTAGATAACCCACTCTGGTTACCTGATTGCTTTTGTAACTGTTTTTTTACCAATAAAAAGATGGGCGCCAATTTTGTTGGTTTACTCGCTGTGTTAATAAGGGCAATTTCAGGGTTGACGATGGGCTGTTGTTTTTTTTTCATTTGGGAAATAACCTTATCGTTTTGGAGGCAATCTGTGAGGGCTTGCATTGTATCATCCATCGTCTCCTCTGACTGTATACCAATGCTCGCTCTAATCGCCTGTATCTCCACATTTTTCTTCACCTTGACTCTCTTCGATTCTTGCTTATCTAGGGTATTCCGGTGTTGGCCCTTTGATTCTGTAACAGGTTTCTCCATCTTTCTCAATTCATTCTGCTGAGCTATTTCCTGCGAGCTTGCCCAACTTGGGTCTGTTAAGGCCTTCATAAAATTAGCTGTACCTGTGTTCTTTGGTTTTCTTGATTTCTTGGTCTTTGATTTTTTTTCTGTCTTTGTCTCAAGCGGTGTGGATTCCAACCTTCTCTTTTTGGCCCCTTTTCGTTTGGCATTTCTTCTTACCTGATAATTCTGATGTGCACTCTCTATCCAAAGATCTTCTGTGGTCCCTTCCAATTGAGCAGTTTTAGGAAGCATATATACATGGCTTTCTGTTGGTTCTACTCCATCGCACTCTGCTATACATGCCAATCTACGAAACTCCTCCATGATTGATTCTGAGGCGGGAGTGTCGTCGAATGTTAGGCCCAGCCTGTCATCCAAAGGTGAAAACTCCTCTCCTTTTGTCAGTTCTTTGTTTCCCGTGGTCCAATTTAGTAATTCAAGAATCAGTCCCTGGAGCTCCTTCTTTTCGTTCATTACTTCTTGTAAAGCCCCATTGATCAGACTTGTCGCTAGGGTTTGTTTTGCTGCCTCCTCCATAAGGTTATTTAATGATGGTGGTATTGACGTGTTTAGTGCATTTTTTAGGCCCACCATTGAGGATTTGCTTTGGCCCACTTATTGGGTTCGTTTCAGCAGTATCCCTGAATGGGTCTGGACTTCGCCTTAGGCCTGGTTTGTTCAACAGAGGTTGTTCCAAGATTTGGATTGCTGGTGAGGGTGATTTTCATGCTGGTTATGGCATTTCACAGAGCAATAGCACTCGAGTGTCCACTGGTTGAAAACTCTCCTGCCACCCAACCATCCAGCAGGCAACGAACAGAGCTCACAGCTGCTCCAGTTGTTAATCCAGATAGTTTTGCGCTCGAGTCCTCTTCTAAGAAATCTGCTACACTCCAACGCCCCAGCCCAGCGCAGTAGACTGCACGCCACGCATCGAGTTCACAGTGGACTACAACAGATTACTCTGTCTCGACCACTCCACGCAGCGCTCTGCACTCTGCTTTGTGTGGGATTCTAAGTATTGTTTGACACAGCAGCTCTTCTTCCTTGTCACAATGAAATGGGGAAAAGACTCTCCTCAGTTAACAATTCAGAGCAGGTACAGCAAACCCCTCTTTCTCAACCACTCTGTGCAGCTCTCCATGATGTGTTGAAGTTTAAATATTGTTTGACACAGCAGCTCTTCGTCACAATAGATATGGAGAAAAGACTCTCCTCATTCTGAAATTCAGAGCACGTACAGCAGACCACTCTGTCTCGACCACTCTGCATATATTTGATCTGTTCATAAACCGATTGTTACACACCTAATTGCTTAACCACAGAGGCTTTGCTGGTTTTCACATTGTTACATCGCTCTCACAATGATAGTCCTGGAGTGCCATGGGACATGGGTCTTGCAAAGCCTAATAGACAGTTAAAACGTAGCTGTCTATTAGGCCTCGCAAGTGACTCCTGGAACCAACTTAACTGGAAGTTTTAATACTTCGGGTGCAAACGCTGCATATGCTTATTAGTTGGGGATTCTATCATCTGCAGAGCTAGATTCCAATACAGGTTTGGTCCTCACACTGAAGACCATTGTTGCCATTTGTTCTTTCTGAAATGTTACCATTGTTTCATTTGGCTTCGGGCAGGGTGCATGCACAAGACATCATATGTGTACTCGTAATTCTCTGTGTCAATGGGCGAGGTTGGCTTCTCCTTTTCTTGTATCCCATTTGCTTGTATATTCCCAAATAAGTCACGACTCTTAATCTAGTGTCTTGGAATTCTGAAGGCAAATCCCACCCATTTCAAAAACAAAAGGCGGTCTTTCATCTGCCAAGACTTAAAACAACTATTGCTTGCATGGACCCAGCTCACTTTGATGCTGCTGAGTCGCTGAAACCGAGGTGTCATTGGGTTGGGGGTGTATTCTTCCCACTAGCTGCAGTTAGAAAAGATGCGGTGGAAGTGCTGGTACATAAAATGCTGATAGCTTGAATAAAAGTGTTTTGATGGATGTGGTAGTTGGGCGGCGGTTGTGCGGATGTGGTGAGGTTACACTCCATTAACGATAGTCAAAGCAGATTTTTGCATACAAGTTAATCATGTTTTTTAGACTGTTCATCTAAATTCAAATTCATTGCTGTTAAAGCTGGTATTGCATTGAAGGACTGGGTGTGACCGATGCATGGAGGCTATTTCATCCTATGTTTAAAGAGTGTACGATCCATCAGCTTGTTGGTACCTATTGTGATGTGCTTTGCTTTGGATTGGCGTTTGCTAGTCTGCAATGCATGAGGTCAGAGTGAATGATGGAATGTCAGAATGTGTATGGATGAGTGAGAGAATGTTGTGTCACTGGCGTTCCACCACATGCAGCTGGAAGATGTAGCCTGGGTGATGGGAGCACTGTGAGCCAGTTGGTTAAATCTTCTGGACTATCGATGTAAGTGAATTAAGTAACTTGATGGCAACATACCTGCAGTGTCCAGGAACCTTCCTTCATTACAGTAATCCCTGATCATTCCCCTGTGAGCGTAGAGTTAGCATGGTCTGGGTACCTCAGGTTGTGACATATAGGGCCTCGTTACAACTCAGCCGGTAAGGGGTTTACGGCGCCGTAAACAGCGCCGACCCTTACCGCCTGAGTACGAGGTCCCTTAGCGCCATGGCGGATTTAACACCTGCTTTTAGCAGTTGTTAAAATCCATGGCGCTAAGGGACCATGGAGTTAATTACGCCACCGTAATTTACGGTGGCGTAATTAACGCCTTCCCCACTCCCATTATGCCCTATGGGGCAAAAATGGGAATGGGGAAGGGTAAATGGGGATTGGGGACTTACCGCCCCGCCAAACTCGGAATGGGGCGGTAAGTCCGCCAACCACCATGGCGTAAACGTAGTTTACGCCATGGTGGTAAAGTCACGGCCCAGGCGGTAACTTACCGCCTGGGTCGTAATGAGGCCCAAAGTCTTAAGAGGGGGAGGGGGGCTTCAAAGAAATTGTTCACACCTCGTCCTGTATGTGATTCTTTTTCTTTTGTTGATTATCTGAATAGAGGGGGAGGCACTGCACAGTCCAGGGCAGTAGGTTTAGCAGTGTGTTCTTGCTTGCAACTGCGTGTCTGTGCATCAGTACAGTGTGTGTGTCTTAATTAATTTCTGGCATCACAGGGCAGGATGTCCTAGCAGGAGTCCGGGGACAGAGGCCTGCTGAATATTTCAGGCCAGATAGCTTGTTGCCGTGATGGGCTGTAGGTTTGCCTGGTTGACATCCATCTCGACACCTCCCACAATGGCTTTGGTAACCGAGTGGCTCATTGGTGTTCTGTTTGCCAGTGTGATTGAGGGGGGATGCTGCATTGTAATCTTTATTACTGATGGCTCTGGCAGCTCAGAAACGCTTGAGCTTACTAAGGGAGTGATAGTTTTGAATAAAGTCTGTTTTCAATTGTAAGTGTTTTTTAGTGAAGTTTCTGTGTAAGGTTATCATTAACGTGTTCAGCATCTGTTTTTTTTTAGATTTCAGGTTGCATCTACCGTCATTTGGTTTTATTGTTCTTCTTTACTTGTCTGGTTTTACTTATATGTAGGCTTGTATCTAGTTCTACTTTGATTCTGTGTGGGTGATGAGGGTGGGCACTACCTAGAAGCAAGTTTATGTTAAATATCTTTGGTATTTGGGGTCTACAAGTAGCCTGAAATGAACTTGTTCAGGAAATCGAAACGTGAGTCGGTGAGAGTCTTCCTGCATCAATATCGCAGGGCTCATCAAACCAGGTAGGAAGGCAAAACAGAAACAAGCATTAAACACTGACACACAGAGAGGACTATAACGCTTCTCTATTCTTCTTAAATTACTGTTAAACTGTAATTCCGCTGAACCCACGTGTTGTCGCTAGCCTCGCCCCGCCCCTAACCAAGCGTCCCATGTTTACTTATGTGGGCCAAAACAAAGGCAGCCCACATAACGATGTGGGAGGGCTGTATGAGTCACGTTGCAACGTGACATCTCACTCCTTTTTAGAGTACTCTGCTTCACCCCATTTCTTCAATCAGACTGTTGGGTTTAATACGATGTCGCTGGGGCCTTCTGGGGTAAGGGAGTTTTTGGGCGAGTGAACACCCTTCGTGGCGCTGTTCTTCCTCTTCAGAATGCTCACTGTCCCTCATTTTTCCGGTATGCGATTTGGAAGTCTTTTGTGCTACAGTGAGTAATCCACTACGTCTACTCAACCGAAAAATCTAACTTTTGAATGGACCTCAGACTGTCAAAAAGCATTTGAAACAATAAGGGACAATATCAGCAAGGCTGAAGACATGGTGTATTTTTACACCGACCGAAAAACAGAAGTAATTGTTGATGCCAGCCCAGTGGGCCTGGGTGCCATACAGACACAATGTGAACCCACAGACCCATCTGGAAGACTTATAGTGTCATAGTGTACCATTCCATCTCCCTTCGCCGAGGAGTGAGGGCAGGAGCCCCCCCAGCCCAGCAGAGGATCCAGGCTCCAGCGGGCACACGGACAGAGCCTGCCTGACCCTGTCCCATACAGCGCCTGACCTGCCCATGCCGGGCGCGGCGCGGCGCGAAACCGAGGCTGAGCCTCGATTACTCCAGCTGGTTCCGCCGGCAGGCGGATTCGCCAGCGGCCAACACTAAGGCCATACAAAGGCCTGTTCCTGCGCCTGTTACGCGCATGGGAGCGCGGCGTGGCCACCCCCCCTGCACAATTTATCCATTCTCTAACCGATAGACTACCACCTGGACAATGAAAAACGTACTCTTTTTTCAATCAACGGGGGCACCCACAAAGGCACTGTGCCTGTCCTCAACCTGTCTACACCGTCGAGCCAGAGCCAGGACCCCTTGCCGTCCACCTACAGGGTAAGCATACTGCCCCCTCCTCCACATTCCATTCCCGACCTTCGAGCTAGAGCCCTGATCTAGCACCTCCCAACATTGCTACGTCCAAGGTCCCACATGCACCGTTGTGCTCTTGAACCGCAACAAAAATATTTCAATGCACAATCTATAGCCAACCAACCATACTCTTGCCCTGCTTTGCAATATGCTGTCACTTGATAATAGCACCGGCACCACGGTCACCTAGAGACCATTGTGATACTGTGTAGTGCCTTATGGTCACCCAGAGACCACTGTGATATTGTGTAGTGCCTTATGGTCACCCAGAGACCACTGTGATATTGTGTAGTGCCTTATGGTCACCCAGAGGCCACTGTGATACTGTGTAGTGCCTTATGGTCACCCAGAGACCACTGTGATACTGTGTAGTGCCTTATGGTCACCCAGAGACCACTGTGATATTGTGTAGTGCCTTATGGTCACCCAGAGACCACTGTGATATTATGTAGTGCCTTATGGTCGCCCAGTGACCACTGTGATATTGTGTAGTGCCTTATGGTCACCTAGAGACCACTGTGATATTGTGTAGTGCCTTATGGTCGCCCAGTGACCACTGTGATATTGTGTAGTGCCTTATGGTCGCCCAGTGACCACTGTGATATTGTGTAGTGCCTTATGGTCACCCAGAGACCACTGTGATATTGTGTAGTGCCTTATGGTCACCCAGAGACCACTGTGATATTGTGTAGTGCCTTATGGTCGCCCAGAGACCATTGTATTGTAAACCACTTACCCACCAAACTAAGTACCAGTCACGCACAATGTCCAGCCTACTTAGCTTCTACTGCATCATGGCTATTGCTACACTTCCTGCTACTAGCAAGCTAAGCAGCTACACAGAAACCCCACTATACTCACATGCACCTCTATCACATATATCACCAGATATTATTACTAACACTCATGCCTACACTGACTCTAAACACCAAACTCTGTTAGAACCACTAGTTTACACTTCCAAGCCTAGCTCCACCCACGATAGAAATAGCAAACTACGCGCTAGACTTAACAAACTCCATGAGACACCTAGACGACTCCTCCTTCCTACAAAATCTGAAATGAAACATCAAATTGGCAATACAGGCTACGCTTCTAACCACACCCGAGCTTCAACGCTTACCCAAATATCTGTGCCCAAGACAAAATCCAGTGCGAAAAACACTCCTAATCCTACAAATACCAAAGAGGAAACTAAGGAACATTCCTATAAAGGAGCACTTCTCAATGCCAGGTCACTAGTTGCACATGCCCTTGAGATAGCTGATCTAATCACTGAGAATAACCTGGACTTCATTGCTATAACTGAAACTTGGCTACACCAGGCAGCAGGCCCTTCACTCATGCTAGCCATACCTGACGGCTACACTATATGTAGACAAGACCGAGAGGGCACCCGCGGAGGCGGAATTGCCATTATCTCTAAATCAAGCCTCTCACTAAGACTAGCCCCTGCACTAACGCTACAATCCTGTGAAGCCCTCACTGCTAAACTCCTTATAAATAATAATCAATCCCTAACTATTCACCTAATCTATAGACCTCCAGGCCCACTTGGGACCTTCGAAGAGGATCTACACAAGTTACTAACCCTCAATGCTAAAACCACCTCTCAATTGTTGTTATTAGGGGATTTTAACTTAGGATTCAATGACAAAACAGATGTGCATGCCGCGACTATTTCCCAAGCTATTAACTCTCTAGGGTTCTCCCAAAAAGTCAACAACCCTACCCATACGAAAGGTAGAATATTAGACTGGGTCGCTGACTCTAACTGTACTACAGTCATCTCCTCTATCTCAGCTTTATCATGGTCTGACCACTCATTAGTGTCCTTTGACCTCCTAACCTCACAACCATCCTCTACAGTCGTCCCCATGGCACCCTCATGCCCCACAAGAAACAAAAAGAATATGACAATAGATAATGTCATACCCGCTATTCTTCCAACCTTAAACGCCTTGCCTGACAATTTAGACCCCGGCACTTTAGTTCACGAGTATAACAAAATTATGACTGATACTCTGGACAAAATTGCCCCACTTAAAATGCGTACAAGTAAACCCAAAGCCCATCTAAATAAATGGTTCACGCCCGAACTCAAGGCTTTACGTCTCACCAAGAGAAAATATGAATCCAACTGGAAAATATGTGCAACTGCTGAGAACAAGGCTAACCTAATATCTATCTCCCGTCAATACAAAAACGCAGTCTGTCTGGCTAAGAAAAACTCATACAACGATCGCATCGCCAACTCCAAATCTAGCATGAAGGAACTCTTCTCCATCCTAAAGGAACTTGAGTCACCTATTGCCATACCAGACACCTGCACTAAAGATCAGACCTGGTGTTCTGACATCCAATATGCTCTAACTAATAAAATTACTACCCTCCAAAACAAAATTCAACTTAAAAAAGACTCGCTTAAACTCCCTACACTGTCACCACCTAAGGCGATCCACATGCCTCAACATACCAAATTCTCCTTCACCAAAACTTCCACACTCGAGATTGAAAAAATCATCCTCACCCTCAAACCATCCAACTGCAAAGGTGACATCTGCCCAGCACAGCTAATAAAAGACGCTGCCAGAGACCTATCACCATTTATCTCCAAACTTGTCAATGCATCCTTCTCCACAGGTATCATCCCAGCTAACCTAAAACAATCCTGGGTGCTCCCGTTGCTTAAAAAGCAAACTTTAGATCCTCTCATCCCCACCAATTACCGTCCAATCACCACAGTTCCGTTTCTGCTAAAGATCCTGGACAAAGTGGCCTATATACAGATTCAAAACTACCTTGAACTGCACAAACTACTAGGATCTAGACAATCTGGCTTCCGCCCACGACACGGAACGGAAACAGCCCTGATTGACTTAAAGGCCCAAATAGACGAACTGAGAGATCAGGGTAAGACAGCCCTCCTCCTCCTACTAGATCTCTCAGCTGCGTTTGATCTTGTGGACCACAAAGTCCTCTGCAAACACCTGGACGTTGCCGCTCACTTCTCCACCCAAGCTATCAGTTGGATAGAATCCTTTCTGAGTGAGAGAACTATGAGAGTCTTTTCCCCTTCGGCAGCAGCTGACCCTATACCCATTACTTGTGGTGTCCCTCAGGGATCCTGCGTCTCTCCGACCCTTTACAATATATTCACCAAACCTCTGTTCGATGATTTGGACAATCTCGGTATCACCTACACTAACTATGCAGATGATACACAGATTCTCTTCCCACTTTCTGGGGATCACAGTGAGGATGGGGAGTTGGTGAATAGAGTGTATCTCATCATTCAGGCATGGATGGCCACTCACGGTCTTTGCCTGAATGATGATAAGACAGAGTTGATCATTCTGGGCACACAAGCCAATATTAACAAATTGGGCCCAGATTACTCAGCCTTCAGCATAGACGGAAATGTCATTAAAGTCTCGAGGGAAGTAAAAACACTTGGTTTTTATCTCGACTCTACCCTGTCCTTCACTAAACAGGTAAATTCCTTAGCCTCCACCACTGCTTACACCTGTAAATTGATCAGAGCAGGCAAGCCCTTCCTGTCCAATACCAGCTGCCTAATCCTGGCTAGAGCCTTAATTCTTTCCCGACTTGATTACTGTAATGCCCTATACAGTAGCGCCAATAAAGCCACTACCCTAAGACTTCAAACTCTACAAAATAATGCTCTCAGAGCTGCATTAGGAATAAGAAAGAGGGAGCATATCTCCTCGACTAGGCGGCAACATAAATGGCTCTCTACTGAGAATAAAATCCAGCTAAAAATGATCTCATTAACCCATAAGGCCTTAAATAATGCTGCTCCTAGCTACTTGATGGACAAAATAAAAAGAAAAACTTCCAATAGACCCATGAGACTCGCCAACTCCAATTGTTTGGCAGTACCTAGATTCAGACTTGCCAAAATTGGTGGCGTTTGTTTCCCTGTGAAAGCTGCTAACCTGTGGAACGCCCTGCCACCTAACCTTAGAGCTGACCAACCCTTCCCCCATTTCAGAAGGAACCTTATCAAACACATTATCGCCAACAATGACTTAACACCCGAACACTCACAAGCGTAGTCCTACCTAATGCACCCCGACGCGACATCAACCTTTATGTTTATTACTGCTAATCATGTATATTGTTAACTGTACATTCATGTAAATACGGCAACTCTTTATCTGTACATTCTAGTAATTTGTGTAATATGGCGTAATATTGTAAATTCATTTATATAACATTGTAACATTGTAAGCTTCGCATATACTTGTTGCTGCGCCCGGTAACCTAAGGGTCTGGTGCGCAATATAAATTAATAAACAAACAAACAAACAAACATAAGCCAGCAGAAGCCTTACAACAACCAAACAGGCTTATTCTCAAGACGAAAAAGAAAGTTTGGTGGTAGTTTGGGACTGGGAATATTTTTACCACTTCTTATACGGCAAAACGTTCATAGAAATCACTGATCATTAAGCACTGCTGACGATTTTAAATACTCCATAAATAAGGTGCTATGTTATCACAACAGTTTTTCTTTCAATTGATCTTTTACCTAAAGGTTTTTTTTTATCGACTAAACTCACATTTTTCATTCTCTATTTCAGGGGGTCCTCCCCACCCTCACCTATTAACATTAGTCCATATCCCTTACCAACAACCCCATATATTTTTCAAAGAGTTTTTTCGAAGAATACATTTCAGTAAAACACTCATAAAAAAAAGTCTGTTGATGTAACAACGTTGTACCCATAAATACATCTTGATCAACCTAGGTAAGAAGTGTAACATTGATATGTTGTGATTATTGTTTTGATGTATGCCTTGTGTTAGTACGTGCTCACACACAATGGGGTCCACAGTTCAGAATGTATTCATTCCTTATTGCAGTTGCTTCCAAGTGGGATTGGCATAGCCTCCATGTCAAGGTGGAAGTGCGCATTGCGTGAATGTAAGAATCGTGTTTGACAGCAATGAGGAAATAGCATTATGACATTGCATACGAGGAAACAGCTCAGTAGAGCAGCTGTGCCCGATTGTTTGACCTCGTGATGAAATTGCACCACCGTCCAAGAAGGTAATTGAGATTTGTTTGCCACCACATGTGTCCCCTACTTGACCTGCAGGCCAGCCAGCCATGCAAGTTACATTGCAAGTTACATGTCAGGTTCAGATCCCCAACCGCTGACGATTGCATTCTCAGCCCGTGTCACTCCTATTCCCAGACCACTGACCTCACAGCTGTATCCTCTTATACTGGAGTCTCTCCCATGGCCCACTAAGCCCCCAACTCCGGGTCTCCAGTGCATACAACGATTACCCCGGTACCATGACAGACTGTGATTGCACCTGAAACACAGATACATGAAGGAAGGTGACACATGGCTGTAGACCTTGCCCATTTCCCAGCATACTTCCCAGCTAATCAGGCCAACAGACTTTGACTCCTCTACACCTGAGGAGGACGGGCTAACTACTCACCCTCCCAAGCCACAGAATATTACTGACCCTTTAAGATAGCTTCCTGCCTCATAGAACTTTAATGTCGCTAGGGTTCACTCCTCCTAGAATCAGGATTTCACCCTTTTGCACACAGGTAAGTGTGTACTATGCCCAGTGTCCTGCTGATTTTTCAGAACCTTCCTGCACCTGTGGAAACGGCCAGCCAGGCAGAGGCAGCCCGCATTCATTTGCCCCTTTGGGGATTAATGGCATAAAGAATAGAAGGGATGTAATTGTACAGGCAGAGAAAGTGCTTGTGCCCCAGCCTATAGACTGGGACAAAATTAGGACATTGACTCAAGGGAAAGCAGAAGAACCATGCAGACGTCCTGGCCCATGTCCAGCCGGCATATATGGATCATTCTGGCAACACAGACCCGATCGCATCTTCAAAACAGTTGATAGCCAGGATGTTTGTGGAGGATCTCCTTTCCAAAGTATTATCTCCCTTATGGCCCTAGAGCTTCAGTAAATGGTAAAGTACACCACTATAGCACGACAGCATGACAGACACAATATAGGGAGAGGAAAGGCAACCAGATCCAAAATAGACCCCAACTAATTGTCAGTTCCTTCCAACCCCAGGTATCCCTGATATAGTATGCATCCATCGCCAGAGTAAAGTCCTTACTGACTCATTGTCACGGCTTCAGGCATAACCGGCCGGGATGAACACCCAATCAATGGGACCCTGACATCACCTTTTACCCTTCAGCCTCACAGTTTTATGGTCACACCATTGCAGCCCCCAGAATGTCACTGGTAGTTTCTACTAATGCTAGTGTGTACCCTCAGGTAATCCTGCAATCAACCTCAGGGCAGGGTACTTCCAATTTCCACCCACAATGACAACTCACTGACCAAGAGATCCTGATCAATGCATTAAACCTAGTATTGCCCAGAAAAGCAGCCAAACTCTTTGTAAATACAGGATTGCCCTACATCGTACTGCTGTCTATTGGGTTTCCTGCTTTACCCCATTCAAAATCATCAGCTCCCACTTTAGGCACCACCATGAACCGGCCAGTCTCTGCCCCTATAGACCTGACACTGGATCCCGTTACTAAGCATTTCACTTTCTTAGGAAAACTAGGGGCTGTTATGTGCAGCTAGCTGCACCAATGTGAGAAACATGCAACGCGTTCCCTTGGCACTTTGCAACAGACTTCCCATCTCTTAGCCACCCTTTCAGCCCCAACCACAGACCCAATTGACACAGCTTTGCCCCTCTGTTGTCTCAGGTTCCAGAATGCGTATGGTCTATGCGTCCAAATGACACAGGTCTCACAAAATATAATGCACACCCATCAATATTGCCCTTAAGGGTAATGTGACACTGTCGTGCATGCAGCATTATTACTAAGCCCAGCTGCAGAGAAAGGAATACTTCAAATAATATATGATCGCTTGAAACAAGATATACTGACCCTAATCACCTCTCTTTATTTGCCTTCTCAGTTGCATGAACAGGAAAAGCTATAAAGGTCATTCCTGCCCCTACCATCCTCCGCTGGGTACTGCATTCATTGACAAAATGCTGCTGATAGCAATTATAGAAACATACCTTACCCTCATATTCTTTTCAGTTGTAGGTTTGATAGGAAGTACAGTCTGAGTAATACAATGGGCCTCATTATAAGTTATTGGCACCTTTTCCGAACTGGCTCACTTCAAGTCTGCTGGTAGTGGCACAGAACAATCAACAGGCCTGACCTGCCGGTAGTACAGGCCCCTACCAGCAGGTTTTTCACTGAAGCACCGGCACTGTTACTAACGGTGCCGGTTCTTCTGGTTTCTTATTCCCATGTAGTCTTATGGGGCTCAGTGAGAATGAGAATTTACTGTATTGCCGCTGCCTGTGATATCCCGGTAGCAGCGGGATGTCAGGCAGTGGTAACGGTAATACAAGGTTGCAGGCAACCTCCGGTAGCACCGGCAGGTTACCGGCAACCTCATAATGAGGCCAAATATTTAGTTCTGTATAGCATCGGGAAAAATTATGGGTTTGTTTAATAAATGTGGAATTAGTGTTTGGTGCTGTATCTAAATGTTTGTCAAGTATTAGTTGACTGACCCTTGGTGACTATGAGTATGCCAGAATGAGACAAGATAAATACAGTAATGTACCATGTCCAAATGTCTTAGGCCAGATCATAGAGCACTCGATAAGTCTCAGATTAAGATGTTCTCCCCGATGTCACCCATCCTCCTGCTTAGTAGACATATCTCTACAGTGTCCTGAGGAGCACAGGATATCATGGAGATTGAAACACTAATGCACAGTTACCTGCTTGCAATGCCCATAAGGATACACTTTATTGAGCACAAAAAAAAGAACTTTGGTGGGACAGATTAGAATCGTCCTTTTGGAAGCAAGTCTTACATCTACCGTCATGTACTCCATTACCATTGATTCGCTTTGAATTGGACTCTCTTTCTATGTCTTCTTTTGTCACATGGAAATATTGTGCATTCTTTCGAAAATGTCTTCTCTCCCTTAATCACACAGATATTCTAGGCAAAGTGGCCTCCCATTTGTTAAGTAGAAACCGAATATTTTCTCAAAAATGGTGCGATTTAACTCTAAATGCACTAGCTGATGCATCAATCTCGTTGGAGCTTCTTTTATCAAATGAAGGCAGTGCAAAACAGAAAATCCAACAGTATGACTGGTGTATTAACCAAAATCGATGTTTAAACTATAAGGACTTCAAATGGAATTTATTTGGTAACAAGCGTTACAGAATCATGGCTGACTATCTGATCAAATTCCCATGCCCAAAACTATGACAGAAGCTTCTTCGCTTCCGTCTGAATCTGTGGCCAACTTTAGATGTCCTTTCTCGTAGAAACATAATTCCAAAGGCTGACAATTACTGTTGATTCTGTAAAATCCTCGATCAGAAAGAGACTCTAGAACATTGTATGGTGTATTGTCCTCAACTGAAAACCACTCGTAAGTTGTGTTTTAAGCATCATCTTGAAGAACAAAACATGTATATACATAAAGATTTGTGGCAGTATATTTTCTCATCATCCAAGCTATTTATAAAGATAGCCACTGTACAATTTTTGGATGCTGTGTTTCCAGATGAATGTTATTAGCGTCAGAAAAGTATTGTTGGAATCTAAAAAGTGCTGCCATAGATCATTTTATATTGTTGAATCCACTTACTGCGATTGTTGTTTCTGCACAATTCTATCTGTAAACATCTATGAAAGGTAATTTTAAGTATAATTGCACTATTTTGTAATATTGTAGTTTTATATAGTGAAAATATTTGAAAAGTTGATTCTATTAACCAAACAAATAAAATAAAAATAAAAATTGAGCACCTGTGCTAGGCCTGTTAATTGACTAGAATAAAAGCTGTCCAAAAGTACAGGTGTACACCATGCCTTCAGCAAGTTGAAGCAGCAGAACTACCTGCACAAATTGTACTGTCATTCTGCTACAAGAGGAATGGCCATATGTATCGGTTAGAAGTATAATATGCATCTTCCAATGTGGGGGAAATATTAGTGGGGGAAATATTATCTGTTTATATTACTGCCTTGCATCTGCTTGTAGATGGGTAACAATGATATCATTATTCTGTTGTTGGAAATGATGGGCCTGTGTTGGAGCAACACTTTTGCAATCTTTGCTTACAGTTGGCATAGCAAAAAGATTCAACTGTGTGCTTACATGCAACCTTATGCTTGGACCCCATAGACATTTGCCTTTCTAATTACTTTGTTTTGGAGCTGTCAGTTTCATGCTGATGTATGTCGATCTGGGTGGATTCCTCTAATCCACGAGCTTTCCCATCAACAACACGGGACATACTACAGGCCTGTTTATTCTGCTCCAATGCTACAGCACTATTAGTTACTCAATGGTCCACCCCAGCGTAGTTGTTATGCGCCAAGCACGTGCAAGGGGGAGAATCTCGTAGCCAAGGGAATGTGGTAGTAGATGAGACAGTATAGGTAACAGATGAGACAGTCGAAGCAACAGGGTTACAAGAGGTACAATGCTGCTTGGTAATTAGTAATATTAGTCAGGGAAAGGGAAGTAGGCAAAGACAGTTTGTATTCATGACACAGAAGGGATATGGAGGCAGTTTCAGGAGCCAGTGGATACTATTTGAGAATACTGGCATTTAGCAAGGGCAGGACATAGCATCGCCCATCTAGGGGCACATGCAATACAAGCCCATGTGAAAGGAGGGGATGGTTTGCCTCAGGCACAGGGACTGCCGCTTGGGCATTAGTGAGGAGTTGCTAGCCCATATTATGCCTATATATAAAAAAGATTCCCGGCAAGATCTGATGAACTATCGACCTATTGCCATTAGGGGTGTAACGGTATAACTGTATACCGTTATAGATACCGTGAACAGCTCAATCAAACTATAATAACCGTCACATTGTTTATACCGGTATACCGTTTTAGGGCCTGCAGCTATTAAGTGAGCTTTTCAATCTGATTTGGAAAGGCTGCAGTAAGCAAGTGCTGCACATTCTGTATCTTGCACTGTGGTATGTGCCGTTTGGCAGACAAGAGCATGGGGAAAGTGAGGCCACATTAGTAAATGCAGCTTTGATGCTGTGACCGCTCTTTCTCTGTGATCAGTAGAGTCGGGTTAAAGATCAGCCGATTTTTAGTTTTCCCACCAATTTGAAAGATGGGGAACTACACATCCCAGAATTCAAAGGGGGAATGAACTGGATGCCCTTCTGATGCATGTCCACAAAAAACGTTAGCTCTGTAGACTGTATGAACACTGGGCGTATCAGTGCTTTGTGCTATTATATAAACTGCCCCTCCCCCCCACTGTCCCCTGTGTAGATGTACACATTGGCACTAGAGTTGTTGCTTTGCTTGATCCATCACCTGCCTTCTGCATATGGCACTGGTCTCAAGCAGGCAGGACAGATTCTACATTCAATTTGAAGTATCCAGAGCAATGGGGGTGATATATTTCTCAGGTCTATCCTCGATTTGTGACACCACCCATGAAAGCATTCCTCCGTCTCAACTCACATGACAAGGGTCCTAGTGCCCTCAGACCTCGGGAAAATGGGAATGATGGAGCTGTGGTGATGTGGTCGTCTAGGTTTTTATGCCACTATCTTTATGAAGGTAAATGAATATGTATTGCAAGAATCAAGAAAGAAATCAACAGCGCCCACTGAAATCTGTCCTGTTAGGATTACATAGTCAGTGGTGACTCCAACATCAGACCTTTATAATACACCAGGCAAATGGTAAACAAGCTATAGTGATTTGATCAATATGCAACCTTTCTGTGAGTGGTTGTTGGCTGTGACATTTTGACAAAAGAAACACAATGACATGGGCATTCAGACCTCACATAAGTGACTTTTCTCCCTTCAATGGGACAAAGCGTTATCAAAACAAACTTTTATGACTGATCGCAGCGAGGTGTCATGATGCCCATGCCATGTGGTTCCAAAATAATGCAGGTCGAGGCCAATTTTCAAAGCGATGACCTGTGACTGAGCAGCAAGCTCATCGCTCAAAATGTGCATGTTAACACTTCCACTAGTCACTCTTTCATTCAAGGCGATCAACGAGTGAGCGCCATGAAAGACCAAATCTGCATCCGCCTTATATTCCTGGAGGATCAGCTAAAAATGTGCAGAGACAAGTTTCAAAATGCTGACAATTTCTGACCTTTAAGAAAATATTTGTTAAGATTAGTTAACTCCACCTGCTATACCCGATAACCATGATATACTGTCATTTGGCAAGAAGGTTATCATACCGCCATAAAACCAATACCGTGACACCCTTAATTGCCATACTGAATGCTGACCGCAAGGCCTTTGCGGCCTTGCTAATAGAACATCTAGAGGAAAGGCAAAATAGAACAGGTAGGATTTAGAAATGGCAGTCGGCTACGGGAAACATCTAGGAACTTCCCTTTTTGGATTTAATTTAAAAATTATAATGAGTCAATCCTGGATCAAATCCTGGATCAAATAGTATTCAATCTATCTGGCAAGCATTGATCTTTCGGCCGCATTTGATGCGGTTGATCAGAGATTACTATGGGAAAAATTAAGGAGATGGGAGATCCCTAAGGGATTATCGCGCGTAATCATTGGATTATATACAGAGTCCAAAGAGATCCCTAAAGGATTATTCCATGTAATCATTGGATTGTATACAGAGTCAAAGGAGATCCCTAAAGGATTATTGTATGTAATCATTGGATTATATACAGAGTCCAACATGAGGTTAGATCAAAGTGGAACTTCGTCTTGTGAGATCGCAACCTTTAGAAGAGTCAGGTAGGGTTGCGTTTTGGGTCCCTGGCTGTATGTCCGATATAGGCGATATTGTTATCTCTGGTTGCATTTGGATGTGGTTGTGGCTGGCTTATGCAGATGATTTCCTCATATTCCTCATATTGTACGCGGCTAGGATGACAGCGTCTGATCACTGCCTTTTCTGATTTTGCCACCTCTCATTGGGCCTCATTACGACCCAGGCGGTAAGGGGTTTACGAAGTGAGTACGAGGTCCCTTAGCGCCATGGCGGATTTAACACCTGCTTTTAGCAGGTGTTAAAATCCATGGCGCTAAGGGACCATGGAGTTAATTACGCCACCGTAATTTACGGTGGCGTAATTAACGCCTTCCCCACTCCCATTATGCCCTATGGGGCAAAAATGGGAATGGGGAAGGGTAAATGGGGATTGGGGACTTACCGCCCCGCCAAGGTCGGAATGGGGCGGTAAGTCCGCCAACCACCATGGCGTAAACGTAGTTTACGCCATGGTGGTAAAGTCACGGCCCAGGCGGTAACTTACCGCCTGGGTCGTAATGAGGCCCATTGTCTGAAAGTAAATCCTGATAAAACTAAAGTCATGCCCTGTACAACTAGGAAGAATGATTCTGAATTTCAATGGTGTGTTGTACTAACTTGGTTGAGCAGGTTGATAGCTTTGTTTATGGAGTAGGATGAAATGACTGCGGCAAAAAAGTCTGAGTACCAAAAGTCCAACCCCCATTTGTTTGCATATGTATATGTGGGGGGGATAAAGTTCATAGAAAATGTATAGGCGTAAGGTGGAGGGGCTGTGGGGGGTCTCCTCCCACGTATACATATATATATGCGAACAAATGAAAAAAAAAAAAGAAATGTAGGACTTTGCGTACTGAGGGCCTCATTACGAGGCGGGCGGTGAGGGATTACCGGCACCGGTAAGGGCACCGGTGCCGGTAATCCCTTACCGCCCTACTATGAGTTCCCTTTGCGAGTCCTCCCTTAACGCCTGGTTTTTGCAGGCGTTAAGGACGAGACTCGCAAAGGGACTCTGGAGCTAATAATGGTACCGCAATTTGCGGTACTGTTATTAGCGCCTTCCCCATTCCCATTGAGCCCTATGGGGGCTCAAATGGGAATGGGGAAGGGCCCTGGTGAATGGGGAATTACCGGTCCCGCCAACCTTGGAATGGACTGGTAATTGCTCCATTCACCAGGGCGGAGTCGGTAGGGTTTTGGAGGCAGCCATGGAGCTAATAGCTCCATGGCTGTCTCCAACCTCGTAAAGAGGCCCCCAGACTTTTTTCCTCAGTCATTTCATGCAGATCCTTGTTTATCTAGGATTTCCAATCATTGTAATGCCTCGGAAGTGTTACTATAAGGAATGGTTTAACACGTGTGCAATTACACTTTCGAACCCGCTGTGCAAAGTTGATGCAAAGGATGGTAAATTCTCAATGGTGCCCATATGGCATCAAGAACCTTGCTTGTTGGGTTTTAGATTTTGTACCAATTTTAGAAGGATTGATCTGGAGAAAGGCCCTTCGGGTTCCAAGCTGCGTGCCATTGACAGCTATAAGATATGGGGCCTCATTACACGGATGGCGGTGAACCATGGCGCTATTAAAATACCGGCACCGCCTTGGTGGAAAGGGGAATTACCGCCCTATTCCAAGGTTGGCGGGGCGGTAATTCCCCCTTCCACCATTGCCCTTCCCCATTCCCATTTTTGCCCCATAGGGCTCTATGGGAATGGGGAAGGCGCTAATTACGGTACCGCAAATTGCGGTACCGTAATTAGCTCCTTGGTCCCTTTGCGGGTTGGTTTTTTAACGCCTGCAAAATGAGGCCCATGGACTCGGCTTATATTCATTAAAATTTGAGGGCATGTTGGAAAAATGTATCTTTTTATTACAAAAATGTTATGCCCAAAAAAGGGAATTCTATTCTTGGATCTACGGACCATTCAGAATATGAAGGGGACAGATATGTAAACAAGTTCTCCATACTTTGCGTCAGCCTACTTAGGGAAAGTGGTTTAATGGACAGTGTTTTTACCTCTAATCTGGGGAAAGTGAAGCAGACTTCATTCAGATCTGACTGGATAGCCACTATAGATGGAATGCATGCTTATGAATCTTTGAATCATCTGAGTGGTGATCATAAAAAAGCTGGCTGCCTCGCCCCATATCTTGCCAGGAAAACTAGACGTCGCTTTTTGCGGTTTAGGTGGAACCTGATATTGACATGGGAAGCCCTTGTCATGGGATGCAGTTAGAGCTCACATTCTGCCGATTTTGTAAGATGCAAAATCAAGTTGAGACTTTGAAGCACCTTATGACATCCTGTGTTGCTGGGCAAGGCAAAATAGCAATTTATTTTAAGAGGTTTTTAAATGTATTAAGCCTGGGAGATGAGGAGATTGTTTGGCACTGCTGTCTGTCTGGTTGGACAACATCAATGGTGCTGGCCGTAGTTGGTTTTCTGAATTGCCTGCAACTGGAGCCAACCAACTTGGACAATGCACTTTAGAAACTTTATAGTACTTTGTATTTGTATTTGTATTTGTTTTATTTGTATAGCGCAAACCAGGCCCGGAGGCTACCGGGCGCATATCTTGAAAGCAATGGTTACATAAGTTGCATACAGTGATTACATGACAATCAATAAATATAGCAAAGAAGGCATAGGTAAGTAGTACAACGATACAAGATTTGTCGATTACAACCAAACAAGGTTATCGCATCACGTTTCAGAGTGTAGCTTGGGCATTGGAGGAGACTAGCCAACATTTGGCTCTGTGTTTGAATAGGTTGAAGGAGGGGAGGTTTCTGATAGTTAAGGGGACAGTGTTCCACACTTTAGCTGCCAGGACTGGGAAGCTAGATCCACCAGCTGTTTGGAGCTTGTATCTCGGTATCAGTAGGCTCCGGTTCAGAGTAGATCTAAGTGAGCGAACTGGGGTGTACAGCGAGAATCGTGAGGAGAGATAAGTGGGGGCCAGGTTATTCATACATTTGTAGGTTAGGGCGAGCGATTTTAGTGAGATCCTTTGGGTGACTGACAACCAATGAAGGCTCTTCCTGGTATCCGAAATGTGTGCGGATCTGGGGATGTTGAGGGCTGCCCTGATGGCGTTATTTTGTGTGATCTGGAGCTTGTCTAGGTTACCCTGATTAGTGCCCTGGTACAGTGCATTACAGTAGTCCAGTTTGGACATGACCAGGGTCCTAGCAAGGGTAGTACAGTTGTGCGTGGACAGAAAAGGGCAACATGCTGTGATCAACTTGCAGGTATAAGCGGCGGCGGCCGCAACTGCATTGGTTTGTCTGTGAAGGGAGAGAGTGGAATCGAGGTAGATTTCAAGCATTTCGGTATCTTTGGAGACTTTTATTAGGTTTCCATCGATGTTAAAGGAACTGAACATAGGGTTCAACTTTTTTAGTCTTTGCTGAGTACCTAGGATGAGGAGCTCTGTCTTGTCATCATTGAGACAAAGCTCATGTTGGGCCATCCATGTTTGAATGACGTGGTAAACGTCATTTAAGGCTTTAGAATCTACTGTGTAATCACCCGTGATGGGGATGAGTATCTGGGTGTCATCAGCATAATTCGTGTAGGTAACACCCAGATAGTCAAGCACATCAAATAAGGGTTTAGTAAATACATTGTAGAGGGTAGGGGATACACACGATCATTGGGGGACACCGCAGGGGACTGGTGCAGGGTCAGCAGCGGAGGTGGGCGAGAATACCCTCATCTGTCTGTTATCCAGGAAGGATTGAATCCAGTTTGTGGCCGTATTGGAGAAATGAGCTGCAGTTTTTAGATGGTGACTGCATTGCACCTTAGAAATTGTACTCCATCTCTTTTTCAATATGTGTGATTAATTTTTTTTTTTTAGTATGTTTTATGAATTTAATTAGGAAAGCAATTGGAAAAGGAATATGTTGTGAATGTTAATGGTTATTGTATAACCATATAACACAATTAAAACATTTTTAAAACACAATTAGAGAGCAGTTGCATCCTGAGACACCATCACAACCTAGGCAAACCAGTCCCATCTCCAAGCATGTCAAAATGACACTATCCATACTGCCTGAACTGAACTGCTGGTTAAACATACCCCTTGGTGGTGATGAATCTGTTTAGTGGATGGTTGGAAAGGCATCATTGACATCTGTGTATAGCATGTTTGTTCCTTTATGCCCTGCAAAGTTATTCCGAGTGGTTGCCTTGGTTCTTGACCTCTTGGAAATGAGAGCCAGCACTAACCACATCACCTGATTATGCCCATACGGTATCAATACAGTACTGTGGTATTTTCAAGATTGTCTACTGTGTTCAGATTTTCTCTTCCACAGGTCTGCGACCACATTCACCGACCGGGCTACTGTAAATCCGAATATCGAGGAGGGCTCTTGCACCCATCAGTCCTGTTTTCATCCTCCTGAGCCACACTGGGATTAGTTCCGTCCTGTTGCTCCTGCCATTCCACACATCAGCAACTCTCTGCTGCCGCGTCATCCCGCGCAGCGTCCAGAAGCCACACTCTTCCAGTCTAGTGCAGCTATTGTAAAGAGAGAGAAAAGACTGATCTGTGAAGGGGGTCTTCACCCTGCACGCAGTCATGTTTTGCAGAGGGTTCCAGGTAGCATGACTTGTCTAGACCTTAGATTTAGTGTTCTATGTTAGATACATGTGCAAAGAGGGATCAGAGGACGTATGTGGCCTTCCAAAGCAAGACATCGATTATATGAAATGTCTCATGAAATGTCTGAATGTACTCGCCCCATGTTTAGGCCACACAGAAAGATATCACAAATAGAGCGATTTGTTTCATATCTTCCTTCCAAGGATGCTAGTAGAGTGCCACCTAGGCAATGCTCTGGCACAGGCTGCCAAAACTCTAGTGCCCAGTTGTACATTATATCACCCGCCTAGCAATTGCCCCATAGAGACGTTAAAGGGGACCAAAGAGAGAATGTCGCATTTGGGAGAAATACCCAGAGAGTGCAGAATGTTCCTTATGATTTAAAAGTGGGTAACACAGGCTCCTTGTATACCTTATGTTTCTTTTTTCCAGACTTAACAATGTCTGTCCTTGTTACTTAAGGAATTAAAGCCCTTGGAAATAATGCAAACGCATAAAAGCGGCTAGTTTTATTTATGTTCAAATCGATAGTGTTAAAAGCTTCAGTGCATGGTTTGCTAGATCATGCCGGATTTGCTAGAGCATGCCGGATTTGCTAGAGCATGCCTGTTTTGCTAGAGCATGCTGGATTTGCTAAAGCATGCTGGTTTTGCTAGAGCATGCTGGATTTGCTAAAGCATGCTGGTTTTGCCAGAGCATGCTGGTTTTGCTAGAGCATGCTGGATTTGCTAGAGCATGCTGGATTTGCTAAAGCATGCTGGTTTTGCTAGAGCATGCTGGATTTGCTAAAGCATGCTGGATTTGCTAGAGCATGCCGGATTTGCTAGAGCATGCTGGTTTTGCTAGAGCATGCTGGATTTGCTAGAGCATGACGGATTTGCTAGAGCATGCCGGTTTTGCTAGAGCATGCTGGATTTGCTAGAGCATGCTGTATTTGCTAAAGCATGCTGGTTTTGCTAGAGCATGCTGGTTTTGCTAGAGCATGCTGGATTTGCTAGAGCATGCTGGTTTTGCTAGAACATGCTGGATTTGCTAAAGCATGCTGGATTTGCTAGAGCATGCCGGATTTGCTAGAGCATGCTGGTTTTGCTAGAGCATGCCGGATTTGCTAGAGCATGCCGGATTTGCTAGAGCATGCCGGTTTTGCTAGAGCATGCCGGATTTGCTAGAGCATGCCGGATTTGCTAGAGCATGCTGGTTTTGCTAGAGCATGCTGGATTTGCTAGAGTATGCCGGATTTGCGAAAGCATGCTGGTTTTGCTAGAGCATGCTGGATTTGCTAAAGCATGCCGGATTTGCTAAAGCATGCTGGTTTTGCTAGAGCATGCTGGTTTTGCTAGAGCATGCTGGATTTGCTAAAGCATGCCGGATTTGCTAGAGCATGCTGGTTTTGCTAGGGCATGCTGGATTTGCTAGAGCATGCCGGATTTGCTAGAGCATGCTGGTTTTGCTAGAGCATTCTGGATTTGATAAAGCATGCCGGTTTTGCTAGAGCATGCTGGATTTGCTAAAGCATGCTGGATTTGCTAAAGCATGCCGGTTTTGCTAGAGCATGCTGTTTTTTCCAGGGAAATCCTCCTGCCTTATCATCTATCACTAATTACCAAGCACAGGGTGCCACATGGGGTGGCTGGCATGCCCAAACAGGCCGCCATGCATATTATTTCCTAATTATCTTTGATGCACCTGTGTGGGCACAACCAGGCAAACAAACACAAAGGATCCCTCTATTTAATCCTCCTCAAGACAGCAACCTTCGTGGAGACCTCTGCTCCCTCTGTGCACCATAATGATCTGATCCAGTTTATAGGAATGGGCGGCTCCAAATATGTGTGATCAATGCTGCACAGGTGTTCAGCCTGTATTCTCGGATTCACTTCACTATTGAGTTTGCTTTCAACAACACGTTATTCCCTGAAACACAACAATAAGAAACACTGATTTGCAGAATGATGGATCCGAGAGGGACAGTATCTCTTAGTCTTTCGATAGGGAAAAGAGGCCCTGAGACCATTAAAGGCCCGAGGCCCTGAGACCATTAAAGGCCCGATGAACCGTACAAAAGTTTAGAATTTTATCCAACTGGATTCGGGAGCCAATGCACACAGGAGGTCTGGCTAAATTCAGGCAGATCCATGGCCAAACGGGCTGCTGCATTTAGCACAACCTGCAAGAGATGAAGAAGGGTTTCGGGATATGCAAGCAGGGTGGCATTACAATAGTCTAGGGTGTCCATAACAAAAGTAAAACCACCAAGCCCTGCTCTTCAGCAAGCACAAAGGCAATAATATTCCTAAATAGTTTGAGTTTAAGAAAAGTGTGACTGCATCTAGCCTTGACTTGGGGTGCTGCTGAGAGAGACGTCGCAATATTAATACCCACATTTTTAACAGTGGATGCAGGAGCAGGGAGTGGTCCAAAGGCAGAAGGCCAGAAAGCAGCCGACCAGGGGGAACATACTGTAGGGTATGCGCCCAGAACCATAACCTCTGTCTTTATGGCATCAAGCTTGATCCAGTTTCCCTTGGTCCAATCTCCAATGTAAGGTAAGCAGTTTCTCAGGCGGGTAGCTACTGATACCAAGTCAAGATCGATATGCATGATTAATTGTGTATCGTCCCCATAGGAAAAAAAACTGCAACCATGTGCATGAGTAAGTTTGGCCAGAGGGAGCAGGTAGATGTTAAACAGCAACAGTAAAATCACTGAACCCTGGAGGACTCCACAAGTAAGAGAAAGAGGTGCAGAAGAAAAAGGGAGAGGTCTAAGAGAATGAGAATACCGACTCCGCCTTGATCAAATATAAGGGAGAGGCCCTCTAGTTGCTTGTGTAATTCCACCTCCTCCTCATGCACTTTCCAAAACTGCACTCCCACCACTTTCACCGCTCTCTTGATTGCTCTATTTGTTTGTCTGCTTTCCTTCCTCGCCTCTTGCAGACCCTCCATTCCTTCCTCCAATGCCCACTAAGCATATCTGGCAATTTGGCACGCACCCGTGAAGCCCCGTTAAGTCCCGCTTTGCCGCGGGTGACTCTGGAGTGCCTGTGCTATTGTGGATCACTTTGGACCCAGCGTTACTGTGGATTTTCGTACAAACTTCAAATCCCAGCAGGCCCTCTGCTTAACATCTTTTGGGAGGGGCTATAAATACGTTTTGGCACGCGCACCGCGCGCGCGCACACATGAAGCCCCGTTAAGTCCTGCTTTGCCGCAGGTGACTCTGGAGTTCCTGTGCTATTGTGGATCACTTTGGACTCAGCGTTACTGTGGATTTTTCGTATAAACTTCAAGTCCCAGCAGGTGATGATTTGCTCAAGAAAGCTATATATAATATCTACTTGCATAAATATATGCTGATATAACTTTCTTTGTTTGTGTCTAGGCCCTCTGCTTAACATCTTTTGGGAGGGGCTATAAATATGTTGTTGCGCTAGTGCCGCGCTCGTCACGGTGAGTGGTGAGGCTTCTAGACCTTGGGTTCACTTTACAAGCTTTGGTTATTTTTCATTCTACATAGGTGTTTTTGCTTTTGAGTTCATTTGGCTCATTTTCATTATGAAACGAGGCATTACTACTCTAAAATCGGGTATGCCCACAGTAACTGCCTTGCATCGTACAAATGGTGTTAGTCCTTCACATAACTCACCATCTTCCTTAACTAAAAAACCCTGATTAAGTTCTACTCCTCACATGGGCATTATGAAACCCAAACCAAAAAGTAAAGCTATACTGCTGTTAGGGATGGACATTCGTCCGTTCTGCCGAGAAGCAAGTCATGTGGATTCCTTTGATTTGAACAATGAAAATACTTCAACAGCAGTATCCGGTTGTGTGGAAAAAACAAATGCTGCATCAAAAAAAGACTTTTCACACAGACAATCTGGCAAGTTCGTCATGGCGGACGATGGAACAACTGTGCCAATAAAGCATGTGCCATCGACCGTCTCTACGGTCCCTTTCGCAAAGGAAAATGAGTCCCTAACAGACAGTATCTTGCTCAATAATGTGTTAACTGGTCCTGTTGCACCGTCCGTAAAAGTACCTGATATGTCTGTTTTGTCTGCAAACGATATCTCCAACTCTAAATTGTCTACAATATCAAAGCTGGAGATATGGCCGTCATTGATCTTGATACAAATGCTTCTTGTTTTTCAGCACATACCATCTCTGAAAATCTATCTAAGTCCCCAATTTTATTCACAAACATTAGTGCTGCTAATTCAGTGGATAAACTGTCATTTATTGCTCCAACACCTTGAAAAACGGGGGGGGGGGGAGCAATCGTTCCCCTGATGATGGATTGGTCGATACGCAAAATGTAAATACTGGTATGGCTTTGACTTCTATGAACACTGCTATTCTTGCTTTGGCTAAATTGTTTGAAGTGTTAGCTAACAAGGCTGATGTACATTCTAATCAGCTTAATCAGTTATTAACTGGGCAACTCACGATTTCTAATAAGCTTGCAAGTCTGAGTGAACCTACCATCTTACCCATTACTAAAAGGTCAGTAAATTCCCAGACTTCGCTCCAACCTGATGTTCCTTTGCAGCGTTTTCAGACCATTCCGTTCATAGTAAATCCTATTATTGATCTGGTAAATGTAAATGAAGCCGCAGATGACCAGCAAAAAAAAATATTCACTTTTTGGTGGTACAAATACAAATGTTTTTGATGCATCAGTGAAGCTGGTGCCCACTAAGGGTGCCCTTCCCAAAAACATCAAATCTGTGGCTAAACGAGCAAACCCAAGCCAAATCTTTTGTTAAAAATCTTTCAATTCCAGTATCAACTACCGCAATTGCTTCTAAAGCCATAGCAAAAAAAATCTGCTTCAGTCGAAGGCGAAGAGGGCTAAGACTTTGCCAGTACTAGCTCCCTCTGTTATGGTTTACAGTCCTTTAAATGATTTGATAAGTGTTGCTACTGATGTGTCTCGAGATACTTCTAAAAGTCAAACATCCAATGGCTTTTGTTTCAAACCTCCTTTGGCCACAGGAGTCCCGAGCACTGTAGAGCGTCATAAAGAAATAAGGCAAGCTGTGGATGAGTATATGACTTCTAAATCTGCCTTAAAGAAGTTGCCATTTGCGCCATGTGAAATGGTAAGTATGTATGAGCCTACTGCTCCCGTCGCACAGAAAGCGCAAATAACAAGGTCACAAGTTTTTAACAATACTGACCTAACACAATCCGTGACAAACGCACAACTTCAGAATAAGATAAATGTCCCAGCATCTAATCTTGTGGCCTCTAGTGACATGGAAAAATTGATTCAATCCACACTAACAAAGTTTTTTGAGGCCTCTGCCTCTTCTCAAAGAAATGAGTTTAGTGTCAAGCATCCATCCTCCAATGTTCTGTCAAATCCATCAATACAAAAACCTTTGACTGTGTGCACTAAGCGTCCTGCAGTTCATTCACTGACTATCAGCTGCAGGCCTTTGCCTGCCAAGAAATATAATCTGAACCGTGCCTCTGTTTTGTCTATTTTCAGCGAGCTCGATGACATTGGCACCATTGACATTGAGCTAGTGGATTTTTTTGATCATTTAAAACGGTTCCCTGTCATTCTTTGGATAAATTTGATGGTCGTAGTTAAGGCAATCTGGGCTGTTAAGTCCCAGCTTTTTGACCTTGGCTTTATCCTGCTGCCAAGTTCTGATTCCTCAGATTGCTTATTACCGAAACAATTGAACACATTTTCAAAGCAACACACAAATAAAAATCAAGGTATTTCTTCGCACACATGCAATTGCGGCCCCAAAAATAACCAATGTTAGCATTCTAATTTTTTAGAATCTTTTGTGTCTTTGATTAGTTGGAGTTCCAGAGGGCATAGGCATCTGTTGAATAATCAGGCCTTGCATTTGTTAGACCACAATATAATCCTGATACAAGAATCTTGGTTTACCAGCGTCCCATCGTGGAATAACTATGATGTCCTTTTGATACCTGCAGTCAAGGGTCATTCTGGGCGTCCTGCCTCCGGCCTGCTAACTGCTGTTAAGCAGTCTTCAACCTTAAAGGTCGAACCTTGGTTTTCTCCAAATGCTTTCCTACAAATGACTAGAATATTTGGTTCAAACTTTTCATGTGCTGCTATTAATGTCTATTGGAATCCCTTGGGTATCTCTGATGACAGGTTTCTGGAATCTGTGAACAAAGCCATCAATCTTATAATTCTCGATGGACATTCGGACTCCATCATTTTAGCTGGTGATCTGAATCTTCACTGTTTGGGTCCAAATTGTAAATCTGAAACACACCGTTTTGCCAAGTGGACAAGCTTTGTAGAATCCAGAAGCCTGTTCATTCTAAATGGTTCCTTCCCTCAGGATATTCCGCCCAGAACCACCTGGCATCGTGCCCGTAGTCAGGGAATTATTGATTTCATTTATGTCAACGCAAGCATGCTAAACAAAGTAAAATCATTTCAAATATTTGACACAGAACTGAGCGATCACAACGCGCTAAATGCAATTTGGCTCCTCAATTCTAATACGGCACAAGAGAAACCCTGTCATCTTACGGGTTCCTATAAAGTAAACACGGCTAGAAATCGATTAATGTGGACTGAGTCATCCTTGGAAGCTTTTAGGTCATGTTATGACACTGAGTTGAAGTGTAAAGCTGTTTGGAAACATAACCCAGAGGTAGTTTATTATGATTTAATGCAGCTATTTCAACCAGCCTCAATCATACATAAACATAAACAAACACCGCATCTGCATATCTTCGACCATGAAATTAGAATTAGGAAATCTGTGGTTCGGGTTGAAAAGAGGGAAGCCCACAAGCTCCCCGCTGAAACACGATTAGCAGCCTTAACTCTTATCAAAACCACATATAGGAATTGGTCAAGAGGGATGCAAGCCAAACTATATCAAACCGATGGAAGTAATATGCTTAAACCATTAGCCTCTAAAAATTCTGCACAGTCATGGTACATCATCAATCAGGCTACTGCAGGTCATCAGGTCCTGTTCAAACTAATGATGTGACTGAAGAGATGTGGGTCCTATATTACTCTAAACTTTGTTGATGCACCCCCGGCACATACAAGTATACATAAGCCTGAGTCTCCACCTAATTTCCACTTATCCTTTGATAAAGACGATATCTTGTATTTCATCAAACAAGCAAGTCACTCTAAAGCACCCGGCCCGGATGGGTTGTCGAATGCACAAATGAAGCAATTCCCGGACATTTGGGCAGCCATATTATATCTTATTTTTGAGAACATTAATTTATCTCAGAAAATACCGATGTCCTGGAAACAATCCATCATCATCCCTATTTATAAGAAGGGTGATCGGGCAAATCCGGCTAGTTATAGACCCATTTCTTTGCTTGATGTGGCTGGGAAGATCTTTTGTCGTTTAATTCTGAGAGAGCTGAATACTTGGATCACAAATTGTTTCAAGAGAGATCCTCTTCAATCTGGATTCGTCAGCGTTCTTGGCACTCTTCCTAACATCATTACTGTTAACATGCTTAAGTCACAGTATGGTTGGCGGAAACAATCCTTATATCTTGCATTTATTGATTTCCGGTCAGCATTTGACTCAATAAACTATGACCTTTTGTTCCAAAAGTTAAAACTGCTTGGTTGTCCACCATCCCTCTTGGCGTTAGTGATTCAGCTACATACAGAGACCTCTATGCGAGTTAGATTATCTTTAGAAGGTCTCCTGTCCTCTTACTTTGCGACTTTTCTGGGCCCCAAGCGGGGTGTATTCTAGCATCAACTGTTTAATTTATTCATTTTTGACATGGGCTTTTCTCTCCTCGGAATTGCGTCTGATGCTCCTGAATTGGGAGGCCAGCGTATACCCTGGCTGTTGTACGTTGATGATTTAGTTTTAATATCTCAAACTCCCAAGGGACTCCAGAATTTGCTATCTGCCCTTTCTGAATATGTGGAAAGGAATCAGCTTATAGTAAACTTGAATAAATCACAGATTTTGGCTTGTAGACCACAAGGGAAATCCAAAATTAATAATAGAATTTGGTTCATCGGACAGGAATCCATGAAATCAGTTTTAGAATACAAATAACTGGGGCTTTTCATACAAAACAGCGTGAGTGATAATAAATACTTGATCACTTTACAGTCAAAACTTTCGACTTTGATCTCACAGGCCAGAATACTTCTTTATAAATATGGGACATTTACTTTAAAACATCTGTTAATGTTCTATGAGCAAAAAGTAATTCCTATTCTTCTTTATGGTGTTGAATCAAAGCTGTACACAAATGACATTATGTGGAATAAATTGGAGGCTGGTTTTTGGAAAAGGGTTGTACATCTACCGAATTGCTCACCCATGCCTATATTATGATTCGAATTAGGATTGAATTCATTATCTAGTAGAGTCAAGTGGAGAATGTGTTCCTTCTTTCGTAAGTGTGTGTTTGTCGTAGAGAATAATAACATTTTGAGCACGGTTGCTCGTTACTTGGCCTCCTCAAATCACGTATTTCCTTTGAAATGATGGAATCTAGTATTGAATACATTGGTAGAGCTGATATATCACTACAGCTTCTAATTGAAAACCCAGTCTGCGCTAACACAAAGTTTTATCATTGGGATTGGATACAAAACTATGATTTCTGATCAAAATACAAAGATTTCAATAACAATCATTTTGGAATTAAGCGGATGGGTCAAGTGGCATGTTATTTACTGAAATGTCCTTCTGGGAAGGTACGGAATACATTTTTGCATCTTAGACTCAATTTATGGACCACTAGGGAAGTATTGGTGAGGCGCAAAATCATTTCTGCTGACCTAAAATTTTGTCAGTTTTGTGAAACTCATACAGTGAGGGAAAGCTTACAACATTTGATAATATTGTGTCCTAATTTGAAGGAGTTGCGGGCTAAATTTTTTTGAGTTTGCATGAGGAACTGGATGAAAACCAGACATGGAGTATTTTATTTAACAGCACGAAATTCTCGGTGATAAAGGCTTTGGTGCACTTTTTGGAGGCCATTTTGCCGTGTGAAATCAATTCGCAAAATTAATTTTGAACTGTGAACATTACTTGTAAATATTTAAAGTTACTTTGTGCACTTGAGAAATGAAATGTGTAAGTTTTTAAGTCTTTAGATTGTTTTTAGCATTTGCCCATTATCTGATTTATTCTTTGTTTTCCTCTTTATTTGTTATTAATGTCATTATTTTATAATTGAATGGGATTGGAAAATGTATATCTGTTTATAGTTTTGAAAAGTTGATTTATTCAGCTATATCAAAATGAAAAAATAAATTAAAAAAAAATATCTGGCAATGAGTGCTGGATCATGTTATCCTTCTCTGGACCACCCTCTAAGTCCAAGAATTGTAATGGCAGCCTGTACTGTGCTTAATTTTAGGAATTCAAAGTCACACTCTCAGCTGGGTTTCCTTTTGCGATTGAACTGCTCAGAGGCTGGACCATTAAGAGGGGTGTATGGCGTATTGGCCCTTACAATGCCTGAGTGATTATTGCAGCAAGCTAAGTGGTCCCTGGTGCAACACCAATCAGTATGGCATTCATCCAGTGCTACAGACACTTCCCCTGATCTTGGTATCTCCTTTCAGGAAAGTCACAGGCTATTCGTCATGCAGATAATCGCTTGAGAATGTGGGAGATTGAGTACAGAGGAACCCCAGTGTGACAGTCGGGTCATGTGTAATTCAGTGGTGCGGGTCAACCGCAGGCATTGCAGTTTTTGGGAATTATGACAATGATCAGGGGTTCTTCAGCCTGAGTCGTCCACAGGTGATCTGAGGGTCAGACCAGTGGGACAAAGAACACACTCTTGGTTCTCCTTCCTTTTCAAGGGCACAAAAGGTCTGGTTCTTAGTTGAGTGTGCATGAGTCTCGGAAAGCCTACATGAGGACAAGGAGGCTCTTAGGGGGTATTTTTAAATCTTCTGCTCCCCAAAGGATCCTTCCCTCTTCCTAGGACCAAAGCTGTCTTCCTTTACATCTAGCCTGGTCACCCAGGTTGTGTTCTTGCTCTCTTCCCCCCAGGTATTCCCACCTCTCTAGACTCCCACCTTTTTGGCCTTGAGGTCCCCAAGAGGGTGATATATTATTGCTATTTCTCTGGCTGTTGATTGGCTGGGAACCCCAGAAGTCTCGCCCTTTTCCTTCTACAGACCCAAGGTTCCTGATGGTGCTCATTCAGCCTGCAGTAGGTAACTTCATCAAAGTGTCTTTTGCATGGATTTTGCATTAGTGATGTCTTCTGTGGAACTTTAAATGTTAATGTTAAAGGATATTTGCACCACACACTATCACCACCGGAGTGGTCCCTTGGATCACTCTGGCGGATCTGAAAAAGGAAAGGAGGTCAGGGTGAGTTAGTGGGACTGAGCGGGAAAAGTGCAAGAGAGCAGTGATGTGCTGTTGGCTGCTTCAGTTCGGTTAGCACCGTTCACTGAGCTTAGGTGTGCTTTTCAGTTGGTAGCTGTCGTGTTCTGCTGTGTGAATCTTTGTGTGATTTGTTTTGTTGTTGCGGTGTAGTGAGGTTTGTGCCGTTTGCTGTGCTTTAGGGTTGTGGTTGTGTTTGGTTAGAGTTTGAGAGGTGTATGCAGAGGGGTGAGGTTGTTAGTGGGTTGGTTATTGGCCTCGCTATCTTGGTCTGATACGGGCTAATTTCCAAGTTCTTTCTAGAAGTGGCACGTGAACATCTCCCCATTTATATCTAGATCCGGCACTTACTAACATACACAATCTTGTCTAGATGTGGATACTCCACTCCAATAAACATGTTACATTGATGGCAGGATGCATGCATGCTGAATTGTCAGTGTGGCTTTGATCTGGCCGTAGATTTGTAACCACATCCAATTCCTGAAGTTGAGTGTGATACTCCTGCCCAAAATAGTCCAGATCAGCCAAACATGAGAGGTGTTGTAAGATCTGCGCCCTCGTGAGCTATAGTGGGATGGCAAGCACTTACGTTATCCTCCAACTGGTCAACATGAAAAGTTAAACTTGCTTGCCTCTTCAGAATTGTTGCACTCTGATTAGGAATCCTACCTAACTGTATCACATTTTGATACCTTTCCAAAATGTTTTCTGTATTGAAATGTAATGTTATATAGGTGGTCTCATGTGGCACCCATCTGCCACTATTGGTGGCCTTGCTGCATTTGACTCTGTAAGGAAAAAGGGGGGTGAAGCTCAATTGTCGGTCAGTGGGAAAGGCAGATGCAGATGCGAAACTTGTGGTGTTCTTGGGTGCAAGTCAGAAGTCCCCGGTTCCTGAGTGCCTATCTGCTTTCTATGAGTTTGGAAGAGCGACTTTGTGCGTATGTTGTCTGCAGGGAAGAGTTCAAGACCAGATAGACTACTGTGCTTTGGATCTGGCTAGCCACTGATGTGGGAGAATGTGACAGGGCTAAAGAGGAGAGCTTAGTCGTGATTCAATAAGTGTTGATATGCTAATGGCTAGGCCTGCTTTGGCTGTCTGTGGGGGGTTTGTGTGTGCGCTGTAAGTTAGTAGATCTTAGAGGGGAGTCGGTTAGTCAAGGGATGGTGAGACGTGGGAATAGACCTGCAAGGCAAAACAACCTGTAACTCTGCTTTCCTAGCCCCGCCATTTACATGCTGGTCCCATTTCTCTAGCTCTCAATGACATCTCTCTCCCTCTCTCTCTTTCTCTATCTCTCTCTCTCTCTCTGTCTCTTTCTCAAATGTTTCAATGCCATCAAGATATGCCCCGCACGGTTGCAGCAGCTTATTTCTGGCTTGTGCTTGCTTTTTCCAAGGCTTCTGGAAGGGTCAGAACAGTTTGCAGATTCACATAAGGGCTCCACACCAGCATGCCACTTTACTTCAGAGGAAATCTCCATGGCATAGGGAAAATCATACCAGTAATATGTGCATGCGTGGAATGTCTGTGTTAATTTTCCAAAATATGTTGAGACAATATTGGCCTCATTACAAGTTAGATGGTATTTCGACAGTAAATCTGACAAAATCCTACCAAATTGATTTACTGTTACTACCACTCTGTCCAGTGGAATTACTGCCAGATTACAAGTGGTGGTAGGCGGTGTTATCCCCATTTATTGGAGTCCATAGCTTTCCAGTGGGATTTTAGCGGATTTACCGCTGGTGACAATTCTGCCAATTTGGACGTTTTTGGGTGGTAAGGCAGAGGAATTACCTCTGGTATTCTGCTGGAGATTTTTCCTCCACCTTACTTTAAGTGATTTCAATTCGGCATACACCTAGGTCAACGCCTAGCATTTAATACACAACTGAAATCCTTATTTATTTTTGTCTAAAAGTTCTTTATTCTGAACGATATACCACTCATATCACGGCCCTCTCCTGGACCCCCCCCCTTGCCACGGTCACACTCAACCAGGAATCAGGCTGGTTTGCGAAGTTAAAATATTTATGTATTTACAATTTAATCACACTATGTTTACATATGTACTCAACAATCACCACTGGGGTGATGTAAAAGTGAATAATCTCTTTAATACACAAGGAGTAATAATGAGGAAAATAATTCAGCACAGAGATAATACTTTTGTGTGTGTGTGTGCAGATCAGATAACACTGGGGTTGAAGGTTCCCCCTGCACACCCTTCAACCCCGCAATAGGCAATGTAAAGAGATAGGAGGAGAGAGCAGGTATTCAGGAATGGCAATATTCAAACAAAATAACAATCACACTTTCCCCCAGCAAACACAAGAGAAAACAAAATTGACTGTCAGGCTGTCTGAATGGCTTTTAAAGTTATCTTGAGAATGGATGGGGCAAAACACTAAATATGGTCTAAATTGCTGAAATTGCTATCAATTCTTATGGGGGCCGTTTTGGATAGTTCCACAAAAACACTACTAATGAGTTAATACCAAGAAACAATTTGAAATCCTAAAATTCAAGTCGGAAGCAATCAAAAGCTGTTTTACACATGTCAGAATTTCCCAAAAACGGAATTCGCTGCAAACTTTTCACTGCACGATAATCGATATAACGGGAACATTGTATGGATTTGGGATGAGGGTTTAGATGCGATTTAAAGCTGTGGATGTTAGCTACGAGCAGAAGTTGAAATGTTGTTTCTAGCATGAAAACTGAGGAAGTTATAGATGTTTTAGCGGAGGTCATTTTTTCGAGATAGGTGCAAGAATGGAAAACATGAATGCACTTTTAAAATGACAAATGGGATTTCTAACACTAGAGGATGACTATGAACAAAACGAACAACACAGCCACTTGATCAGAATGACTGCCTGCCCAGGACTCGCCTTCTTCAGATGAGAAAAATCAGTGCAAAGATAGTTTTAGCAATACTAATACAGGAGGAAGATAGGAAGGATAGGATAGAGAGTTAAAACATATTTCTGACAACACAAGTGCTGAATACAAGATAGGATGGGTTTAAGATAGGGATTGACTATGGACAGTACATATGCTAGTGACACAGTTCTATCTATAGATACTCACTAGATATGTTTTTAAATGGAACCGTCAGGA
Source organism: Ambystoma mexicanum (assembly GCF_040938575.1). Lineage (NCBI taxonomy): Eukaryota > Metazoa > Chordata > Amphibia > Caudata > Ambystomatidae > Ambystoma > Ambystoma mexicanum. Next base: position 1,410,515,686 of record NC_090922.1, read on the forward strand.
TCCGGGCCGTCAAAATTCTGGTCAGGGAAGGGAATCTGGTTCTGGGACAGACAGCTGGGCACCTCTGATTGGATCTGCAAGGCGCTCTGGTCACAGCACGGCACAGGACTGGATCTGCAATGCACTCTGGTCACAGCATGGAACAGGACTAGATCGGATCTGCCCTTTTTGGTTGTGATGAAAATTATTTCAGCAGGCAAGCAGTACAGTGCAGCCCGGCTGTATTTTGATGCTTCCCCTTAGGTTGGTGGGGTCGGTTCTGGAAATTGAGGCCTAGCTGAAAATGGTTCAGCTATGCAATGGGTTCTGCTTTGCCAATGGAGTCTGGAGCAAGGAATATGGATTGGTTCAGAGTCTCCTCTCTGCCTTGATAGGTGGAGAGAAACAGGGTATCACCTTTATGGTGCGGGTTTATGAGGCTTAGAGTCCACCCCTTAGCCTCTTGAACACAAAATCTACATTTGATACAATACATATTTACACCTGTGCAACCTCTATAACAACCACATATACAGATTACATATTTTGTACAGCAGCTACTCCTCCAAACCCCCATAGCTGTGGGATCTTGTGTCTGCTTTTCCCAGAATTTTGCCCCTTTCATCCAGAACACAATGTCCAATTTATCAACACATTTCTGCAAGTGTGCGCATATAACCTGGGCATAAGTGTATAAAGTTTCATACTTCTGGCAGAAATACATTTGATGTAAAATCACATTTTTCTGCCGTTTCCTTCCAAAATACGTCACACGATTTTGCCGCCTCTTGAAATGTGCAGCCAAAATTTAGATTTGCAATTCTGTTATTTTTGTGTTTTTGACAATTTTAAGTGGCAAGTTATATGTATTTGAACAAAATGTTCTTTGTGAATGTTCAGCCACAGATGGCTATTTGGGTCCGCCTCTTTTTCTCTCCTTTCAGTCCAGAAGCATCTTCTCCCTGTTGGCTCTTGGCAGAGTCCATTTACGACAGTCCTCACACCTAGCCTTTCCTGCTTTGCAGCTGTTCATTATTTCCTTCCCCACTACAGACCAGGTTCTTCCCCCACCCTATAATTATCACTTTGGTGTGATTTCCTGGTGGAGAGAGCTGGAGGGAGACCCCTTGCCTCTGTGAGGAAAGCTGTTATTCCAGTTTGGTAGCTTTAGCCAGCTTATTTTAACTGTTAATTCAGTTGAATTTTCCCTTAACATACAACTTGTGGAATCACCTCACAGCTAAATACTTATTCAAGATTTAATACCATGGAATCAAAACAATTACCAGATGGGTTCTCAATAACAGGCCTCTTAAATTGCAAACATTTGATTTTAGTTTATACATGTTTAAAGTTTAATCCTGCAGGCCCCTGACAGCTGTCATTCAGGCGGGCCAGGGTACTGCACCCAGATTTTGACAGATCCACAGACAGGCCCCTTTTGCTGTGGAAATCCCTTAATGCTTTCAGATTTTCTGGACATTGTATGTTCACAATGATTTGTAGCACCCAGCAAGAATTGTGGATGTTTGATGGTGTTTTGTACCGACATTCTGCAGTTTCAACAACAAAGAAAAAAGGATTTAAAGCAAGACTTTGGGGTTTCCTTTAGCAAAGCGCTGCTTTTCCTTCTGTACGCCGTCTTCACATGTTGTGGAGCCCAGTGACATGTTTCAGGAGTGAGATCTCTGTTCCACCACTGACAAAATGCATGGAAGATTGGCCAGCCATCTTTTTGTGTTTTGCAAAGCTCGATTTTCAGAGGTTTTGGCCCGTACAAGGGTTTTGCGGCCATTTTGATGTTTCTTGCACCATCAGAACACAGTGATGCCACATGGGTTAAGACATCCCACATTACCTCCAAACACATAATTCGGCAGTGCAGTAATGCAGTGGTAATGCATAACCACTGCAATACCACTGTTTTTGACCACACTGCAACATTCATAATGAGGCCCAATGTAATCTCTTCCTGACTTGGAGGAGTAGAAGAAAGGATTTACCTTGGCCACGGAAAACCCCAGAAGTCAGGAATCAATTCTGTACCGTTTTCCAGCTTCGATAGTGTTGCTTCAAAACGCTTTTTCAAAGTGATGCAAGCAACCATTGTTAAGACGGATTTCTGAACTCTGTCCTGGTGGCGCAGAAGTTCAGAAGGCCAACCTAATTACTTGGAACAGGGTAACCTCTGGACAAGCCAGACCAATCAAGGTAGCGATCGCGGCGGTCAAGACTAGGTCTCAAGAGGGGTGAGGGTGACTGAAAGCCCGCAATGAGCACACAAAGCAAGAGCGCTAACAAACTACTCCAAACAGTTGTTATATCAAAAATAGATACACATTTATTTTAAGGCCTTTAAAATAATGACCGTAGCGAGAAAATCACAATATCACAATATTAAACCAACACATACCATATCAACACAATATATATACAAATACACAGTCGCAAGCGTTTAAAGCACGAAATATGTAGTCCACCTGCCAGGGAAGGAAAACAGGCAGTGCGATAATGCTTTCGACTCAGTTCGCCTTCCTAGGCACCTAACTAGATGGAAGTCCGAGCCCTGCGAAGAGTGGAGCCTTGTGCTCAAAGTACCTGCCACGCCGGTGCCGACGGGCACAAGGGGAAGCTCTTCGGAGGAAGTCAGGCGGTTCACGTTAGTGCACAGCAGAAGAAGAACAGGTTCCGCAACTCAAGCGCAGCCTCCACAGCGGGCAGAAGCAGAGTGCGAGCGCGGCAAAAGGGTGCTGTTTTTACACAGCAGGGAAAAGCAATGGGATACTGCAGGAGGGCGACCAGATCCTAGATATACTACTCACCGGTCCCCGAAGCAAGCAGACCCAGGCTTCTCCACGATAGTTTCAGCAGCTGGCAGGTTCAGAAGAGCAGGGAACGCTTTGTAGTCGTGTAGAGCAAAAAGACGTCCCAATCGACGAAACCGGCACAGTTTTGTTGCCGCACAGGACAACGGAGCGGCCGTGTGTATTCGAGCCAAATAAACCCTCCTCCCTTCAGACCTGGGGACGCCAAGCGTACGAAGCGTGGGAGAGGGACAAGGACTCGCAATACAACACAACCTTGCGGCGGTTGCAGAGCCAAACTCCTTTGTAAGCTGGTCAGTCAACTGGATGGCCCAGAGACGCTTCCGAAGGCTTACTTGGCAGGAGATGGTTGAAGATGCCGGGAATAGCTGTTCCTGCTATTCCGAAGGTCGAAGCACCAGTACAGGCCTTCTGGTTCGATCAAAGGAGGACAGGGGCTCTCCGGACGACAGCAGTGCAAAGGAGGATTCCTTCAGTGGGTCACCAGCGATTCCTCGGTCCAGCCTCGTAGTTGCAGGATACTTGGCTCCTGTATTCCTTCGTTCGTGAGAACTCAGGAGATCGACATGGTAGTGGTGTTTCCAGCCCCCTCTTATCCACGGTTCCCTTCGCGCCAAAACGGAGGGGAGCCAATGGGAGATCCGCTCATCAAAACACATACCATACGTGGACCAATCACGGACCACGGTGGTCCCAGGCATTCACACCACCCTAGACTCTCTGGCACCCAGGATGTGTATTGGGACCAGACATCCCAGCCCACACCCTGGAGGCACACAAACGACATGTAGAAGCCCGCGAAAGCAACCACGTTTCGCGGGAAAGTACATGCCCAAATAAGGAAGGCCCCGGGTCGCCGGACCTGGGGAAGGTGAAGGGAGCAAGACGGTCAGTGGACAAGACAAAGGAGCCTCGCGGCCTGACCATTTTGGGAGCCAGGCCACCATTTTGGGTTCAGTGCAAAAACGTGCTCAGAACGCCAAAAGGAGCTCAAAATAAACAATACGATCGCTGCCACCATTCGAGTCCCTGAATGACTTGCACCGATCAAATACCATCCTAAAAGAGTATCTAGGGCCTGTAGAAGGCTAGAGACCCAAGAGAGCTGTAACTTAGCGTACAGTGCCCTCTTGTGTCGTGTTGCACTAAAGCTGCGACACGATAAAAGAAACTACGGGAAACCACGTTCCCCGGTACTGACTGTCTTAAGGGCATGTCAGTTTCCCCGTAAGAAAGGAGCGAAAGCCCAGAGAAGTGCGGCAGAAGGCTGTACTTCTCTGGCAAAGTCAAGATGAGGGTTAAAAACAATAGCAAAAAGTTTAGGGGTTGCCACATGGAAGGAAAATTCCCTACAATTACGAAATCTTTCCTAACACTCGCCCCTCCCAGACTATGGACAGGGGGAACTAATCCACCCCTGGATGAGTCTCTTGTTCAGGTCGGTTAAACATTCTGGACAACCCATCAGCATTGCTATGTTGGACACCTGGTCTATGCTCAATAGTGAAGTCGAAGCCTTGAAGACTTATGGACCACCTAAGCAACTTTGGATTCTCCCCCTTCATGTTCATTAGCCACTTTAACGGCTTATGGTCAGTCTGCACAGTGAAGTGGGTCCCATAGAGGTAGGGCCTCAGCTTCCTTAGGGCCCACACAACAGAGAAACATTCTTTCTCTACCGTGGACCACCTGAGCTCTCTGTCCTTAAGCTGGCGACTAATAAAACCGATAGGGTGTTCCTTACCCTTCTCATCTACTTGTGATAGTACAGCTCCTATCCCAGTGTCAGAGGCATCTGTCTGCACGATAAAAGGTCTTTGATAATCAGGGGCCCTGAGCACAGGGGCCTGGCACAAGGAGTCTTTTAAGCCATTGAAGGCCTTCTCACACTCGTCGGTCCAAGTTACCTTCTTGGGTTTCTTCGGAGTTGTGAGGGCAGTCAGAGGGGCAGCTATGGTACCATAGTCTGCCACAAAATTGCGGTAATACCCCGTGAGTCCTAAAAAGGCTCTCACTTGGGTTTGCGTAGTGGGGGTAGGCCAGTCTTGTACTGCTTGTACTTTACTGGGTAGAGGCTGTATCCTCCCTCCACCTACTTCATGTCCAAGGTAAACCACTGAGCCTTGTCCAATCTGGCACTTACTAGCCTTTATGGTCAAGTGGGCTTTCTGAAGAGCCTGGAGCACAATCCCGAGGTGTTTCACATGGTCTTCCCAGGTGGCACTGAAAACTGCTATATCGTCCAGATATGCAAGGCAGAATTCGTCCAACCCATTCAACACATGATTCACAAGCCTCTGGAAAGTGGCAGGTGCATTCTTCAACCCAAACGGCATTACCCGGAATTGGTAAAGGCCGTCTGGAGTAGAAAATGCCGTCTTCTCCTTGGCATGTTCTGCTAAAGCTATTTGCCAATAGCCAGCAGTGAGGTCAAACGTGCTGAGGTACTTGGAGGCACCCAAAGTATCCACCAGCTCATCTGTTCGAGGCAAGGGGTGGGCATCTGTCTTGGTGACAGCATTCAGAGCCCTGTAATCCACGCAGAACCTCAATTCAGAAGTGCCTGCCTTTGGAACCAGAACCACAGGACTGGACCAAGGACTACTAGAGGGTTCAATCACCCCAAGGTCTAACATTTTGTTGACCTCGGTCTTAATATAAGACCGTACTTTATCCGACATCCTGTATCCCCTACTTTTGGTAGGTACACTGTCTCCTGTGTCAATGTTATGTTCGCACCAAGGTGTCAAACCAGGGGACTGTGAAAACAGGGGGGAAAACTGCCTAAGCAAACTTTTCACCTCAGCCTGCTGATCAGAAGTCAGGTGAGGGGCCACTCGGACACCCTCAACGGAGCTATCTGAAGGACCGCTCTGGAACAGGTCGGGGAGAGGTTCAGACTCCTCTTCCTCAACGTCTGACGCCAGTAGCAGTGCTGCGATTTCGACTCTTGGGACGAAAGCCTTCAGCCTATTTACGTGAAACACTTTTGGAGCCTGTCCAGGCCTTCCAAGGTCCACTAAATAGTTCACCTCACCCAGGGGCTCCACCACTGTGTAAGGGCCTGACCATTTGTCCTGTAAAGCGCGAGGCCTTATTGGATTCATGATCAGGACTTGCTGACCAGGTGTAAAGTTGATGAGGGAAGCTTTCTGGTCGTACCAATGTTTCACCAGCGCTTGCCCTGCCTTCAATTTATCACTAGCCAAGCCCATCAGAAGTACCATCCGTTTTCTGAGCCCTAGCACATAGTCAACTACATTGGTAGTAACAGGGGGAGTGGGCATCTCCCATCCCTCCTTGACAATGGCTAAGGGTCCCCGTACGGGATGACCGAACAGAAGTTCGAAGGGGCTGAAGCCAACACCCTCCTGTGGTACCTCTCGGTAGGCAAACAGCAAGCATGGTAAAAGAAGATCCCATTTTCTTCTCTGGGGCTCCTCCAGAGCCCCAATCATGCTCTTTAACGTTCTGTTGAAACGTTCCACCAGACCATTGGTCTGGGGGTGGTATGCAGAAGAGAACTTGTAGGTGACCCCACATTCTTTCCACATAGCCTGCATATACTTCGACATAAAGTTGCTGCCACGATCTGACACAACTTCTTTAGGGAAGCCAACCCTAGTAAATATGCCGAGTAAAGCTTTTGCAACTGACTTGGCAGTTACAGTCTTCAATGGGATGGCCTCAGGATACCTGGTTGCATGGTCGACCAGCACCAGGATAAACCTATTGCCCGAGGATGTTTGCGGGTCAAGGGGACCAACGATGTCGATCCCTACCCTTTCAAATGGTACCCCCACAACTGGGAGCGGTACCAACGGAGCTTGGATTGTCACGCCAACCTTACCAGACAACTGGCAGGAGGCGCAACTCCTGCAGTGACTTTCTACTTGCACCCCCATCTTGGGCCAGTAGAAGTGCATGGATAACCTTTGCTTGGTCCTCTTCATACCAAGGTGACCAGCAAGGGGAACTTCATGCGCCAACTGCAGGAGGAAGGGCCTAACAGCAAGGGGAACCACCAACCTCCTATGGTCTCCTTCTGTAGACTCTGTGGGCTCACTATACAGGAGTCCACCTTCCCAATAAATCCTATGCTTCCCAGGAGGTTCACCCTCAAGCTGGGAGCAGGCCTGTCTCCTTAGGCCTTCCAGAGATGGGCACTCACGTTGGCCTTTACTGAATTCGTCCCTATCAGGACCTCCTTCAACTAACAAGTCTTTTAGTTCAGGATGATCGTTGGGGTCGAATACTTCAGGCATCGCCACCTCCTCGTCAGGCTCGGGCGATTGACCAACTTCCTCCACCGCAGTGGTAGGCGAGCTCGGGGGAATATTCTCTTTCCCCCGTCTTGACTTGTAGACTCCTTTCGCCTTGGGTTGCCCCTTCGGCTGGGGCGGCGTATTGGACTTGGCCAATGCTGCCCGTGCTTCAGACCGTGTGTAGGGTCGTTCGGCAGTGTCTCCTACGAGCCCTAAAGCTCTGAGATCATTACCTAATAAGACCTTTCCCGGGACGTTTCTCTGAATGCTCACTGGAATCCTGACAGCTGTACCATTTAAAGTTAGATTACCAGGGATCACGGGAAACATACGGAGGGGGCCGTCAGCCAACTTAGTGGGCATCAGAGTAGCTCTGGCAACTTCCTCTGAGTCTACCAAGGTAGATCCACTACAGTTCGACTGCACCCACTATCCCTAAGAGCTGGAGTATCCACTCCATTGATCAGCACACTGTCTTTAAAGTAGTGCTTGGTATTATCCGGAATCCTAGCATACGCCTCGGCGACTTTAGGCTCCCAGGAACCCAGGGACACTAAAACTACCTCGGCCTCTATTCCGCTGGGAAATGAGTCCGAGGAGAAGGATGCTCCTGTAATCTCTTCTTCCTCGTAGGAGGAGAAGGCCAGATTAGCGGAGTGGACCCCCAAAGGTCTAACCTTACAACGGGGATCCCCCTTCACATGGTCAGTTGCTCCACAAGAAAAACAAGCCCCAGTGGGTCTGTTTACGTAGGGAGGCTTATTGTAACCAGAGTTCTGTTTCGGAGGCGCACCTCCACTACCCTGTGAGTTCTCTTGTGTCTTACCCTTGTTTTTCTTTTTGTGGCCCTTTTGGGAAGAAGATTTAGCAGATTCCCCACCCTCCATATCTTTGGACTTTTTCCCCTCCTCCTGCTTACCAGGATGAGTTTTGTCCTTATGGGACACTCGATGTGACACCCATAAGTCTGCTGCAATGGCCAGCTTCTTAGGATCTATCTCCTTTGAATCGGCCAAATGCTGCTTAAGCTCCGGGGAAGAAGAAGCAAAAATGTGTTCCAGCATGACAAGATTTATCATGCCGTCGAAGGTGGAAACCTTATAGCCTTCGACCCAGCCAGTTAAGTTTTTCAAAGATTCAGCGACATAAGATACCCAAGTACCACCTTCCTTTTTCTTATACTCTCGAAAACGCTTTAAATATTGGGCCGGAGTCTTCCCAAACTTTAAAGTGAGAGTTTGCTTTAACATTGCGAAATCAGCCCGCTCAGCCTTCGACATTTCCATAATGGCACTACAGCCAGAATGGGGCAGTCTACTGAGCAACCATGCAATCTTATCAGCATTGTCAACTTCCTGGACCTCGCATGCATACTCAAACGCATTCAGCCAGTCCATAATGTCATTCCTCTCTTCATACACACTGAGCAGATCTTTTGGAAACCGTGGATGAGAGGAGGCCCCAGACCCATGTCCAGGACCCTTGGATCCATTTGCAACCTGAAGCTTGGCCAGTTCCAACTGGTGATCCCTGTCTTTTTGTTTTTCTGCCTGTTCGATTTTTAGTTTGGCTATGCTGAATTCAAGCTCCTGCTGCCTAAACCGCAGCTCTTGCTTCTTGAATTCAAGCATAGCCTCCCCATCAGCACTGGCAGAGGAAACATTAGACAGCTCGTCCTCCCTGTCCTCGTGGTCGCGGTGGAACAGTGCGGCGGCAGAACCGTCGGTTCTACCAGTGAGAGCAGCCCCACCACCTTCCGCACTGTCCTCAGAAGTAATAGCGTCAAGCTGCGCTTCTTGCCACGCCACGATTCTTTGGATCATTTCCAATTTCGTGCCTTGAGAGGAAACACCTCTCTCCGCACACATCTTTTTCAGCGTTTCTGATTTGGAAGCATTTAAAGTTAACAACGTACTTGTTTCCATACTGTTTGATAGGACTATGGCCTTTTTAAAGTTATACTATAACAATTCACTACGTGTACTGTTTGGAATAACCTGAAATGCCTTAGTTCGAGCGCAACACTGGATACCTTCAGTCGTATCCCACCGCTGCCACCAATTTGTTAAGACGGATTTCTGAACTCTGTCCTGGTGGCGCAGAAGTTCAGAAGGCCAACCTAATTACTTGGAACAGGGTAACCTCTGGACAAGCCAGACCAATCAAGGTAGCGATCGCGGCGGTCAAGACTAGGTCTCAAGAGGGGTGAGGGTGACTGAAAGCCCGCAATGAGCACACAAAGCAAGAGCGCTAACAAACTACTCCAAACAGTTGTTATATCAAAAATAGATACACATTTATTTTAAGGCCTTTAAAATAATGACCGTAGCGAGAAAATCACAATATCACAATATTAAACCAACACATACCATATCAACACAATATATATACAAATACACAGTCGCAAGCGTTTAAAGCACGAAATATGTAGTCCACCTGCCAGGGAAGGAAAACAGGCAGTGCGATAATGCTTTCGACTCAGTTCGCCTTCCTAGGCACCTAACTAGATGGAAGTCCGAGCCCTGCGAAGAGTGGAGCCTTGTGCTCAAAGTACCTGCCACGCCGGTGCCGACGGGCACAAGGGGAAGCTCTTCGGAGGAAGTCAGGCGGTTCACGTTAGTGCACAGCAGAAGAAGAACAGGTTCCGCAACTCAAGCGCAGCCTCCACAGCGGGCAGAAGCAGAGCGCGAGCGCGGCAAAAGGGTGCTGTTTTTACACAGCAGGGAAAAGCAATGGGATACTGCAGGAGGGCGACCAGATCCTAGATATACTACTCACCGGTCCCCGAAGCAAGCAGACCCAGGCTTCTCCACGATAGTTTCAGCAGCTGGCAGGTTCAGAAGAGCAGGGAACGCTTTGTAGTCGGGTAGAGCAAAAAGACGTCCCAATCGACGAAACCGGCACAGTTTTGTTGCCGCACAGGACAACGGAGCGGCCGTGTGTATTCGAGCCAAATGAACCCTCCTCCCTTCAGACCTGGGGACGCCAAGCGTACGAAGCGTGGGAGAGGGACAAGGACTCGCAATACAACACAACCTTGCGGCGGTTGCAGAGCCAAACTCCTTTGTAAGCTGGTCAGTCAACTGGATGGCCCAGAGACGCTTCCGAAGGCTTACTTGGCAGGAGATGGTTGAAGATGCCGGGAATAGCTGTTCCTGCTATTCCAAAGGTCGAAGCACCAGTACAGGCCTTCTGGTTCGATCAAAGGAGGACAGGGGCTCTCCGGACGACAGCAGTGCAAAGGAGGATTCCTTCAGTGGGTCACCAGCGATTCCTCGGTCCAGCCTCGTAGTTGCAGGATACTTGGCTCCTGTATTCCTTCGTTCGTGAGAACTCAGGAGATCGACATGGTAGTGGTGTTTCCAGCCCCCTCTTATCCACGGTTCCCTTTGCGCCAAAACGGAGGGGAGCCAATGGGAGATCCGCTCATCAAAACACATACCATACGTGGACCAATCACGGACCACGGTGGTCCCAGGCATTCACACCACCCTAGACTCTCTGGCACCCAGGATGTGTATTGGGACCAGACATCCCAGCCCACACCCTGGAGGCACACAAACGACATGTAGAAGCCCGCGAAAGCAACCACGTTTCGCGGAAAAGTACATGCCCAAATAAGGAAGGCCCCGGGTCGCCGGACCTGGGGAAGGTGAAGGGAGCAAGACGGTCAGTGGACAAGACAAAGGAGCCTCGCGGCCTGGCCATTTTGGGAGCCAGGCCACCATTTTGGGTTCAGTGCAAAAACGTGCTCAGAACGCCAAAAGGAGCTCAAAATAAACAATACGATCGCTGCCACCATTCGAGTCCCTGAATGACTTGCACCGATCAAATACCATCCTAAAAGAGTATCTAGGGCCTGTAGAAGGCTAGAGACCCAAGAGAGCTGTAACTTAGCGTACAGTGCCCTCTTGTGTCGTGTTGCACTAAAGCTGCGACACGATAAAAGAAACTACGGGAAACCACGTTCCCCGGTACTGACTGTCTTAAGGGCATGTCAGTTTCCCCGTAAGAAAGGAGCGAAAGCCCAGAGAAGTGCGGCAGAAGGCTGTACTTCTCTGGCAAAGTCAAGAACAGGGTTAAAAACAATAGCAAAAAGTTTAGGGGTTGCCACATGGAAGGAAAATTCCCTACAATTACGAAATCTTTCCTAACAACCATAGATGCCTTTGACACTCTGCTCTTGAGCCGTCAAGCCGCTGACTCGACTCATCACCTGCCTGCACTCCTCTGCCTACAAGCTGACTTTTTGGCCAGCAGAGTATAACATGTAGAGGGACATGTAGGTGTGGATCCATTCCCCAGCTCGTCCATCTGCACACTACAAAACCAATTTGAAAGCAGAAATGGTTGTTAAACCTAGTGTAAAGGAATTCAAACTGGTATTACACCTCTGTGTTGTGCTCTGGGACGTTGGAAAATGAGACCGTAAATTTTCACTGTTACATTCTTTGGTTAATTTTATTCACAGAGTAAATTGTATGGTGGGAACGACCTATGTGTGTAATTGTGTGCTAATCAGCCCTCTCCTTGCAGTTTTCTACATTTGTAACACATAGTGCAAGGACATGTTGTTAAAACTAGCAAAATTGCCTTAAAACCGTTATTTCCACTTTGGTTTGCAAAACGTATAACTGGCATGTATGGAGCAATGGTTTTATGGCAGCATGTTGTGCTAGGGTAAAACTATGTGGGTCTTTTTCCAGACTGCAGTAATTGTATGTGCGTCTCATTTTCGTTGAAAAAGATTGATGCACAGTTCTCAAGTGGTCAGCTAGATCCTCTTCAGATACTCAGAAAAGTGATATGTATATGCCGAAAGCCGAAAGCCATATATGCGGGATGTGTCACGTCATTACAGAATTCAACCATGCATGTCCCAAAGCAGAGCGATGACAGCAGAGTCTCAATGCGGCCCACAAGTGCATACAAAGCACTTTTGGTGTCTAAACTGGAGTACAGGCACCAGGAATAAGGGGACAGCACTCCTGACACCACTATCCACACACCCTTAACCTTTCTGCCCCACATTTAAGACTGCACCCCCGTGTGGTAATTTCTTAATCCCTTTAACTGCTGTTTTTCCTCTTGGCTGCTGCTGTCTCTTTTTTTTCCTTTCTGCCTCTAATATTAATTTCTGACTCACTTGACTGTGGCAGCCCCTCATTTGTTTCCTTCTGCCCCTTGCCTGCCGTTGTCCCCTTTTGGTAAGTTCTGCCCCCATGGACAGACCTTTACTTGTTTCTGTAAACAAATAAAGTTCCCATGATTAGGGAACTTCCATCCCCTGCACACTATCACTGGCCAATTAGAAGCCAAGTTCTATGGAAGTAAATCTTCAATAAACTATGTAACTGTTTGTTAGCTTGGAATAAATGAAAAACAGTTTCCTCAGGTGATCGTTCAATATCAATTCATAAATCTCCGTAGACGTAAGTGTTTTTTACACAAACATAAGTCTTCATTCATATTGTGACCCAAAGCGTTTCGAGAAATCTTCTCTTCATCAGGGGTCTTGATTATATTTTTAATCTACAATTAATTAAAGAAAAAATTATCTTCTATCAGTATTTTTGAAAACATTATCAAATACAGCAACCTAAAGTGATCTTAGATATATCTAGTAAGCAATAAACCATAATTACATAAACTTATTTGAGAAATTATGCATTTAACATTGTATGTATCTGTACCTTAAATGTGTCCATGATCCTAATGGACTCAATTTTCTAGAAGACTCTTACAGTGTACTGAAAAGTGTGTGTTTTGAGCATACCATTCTGGCAACCTAAAACATATCCTGAAATGTAAGTACACTCAAAGGGTATCCAGTCAAAATATCTGAAACAAAACATAGTGGTAAATTTCCGAGTGGACGAAATACTGGAAAACACAGCAACCATTAATTAACTAAATAAAGGGTAGTGGGGTAAAGGGGTTAAAATGAGTCAGGATGGGTGAGGGTGGTGTTTTAAGAGTTAAAAAACGGGGTGCTTGGGGGGACTCTCCAATACAAATGTTGCTGTAAAGTATACAACTCTAGTTCAAAGACTTGGCTATTGGTTACGCCGATATGTATTGGAGACTAAAGGTATCGACCCAAATAGAATTCGTCGTTAATGTCCAGAGGGGTCACTGCATCCAGTTGATAAATCCAATGCAGTTCACATTGTGAAAGTTTCTTTGCTATGTCTCCTCATCTAGTAAGTGGGTGCACTAGTTCCAGGACTACCCATCTCATCTGTGCAATGGTGTGATGGTTGTCTTGAAAGTGTCAAAAAATAGGTGATTTACATTGGACTTGTGTTCCGTCCATCTATCTTTTGCTTTCAGTATTGTCTGTCCCACATAGGAATTTCTGCAAGGACATTGTGGCCCATAAATGACATTTTTGCTATTGCATGTTGCAAAGTCATGTTGTTTAATCTTTTTTCCGGTACTGGGGTGTCTGCTAATAATGCTCGAACAGTGTAGGCAATTTAGACAGGGATATGTGCCTGCCTTCTGTTTTCAAAGGACCCTTTGTGTTGAATGTTTGGGTCGCTCTGCTCTAACGAGAGAATCTCTCAAATGTCTTCCACTTTTACATGCCATCATTGGTGGATCTGGAAATAAGTGATTAAGATTGGGATCAAGGTTTATTAGATTCCAATTTTTGTTGATGACCCTACAAACCTGATGGCTTTGTATCAAGAAATGTAAGGTGTATATCATCTGAGTTTTATCCTCTTTACTTCCCGTTCTCAGGAGGTCTTCTCTTTTGTGTATTTCTGTCCTTTCAACTGCCCTCACACGTATGTCTGTGGCATAAACACAATCTTTGAACCTATCTTCATAACATAATATTCCATTTGTAAGGTGTCTATGTTGGAGACTATTCTTTTTAGTCTCAATAACTGACTATATGGAAGGCTCTGTTTCAGGTGCTTGGATGTAATGTGTTGTTCACATCCGTTGGCTTTCTGTATATGTTAGTAGATAGTTCTCCTCCTGTGTAAGTTGCCAGAACATCTAAAATGTATAAACTAGGGTCCCCTACTTTGAGTGTTATTTTAATGTGCCCATAGCAATTATTCAAGTATTTTTTTTAAAAAGTTCTCACGTTCTGACCTTGTGCCATTCAAAATAGCAAACACATAATCTATGTTTCTTTTCCAAAATAGTATTTTGGAACACCAGGGTTCTTTTTCTGAGATCTATTTCTTTTCAAAGTAGAATATGAATATATTAGCATTGGTTGGTGCCACAGAGGAAACGATGGATGACCCTGAAATCTGTAAATACAATGCTCCTTCATACCTGAAGTAGTTATTATAAAGTATCAGGTTAATAAGTTATATTGCAAACATTTTGTGGATCTGTACATTCTCATGTCCAAGCAGAAACCATTCCATGGCTTCGATGCCCTCACCATGAGGAATGGAGGCTACTGACATCTAATTAGAAAAAGATAGGGTTGGGGTCTGTAAGTTGCAATTCACTCAACAACATTAAGAAAGGTGATGTGTCTTTAAGGCATGTGGAATTCATTTGAACGAATGGCTGTAAGGCGTATCTAAGTATACCGCTAAAGAGATAAAGACACTCTTGGTTCTTGCCACAATGGGGCAAAAAGGGGGATTAGTAGGATTATTGCACACTTTATGCATTGCATAAAATTCCAGAATCACTGGGTGCTGTTTGGTTAGAAAATCAGCTGTCTGAGGAGTTATACATTCTGACTCATTAGCTTTGTTAATGGTCTCCTCAATCAAAGTTTTGATGATATTTGTCGGGTCTTGATCTTTCAGAAGATATATCCTAGGACCCTGTAGTAAATTTAGGCAGCCCCGATGATAGAGACAGGTGTCCATTATCACCAAGGCCCCTCCTATGTCTGCAGATTTCATGGTTATAGAAGTATCTTCTGCCAATTCCTTCAGGAGTTGTAACTGGTGTTTTCTAATGTTGCCATGTTTGTTAAGGTTGTAATGTATCCTCTTAAGGTGGTTTTTAACTTCCACATATCTATTACAGGATGATTAACTTACGGAAGGAACATTTTGATTTCATTTCTAAAAACTCAAATGTTGTGGATCTTGCCTGTATTCCTGGCATTGACTCAAAGAATATTTTCAGTTCCATTTTTCTGATCACCTTGAACAAGTTAATCTCCTCCTCACAATTAGAACTGTTATTTGTAGGAATAAAAGACAATCCTAAATGTATTGTGTCCAATCTTGGTAAGATTTCTAGATAAGATGTTCATGACTATGGATTCCCTTACTTGTTCCTCACCCTTGGTTTTCTTCTGCCCTCTCCTAGTGTTCATTTGTCTAAAAAGGTGGCAGGTGTTGGAGTGACTATAGTGGTACTGGTGCCTGGTTGTACTGCCAGTGTTCTTACCACTAGTGTAGCTGCAATAATTGGCATATTGGGAATATCCCCATTCGCCACTGGTGATGTCACTACTATCTGTGTTGGCAGGTGTAGAAGGCTCCCTTGGTTGTCTGAAAGGAGTCTGCCTATTGGTGTTGTAAAGGTGCTGCCAGGTATATAGTATATCCCTGCCATAATCAAGAGTGTCTCTATGAATTGTCCTTATTTTCCATTGTTCTAGATAGGAATATAGTTTATTGTTAGTGTCTGCTAGGATTTTGTTGAGATTCTTCCTTGCCTTGATGTAATCAGTTGTCCCTTGATTTCATATATTTCTTGATATATGTTGTTTAAGGATTTTAAGAATTCCTCCATGGTGAGTAAGATCAAAGCTAGTGAGCCCTTATTTAATATCGGGTCCCCACCCCTTAACAAACTCTTGATTCTCCTAACAGAGACGTAAATATACACTACGACCCCTTGGAATCCTCTGGGCCTTATGGTATTAGGCTAAGGTTGTTGCATGTAGTTTCTGTGAGATCTCTCTCTCGATTAATTATTAATTGACTTGTTTCTGCCCTCTTGTTTGATTCCTTTGACCACTACTGCCCTCCTTTGTACTCTTCTGCCCACCTTGACTGTTGGAGCCCTCTTTTGGTAATTTCTGTTTCACTTGACTGTTTGTCATTTCATTCCTGTCTTCAAACTCTTCCTCTCTGCTGAAATTTGCTCCACTAGCCATAATGAAGCCACTATCATTTCCATAAGCAAAACAAACAAACCTCTACAGATCCCTGATATCGTCTTCCTTGAATCCCTTAAAGGGTTTACCTAATCGTGTTGTTGTTCACCTTTAATCCCACGTGTCCAACAACCCGCTTTAATAAGATTTCAGGAGCAAACACTCTACTTCTCTCACTCATGACTCCAACTTTCTAACTACTGTGTATCTCTCTTGTCTCTCCTTACTTCTCATCCCACTTACAGTCTTTGACACTGTCGACCATTTTTACTTCCTTGCCTTCAAAGAAACTGAACTCTATTGAATGTCAAGTAAACTCTCCTACTACATTTTCTCCATCTATATTCTTTTATTGGGATATGGTTTCAAACACACCTTAAACAAATATGATATCTAACCAATTAATTCCATCATAATTATAGATGAATAACTTTAAAAAAAAATACATATATCAATGAATTCTGTCATGATCAAAAGAAGAGTTTCCTATAGGTTTTTACAAATATATGTGAACAATTTGACCAAGATAATTATTAATGAGATATGATGCCCTCTCATGAGACTGCCCCAAAAGAATTCTGTTAAAAAAATGTATAAACAATTTGATCCTCTTTTTTTCAAGGTAAGGGCATTATATAATAATATGCATTAGAGTTTATGTAACCCTTTATAGACACACGAGAAATATGTCCAGCCTTTGGTACTACACATATAGTATCCACTCTTTGTAACTTGAGCAGTAAGTTGAACTTAAATCTCGTACAAATCGCTCTGAAAGTAGATGTGTAGTTTCCTTCATAAAATCACAATGCATTTCTATTAGGTGCAGTTCACATAAACTCATGAAGTTCTTCAGTATAGGGACTTTTCCCTAATTGTATATTCTCTGTAAGTGAAACAGCAGGGAACCGGAGCAAGCTTGAAACTAAACTCTGCACATAATGGATAACTTAACTGGTAAAGGAAGAGCATTGGGTAGTTTTAATACACATTGCCACATTCTTCCTTCCAACACACTAAGTCATTTTATATGGTCTTAACTTGAACTAATAAGCAATTATAAACTAGAATTCCAGTTCAATTTTAAGACCTGATAAAATGCATGGGCTTAGGTTTGTCTAATAAAAAACGGTTAGAGGAATTAAAGGACATTTCCCAAATGTTATTAAAATTCACCACATTTGGCCAATAAATGGGAATCATTTCATTTGAAATTTAGATGTAAATGGCGTCTCTCTATTTTTATCAAAAATGTAGAAACCCAAATAGCGAAGCTCTTGAACCCCCGCTTCTAGTTTAGAATCATTCAGTTTCCAGCAAAATTTCTTATATTTCTTAGAGCGTGTGAATTTTATGATCTTGGATTTTTGTATATTTCCAATCAGTTTATTTGCTTTCATATAGTTCTCCAAAATGTTTAGTGGCCTTTGGAGACTGGTAGGTGTTTTGTCCTTTAAAACAATATCATGAGTGTATGCTAACGAATAAACCTTCAAGCACCCTAAATTTTGTGAAAAGAAAATAACCAGATTAAAAGCTTTATCAAGATTAGAAATGTATACATTAAAGAGAGTTGGTGCCAAAATACATCCTTGCTGAGGCCTGCATATGTCTGAATTCTCTCTGACATGTCCTGCTTATTATTAGTATAGCTTGCAGGTGGATCTCTTTATGCAATTTCCAAAGCAAAAACTCCCCAGAATTAACTCAGCCTGATACAGGAGTTACCGCTTAGATCCATCCTGAGAGACATAGATACTTAAATACTTGTAGGATCTGTGTATTGTTTCCTTTGTTGCAGCTAAGCGAGTACACCACTTATTTATAGATATATTGTATTCATTTATTCCATCTTAAAACTGAATTAAATGTGCTCTCTCTCCTAATATAGGAGTAATCAACATATATAAGAAAATTCATTTCGTTTATGTAACAAATATTTTCTATTTGCACCCTTGAACACCATCACTGTCACGAAAAACAGATTTCAATGTATAGATTCTGAACTACAACATATAAGTACATTATAAGTTAGAACAATTGGAATCAATATATATCATAATTAATTATAATTGTTCTTTTATAATGCATGCGCTGTGTTGTCTTTCTTCCAAGCCAAGCGGGGTGCCCGAGAGCTATGCTAGCATATGGATAGCATATGGTTAGCATATGGCTGGTTAATGATTGTTACATGGACGTAAGATGCAAGGGAGCTATCCTTGGCATCCTATACCGCTGTGTATTAATTTCATTTATTGTGATTCTAATACAGTTATTCAAAGGTTCTTTCTTAAGCAACATCATAAAACCAACCATAACTCAACATTTCTGGAGCCATACTTCCTGTAATAAAATAGTATTGTATATCTTTACATTGTCAACATTCTACAGCTTATTGTGGCCCCTGGAATACCAGGACATTGTCCTTAACTTATTCTTGCTAAATCCTTTAATAGGGAGTAAGACAGCTTAGAAGACTACCTGGAAACCATGACCAAACCTTCTCAGAGTTTTTGTTAGGATGAATATCGCTATTTTGGAACATAAACTTTTTTGTTCCCTACTTTTCAGTGAGGGTATAATAACACAAAATCATTGCAAATCAACACATTGTTGTTAAAAATAGAATGGGTCTGCCCAATTCCACGTACTGATCCTGCTGAAGGTTTGACGGGGAAAATATCTGAACCTAATCTCGGGTTAGTCTCTGTTTCTGCTAATAGGATAGAATAAATGATATCTGACTTCAGATGTAACAAAATTGAGTTTATATTGTTATTCATAGGAAACCTGATTTGTTCAATGTCCGAAGACAGAATTATTCTCAATATTGGAATCAGATTTAGCAAATTGAGGACTCTCTTATGGTTGAGAGGGAGGGCACAATTTTCTTCGAAACTGGACTTCAAACCTAGCATCAGGTTTTGAGTTATGTCCCAGCCATATAATCATACTTCTTTCTCTTTCTCCCTCTGAATGCTATTACCCATCTAATGGAACTCCAATTCCTCCGCGTGGACACCCATGCCTTTTGTGCATCTCTCAAGGGCCAGTCCTGTCCATTCACCCTCTAAACCTTCACCCTGGGCCAACTCCTCTCGTCTTTTGACTTCCACTATCACCCTTTTAAAGATTACACGCAGAACGACTCCTTTTCCTAATTCATTTCTTCTCGCTTGAAGGATATCACCAATGGTCTTACTGCTATCTGTCACTGGCTGTCTCTCCATGCCCAATCACTCACTTCTTGCATTCTGCTCATCAGTCACCCATCTGTCCATGGAAAATTCCTGTGATGCCTAGCTGACTGCATTTCCCTTTACCCTCCCACTTTCACCTTGTTATCCTCCTCCGACCTTAACCTCTCCTTCCCTGCCCTCCCTTCCCACTCCAAAATACATGCATTTCCCTACCATCCCCTTGCTCTGAAATGCCCTCCACTCCACTATCAAAGACAGCCCTTTACTATTCCTGGTTACGAAGCAACTGAATACTGAACGGGGAACGGGCACCTCACCTTCTCAGCTCCATGAATCAGGTTGTTCGTTGGCAGTGCAATGTCACTTTGCACCAGTGAAAAGTCCCTTTGCAACATGCGAACAAATCCATGAATCAGGCCCTAAAACCTCATATTTAAAAAACCTATAATACCAGGTCACGTCTCTCCATACCACCCTAACACCAACTGGTTCACCCTCATGCACTCAAACATGTACCTATTGTCAGTGCACCCTACCCAGGGGCCACCTTTGTGATCTATACATTTGTTTTCAATTTATTGTGCAATAGGTAAAATACAGATTTTTTTAAAACAGTCATACATAATATTTCAAAATCAATAATAATCTGATCTATATCGTTTCCAACCTCTGTAATTTCTGATCAACATGACATCCATACCAACTCAATGAATATGATACCAAGCGACCTGACTCTACTGCACCCGATGTTCATGACTGTGCATGTGTGACCTCCAACAACACAGTGGCCCTCATTACGACCCTGGCGGAAATCAACCGACCGGACCGCCATAGCGTAAATAGCGTTTCCGCCATTGCACGACGGAGCAAAGTGCGGCTCATTCCGACCCATCGGGCACGAGCACCACGCCATGGCGGAAGTGCAAAGTCCGCGATGGCGGAAATGACCCCAAAACGGCCCACACCGCCGCCGTACGGCGCCCTAGGTGCAATACCGCCACCCATCTTAGCGGACACCGCAGTGAGCGCCAACCGGAAAGTACGGTGACCGGAAATATACGGAAACGGAAGTAAAAGCATGGTCCCGGAACGGGAAACATCACGCCGTACACCTATAAAACCACAAATTCCACACAACCATTAAAAATACTACCCTGAGACACATCCCAACCCGTCATCCACCCTAGTGAAACCAAGAAAAATGGGAAAAGTAGCGAAGAAAGCGTGCGACCGCAAGCGGCAGGTCCACTTCTCCCATGAGGAACTCACCGTGCTCACAGAGACCCTCCAGGAGAATGCTGCTGCCGTC
This sequence comes from Ambystoma mexicanum, assembly GCF_040938575.1. NCBI lineage: Eukaryota > Metazoa > Chordata > Amphibia > Caudata > Ambystomatidae > Ambystoma > Ambystoma mexicanum. Next base: position 1,410,536,364 of record NC_090922.1, read on the forward strand.
TTCTCCACGCAAATGACCAGGACGGCACTTGCGAACAAGAAGGCCATATGGGCCCTGGTGGCACAGCGGATAAGTGCGGTGGGGACCGCACCCCGCAACCCACAGCAATGCAGAAAGCGATGGGACGACCTGCGGATACGCGTCCGTAGCATACTTTCTGCCAACCGCAACATTGCCACAGCTACCGGGGGAGGATCGGAATCACCCATCAAGTTGACCCCCTGGGAAGAAATCTGTGCCTCCACCATTGGAATGGAGAGCATAGAGGGAGTCGGAGGGATGGAGAAAGGAGTGCAGACATCCGAAGAATCAGGTAGGTGTCCCAAATAAAACAATGCCAAAACCACAATGTCCAATCATGTGAAGTACCACGTGTCCACATAGTGCAACAGTAACACATGTCCAGGAGAACGTCCACATACATAGGCCTGATAGCACACTTTAAAACTCACATCAAATACATAAATAATTAAAAATCCTAAAAACACCCTCTACACGTGCAGCAGGCACACCCTAACTGCAGGCTGCAAAACAACTGCACCCTTACTCCACACACAAATGAAACCACCTCCAAGGCCCCGACCCAAATCACCCTCAGGTACCACCCCAATGCATGTGATACATTGCCATTCCAATTCCCACAGACCCATTAATAACGCTCGCCCTCCTTTACTCCACCACAGGGTCCGATCCAAACGACGAGCTCCAGGACACCCCTACCAGCACACCTGCAAAGAGGGCCAAGACCAACGGCCAAAGACCCTCCACCTCAGCTGCACGCATCAAGACACGGAAGCAGCACAAATCAAGTGGCAGCACAGAGGAGGGAACTCCAACAGGCACCCCAGCAGCCAGCATGCCCACAACAGCACCACCACAGGTCCCCCCAATGGATGCCACAGTAGGCACTGCTTCTGGTGGCAGCAGCACCATAGGTGACACTGCATTAATGGCAGCATGCTCCGACACAGAAAACAGGGATGTCGAAGTTAGATCCATCCATGACCTGTCTCAATCCCCCTGTCTGTTCCATCCCGTACACCATGAGGATACCACGCAGGGGCACCCACAAGACGACGACTGGCCATCCCCCACAAGCCCTGTGGCAAGGCAACATGAGGTGATCAGCCACTCTGTGACACCACCGCAAATGGCCATGGCCCAGCAGAGGCAACAGTCCCTCGACCAGGTAATCGTGCAACAGCAGCAACTGGCCACGCTCCTCAAGGACCATGCCGATGAATGTGGGGGCACTAAGGCAGACATAGAAACATCAACTGAGACACTTAGGGCAGAAATGGAGAGAAGTACAGAGACACTAAGGGCACAAATGGAGAGTAGCACCGAGAGCCTGAGAGTACAAATGGAGAGAAGCACCGAGAGCCTGAGGGGGGAACTGCATGCGACGTCCAAAGACGTATGTGCCGAACTTGCCGCAGTGCGCCGTGTGCTCACTGAGCTCTCACAAACCCTTAGGGACATGCATGGACGTGAGCAGGCAGAGACATCATCCGTTGCAAGTTCCGTCCAGGGCAGCCCCCAATGTAGATCTGGGAGGAACCTGCGCTCCACAGGCAGGGGTGCCCCTGATACCCAGAGAGGGGGCTTGCAATAGCGACTGCCCACTGACAATGAGCATCTTTGGACACTGGTGTTCGGGGGGGGAGGTAGGAGGGTGGAGGGGGTGTGTTGGGCTCACTTGGGTGGCGGGTCGATAGGGTGTTTAACATGATATCACATATGCCATAAACAATGCACGATCATCCAATGAGATGTGTGGACATTGTTCTTTGTGTACGAGGCCATTATAGGCGTACAGTCCATATTGTGCATGTTCCAGACACACACAGTGCCACGAGTCCCGTGTCCATGTATCAGCCACCAGGCGTGAGTGCTAGAAGCATGCATCTATGAGAGGCTGACGAATGTCACGGCCCTCCTGTGCCTCGCGGACTCCTTGAGGTGCTGCCACATCCCCACCCTCATCATGACCATCTTCAGGTGCTTGCAGTTCTGCGTCAGGGGGCATGGGCACATTTCTACGTACGCACATGTTGTGGAGCATGACACATGCCATGACCATCTTTGCAACCTTCACATGGCGGTACAGGAGTGCCCCGCCAGACCTGCTGAGGCAGCGGAAACGAGTCTTCAGTAGGCCGAATGCCTGTTCTATGACTACACGGGTACGTGAGTGGGCATGGTTGTAGTCCTCCTCATGCTGGTCCCGTGGGTTCCGGACTGGTGTGAGGAGCCATCTCTTCAGTGGATACCCGGCATCACCTGTATGTGGACAATAAAGGAATTTTGAGGAATGCCATTGCTACGTACGCACCCCCCCCCTTCCTGCCAGGTCATTGCCGCATCACATACCCCACATCATCATGCATGAAATGAGACTCACCGAGTAGCCAGGATCTGTTCCCTGCGTGTCGCTCCATGTAGCGTGGTATTGTAGAGTTCCTCAAGACCATAGAATCATGGGTTGATCCAGGGAATCGGGCACAACAATGTGTAATGATCCTGTTGGAGTCACACACCATTTGTACATTCAGAGAATGAAATTGTTTTCGGTTGCGGTACTGAGCCTCCATGGCATGTGGGACGACCAATTCCACATGGGTGCAGTCGATGGCACCAATGCAACCCGGTATGCCGGCAAGTGCATGGAATCCCACTTTTGTGTTGGTAATTTCCTGCTCCGAGCGTGGTAGAGAGATGTAGTCGTCTGCGTGCTGCAGGAGGGCATCGAGCACTTGCAATAGTGTCCGTGAGAACAGTGGCTGTGATATGCCATGCAACTGTCCGACTGTGTGCTGGTAGGTGCCTGTGGCCAGGAAGTGGAGTACAGACACCACCTTCAGTAGGGGTGGGATGGCGGTTGGGCTATCTATCATGCTGACAAGGTCAGCCTGTGTCATGTCCACAATGGCGGTTATGGTGTCCCGGTCCAAACGGTAGAGGGTGTGGATCTGCTCATCAGTGAGGTTGAACGGATGTGCTCGGAGGCGTGGGATTGCGGGCTGCCTGCGTGGTGGAAGTGGCTGTGCTGGCGGCCCTTGCTGGCCCTTGCTGGCCCTGCCTTGCCCTCCTCCTCCTCCTGCGTCTCCTCCGTGCGGCCGGTTGTAGTTGGTGTTCGTCTTCTTCTTGAAGTTGGAGTACTTGCAGTGCTATCAGGTCCCCCAGGGCCAACATAGCTAGTCCTGCCGGTAGCATTTCGGAGTGGGTGTGGTTGTGGGAGGAGACTGGGTGTGCAATTTATGTGTTTTCAGGCTGTATGGCCTCCACCTGTGGTGATTCATTCCACCTGTGCAAGCTGCTCTCCCCTTTGGGCGAGCACGTCCCGCACACAACGCTGCAATTCGACGAATGGCATCTTGCTATTACAATCATGTATTTGTACCCGATGGCAGTGTAACATTGGTTGATATGTTCATTCGGCTATGGTCCCATTGTTTCACATACTATCTTTGCAGTCGCGAACAGACTTGTGAAGGGTCAGTGGAACGTAGTACTCGAGTAACGGTGGACCCTCATGCAACACTGTACCGAGGTTCACCGACGGGCGGGGCGTCCCATTTGTGAGTGAAGGCAGTTGCCATTTTCACACACAGCCGCACTAGATGGATTAATTTGTGATTTCAAGCGGCCACAGATGCCTTTTCGACGTGATGTTGCAAATGAGGAATTCGAAGGGCGGCGCTTTCGGTTTTCAGCTAGCGGCGAGGAGATGCCCACAGGTCTGACTGCAAATATAACGTTCTATTGTTCAATGTCCTTGGGACAGGGGCCATGGCGAGGATGCAATGATTGATATGAATAGTTTGGGATGCGCAATAGCGAAGTGGGCGATAAGGCCGGACGTTCCCAAATACATGTTACTTCACAACACTGGAATTACGGGCTGGGGCACAGTGGATTTTGCAGGCTGCATAACGCACAGACTCAATGGAAATTTCACATGTTATGTGAGTATGGAAACAGGCGTTTTCATTACGGGATGAGGGAATGATGTATGGATGCATGGACAGATGATTTGATACAGAGTTTGCCATGTACAGGGCTTCTTGGAATCTATCCGCCTCCCTTGCGCTATGTGGTGCAGGGCTGCCATAGTGGGACCATCGTCTATCTGGCCTTGTTGAGCCCTCCCTGTCTCGACGCGCCTTCAGACACTTGTGTCTATGCACGTTACCAATCCCATCTGATGGATTCTGTTTTAACAGACGCATGCACAGGTACACTCGTTTGTGATAGTGTTTTCACCTCGATATAGATAGTTATGATTCGCAAGTGGTTTTTGGGTGGTGATGATCCTTTGGAGTGGGCTAGCATGCATATGGCTGTGGATTTGGTGTGATCATTGAAGTGAGTAATTCAAATGTAGTTCTGATGGCCATACTATTCTTTTTCATTTAATTTGGGTGACAGGTATCTCCTCCCCTTTTGCCACTGCCATCTGTATGCCACTCCTGCAGATGGATTTTACTCCCGACACCTGCTGCTTCGTGTTAATCAGTGGAGCAGCATTACGATCTTATGGGACGATCGCCAATGGGCCACATGCCCTTACGCAGTACTAGTGGCTAGGAGCAACATTTCGGCCTTTCAGCTGGACTAGTGCCTCCCTATTGGGACGGCCCTGCGGTTCTAGGCGCTTCCATGTTGCCTTTTCGTACGAGAATGTAGCCCCTGTGTACCAAGAAGGAACAGGGCGTCACACAAGAAGTAGCTGGTCATTTATTGCGGATGCAGCCCACAATGGTGAATGTATTTTGGAGTTCATGGCCTAATGGCTGTATGGGCTTGGTGAATTTGTTGTGCATTAAATTTCTATTCTGATATGAACCTTGTAGCGTTCTTCTTTGCAAGTGATGTGGCATATTCCTATTTGGGGAGCGATGTATTGTGAGGAGATCTGCATTGGGTTCCAGCTTCGGAGTATAGTTGCGTGGTACTGTGCTGGGCGCGTTTGCCTACGAAGCCCAGTGAGGTCAGGGATAAGGGCTGCCAATATGACTGTTTTGATGATGTCATGCTCAGGGGCGGGGGATTAGCTTTTGTGTGACAGATGCCGGTCAGCCAGTTGGATTGGTGGAATGATGTGATTATCGGAATATGGCTGGTCACAGGTGCCTGTGTTTGCGTGCGTTTCTTGGTGGGAGACTGAGGTCATGTCCATTTGTATAGCTTCTGTATTCGTGCCATCTGTGCCCTGCAGCTCCCATTGGCCCCTCTTGAGATTCATTTGTTCGTTGGCAGGCATGGATGACTAGTACATTTCACTGGTTGCATTGTGTGACTTCATTGCACCTACGGGGAGTTGTACAATGTGGCCAGGGAGCGGTGTACAGGCACTCAGTAGGGCCGTTTACGGTTGGTTCGCGATGCCGTACTTCTCACCATGGCGGAATGGTACTTTCCGCCGTGCTTGATGGCGTTAGGTGCATGTCCGCTAGGGTCAGAATTCGCGTACCGTTGCGCCATGGTGGTAATTACGGTTTGGCATGGCGCGCGCGCGCGTACTTGGTGCAGTTAGCGTTGGCGTTCACTACGGTGTCGCTAATGGCATCGTACTTTGCGGTGACGGGTCATGATCGCACCGAGCGCTATTCGATGGCGGTATTGCATTTCCGCCATCGTTTTTCGATTTCCGCCAGGGTCGTAATGAGGCCCAGTGTATTGCCAGTCACTGCCATCTACCACGTGGGATAAATCCACTTAGGAGAACCCATGCAATCTGCTTGATCCCAATGCGCCCACTGCATGAAGACCCCTGATTATTCTAGCCCTTATTGTTAGCACCATGATGAGCTCGGGTTGCAGGTGTTCAGGCATGTGTTTCTGTGCAATGCAAACATTTAGCTGTCAAAACAAGTGTATCTCGCCATTGCAATTCAGGGGAGGTGTTAGGGTGCCGTTTTTCTGCTCTCCACCACACTCGTAATGAGGCCCGTTATTCATTCATGTTATTCATTCATATAGCATCTAGAGTGAGGGAAAGAGGTTAAATATTTTAGCAGCCAAACCCAGGAGTACACCAAAAGTTTAGATGCATAGTACTAAACTCATATGGTCTTATTAGACTTCAATACAGTAAATTAAGTAGCAACCAAACGATTATGATATGATAGGTTATTTATAACGCACTTAATACCCAGAGATCCTAAGCTTGGTCTCGGGATCGAACCTATGATGCTCTGTGTCGTCTTGCTTCCAAGGTGAGCACGTTGCCCCTGAGCTATCCTCCAGAAACTAAACAATGTAACCTAGAGCATTATCATTGTAAAAGCAATTTAAAACCAGGACAATGAACAACCTTAAAGGTGAATATCTTAATTAACACACCCGCCCAGGGCCCAGAGATATGTACTCGCAATGGCAGTTTCCAAAAACATGGCTTGGGAATGGAGAAAGAAGCCTTCCTTTGCAGGTTGAGTATCAGGATTTGGTCTCCCAGGGCACTGAACGTCTGACAACGACGACTCAAGCAACTAAATAAAACTATCACTGGAGTTGGACCGGAGCCAGCCAGAAATGAAGACAATGGCAAAGATGGCTCCAGGAATAGGGGGGAACTCAGTCATAAAGAATCCGTTGGCTCTAAGGGCAAAGAGGGACTGCCAGCAAGAAGAAAACGGTCTTGTGAACAAAACAATGCTGGAGGCCACCAAGGACTAGCCTGACGAACAGCAGGGGTGGGTTAGCGGTGGCACACCATTTTTCTGAACGATGGCAGCTTCCTACCATAAGATGCATGATTAAGGTAGTCATTCAGAAAGACAGTTTTAATATAGCCCAGTATCTGGAACAGCCTCCCTGCCTCTCTGAAACTTGAGGAGAAGCATCTCAGGTTCCGGAAGCACCTCACGGCCTTCCTCTTTGCTTCTGCCTTCACTCTTCCTCTCCCCTGCTGCTCTGTCTGCTTCCTCACCGGGCACCTGCTTATCCTCTGATTTTCAGGCCCAGGTCCCTGCCCACCCAGCCACACACCTGCACTGCCTCCTGGCAACCCTTGCACTTGGCTCTGTATCTGTAACTCTACAGTTCCCTTACCTGCACTTATCAGACACCCCTTGTCTGTGCTTTAACCTTGCACTTGCCACATTGCTGACTGCACTACCAGTTGTTATTTTTAGCCTTTGCTCAGCACGTTCCACTCCTCCTCTCTCCCTTGCACTTTCCCCCTTCCCTTTCCCCAGCACTTGCGCGTTATGAATGTCACTGGGCCTAGTAAAATCGTTGTTTTGGCCTCCCTTGTTCCACTCCCTTGCCTCGTCGCACTCTGAAACACTTGCAAATGAGCATGATACAAATAAAATATCATATCATATCAGTATGAGGACCCGATCCTTGCCAGTGAGGAGGACCAGGGGAAGGTCCTCCTCATAGGGGAAAGTCCGGAGCGATGTCCAGCAGCCAAAACCAAAAACCAGAGCACAGGAAAAGGACATGTCCCAGACAGCCTGTCCTGGCAGCAGCATCTTCATGGCAACATCCTCCAGCAAGTAAGTAAATGTGCCAAAATCCCAGCATAAAACCAACGGAGTTAGGCAGTTTTTTATTTTTTTTATTTCTTGTTTTTTATCTAAATTTAGATTTTACAAGATCTGGTGTAAATGTGCTTCTTCTTTAAAATGACATTTTTGTAGCAGGGCTCCAGAGGCCAGTCTCTCAGCTATCTTCTTTGCATTTTGACAGGGCAATTTGCAGAATCTTAGCTGTGGCTAAGGTCCAAGCAGTCCTTCCTCCTCCAATTAACCGCGGCCACCACTGTTCTTCTTCCGGTTCTGTGAACGGACTCAGTATGTCGCGTAAGTAGGCTAGGCATATAGTGGACAAAGCCTGGCAGCTAGTAAGTAAGTGTCTTACGTTTTCCATCTGGTCCGGCATCTTGCAGAGTCTGCAGGTGTTGTGTTCTGACTGGCCTCTAACTTGAAGTATTTCATTTGTGGCAAGTAAGTTTAGACGTGCTCTTAGGAATAGTTGGCGGAGTGGTCTACTCGGGAACCTTCTTAGATATTGAGCTCTTTCGTTCCTCTTTAGTGCATAGTGTGGAAGGTGTTTCAAGAGTTTGTTGTTCGACGCTTTTTCCTCAGTAGCAATCCAGTCAAGGTTCTTCTTGACTTTCTCTGGATTTCCAATTAGATCAGCTTCTGTGCAAGCTACAAGGTCTAAATTTTGCTTTATCTTTGTTGCCCATTTCTTCAGCATTTTACACTTTTCTCTGCACCCTTCCTCGTTTATCAACTGGTAGAGTGGGAGGCGTTGTGAAATGATGGTTTTCTGATATAGCGCCAGATTCTTTGCTTCAACAGACGATTTCAACGATGAAAGTCCCAATTCTCTCCTTATTCTGGCCATTGCAGTTGATTTTGGAAGGTTCAATACAGTCCGTATAGTGGTGGAGTGAGTGCACACCCAAATAGAGGAGATGTTTGAAAATGTTATTTTGAAAGCCACAAGGGGTGGTGTCGATACTTTTGTGAGGTGCAGAGGAGGAAAAGAGGGTTTTGGCACAAAAACCCTATAGCAAATAAGAGCAAGGGAAGAGGACCCAAAGTTCGAGTCCTCCCGTCCCCTGCACACTCTTGGACTACGCAACAAGGGCGTAGATTCTTAAGGATATAGTTAGCAATATTCTTTAGAGAATTGATTCAACAAAATTTATAACATCAAACAGAGGAACAAAGGTTTCTGTATTTTAGGTGTACTGGGATGAAGTAAACACCTATTTATTTATACATAAAAATGTAGTGAAGACAGGAGAAATTGCGTAACAACATTATAATGTCAACATAATCAAAAGTTGATGGATTTCCACTCTCAATGGCTTGACGCGTTTCGAGGTAATACCTCTTCTTCAGAAGCCTCTGTGGATCTACTGTCTAGTCAAAATGCATTTAGGGGAAAAAAATATAAACAAAAGGTATATTTGTAAGTTTGTCAACCAAATAAACAACAAGCAGCATTACTTCATTCAAATTAAATATCTACATGTGGTGTGCTAGACAGTGCAAACATTCAATTTAGTTTGACCAGAGTAACTATCTGGCCATGTTTTTAAAAGAAAAATCCAGAACACTGTCTAGTGTAGTCCCGTGCACCTCTAATGGGAATCCAACCAAATAGAATGTCATTAGTAATTTAAAAATGGAGGCTATAATGAAGGCTTCTAAAATTCAATTCAACAGATGAAACATATTCAATTTTGAGGGCATAATCAACCAGTGTAGGTTTACTGTTAAGCATGGTAAATACAAATTACACAACAAAAGAAGGTTTTTTTGACAAAAAGGATATTCTACATAAAAAAGTACTAACCTATTGAGGGTTAAATGTTGTAACAAAAAAGCCATCTATGGCGAAAAAATAAGTCCATGTGGACATGCTTGCAGTGCCAAGACCTCGATTTAGGTGTTTTCTTGGTGCAGAAAGGTACTTCGATACTTCCGGTAATCTCTGTGGATAGCAATGTAAATGTACGGGTTACTGTGTGTGACTAAATATCTATTCACAAGTACAATAATGTGTTCGTTAGTGAGAAAATGACCATATACCTGCTATCATTCGTGCGGTAAAGCACGCGGGTATGTTGCGGCAGGATTCAATGTCCGGTGGACGTGCAGGATTCCTCTGTGTTGTATCTAACGTTGCAGGAAGGACAGGTGCAGATAGATCTGGGAACTCGTTAGTGCGAATGCTTTCTGTGGATGACAGTGTAGTGCTAGTGAGTATTCAAGATCATATGGATCATTGATGACACGGTCAAACAGCGTGTACAGTGTTCTATAGAAAGTGCGTACCTGCACTGCCTCTATGTACAACCAGTTGTGCTTCTCTCTGTTCGTTGTATGCACGGTGCCCATGGAAACGAGGGACCGTGTTCAAATAGCCTAGTATTTGGCGGGCTAGATTCTGGGGGTTGAGATCAACAACGGACTAACCCGATGTTCGAGAAATGTTGTCAAATGTGGCGGCCATCTTTAGCTATGTAAAAGGACCCTGTTAGTAAAAGTGATTACGATGTTCGAGAAATGTGGCGGCCATCTTTAGCTATGTAAAAGGACCCTGTTGGTAAAAGTGATTACGTGTGTACAGTTCTGCAAGTCCTCTTCTGACAACATAATCAAAATTCTGTTAAGAGTAGCCTAAGTTTAAACAATATGATGATAACAGCAGCGGTCGGAAAAACGGAGTAATTTTACCAAACATATTCTGCATGTGGTGCTACTTATGCGTATGGCACTTCTGTATCGTTCGAGTGTATCCAAACATCACAATATGAACATTTACATCCCTTTATTTGATTTGCTGGACAATCTGATACAGGTACCCGATGTCCTCACATTCTTAGTTATGCACACTGTTTACATGTTCAATATTACAAGTGGCAAATGTACATTGCTGTAAATTCCATCATGTATTAGGACTAACAATACTAAGTCCTAACATGTAACAATGCATTAAAATATGTATAATATGTACCGTGGCGTGAAGCCTGTTCTTCAATATCTATGACCTCCTGATTAGTGCTGCTGATCTATCAAATGTCTAGTTATTTCAATAGAGTGCAGGGTAAAATTAATTATCCCATTCACTAGACAGTCAGTTGTGAGGATGTTGCTGCCTTCCCATATCCAAAAGCATAGTGAATTCTTGGTGTATGGTAGAGAGTGCAGGGTCTACAGGACAGAAATATCTGAAAGTTAAAAAATATCTAAATGAAGCAGTTCAAGGATGTCTCCTCGTTGAGACCCCTTGGGTATTTGGTGTCTAAGAGGTATATCCAATATTTTTCTCTTTGTGCCAATAGTCTTATGTAGTTGCCACCTCGCTGTGGTTTGCTTACAACTTCGACGACCTGGAATCTTAATTGACTGATGTTATGTTTTGCTTCCATAAAATGTCTGGCTACTGGTGATTTCTGGTTTTGACACCGGATGGTGGACTTGTGCTCTGATATTCGTTCTTTCAAAGACCTCGTAGTCTGCCCAATGTATAATTTGCCACAAGGGCATTTCAGAGCGTATATGACGCCTGCTGTTATACAGGTGGCGAAGCTTCTGATCTTTATCTTTTTGCCTGTTGATGGGTGAGAGATGGTATTACCCTTGATTACATTGTTGCAGTTGGTACAATTAAGGCATGGAAAAGTGCCCATTTTTTTAGTCTGTAAGAGGATCTGTTTATCCTTATTTGGTCTTTCAGCTTTCACGAGTCTGTCCCTAAGGTTGCGGCCCCTTCTAAATGCCATCATTGGTACTCTTGGGAAGAGTTCTTTCAGGTGTTCATCACTTTGTAGTAAAGACCAATGCTTTCTTATAGATTTGCCAATCTGAAAACTTTGACGTGAATATTTGGAAATATACATCAATGGAGTAGAATTAGTTCTGGACTTAGGTGCTAACAGGTCTTTCTGTGTTAGATGGTTTGATCTATCGTTGGCTTCTTGTAGAATGTCCTGAGGATATCCTCGTTTCTGAAATCGCTCAATTAGTTGAGTGCATTCAATGTCAAGGCCAGCTGGGTCTGATATGATTCTTTTTAGTCTCAATATCTGACTGTAAGGGAGACTTTTTAGCATGGGTTTTGGGTGAAAGCTGGTAAAGTGTAGGAGATTATTGGTATCTGTGGGTTTGTGATAAATGGTGGTCACTACCTTTCCTTCATAGATCTTCAAGCTGACATCTAGAAAGTGGAGGTCTGGTTCTCCAACGTCCATCGTGAATTTAATTTTTGGGTGTACTGTGTTCATGTAGAGTAAAAACTCGTCCAATTCAGTTCTTGTGCCGCACCAGATTCCAAATATATCGTCTATGAATCGTTTCCACAGTATGATCTTACATGACCATATTTGATTATCTAAGACGTGTTCTGTTTCAAATCTATACATGAATGAGTTTGCATAGACAGGTGCCATAGCAGAGCCCATGGATGTGCCGGATATTTGATTGTAGAAGGTCTTTTGGAACCGAAAGTAGCTATTATGTAAGATGAGTTTAAGTAGTTCAATGATGAACTCTGAGTTACCTCGTATTTGTTCAGAGTTGGAGAGTAACCATTCCACAGCGTTAATGCCTTCATCGTGTGGTATAGAGGTATATAGACTGCATACATCCATACTGAATATGATGCAGTCGCTACTGATAGCTGAGATTTCTGCTAGACAGTTGAGGAAATCTGTGGTGTCTTTGAGGTAGGTAGGGATTTCCTGAATTAAAGGCTGTAGAAGGCGGTCAACATAGATGGCTAGAGGATCAAAGATGCTCTCCGTTCCTGCAACTATAGGTCTTAATGGAGGTTTCTGATTGTCCTTATGAATTTTTGGAAGTCCATAGAATACTGGTGTTATCGGATGTTTATTAATAAGGAATTGACTGGTTTTAACACTTATCCAATCATTGTCGAGGGCATTGTCAATTAAGGTCTCGATAGTAGTCTTTATACCCTGAGAGGGGTCGCCATTCAATCTACTGTAAGTTGTCTGGTCGTTGAGTTGTTCGAGGCATTTAGTGGTGTAGTAAATCGTGTCCATGACGACTATGGCTCCGCCCTTGTCTGCCGGTTTAATGGTGATATCTTCATCTTTTGCCAGGGTCTAAATATGCTCAAGCTGACTATTCTTAATGTTGATCGGAGATAGTTTGCGGTAGTTGATTCGTTTCAAGTCATTAAGTACCTTTTTCTCAAATAAATCGAGTATAGGATTTTGGATGGGTGGATCGAACAGGCTCTTGGGTCGTAGTTCTAGATTGTCTTCAGGAGTATCATCTTGTCCTGGGTCATTTTCAAAGAACATCTTTAATCTAATCTTTCTCATAAGTCGGTGTAGACAGACTTGCTCTTCAAACATAGATGTGTTACTCGTGGGTACGAATGATAGGCCCCGATTCAGAATAAACAGTTGGTCACTTGATAGATGTTTACTTGAAATATTCATCACTATATTTTCAGTTATTTGTTTTTTGTTTTTTGTGGCCTTTTTACCTCTTCTGGTCTTTCTCTTAACCGATCTCTTAGGCCTAAAAAAGCCCCAGACGGTGTTGCTATTCGTCCCGTGTGTTGATCTATTGGTGTCTCAGTTCTGGCGTTCTCTATGTCACTCTGTGATGTTGTTGGTTGATGTCTTAAGGCTTGACTGATCGGATCCCCTATACTCCCACTGCTGCTATCGCTACCCGAATTGGGTGAATTCGGGTGTGGTGGTCTATTTCTGTTCTGGTTTCGGTGGTGGTAAAACTCTTGCCAGGAGTAGACGATGTCGTTCAAGTAGTCGAAGGTGTCTCTTTTGAACTTTCTTAGCTTTCTTTGTTCAATGTCCACCTTATAGTTATTTAGTTTTTCGTTAATGTCCTCCAGAAGACCTGTAAGTTCTGCCGCTGTTTTAAATTCCGATAGTTGCGTTTTTAGAGCCTCAATGTCTGTATCTAAAGAAGTCAATGATTTCGAAAGTTCTTCAATAGTTAATAGAATAAGATCAAGAGAGCACTTATTTAGAATCTGATCCCATTTGGCAATAAATGTTTTACTCTCGCTGCACAGGGTCGGTCTCAGATATACCCTTAGACCTCTAGGGATCCTCTGTGATTTATAGTACTCAACTAATGTTGTAGCGTGAAGTTTTTGTGATATTTCACGTCTAATCAGTTTTTCCAACTGTGAAATTAATCTCTCCGGTTTTGACGTAGACTGTAGGTTTTTCTCTGTGGTCTTGATCAGAGACAGAATGCGTTTCGCTTCCTCCGTGTCAAAAGCGAGGGTTGTAGCGTGTTTGTCAGTCAATTCATTAATGCGTGAAAATGACATATTAGTTCAATGTTTAGGGAAAGGGGTGCTACCACTGATTGTGCCACACTGGAAAAATCCAATGAACAAACAACAAGGTATAGTGGTGGAGTGAGTGCACACCCAAATAGAGGAGATGTTTGAAAATGTTATTTTGAAAGCCACAAGGAGTGGTGTCGATACTTTTGTGAGGTGCAGAGGAGGAAAAGAGGGTTTTGAATCCTGCCGCAACATACCCGCGTGCTTTACCGCACGAATGATAGCAGGTATATGGTCATTTTCTCACTAACGAACACATTATTGTACTTGTGAATAGATATTTAGTCACACACAGTAACCCGTACATTTACATTGCTATCCACAGAGATTACCGGAAGTATCGAAGTACCTTTCTGCACCAAGAAAACACCTAAATCGAGGTCTTGGCACTGCAAGCATGTCCACATGGACTTATTTTTTCGCCATAGATGGCTTTTTTGTTACAACATTTAACCCTCAATAGGTTAGTACTTTTTTATGTAGAATATCCTTTTTGTGAAAAAAACCTTCTTTTGTTGTGTAATTTGTATTTACCATGCTTAACAGTAAACCTACACTGGTTGATTTTGCCCTCAAAATTGAATATGTTTCATCTGTTGAATTGAATTTTAGAAGCCTTCATTATAGCCTCCATTTTTAAATTACTAATGACATTCTATTTGGTTGGATTCCCATTAGAGGTGCACGGGACTACACTAGACAGTGTTCTGGATTTTTCTTTTAAAAACATGGCCAGATAGTTACTCTGGTCAAACTAAATTGAATGTTTGCACTGTCTAGCACACCACATGTAGATATTTAATTTGAATGAAGTAATGCTGCTTGTTGTTTATTTGGTTGACAAACTTACAAATATACCTTTTGTTTATATTTTTTTCCCCTAAATGCATTTTGACTAGACAGTAGATCCACAGAGGCTTCTGAAGAAGAGGTATTACCTCGAAACGCGTCAAGCCATTGAGAGTGGAATTTCCATCAACTTTTGATTATGTTGACATTATAATGTTGTTACGCAATTTCTCCTGTCTTCACTACATTTTTATGTATAAATAAATAGGTGTTTACTTCATCCCAGTACACCTAAAATACAGAAACCTTTGTTCCTCTGTTTGATGTTATAAATTTTGTTGAATCAATTCTCTAAAGAATATTGCTAACTATATCCTTAAGAATCTACGCCCTTGTTGCGTAGTCCAAGAGTGTGCAGGGGACGGGAGGACTCGAACTTTGGGTCCTCTTCCCTTGCTCAGGTTCAATACAGTCCTCCAGAAATAACCTTCTAGCCTCAGCCAAAGGGTGTCCGGTATTTCAGGCATGGCTTCGGAACCGTATGTAAGAGCCGGAACTGCTTTTGCCTTATAGAATTTGATGGTAGGTATAAGGGAGAATCTTCCATATTTCCTTTCCAGTATTTTGGCTTGGGTTGCCAGTGATCTTACTTTTGCCCATAGATGTTCTTGCATGCCTATTTCATTAGGCGAGTTGTCAATAGTAACTCCCAGAAATTTGAATTTTGTTATTTTCTCAATCGGGACGTTTTCCATGGTCCACTTAAAATGATTCTGTTTCTTTGTTGATTTCCCCAAAGTTATGATTTTTGTTTTTTCTTTATTTATCTCCAGGTTTGAGAGCTTGATGTAGTTTGCCAAATTATCTAATTGACGCTGCAGCCCTATTTGGGTTAGGTCCATTAGTACTATATCGTCTGCGTATGTTAGACGTGGCATAGATGTGTTTCCAATTTTTGGCGGAAAAGCTCTCACCGAGGCGTAGGAATCTTTGAAATCGCCCATGAATGCGACAAACAGGTCCAGTGCCAGAGGACAGCCTTGTTTCACCCCTCTTCGTATAGGTATTTCTTCCGATAGGTCGCCTTGTGTGTTTAATTTCACTCTGATGGAGGTGTTCGTATGTAACGCTTTGATTGGAGCCAGAATGTCTTGCGGGCAGTTCCAGGAGTACAATTTCTTCCATAGGAGTTCTTTATCCAGCCGATCAAAGGCAGAGTCAGGTCTATGAAGGCCACGAACACTGAGGCCCCTTCCTCAGCGACTTTGCTCTTGATTATGCTAAGGAGCATGATGTTTATCGTCGTGGAAGAGTTTTTCTTGAAGCCTGCTTAAAAAGGGTCGTTACATGGTGCCTCCGTTGCCCATAGTTGGAATTTCTTTAGGAGCAGCATGCTGAAAACTTTCCAGGTCGTGTCGAGCAATGCTATGGGCCGATAGTTGCCCGGATCAGATTTGTCTCCTCTTTTGTAAATGGGTACCACGTTAGCTGAGGTCCAGGATTTTGGGATGGCTCTTGATGTTTCACAGTATTTGAGGACTAGGCTGATAAAGGGAATCCATTGTTTTTTAAATGATTTTAAGTCGATGATGGTGACACCATCTGGCCCCGGTGCTCGAGAGTTTTTTAGTTTGTTGATTATTTCCCTGATGTCCTCTGGGTTTGAAACGTCCACCCACGGGCTGTCTTGTTGGATACCAACTTGGTCTTCATTTTCCGATGGTTTTCGGAACAGCGCTTCGAAGTATAATATCCACTTTTCTTTGCTTACGTGATTTGCTGCCATATTGTTTTTTTGTTCTATACCAGTTTTTAAGAGGTTCCAGAAGCTCCTAGAGTTTTTCCCCGCTCCATTTCTCAGGTTCTCTTCTGAATCTTTCTGATATAGATTGATTCTGTGAGTTTTAATCCAGGCTTTATAGTTTCTTCCTTCTTGAAATACTTGTGCTACTAGATCCGGTGAGTTGTGTTTTTTGGCTTTTCGCTTTAGTTGTCTCAAGCTAGCCCTTTTTGCCACAACTTTTTATCGTATAGATGGTTCCCCATAGGTGGCTTTCCAATTCTATGACAAACGGGGACTTTGTACGGGCTCAGAAAAGGGCGATAATCAATGGTTTTCTGCTCAAGTTCAGACGTTTTCGTTGAGGCTTTATATGTTTTGAACAGGTCTTCTATTCTCTCGGCGGTCAACTTTAAGCGGGTTCCCTTTGTGTTACATTCAAGTTCCGAGTTCATTTTTTGGTGGGGAACCTCTGTTGAGATCCATGCTGCTCTTAGCAGGTTGTGGTCACTTGGGATCGTTTGCATTACTTCAAATTCTATGATCACTTCCAGCATGGCCTCTGAAACATATATGTAATCCAATTTGCTGTTTAGGGCGCCCCTCTCCCAGGTTGGCAGTCTGCTGGAGAGTGGGAATGTCTGATCTAGATTGTGGAACCCTCTCGAAGACATCAGATTGTGCCACAACTCCCCTCTAGATTCTAGGGTGGATTTTTTTCGTTCAGTAATGGATGTAGATGTGTTTTTTTGTTTCAGATTTAGATCCCCGCAGATTAGGACATGGGCGATGTTCTTTTCCGCATATAACCTGTCTATTTCTTTTTCCAATATTGTTAGAAATGTTTTGTCTGTGATTGCTTGTGGGTTCCAGTAGATATTGATTATTCCAATTTCTTTAACTGTTCTCTTTTCTGGCTGTTTCTCTGGAATTGTCCATGTCAGTCTGATCACTTGCATGTGGTTTGAGACTGTGATAGATTCTGTAATGCTTAGCCCGCAGTCCACTCTAATCGCCACCAAAAGCCCGGATGAAGGGCGCCCCAGTCTGTTCTTGTTTGCTGGGGCGAAGGCGATCTCGTAACCTTCCAGTGAAGGTTTCTCAGTTAGTCAGTGTTCCTGAAGTGCGATTATTTCGAATTGACCCAGATCCGGACCCCCCCCCGTCGTAAGATGTTTATATCCGCAGGTGTTCCATGAGGCTATCTGGATCTTTTTTTCCCTCACACGTCCAGTTGTTGGAGATGTTCGTTCTGTGGCCCCATCTCCTAGTGCGGATCGTTGCTATTTGGTCAAAGTTGCTGTAAGTGATTTTGGTAACCAAGCCCATAGTGGTTTTGATATGGGCATGGATATAGCCTGAGGGACTTCTTTCAATGATGGAGTCTTCATTTGGGGAGCTGTTTCATACTTCCCCGTTTCAACAGAGGTAGCTCTTTTTCGACTTGTTGAATCCGTTGATCGGGTGGCACCTTTGCTCTTAGCATCTGTTTTATTGTTTGTGGTTGTTTTTGGTTCGGTTCGTCCTTGACTCGGTTTTTCTTTTGAGTGGTCGGGTCTTTCTTTGTCATATTGCCACCGACTGTCTCTGTACAGTTTTTCCGTTCTGGATATATAATAACTGTTCTTGTCCTTGTTTATTTTTGGAGACTTGGGCTTGTTTTTTTTTTTGATTGTCTTTGGGGTGATCTCGCTTAACCATAGGCCTTTCTCGGCTAGTAGTTCTTTGGCTTCCTGCAGTTGCGCTCCGTAGTTCTTCCCTTTTATATGTAGGTAGCATTTTGCTTTGCTGCCTGAGTGGTATGGTTCTACTAGTGTTAGATCCTCGGTCGACAGGCGGTGTACCGACCTTAGATGTTTGAAGATTTTCAAAATTGTGCTTCTATTTAGAATTATGTCCTCTTTGTTTTCTCTCATTTGTTCCAATTTCAAAATTATGGACGATTGGTCTGGTTCGGACTCTGGCTTTCTTTTCTGACAGCCTCGGTCTGCCTTGTGTCTCGAATCGTTTTTCTCTTCTGCAGAGTTATGGAAGTACCAGTGTTTTTCCTTCCGTTCCCAAAAGTCTCATCGATAGTCAGGCGTGGAGTATGAAGGAGGGTGTTGAGTCCGTCTCACTACCTTCTTTTCCTCTTTATATTCCACTCGATTTCTGACAGTGGTTGATTCTGATTGTTCTTTACCTTCCGTTCTTGCCCTACTGTCTGGTGGGTCTTGGATAGAGTCTTTCCTTGTCCGCCCCTTATCTTTGATTTGTTTTTGGGGAAATACCTCCCTTGCGGATTGATGCGTCAATGATTGTTGATGGCACCTCTCCTCCGGCTCTTCATAGACGGATAGGTCCATCCATTCTTTGTCTCTTAGGAAATCATCCGCCGTCCTTGGGGAGCTGTTTGACTTCTGAGCCGAGGAACCCCGGGGTAAGTTTTTCTTTTTTGTCACTTCCTGTTCTTTTACAACTGGTCGGTTTAGGCTCTTGCTCTGAGATTGATTTTGAACCTCCACCCCATTTTTCTGGTGTTGCACTGGTCCTTTATTTGATGTTTCCAGCAAATTTATAGAGGTAGTCTGAATTGTCCTTGTGGAAATGCTCCCCTCTTTTTTTGAGATCTTATTAGCTGGGGATTCTCCTCTTTTTTTTTTTTTGTAGACCAGAGGTTGATGGACTGTCCAAGTCTGTCATTTTTTGGTTGAAGTTGAAGACCTTATTTTGTAACAACGGGAACGATGGTCCAGTTCCCTGGTTCATATTAAAAATGCTGAAGGCGCCCTGCATTTGCACTTCGGCGTTTGCCATCTGCTTAGTTAAATCAATGGCGTTTGATGTCCCTGAGGTCTGTGTCGACCCATTTTTAGATAGAGCTTTTTTCTCCTGCTTGGACTTCTCCGGGTGTTCTTTCGCTTCAGACAAGTGGTTTTCCTGACTTTTCTTGTAATTCGCATTTATGAAGTCGTCGATCCGTTTTTCTGAGGCCTTCACGTATCCTTCCAAATATATCAATTTTGTCAAGGTCATGGCCGACACTGTTGTTTGATCTTTCATTGAATCGTTTAGTGCTTCATATAATTTGCAGAACGGAGCCATGGCGATTGTAATGGCGGACATGATAGTTGCTAAGTCCGATTTTTTTTGCTGGTGTTTCTTTTAGACCTGGACTGGGACTTTCTTGTTTGGGGCGACCCCCCGAAGGCTGGTCGTAGGCCGGGACAGGTGATAGACGTCTCGAAGGCGGGGACGCCGACCCGAGGCTTCTGTTCGGGCCCCTTTTCTCACTGGTGTATTGGAGTGGAACTTCGGATGGGTTTGAAATCACGTATTCTTCTCCATAATTGTGTTTTGGTCGTGGTGGGGTCTGCAGTTCGAAGAGACCGAGGATCTGCTCTTTTGGCCCTGGCGGGGTTTTTTTCCGTTCCTTATCGCCCGTCTTTACTGGGCTGGTTGTACTTGGGCATGTTTGTTCTTCAGTCCTTTCCAGTGCTTTTTGAGGCAAAGCTACGAGCATAGCGCTTTTTTGTGCCTCAATTTCCCTGCATGTCGGAGAGGTGGCTTCTTTGTCCTTTTTCTCTGCTCTGTTTTCCATACTGCCTTCCTCTCTGTCTTCCACCAAATACGCCGTAGGTTTTGGGTTGGGATTGTAGTCATCGCTTGAGATGTCTTGATCTACCTCCCTCACGGCTTCCTGAGGTAGGCACATAGTCACACTTTGAGGTTTTTCAATTGGACTCACAACAGGTGGCGTCATTTTGCGTGTTTTTGGTGGTGGTGAGATTTCCGTGATTGCTGCCAGGATTTCTGCGTCCGATAGTTCTAATATGTCGTATTTCCTTTTCCCTTGGTTATTAAAGAAATCCAACAGTGAGTTTAGTTGTCCTTTTTTCAGGGGCGTCTTGCATGGCTGTGTCTTTTTTCTTATTGGCCTTGTTAGGCCCTTTATTTTTGTTATTAGCTTTGGATCCTTTCGTTTGGTGGTCGTTTGTTTTTTGTACTTCATGCAAGGGAGATCTACAGGCCGATTCATGGAATTAATGTGCGCCAAAAAAACGGCGCACACGTGTGAAAACGTGCGATTCGCAGTGAAATAGCGAAAATCGCAGTGCAAGTGCGATTATCGCACAGAAAACATCGCACATCAATTCATGGAAGTCCGTGCACACGCAAAATGTGGGATGTGCGCTGAAAAAGTGCGCAGTGCACGCTGGCGCACGCTGGCGCACAGGTCATCGAACGCCGTGCGATAAGGCCACAGCGAATTCGCACATAGCGCGGCGCACATAACAAAAGTAGGCGTAACACGGGGCGTCACACGCAGAATGGGGACAACTCGTGAAAATGGGGGCGTCACGGGGGAAGTACAGGAGGCAAGTGCGCAGAACGCCCACACGCTCGCCTACAACACGTATTCATGGAATCGAATAGGGAAAAACAGCGCACGGCCAAAGACGCGCACAGGCCCATACATGTCCGCCACACGAAAGCAGGCGGTAGCGTCCCTGCGCAGGAAAAAAATGTGCGCCAAAGTCCTACACGCGCGAGAAGGCCCACACGCGATCGGGCCTGGGGGAGCGTGTGCGTGTATTACAGAGGTGCGCGAGAAGTTCCACACGCGAATGGCCTGGGCGCGTGTATTCCAGAGGTGCGCGAGAAGTTTCACACGCGATTGGCCTGTGCGCGTGTATTTCAGGGGTGCGCGAGAAGTTCCACACGCGATCGGGCCTGGGGGAGCGTGTGCGTGTATTTCAGAGGTGCGTGAGAAGTTCCACACGCGATTGGGCTGCGTGCGGGTATTTCAGGGGTGCGCGGGAAGTTTCACACGCGATTGGGCTGCGTGCGGGTATTTCAGGGGTGCGCGCAAAGTTTTACACGCGATCTGGCCTGGGGGAGCGTGTGCGTGTATTTCAGGGTTGCGCGTGAAGTTCCACACGCGATTGGCCTGGGCGCGTGTATTTCAGAGGTGCGCGAGAAGTTCCACACGCGATTGGCTTGGGCGCGTGTTTTTCAGAGGTGCGCGAGAAGTTCCACACGCGATTGGCCTGGGTGCGTGTATTTCAGGGGCTCGTGGGTGTTTTTACACGCGATTGGGCCTGGGGGAGCGGGGTACGTGTATTCCAGGGGCTCGCGGGTGTTTTCACACGCGATCGGGCCTGGGGGAGCGGGGTACGTGTATTCCAGGATCTCGCGGGTGTTTTTACACGCGATCGGGCCTGGGGGAGCGGGGTACGTGTATTCCAGGGGCTCGCGGGTGTTTTCACACACGATCGGGCCTGGGGGAGCGGGGTACGTGTATTCCAGGATCTCGCGGGTGTTTTTACACGCGATCGGGCCTGGGGGAGCGGGGTACGTGTATTTCAGGGGCTCGCGGGTGTTTTCACACGCGATCGGGCCTGGGGGATCGGGGTACGTGTATTTCAGGGGCTCGCGGGTGTTTTCACACGCGATCGGGCCTGGGGGAGCGGGGTACGTGTATTCCAG
Organism: Ambystoma mexicanum; assembly: GCF_040938575.1. Classification (NCBI taxonomy): domain Eukaryota; kingdom Metazoa; phylum Chordata; class Amphibia; order Caudata; family Ambystomatidae; genus Ambystoma; species Ambystoma mexicanum. The sequence continues at coordinate 1,410,558,229 of NC_090922.1, forward strand.
GATCTCGTGGGTGTTTTTACACGCGATCGGGCCTGGGGGAGCGGGGTACGTGTATTTCAGGGGCTCGCGGGTGTTTTCACACGCGATCGGGCCTGGGGGAGCGGGGTATGTGTATTCCAGGATCTCGCGGGTGTTTTTACACGCGATCGGGCCTGGGGGAGCGGGGTATGTGTATTTCAGGGGCTCGCGGGTGTTTTCACACGCGATCGGGCCTGGGGGATCGGGGTACGTGTATTTCAGGGGCTCGCAGGTGTTTTTACACGCGATCGGGCCTGGGGGAGCAGGGTACCACTCACCGTCTGCCTTGCGTGTAGAAGAACGCGTAGCCAACACCCACCCGCTGTGAAGTAATAGCGTGTGAACCCCAACGCCTGCAAGACGCACGCACCGCACCCCACGAAAAGCAACGCCCGTGCGCGATACGTCACAGACACGCATACGCGCTAAGGGCCTTTGGTCCAATGGAATCGTGTATGCGTGCTGACGCGCTTACGCGCTAAGGGCCTTTCCTCGATTCACACGCTGACGTGCAGAATTTTCACGTGCCAAATCACTCCATATCAAGCTGGCCACGCGTAAGCACACGGAAGACCACGCTCCTGCCCAAAAGGCCAAATTACTGCCCCCCCAGAGCCCAGAGCAGCCTCCCACGAGCCATCTGCTGCTGCCTGCCTGCCTGCTGCCACCGTGCCCTGCCATTTGGTGCCTGCACATCAGCCATCTGCAGGGGTCCAGTTGCTGTGTCCACCCCTGCTGGAACAGAACACTCCCGACTGGGATACCATCGTTCCACAGCCCAGCCCCAGGACCCAGTTGCCCACCCACGCCTGTCTCGGGGGTCGCCATGTCGGGGCAAACACCATCCGAGACCACTGGCGACCCCCAGCCAGAGGGGCAGAGGGCCACCAGCTTCAGTCAGAAGGAAGTTGGTGTCCTGGTGGAGCTTGTCCTGGGGCATTATGATGCGCTCTTCAGATCACCACGCGCCGACAAGGAAGGACGGGACAGGATCTGGGACGACTTTGTGGTTGCCATCAACGCGGAGGGGGTGGCAACCCGCAACATCAAGCAAGTCAAGAAGCGCTGGGAGGACTTCAGGTCCAGGACCCTCATAAAGGCCCGGCGCCTCGTGGAGGGGGGCCGGGGCAGCATGAGTACCATCCAGCTGAGGGTCCTGGAACGCGTACACCCAGCGCTCCATGCCTAGATCCTTGAGAGGCAGACCCGTCTGGAGTCGAGCGGTAAGTGGCCATGCATTGCTGTGTGAGACAGGGCATGTTGCAGCGTGCTGGTTGTCTGATACTTGCCTGTATGTGTGACATAGGCCATGTACGCGTGTGTGTGTGCAGGGACATCATGGTCATGCATGTGAGACCAGTAATGTGTGAAGCACACAGTTGGTGTATGTGTTTAAATGCAACATGGGGAGCCCTATGCGGAATGGACACATGAGAGCATGCTAGTCTCTGTTCCTGGACATGGGTGTGGGAGAGGGATGGGTGCTGATGCCATGTACATGTATGCTGTCCATGTCTGTGTTTCTGACCTGCGTGTCTGTGACTTGTGGATGCCATGGATGCATGACACATGTCTGTGACAATGTTCAGATTTACTGATGCAGCCTAGTTATCCTTGGCTGTATGGAGAAGGTCCTGATTGGTGTCGCGTTGCGCACGGCTGTCATTCGTGATGAGGTGCATGCTTCCCGGGGGGAGCACGCACGTCATCACGAAGAGCACCGTGCCAACGTGGCCCAGTTGGGAGCGGCCATGGTCGGGGTTCTCGTACATGTGTCGGGCACTCTGGCGACCCTCTCCTCCTCTGTGGAGGCTATGCGCCAGTCATACTCCATGCCGTCTTCCGGCCCAGATGCCACCAGGGCCCCCTGTGGACCTGCCCCGACCAATGCAGCCACCTCGGTGGGGATCCCATCCCTGCCACTGTCGGGAGTCGGAGGTCCAGCAGGGGTGGACACACCAGCAACTGGACCCCAGCAGATGGAGGATGTGACGGCATCATCGGGCAGGGCACGTGCATGACGGCGTCAGTGGTTTCCATTAGCCTGGATGCCGTCGTGCTTGCACAGGCAGTTGCGTTGGAGGCAGCGGCAGGCTCGACGTGGGAGGCATCATGGCTCGGGGCCATCAACATCAGGGGTGCAGGCATCGGCCGGAGGGCAGGAGAACCCTGGAATGGGAGTGGCTTCCGTGTGGGAGCGGTTGGGCCAGCAGATAGGTGCGGAGCGGCAGCAGGCAGAGGAGGAACGGCTCACAATGGTCAGGGCGGAGAACTCCATGCGGAGGGCGCTGAGGCGGGCTGAGTGCCTCGAGGGTCTTCACAGGGAGTTGGAGCTGGACACTGCATTATCCCTGCGGGACCTCGGGGCCAGGGAACATGCCCGCCTCCAAGCCATTGAACAGGAGTTCGATGATGCCCTGGCCCATGACAACAACCAGTGAGCCGTCGGACTAGCCCGCTGCCCTTGTAAATAGTTATGTAGTTAGTGTAGGTTTCCTTTGCTTTTTTATTTATTTTGGACCTTTTGGACAATGGGCCACATTTTTGTATATAGTTTTATTTTATTAGGTAGTATTTTTATGTAGGTTTCATTTCTTCAGTTGGGATCATGGACCCTGGTTTGTTTATCTGTATATAGTTGACTGTTGGATTTTTTTTTTTGGATTTACGCATGGAGCAATGGTTTTCAGTTTTGTTTTTACCTTGGATTTACTTTCTTGAACTGTGACTTTGGACACCTTTCCTTTGGATTATGATTTGTCGTTTTTCATTATTTTACGGACATGCTGCTTTTGGTTTTTGATTCCCATTGTCATTTGTTTATTTTTAATTCCATTTATGCTGTTTTTAATACATTTTTTTCATCAAACTTCAATGTGTAGTATCATCTCATTGGTATCATGCATATCATGATATGGGTTTTGAGATTCACTGACACCCATTGGGTGTATGTGAAGGCCATGTGTTCATTTCCAGACTTGCTATTGGGGTTCTATCATGTTATTGCCATTTCTAAGTGGGTGGATGCAATACTCGAGTGGGTGTTTTGCATTTGGAGGCTGACCATAAGGGCCAGGGATCTAGATTGTGATGACATGTTGGCTGGGGGACATGTGTGGGGGCCTGCTGGCAGGTGCCCCGCAATGCTGGGGGGTGGGAGTGCAGGGGGACATGAGTGGGGGCCTGCTGGCAGGTGCCCCGCAATGCTGGGGGTGGGGGTGGTGGGGAACATGAGTTGGACATGGGTGGGGGCCTGCTGGCAGGTGCCCCACAGTGCTGGGGGGTGAGGGTGGTGGGGAACATGAGTTGGACATGGGTGGGGGCCTGCTGGCAGGTGCCCCGCAATGCTGGGGGGTGGGCGTGGTGGGGGTGGTGGGGAACATGAGTTGGACATGGGTGGGGGCCTGCTGGCAGGTGCCCCACAGTGCTGGGGGGTGGGGTGGTGGGGAACATGAGTTGGACATGGGTGGGGGCCTGCTGGCAGGTGCCCCACAGTGCTGGGGGGTGGGGGTGGTGGGGAACATGAGTTGGACATGGGTGGGGGCCTGCTGGCAGGTGCCCCGCAATGCTGGGGGTGGGGGTGCAAGGGGACATGAGTGGGACATGAGTGGGGGCCTGCTGGCAGGTGCCCCGCAATGCTGGGGGTGGGGGTGGTGGGAGACATGGGTGGGGGCCTAGTGGAGGGTGCCCCTGCAATGCTGGGGGTTGGGGGTGGAGGGGAACATGAGTTGGACATGGGTGGGGGCCTGCTGGCAGGTGCCCCGCAATGCTGGGGGTGGGGGTGCAAGGAGACATGAGTGGGGGCCTGCTGGCAGGTGCCCCGCAATTCTGGGGGTGGGGGTGCAAGGGGACATGAGTTGGTGATCATTAGTGCAAGGAGACATGTGCCTTTGCTGGGGGGCATGCCCATGTTGGGTGGGCTGCCTGCGGGACATGACCAGGGATGCAGGGTAGTCCCCTGTCGTCTGGGCTGCCTGCAGGGGCCGTGGAGGGTGTACAGGGAACACCTGGGAGGACCCACACTGGCAAATCACATGTAGGACTCCCCGGCACCCCTGAAATACACGTACCCTGCTGAAATCGCGTGTAAAACTTTCTGCGCACCCCTGGTATACACGCACATGCTCCTCCAGGCCAATCCCGTGTGTAACTTCACGCGCACCCCTGAAATACACGCACACGCTCCCCCAGGCCAGATTGCGTGTAAAACTTCGCGTGCACCCCTGAAATACCCGCACGCAGCCCAATCACGTGTGAAACTTCGCGCGCACCCCTGAAATACCCGCACGCAGCCCAATCGCGTGTGAAACTTCCCGCGCACCCATGAAATACCCACACGCAGCCCAATCGCGTGTGGAACTTCCCGTGCACCTCTGATATACACGCACACGCTCCCCCAGGCCAGATCGCGTGTGGAACTTCTTGCGCACCTCTGAAATACACGCACACGCTCCCCCAGGCCAGATCGCGTGTGGAACTTCTCGTGCACCCCTGAAATACACGCGCCCAGGCCAATTGCGTGTGGAACTTCTCGCGCACCCCTTAAATACACGCGCCCAGGCCAATTGCGTGTGGAACTTCTCGCGCACCCCTGAAATACACGCGCCCAGGGCAATCGCGTGTGGAACTTCTCGCGCACCTCTGAAATACACGCGGCCAGGCCAATCGTGTGTGGAACTTCTCGCGCACCCCTGAAATACACGCGCCCAGACCAATCGCGTGTGGAACTTCTCGCGCACCCCTGAAATACACGCGCCCAGGGCAATCGCGTGTGGAACTTCTCGCGCACCTCTGAAATACACGCGCCCAGGCCAATTGCGTGTGGAACTTCTCGCGCACCCCTGAAATACACGCGCCCAGGCCAATCGCGTGTGGAACTTCTCGCGCACCCCTGAAATACACGCGCCCAGGCCAACCACGTGTGGAACTTCTCGCGCACCTCTGAAATACACGCGCCCAGGCCAATCGCGTGTGGAACTTCTCGCGCACCCCTGAAATACACGCGCACAGGGCAATCGCGTGTGGAACTTCTCGCGCACCTCTGAAATACACCCGCCCAGGCCAATCACGTGTGGAACTTCTCGCGCACCCCTGAAATACAAGCACATGCTCCCCCAACGATTACTTTAGAGTCCAATGAATAATGAACCTCTTCACAGCGGTTCAAAGACAGCACATATATGTGAAACAAATGTATTTTGGAATTGGAATTGCATGCAAGTCAACATACATACAACAAGTGCAACATACATACAACAAGCCCAATGTTTTTATCTGCAATGTGTTACACATGCGTCTCTCTCTTTTCCATTGATTGATTTTCCCTAGAGCTGAATGGGATGTCTGAACCATATATTGAAATGCTACATATCTTTATAAACATGCTGAAATACTGATGTTAAGACTCATTGAGAAATGGCCTGCATATATTATCCTTGGGAGAAGTGATTCATTGTGGGTTTCTGTCAAAACCCACAGCATTGCATTGATATGTGTGATATGGCTTTTATAACGCGTCTGTACACAAGTGTGTCTAGGCGCGACAAGACAAGGAGGGGTAAACACAAGGAGGACAAAACAATGATCTTACTAGGCCTTGTGTCATTCAGATTGTGCAAGCGCAAGGAATGGGAAGGGACGGGTAGAAGTGCAAACGGGGGTTGGGGGAATGGAGAAGTTCAGGCAATCAAAAAGTGCAGTCAGTGGGTGGCTCAATGCAAGTAAACAGAAAGTGCGGCCAGCGGGTGGCTGATAAGTGGCTCAATGCAAGTAAACAGAAAGTGCGGCCAGCGGGTGGCTGATAAGTGCATGAAGAGATTTCAGAGCTGGAGAGATACAATGCCTGGGCTCCAGGCCAAGGACAATTCTTGCTGTCCTGTTCTGGATAAGTTGTAGAGGACGGAGAGTAGAGGCAGGAAGATTTAGAAAGCGGCTGTTTCAGTAGTCCAGCCTAGAGAGGACCACAGCTCTGGAGACAGTGAGCTTCTGGGGGAAAGTGAGGAAAGGAAGAATACCTCTAAGGTGGTGCAGCTGATAGTTTGACTTCTTACAGACATCAGAGATGTGAGGAGAGAAGGAGAGGGTGAAGTGGAAGTTGACCCCAAGATTCTTAATCTCACAGGTAGGAGCAGGAAGAGAGCCCATAATGGGTGGCCAGAGATAGAGAGGAGAGGAGGGAGCTGGTGTTCTGATGAGGAGGATCTCCATCTTGCTGGCATTAAGACAGAGATCATTGGTGGCACAACACTCCTGAATTGTAGAAAGACAGCCAGGAATGAGAGAAGGTGTAGAGGCAGCCAAGGGGAGCCTGAAAGAGAGCTGGATGTCATCTGCATAACACTGAAAGTTAGAGCAGGGAGCAGCAATGCAGTGGGCAAGAGGTGCCAGGTATTGATTGAAGAGTCAAGGAGTGAGGTTAGACCCCTGTTGAACATCACAGGTAGAGAGAGAGATAGTAGAGAGGAAGGGCACCAGGTGCACCTGACAGAGCCGATCAGTGAGAAAATAGGTCAACCAGGCCAGTGTCTGATCAGTGATACCCAGGTTATCACAGAGGTGCTTGAACAGGATGGCATGTTTAACTGTGTCGAAAGCAGAAGAAAGATCACGGATAATGAGGAAAGAAGGTTGGTTAGAGTCAAAGTTGGAGAGCAGGTCTTCACAGGTGTTCAGGAGAGCAGTATGCGTGCTTCTTGCCGCTCTGAAGCCAGAATGATGGTCATGGAGACAACCAACAGATTCAGTGTGAAGGTTAAGATGGGAGATGGCAAGCTTTTCCAGGAGTTTGCTCAGGAAAGGAGTGATAGAGTTCGGGCGATAGTTAGCCGGAGAGGAAGGATTGGCAGAGGGTTTCTTTAAGAGAGGGTGCACAAGGGAGTGCTTCAAGGGGGAGGGGAAGGTTCCAGTAGCAAATTAATGATAGCAGAAATTGGCCAAGGCTGGATCAAGGGTGTCAATGTGGTCCTTAATGGTTCTGGAGGAACAAGGAAGAACTTGTTTTGACAAGACTTTCATAGTTCGGACTTATCTAGAAACGTCACCAGGGGTGAACAGGGGAAAGAAAGAGAAGAGGGAGGAGAGGCGGCCACAAGAAGGCCAGGAGTGGAGGAGGAGGAAAATGCGGAAGAGAGGGTGGACAGGATTTCCTGAGTCTTAGTGATGAAATGAGAAGCCAGGGCCATACAGAGGGCCTGGGAGGGAACAGGAGAGGTAGAGACTGCATCAAGATTGGCCAGCTACTTGCAGATTTTGAAGAGTTCAGCCGAGTTGTTGGATACCGCAGACATGCAGACATGCAGGCTTGAATGTGAGCTCTCTTCTTGGCAAGGAGCAGGTGGCAGGCTAGTTTGTCAGAGGGTGCCCCTGTTGCCCTCCACTTCCTCTCCACCACCCTGCACTTGCTTTTAAGTGTGACGAGGTCGAAGTCATACCAGGAGTTGCACTTGGAATTCTGCTTTTGTGGATCCTCATGACAGGGGCAAGTACATCAAGAGTGTCAGAGATAGAAAGACAGAGGTTGGAAAGGGCTGTATCAGGATTATAGTCAGCCAAAGGTGCAGGAGGAGGAGAGAAAGTAGCTGTGAAATCCTCCGCTGACACACGCTCCATTGGTCGAATGACCGAGAAGGTAGGTGGCAGTGCTGTAGACGGCTTGGACTATGTGGTAGAGAGAGAGATGGGAGGAAAGGAGAAAGTAATCACTCCAGGAGAGAGGAGTGGTTAGAGGGTTGGATAGGGGAATGTCTGAGGAGATCAGAACATCCAGGGTATGCCCTAAAGAGTGAGTTGGACCAGAGGTAAGAATAGAGAGAGAGGGAATCACAAATGTTGAGAAAGAGTCCTGCAGAAGGACAAGAAGCATCCAAGTAGATGTTAAGGTCTCCGAGGATTAGAAGTTGAGAGGTAGCGGTGAGGAGGGAGAAGGAGAGATCTGCCCACTCAGAAAGGAAAGATGCAAGGACATGTCAATGTAGAACTGAAATACCAGGGATTCCACATACTATAACAATGTCATCATCTACTTGGTCAGTTGCATGATGTCTACAGCAGAGATATCAGATCTCCTTCTCTGTTTACAGTCCCACAGAGCTAGCTCCACACTATGGTCTGGATCCACTTGGCATACTTGTCTCTGACATAGCATTGCGGTAGAAAAAAAAGAGGGAAGGGAAAGGTGGCCCATCAACCGTCTGGAACCATGCCTGCGGAGACACATAGGAGGGAAAGAAAGGTAACAATCAATGTCACGTCTGGCAATCTTAGCCTTGTTTGCTGTGAAAAATAGTGCCATTCCATGTACATGTAAATAACAACTATGCAGATGGCTTGTCCTGTGTACATTAATTCATAATAGACGTGCTTGGTGATAACATAAGGAACCTTCTACAGCAAAGGATTTCCACATGCAGGCAAGTGACCAATTATTACACAGATGCTTGGCTTGGAAAGAGGCTCTGCGTAACACCACAAAATCCGTTATTTTATTTTTATTTTATTTTATTTTCATTGTTATAGTTGTCTTTAGTTCCAAGGAACTTTTACAACTGTTACAAATACCTTTTACATAAACAAATCATATCAAAGTCCATTCCATTTATCCTAAACTATTAACACATTTCATATTACATTAAACATACCAACATTTAACTTTAAAACCTGATTGTGGTCACATTAGCTGTTATTATCTACCAGACCGCAGGTTTGGCAGCTAGGTACTCACGCTTAAAATATTTCCGTATCAAAATTACATTTCCATCGCATGGATTACATTTTCTTCTCATTTTAATAATTCAAAGACAGGCACAGCTTTAAGCCAGACACTATAAAGTGCAATGTGCATATATTCTGTAGGCGTATTAAGGCAATGATGCCAAAAATTCTCAGTTAGAAATGAGGCCTATTGATGTACATATCGCTCATATGTTGACATATAAAATGATGCAAATACTGGACACCCAGTCAAAACAGAGAAAAAATCCATTATGGGTTCAGACCAAAATCCCCATTCACTCTAAACAATGCAGAGATACCACCTGAAATTCTGGTGTTCAAGAAAGGAATTTTGGAAGAACTAAACAGATTGTACAACCATCACATTAATGCATGTAACAACCTATCACTGGGATATAGATAGGCTCTTTAAGCCCTTCAGGCAATTCACCCTGTTAGGCCGAATCCTGTGCAGTGCCCTTATGGACCACGAGACACAATTAAGACTACAAGTGGCAATACAAGTTCACCTTTGGTACAAGCCTGTACTACACAAAGTGGTAGCAGTAGCGGAGCAGCCAGACTTATCTCAAGAGCAAATGAACAGTGATTACACAAAGGAACCACAATTACTGTGACTCAAGCAAACACTGACTCAAGGTTTTTGGTTAAAAAGTAAAAGTGCATTTATTTTTGACCATCTGTTTGCAAAACACTTCACCTCTATTAAAATTAAAACCACACGTAAAATACACTACACACTAACAATTCACTTTGGATGAAATAACTCAAGGTAAGTACCTTATGATTTTCTGGACCGGTGTTGTGAAACAAAAGACATTACCGGGAATACATATGGCATCACTTTTTGACAGTAATGATAGTTCGGTCTTACTAAAGATACGCATACCCACGGGAAGAAATGTTACCGGGGTAAAACCACACTTAGCACCTGAGTTACCAAAAGAGAGTTGGGGGCAAAAATCATCAGCAATACCTTTTTCAAGGCAGACAGAATCAGAGAACACTTTCTAACCCAACGATAAAAGTCAATAGGCCTGGTTCTGGGGGAACAATGATGGAGCTTGGTTTGGGCACCCATTTCCCTAACATACTAGCCTGAAATTTGCCTGGGTTAGAGGTCATCTTACTAACACCAGGGCTTGTAGTGGGGTTCTCTGTATAGGTTCCCACAGGCTCAGAGTGATCCCTTAAGGTAGCCTCTCTAGACAATTTGGTTTGGTTCTGTTTCTCCATAATGGGAGTCCTGTGGGTATTGGATACTACTCCTAGATTTTTTAGATCATTCCCCAACAGGACTCTCCCAGGCACCTCACTCTGAATACTGACAGGGATCCTCACTGTCCTTTTATTATACTGAATGAGAGCTGGTAGAATAGGAACCATTTGGACAGGGCCTCCAGAAAGTTCAGTTGGGCCTTTGGGTGCCTTAGCAACATCCTCAGGACTGAAAAATATTTTGTCCACAACTGTTCTGCTAGCCCCAGTGTCTCTCATGGCAAGGGGTTTCCTGGCCATTGACAAGAACACTGTCCACATAATACTCCCTAGAGTTTTCAGGAATGGAGTCATACACATCACTATGTGGTTTCTTACCCAGACCCTTGGACTTTAACGATAGAGTTGCTTGAAGAGCCAAAGGTTCTTCAGCAAACAAGTGAAAGAGGGCACTAGCCATCTGTTCTTCTCCCTCTGGGGAGAAGGCTAAGGAGGTAGTGCTGACCCCTGCAGGGTTACCCTTGCATCTGGGATATCCTCTCATATGGTCAGTTGACCACAACTAAATCATTTACCAAATGCTCTCTGGAATGGGGGTTTGTTCTGACCTCCATCTGGTTTGGGACCAGATGGTACACTAGCCTGATTTGGTTTCCCTTGTGACTTACCAGGTTATGTTTGTGGCTCTCTTTTGGATTGGAATTATTGGAATTCTCTTTGTTGCCTTTCTTTGACTGCTTTCCCTCATCCTTTTTCTGATTGGCCCCAGAATCCTTGTGAGTAGCCCTGTTGGCAACCCACAAGTCAGCAGCCTTAGCTAACTTCTTAAGATTTATCTCCTTTGAATCAGCCAGTGTTGTCTAAGCTCAGGAGAGTAGACATCAAAAATAGACTCCAACATTACAAGATTCCTCAAACCTTCACAAGTGTTCACTTTGTAACCCTAACCCAACCATCTAGGTTTTTCAAACATTCAACCACCCAGGTAGTCCAAGGGGTACCATCATGCTTTTTGAGGGTTCTAAACCTCTTAAGGTACTGAGAAGAGGTCTTCTCAAATCTAGCTTTCAAAGCTAGCTTCACACACTCATAATCCTGCTTATCCTCCTCCCCCAATTCTATTACAGCATCACTTGCAACAGGGGGAAGCCTAGAGAAAAGCCAAGGAATCAACTGATTCCCTGAGATACCTTGAATCCCCTGATTATACTCAAACATTGCTAACCAATCCAAAACATCAAGTTTAGTCTCATACATAACAATCATTTCCTTTGGCATACTGGGTCTCTTAGGGCTGGAAGACCTAGAAGACTCTGGGAGAGAAGCATGTTCTAAAGACAATTTCTTCATTTATAGTTCATGGTTCAGCTCCACTTCTCTGAGCCTTAATTCTTGATGTTTCATGGCAGTTTGTGCATCAATACGTTTCACTTCTAAGTCAAGTCTCATTTTCTCCAGAGCAATAAACTCAGGAGTAAGCGTAGCACCTGTGGGGGTCCCTGTGGACAGAGGTTGTGCTCTCTGAGCAGGCAAGGGAGGTGTAGGGTTTCCTAACAAGAACTCATCTACTTCTTGAAATCCAACACTCTCAGAATCAGAAACATCAGTATCCACATTTGCTGGAGGGGTAGGCCCTTCTGACCCACTCTCCAGACTTTGTTTTCCCATTAACATTGCAACTAGTTCAGATTTCTTTCCTTTAACAGAGAGATTTTTTTCCATTCACATGGTTCTTAGAACCACGGCAGTATAGTTTAAGAGCCCCTCTTCACTGTAGTTTTCCATATTTGACATGATTTTTCAGTTAACAGAATTAGTGGGCTTTAGCCTTGTGGTTGACCCAAGATAATAGCAGCGCTCTAAGTGTAATCACTATACTTAAAAATCCCACTGCTGCCACCAGTGTTAGGCAGAATCCTGTGCAGTGCCCTTAGGGACCACTACACACAATTAAGACTACAAGTGGCACTGTTAAAGTGGTAGCAGTAGCAGAGCAGCCAGACTTATCTCAAGAGCAAATGAGCAGTAGTAGAGATTACACAAACGAAACACAATTACTGTGACTCAAGCAAACACTGACTTATGACTTTTGGTTAAAAAGTAAAAGTACATTTATTTTTGACCATCTGTTTGCAAAACACTTCACCTCTATTAAAATTAAAACCACACGTAAAATAAACTACACACAACCAATTCACTTTGGATGAAGTAACTCAAGGTAAGTACCTTATGATTTTCTGGACCGGTGTTGTGAAACAAAAGACGTTACCGGGAATACATATGCGATCACTTTTTGACAGTAATGACAGTTTGGTGTCACTAAAGATACGCATACCCGCGGGAAGAAATGTTACCGGGGTAAAACCACACTTAGCACCTGAGTTACAAAAAGAGAGTTGGGGTAAAAATCATCAGCAATACTTTTGTCAAGGCAGACAGAATGAGAGAACACTTTCTAACCCAAAGATAAAAGTCAATAGTCCTGCACCAGTGTTAGATGGAACAGGGTTCCTGTTGTCGAGGATCACACAGACAGATAGTTCAAGATTCAAGGAGGCAAGGAGTACTTGGATATTGTCAAAGAGGAAGCAAAAGTTATAAGAAGGAGAAAAGACAAGTACGAGCATTGGATGAGGAGAAAAGGGATTCACCCTAGTTCCTCGAAGTCGGACACAGTACCTTATCTCGGATGAAGCTGGTGCCACAGCAGTTGTTTCTGGTAGTTTCCTGCAGACTCACAGTTCCTGGCTCTTCAGTCGCGGGGACAAGAAGGATGACATCTGGAGTGAGCTGCACTACCCAGGGATGAGGCCAGCAGCAGCGACGGTGAATAAAAGGTGCGCTCCTTTAAAACAGGAGAGGTTCTTCAGATGGCTATCCGGACCACTACAGTGGTGTGCAGCGATTTCGACCACGAAGAGGATCCTCTGGCTCTGGAAGATGAGCTGGTTGACCCCACCAGGCTCAAGGGAAGAAGACTCCGGACTGGATCTTCTCTGGTCGTCGAAAGGTAGATAGCTCAGGACTGCAGCAGGGCTTCACCGGCACTTGGTAGTTGCAGCAGCCGTCTTCTTCTCTGCTTCTCTTCGGTTCCTTGTAGTTCCAGTGGCGACTCTGACTTCCAGCCCAAGAGTCCTGCCTTTTATGCGAAAATCCCCCATTCACTCAGCCTGGCTGTCAATCAAGCAGCAGGGGGGTTGTCCGGCCCAGACAACCACCTCAGCCAATCATGGCAAAGTGCGACTTGGGTTTCCTAGGATACCCTGTGCAGGGGGTGACTACAACCCTCCCTCACATGCAGCCCACCTAGACACCCAGGTGCCAAGAGGAGGGCTTCTCTGCAGAAGCCCGCCAAAAGACGGTGAACAAAGAAGGCCAACCTGGTTTGCCGTGCAAAGTAAAACACCAGAAGGACTTTAACAAAAAGAAATGGTGAATAAACCTGACTGGAGCCAAAAGAATGAGTATTTGGTCAAGCGGGTTTATGTTTGAGGCTAATATAATAGCCTGGAACAATACCACGTTTATATAGTATAATCACGGTGGAAAAGTTAGGGTAGATACCACTGCCACCAGCCAAGTCTAAATGTTAAAAGAGCAAAACAAAGCTCTGAGAGGCACAGACAAAAAGGGATAGAATTAAACCTTTCCAATACTCAATGTAAGATGGGTGTACTGGGTCTGTAGTTTTTAAAGGTGACTATGTAAAGTTAATGGCAACTTTACCTATTTCTGGGGGACGGAAGTCAGCCCCAGAAAAATTGAGTCAGAGGTAAGTCTCAAAGACAACCCTGTGTCACTGCACTGAAGGTGCTGTGTAACACACACAAAACTGGGGCTCATGGAGTGGTGTGCTTCAGAGTCCAAGAACACACAGCAGTAGAAATACACATGGCAAAACACTGGTAAGAGTGGGTAAAAGGCTCACACTCTTACCAAGTGGAGAAAAACAAACTCCAGAAATACAGCAAAGCTGCTGGGCGACTCACTAGGTGAGGGAAATTAGCCATAGAATGAAAATTCTCCCTAATACCCCCTAGGCCATACGCCAGCAGACAACAGTGGAGGTATAGCCTTTATGGACACTTTGAATTATGAGAAAATGGTCCAGACCTATAGTCTTCCTTTGTGGGTCTATCTTGGACAGCATGGAAAAGAATATTCATTAATTCCTACACTCACTCACTACGACCAAACAAAACAACCTTAAAGATACTAGAGATGTGATCAACTTGATCGAAAATTATGTCTACGATCTGACAAAAATCTTTTAGTCTCTTTGGATATCACTTCCTTATGTATAAATATACCCCAGGAACAGGTCCTGGAAGTTGCTGAGTTTTCACTAGACCAAAGGGTAGCACCAGAGATTTCATACTCAAGCTACGCAGAAAAGCACTATGCAGGTATCCTTTCTACGTTGGAAATGCTTGCTACCTATGAATCAAAGATACAGCAATGGGAGCAGCCTTTGTTCCTACATTGCTAACCGATACATGCCATGTTTTGAAGAAAAAAAAAATGTTTAGCCTCCACATCGGTTCTCTAACAACGTTCCTCTCTGAAAACATTTTATTGACGATATGTTTCTAATCTGGAAAGTAAATCATGTGGATTTAATTATTCTAGAACTATGGCTCAACAGTCATAATCCAAATCTTAAATTCTCTATAAATTGTCACCAGGAATAAATAGCCTTCCTTGACATAGGCATAAGCCATACGGAATGATCTATGCTTCCTTATTTAGGAAACCAAATGACAGAAAGACATTTTTGACTATTTAAACTAACACACTAAACCCTGTTAATTTAGAAGTAACTATCTTGAAAATATACATTTCTAGATAGAAGAATAGCAACAATATGGATACTGCTATCACCTTCTAAAACGCATGGCTAAAAGAGTCTAGCATAACAACAGAGACTCTTTGCTAACCCCAAAAAAGGACACACAATCACAGGAGGACATTGTGACCTGTATGACCACATTATCTAGATGTACCCCTGCTTTGAAACACATTTGTTGACCTAGGAACACCTAAGACATTGGCTGCACAACCAGCACAAAACTTACATTCAGGCTTAAATGGGGTCACAACCTCTAAGAGAGGTTAGTCCATGCCTCCCACTGAGGTACTCTCGCTTCAAAAACCTATTTGTGACCAACTGGGCTTACCACCCATCATTGATGTGGTCATTGTTACGTCTGCAATAAAAAAAACCTAACTTTCAAACAAACTGTTTTACATGCTATTTCATGTCCCTTGCAAGCAGTGATATATTGGGATGACCACATGCACAGCAGCAATCAGAATCACAAAACAACATTAAAAAATCAAGACCCTTAACATACAAGCACCACTTACTTGGACCACAACAAGTGTTGATTACCTTTATTGGTTGGTCATTGACGAGTTGTTACCAAACTCCAATCATTTCTGTATTCTGAAGAGACTCTTCAAATTGGAACAACATTGGACTTTAAGTTTACAAACCCATATATGTGGTCTTAATAATCAAATACATTAGTCAGTACTTTTTTTAAATAATGGCTCACACTTCCAATTTAGACTTTTCTGAAGAAGTACAAGTCTTCAACAATTCCCATTAATTTCTTTAATTCAACGTTTATGTTTTTAATGTTCCTACACCCTTTCAAATAGGACCTTCTTATTAGACTACACTCATGACACACCACTCTAGGTTGACACCCTCAGTATGCTACGGCACTATAACAATAGCCGTGCACTATAGCCTAGCAAAAAAGATGAGGTACTAACAGAGCTCAATTCAGCTACCATAGCAGCGCTAGAAGCACTGCAGCATTTCTGAACGCACAGCCTTAGGACATTCAGGGGATTAGATCTTCTAATTTGTTATCATATTC
Source organism: Ambystoma mexicanum (assembly GCF_040938575.1). Taxonomy (NCBI): domain Eukaryota; kingdom Metazoa; phylum Chordata; class Amphibia; order Caudata; family Ambystomatidae; genus Ambystoma; species Ambystoma mexicanum. Next base: position 1,410,574,083 of record NC_090922.1, read on the forward strand.
TGTATACAAGATCAGCACTTGTGAAGTGGTTTGGATACCATTTAATCAGCTGGTTCTTGAAGGGGAACGTACCTAGTGGCCAACACTTACATATTTAAAACAAATATTTTACAGATATCACATTCATTTCGATACATAGTAGAAAACGTAAAACGTGCCTGTATCTCCACAACATGGAATCCATGACACCACATATTTGAAACATGAGTGTAAGACCTTTACATCTGTTGTCTTTTTTTTCACACAATAGACAGTGGACCAGATTCATGGAATGTGTTGCCCAGTGCAAAGTTGTTTGTTCAGGGCAAAGTCACTGCAAAGTCATTTTTGCATTACAAAATTAACTTTGTACTGACTTTGCCTTGAACAGCTACACTGCACAGTTGCATGAATCAAGGTTTGTGTAGGCAGTGCAAAGTGACTTTGCACCAGGCAATTTAACTTTGCACCGGACAAAAAATTCCTGAATCAGTGTCTAAAAAACAGCCAGCTTCATTGTGCCGCTCTTTATATTTTTTCAGATGGGTACCTTCCATTGGGCATCCACGGTCAGCTCTGAAGATATGTTAAGTGCATCTGTTTGGGCATTAAATCCAGGGTAAACATTTTCACCCCATTAGAAAATGTGTTCAATACAACATATGATGAATTGCCCATGGCTCCTTAAACAACATTATAACCTAATGCATAGGTTTTTCTTTGTTTGCTGAAGTAGACATTGGTTCCACATCCTTCCGGAGCCAGTGAATCTTACAGTTGTTGCCATCCTCCCTGGCTGGGGATTCAGGTAAGTATTTTCTTCCTTCCTCCCCCCTGCCCTGCAAACAAGCCCCTCCCCGCCCACACAGCACCACTTACCCACTTTTTTCTCCTTTTTTGGGAACATGCGCGCTGGCAACACTTCTGTCCCCACCGCGTCTGCTCCCGATGGCCGCCATGGAAAGGGAAAACAGACTCCCTTTCCTGTTTTCCCTTACCCAGTGGCCTTTTATTTTACATTTAATTTCGGTTATGAAACGTTGCAGTGTTTCGGAACATAGAAAATGGGCCCCAGGGCATTACCTAACTCGTTAATACCCCCGCAGCTTGGGGCTTATTGCTTAAGTATAATATATTATTCATTAATCTTTCTTTTATATTCTCTTGTTTGGTTATTCTGTTCTCATTTTGGTCTTGGTCTACCATGGCCTTGCTGTGTTTTAACAATGTGTTGTACATAAGTTTGCAATGTTTTTCTGTTCACACGGTAAGCTAATCAATCAAATGATGCATTGCCACTATTACGGTTATGTTATTTTTGTACATTTAGATGCTACTTGTTGCCTAGTCCATGTGTAAGGTCTATTATTTTGCTAAATATAGTATGTTATTTGCTCTTGGGCTCCTACAGCACTACTTGAATATTCAGGAGATTGTTGGCCATCCATTTCCTTTTCATTGTTTGTGCTGAGCTGCCAGTTTACTAATGGTACACCATATGGGTACCGGGAGCATATCAATAATAAGAGCACTGCGTCATCAGTACAGCTGCACAGAGGTTTCACAGGGTTCCTGAAAAGGAAATTGTGTGTATGTGTGTGTTTTAGTATTTTGGAAACAATAGCATGTGTGCATTTGTGCATGTGTTAATTTCTGGAGAAATTCAAGCCTTATGAAGGGCCCAGAAGCTTGACAACCGAGTACATCAGGATGACAACATGTACTTTTGTGGGATGATTCAACCCACTTTTGCTATCCCATGCGGCATCACTGTGTTCTGATGGTGCCAGAAACATCAAAATGGCCGCAAAACCCTTGCGTGCACCAAAACCTCTGAAAATCGCGCTCTGCAAAGCACAAAATGACAGCTGCCCAATCTACCACGCATGTTGTCAGTGGTGGAACAGAGATCTCACTCCTGAACTATGTCACAGGGGTCCACAACAAGTGTGTGAAAATGGAGTACAGAGGGAAAAGCAGTGCTCTGCTAAAGGAAATCCAAAAATATTGCTTTAAATACTTTTTCTTTATTGCTGAAGCTACAGAATGTCAGTACAAAACACCATTAAACATCCAAAATTCTTGCTGGGTGCTACAATTCACTTAGTTCAAGAAATCATTGTGAACTTACAATATCCTGAAAAGCTGAAAGTATCAAAGAAACATCCACAGCAAAAGTTGCCTGCCTGTGGAATCTGTCAAAATCTGGGCGCAGTACCCACGGCAGTCTGAATGACAGCTGTCATAAGCCTGCATGATAAACTTTAAACTTGTATAAACTGAAATCAAATGTTGTAATCTAAGTGGCCTGGTACTGAGAGTAACCTATGTTGTAATTGTTTGAGCCCATGGTTTAAAATCTGGAATAAGTGTTGTATCTGCTAATTTGAAATCACAAGATTGATTTGAGCTAAGCAAAAATGCAACAGAATTAACATTTAAATTTAAGCCTGGGTAAAAGCCACCCAAACTGGAATAACAGCTTTCCTCGCAGAGGCAAGGCCTCTCCCTCCAGTCGTCTCCAGCAGGAATTTACACCTAAGTGATAATTATAGGGTGGGGGAAGAATTTGTTCTGCAGATGGAAGAAGACAATGGACATCCTCCAGCTAAAGGATATGCGAGGCGTGAAGGGTCGTAACTGGTCTCTGCCCAGGAGAAACAGGGAGAGATGTTCCTGGGTCCCAGGAAGAGACCAAAGGGGTGGAGCTAAACAACTATTTGCTGCTTAACAAGGACAAAAGACACATTTTAAAAAGACTGATAACTTACTATGTAAAATTGAGCAAAATATAGAAATAACAGCATTGTTAATGTAATTTCTGGATGCATGGGTGAAAAGACGCCAGAACTCTGTGGCCTGTTCTGGGAAGAAACGGCAGAAAATGTGATATTACACATAATGTATTTCTGATAAAAGTATGAAACTGTATACACGTATGCCCATGTTCAACGTGCACATTTGTAGAAATTAGCTCCTAAATTGGACATTGTGTTCTGGATGAAAAGGGCAAAATTCTGTGAAAAGCAGTCGCAAGATCCCACAGCGACTGGGCTTGGAGGAGTATCTGCTACACAAAATATGTAATCTGTATATATGATTGTTATAGAGGTTGCACATGTGGAAATGTGTATTGTACCAAAAGTAGATTGTATGTTCAAGGAGCTAGGCATGGATTCTAAGCCTCATAAACCCATACCATAAAGGTGACACCCTGTTTTTCTCCTCCTATCAAGGAAGAGAGGAGACCTTGACAAATCCGTGTCAAAGGGGCGAGCTTAGGATAAACCAGCACACACACCCCCTTTATCATAAGCATAGTTAGAGACAGGAGAGGGCAGAAAAAGAGAGACAGATTTACCCACTATCCGAATACTGGTGGAGCACCCTGCTGCAGAATTATCCATTTTACTTGCTCCAGACCCCAGAAACTTGGCAAAGCAGAAAGGCCCATTACATAGCTGAACCATTTTCAGCTAGGCCTTACATTTCCAGAACCAGAACCAACCCCAGAAACCTAAGGGGAGCATCAAAAAAAGACAGCCAGGCTGTGCTGTACTGCTTGCCTGCTGAACTAATTATCATCAGAACCAAAAGATCGAATGCAGTCCTGTGCCGTGCTGTGACCAGAGCCATTGCAGATCTGATCCAGTCCTGTGCTGTGCTGTGAACAGACCCAGTCCAATCCGATGTGCCCAGCTGTCTATCCCAGAACCAGATTCCCTTCCCTGACCAGAAATCTTGACGGACCAGAATCCTGACAGTTCTGTGTAAAAACATATCTAGTGAATATCTATAGATAGAACTGTGTCCATAGCTAGCCAATCCCTATCGTAAAGCCATCATCTTGTCTTCAGAACCTGATATTGTTAGGAGTATTTTTGAATTGTCAGAACTTTTCTTGCGCTGAGGTTCTCTTATTTGTATTTTAAAATCATAAGTCATTAGTGTTGTGAGTAACTTCCCAGAAAGAAATTGAGCATCCACCACGTGAAGAGATTCATGTGTGGCATTCTCTTTTTGTATAGTCATGATCTAGTGTAAGAAATCCCATTTGTCTTTTAAAAGTGCATTCCTGTTTCCCATTTTTGCACCTGTCTCGAAAAACGACCTCCACTAAAACGTCCATAACTTCTTCAGTTTTTGTGCTAGGAATAAAATGTCAACTTCTGCTTGTAGCTAACATTCCGAGTTTTAATTATCAGATTATTATGATTATCACACGCTGAAAAGTTTGCCGCAAATTTCATTTTAAGGAAATTCTGACATGTGTAAGACAAATTTTGATTGCTTCCGACCTTAATTTTAAGATTTCACATTGTTTCTTAGTATCAAATCAATGCTTATGTTTGTGTGCAACTATCCAAAGCGGCTCCCATAAGAATTTAAACAATTTCAGCAATTTAAACCATATTTAGTGTTTTCACCCAATCCATTCTCAAGATAACTTTAAAACCATTCTGACCGCTTGCCAATCAATTCTGTTCCTCTCTTGTGCTGCTGGGGGGAAATAAGGATTGATATTTTGTTTGAATTCTGTCATTCCTGAATACCTGCTCTCTCTTTCCTCCTATCGCTTTACATTGCCTATTGTGGGGTTGAGGGGTGTGCAGGGGAAATTAGTAACCACACGATTATTTGATCTGAACACACACACAAAAGTATTATTTCTGTGCTGAATTGTTTTGTTCACTATTACTCCTTGTGTATTAAAGAGATTATTTAGTGTTACATCACCCCATTGGTGATCATTGTGTACCTATTAAAACATAGTATGATTAAATTGTGAATACCTAAATAAATATTTTAACTTTGCAAACCAGCCTGATTCCTGGTTCAGTGTGTGGGGGGAGGGGGGATTCCAGCAGAGGGGCGTGATATGAGTGGTACATCGTTCAGAATAAAAGGATTTCAGTTTTGCATTACACGCTAGTCATGAATTCCTTACACCATGTATACGTGTGGTTCCAATTGCTCGCAAAGTTGTCTCACAACACTTCACTATCCAAATTCCGAAGCCCCATTAACTCCTGAATCACATACAATTATGTCCCCACTCCTGGTCATCACTTTTCTCCAGCAACATATCATGAGGTGCACAATAGTCTGTGAAGACCAAATTAATGCTGACCTAAATGTCATACATTGTTGACATGTTGCATGGCCATGCACTGTGTCCAATGACTGTGTGTTCACAACCACAGAGGACCATGAAGACATTGGTGATAACAGTGAAAATGGGGATGATAGCGCCAATCGATGATGAGGAGCTATGCGAGGGGGCAAGCAATCCTGGGCCAATTTCGTTTGACGACTCTGATGTTTCACAGGTCACCATCCAACCAGCAGGCTGCACCATCAAATCCCATCCCTCCACATGTACATACAGCAACTGCCTGGCCATGTTGACAGCTCCACACATCACCACCACAGACGATGTAACTGCGGCATAACTAGACATCCAATAGTTGAGGATTAGGGCAATTCTGGTGGTGGGGGAGGGGCAATGCCACCACTCCTGTGGAGTAAACCCTTCCTAAGCCATGGAGCTTGAGGAACCCATGAAATAGAACCAGCCTGGGAAGGGACATCCACTCTCCCCTTCTCTTCGTCTACCCATTGATCCTACACCCATTGTTGCACTGTCCCCACAGAGCTTGTCAAGAGGGTAGCCTACTGTGATGTCGGCAAGCCGCCGATGGAGCGGGCCGCGGCAGGAGAGAGATCGCGGCCTTCAGCAAAGGCCGTTCCGCTCGCGGAACATGCAGGGCGCTGCGCAGCAATGATACGCGACTCGTTGGTTGGCTGCATAAACCCGGACTGGCGCGAAAGCGCCAGTTCCGGTGATACCTTTATTTCTCCCCTCCTCTTCCTGTGTCACGTGACCTTTTTGTCAGGGCACGTGACACCACATTCCTCCCCAAATTGGAGGTAAATTCACATACACCACAGAATACATTTTAGCATGGATTACCGTCTCTTCCACCAGTCTCTTTACGATATACCCCGTCTATGACATACCCTTTGAGGCGGGATGATGGTTTGGGCTTCTCCCTCAGGCTGTAGCGGGTGTTCCGTCCTTTGGGCGAAGTGTCTATGGCGGTCCTTCCCTCTGTCTCAGTCTCTGGTGGGCGCGGTCTGTCTGACTCTTCCGGCGCATTTTCACTGTTTGACGGTGTGGGTCTTTGGGGCGTCTCAGCGGTCTTTTCCTTCGGGGATAGGGGTTGTTCTTCCCACATCTCCGGGGGTACTTTCTTGAAATGGGATATGTTCCGGGTCACAGTTTCCCCTCCTCGGGTGGCAGTGACCATGCTGTGGTTGGCGGCTTGAACTGTCCACGGATGAACCTCGAAGTTTAGGGACATCTTCTTTGGCTGTGCCCGGTTCTTGACGAGGACTGTGTCCCCGGGGTTTAGTTCTCGATGGTGTGCGCGTCTGGCGGCGCTTTCTTGCTCGTTGTGCCTCCTCCTTCTTGCATCCATTTCCGGGATGTCTAACTCGGGTGCAACCCAGTGTGGATGTACGGGGAGTTCCGCCTGTATTGGTACTCCAAACATGAGGGCTGCTGGGCTGATCCCGGTAGCTGAGTGTGGGGTTTGCCGGTGCGTTCTCAGAAATCGGTACACTGCCTTCAGCCAGGGGTGCTTTTGCTCTTTGGCAATTCTGATAACTTTGTTTAGAGACCCCATGAAGCGTTCCGCATCTCCATTTGCCTGAGGCCATCGTGGGGTAATTCGCTGATGTTTCACGTTTACTTCTTTGAAGAATTCTCGCAGCTCTTGGCTGGTGAACGATGGTCCATTGTCACTCTTCACTTTCCTTGGGATCCCCTGCGTGGCGAATATTTTCTCCAGCGTGAGGATGGTGGTTTCAGCGTTGGTGGATGACACATGTTCTACTTCGGGGTATCTGCTGAATTCATCTATCACTACGAGCAAGTATCCTTCGCCTGCGATGGTGCAGTGGTCCATGCTGACCGCGTCCCATCTTTTGCAGCTCCGTGGGGCACTGTAGATCGGTTCTGGGTTCTCCGGTCCCCTGGACGCTTGGCAGGCTGCGCATGACTCAACTAGCTCTGCGATTCTTTGGTGCATGTTTGGCATCCACATCCGGGACTTGAGGTATGCTGAGGACTTGACAATCCCTTGATGTCCACTGTGCGCTAGTTTGAGTTCTCTCTCTTCGAGGGACTCTGGCAGTATGATGCGGTGACCTTTCAAAAGCACTCCCTCTGGTGCTATCGAGAGTTTGTGCCTGATCCCAAACAGTGCTCTGAGTTTGGTTTGAGCTGGTATGGTGCGGTGGGATGTCGACATGAGATAGTTCTTCCAGCTTCCTGATTGAATGGCTGAGGTAGTGTGTTGTAGAATTGTGTTTTCTCTTGTCTCTTGTATTATTTCCTGCAGTGTCAGGGCTCGCGGCCTGGCGCATGCTACCACGTGACAGACGTGCTCGTCTGTTTCTCTTGCATGACGTCGTTCGCAGTCGGTAGCGGGTCGTGGATGGCGGGACAGATAGTCTGCCGGGTTGTCTGAACCTGGCCGATATTCTATCTCAATGTTGTACGGCTGCAGTTGCAGCATCCACTTCTCTATGCGGGCAGGGGGGTGTGGAGCGGAGCCCCGGAATATCGGTATCAGGGGCTTGTGGTCTGAGAAGACTTTTGCCTGTTTTCCAATAGGTACACCTTAAAGTGGCGACACCCCCACAGTATCGCTAGGGCCTCCTTTTCAATGTGGGCATAGTTTTGTTCTGGCTTCGTGAGGGCCCTGCTGGCAAATGCGATGGGGAACACTCTGCCTTCGCTGTCTGTTTGGGTCAGTACGGCTCCTAGGCCCACGGGGCTGGCATCCACGAGGAGTTCAGTCTGCCGTTCCACGTTAAAGAACGCCATGGTCGTGGTAGCGGACAGGGCGTCTTTGATCTTTTGGAATGCTCGTTGGTGGACTTCGGTCCACTCCCATCTTTGATCTTTCTTTGTCAGTTCCCTGAGAGGGCTCGCGATGCTGGCGAGGTCAGGGATGAAACGCGCGCAGTATGTTGCCATCCCCATGAAACTTCGCACCTCCGAGGCAGACTGGGGAGGCTTGAAATCTTTTATGTCCTGTACTTTGGATGGGTCAGGGGATACACCTGCGGCGCTGAAGATGTAGCCGAAAAAGCATAGTTCATCCTTGTCGAATTCACATTTCTCGGCATTGAGCGTCAAACCTGCTCCCTCGAGTCTTTCCAGGACTGCGGCTAGTCGTCGGTGGTGTTCGTCCTTGTCCGAGGCGTATACTAGGATGTCATCGCTGATGTTGGTGGTACCAGCCAGCCCCGTGATGACTTTCCGGATCTCGTGCTGGAAAACTTCTGCGGCGGATGATATTCCAAAATTCAGCCGCTTGTACCTCATGAGGCCGAGGTGGGACGAAAACGTGGTGATGTACCGTGATTCTTTGGATAGTCTTAGCTAGTGGTATCCTGACCGGAGATCGAGTTTGCTAAATACTTTCGCCCCTGTGAGGTCTACGATGAGCTCATCAATGGTGGGAGTTACGTGGCGTTCTCGGCCGATGGCTACGTTGGGGAGCCTCATGTCGATGCAGATTCTCACTGCATTCGGCTGTTTCGGTTTCTGGGCTACCACCATTGGCGAGACCCATGGGGTCGGGCCTGATGTTCTCTCGATGATTCCTGCATCTTCGAGTTTGGATAGCTCTTTCTCTACAGCAGTTCGCAGGTGAAATGGGATCCGCCGGTGGCGCACTGCCTTGGGTTCAACGGTGGGGTCAATGTGTAGTTTGATAGACCTCCCTTTAAGGCATCCGATGCCTTGAAATAGTTTCTTATGACGACCTAGGATGTTGCTGAGTTCGTCGTGCTGAACGCTGAATGCGAAGTATATCAGCTTTAGTTTCTCCGCAGTTTTACAGCTCAATAAGGTTTCGCAACCGGCATCTACGACGTAGATCCGAGCGCGGCAGTTTGTGTTGTTGTGCGCAAAGTCGGATTTGAACGACCCCTGCACAGGTAGGGGTTTTTTGGATCCATAGGCATATAGCCTGACTTTCTTCTTGTGGAGTTCTGGTTTTGGGTGAAGTCTGTTGAATGCCGTCACGGGCATGACGTTTACTGTCGCGCCGGTGTCAATTATCACTTTGAGTGGGTCTCCGTTGGAGAGGACTGTGCACGACGGTCTCTTCTTTTGGCGCGATCGGCCTGATTTGACTGCCGATATTAAGTGTACACGGTGTACTGGTCTTCTCCCCTTCTTCTTCCTCCCTTTGTTCTGTCTGTCGCTCGAGCTCGGGGATCTTTGGGACTCATCGACAGCTCTCGCTTTAGCTCTCCTCGCTTGTTGGCGGGGATGTTCTCTCGGTGCGAATTTTCTCCGTTGTTCTTGTGTCGTGCGTGAGCTTGGGTCTTTGTCATTCCTGTTTGGCGGATTCAGGCAGACAGCTGCGTAGTGGTTGAGGCGATTGCATTTTCTGCATGTGGACCCCCAGGCGGGGCCAGATTCGCCTTTATGCCATGGGCCTCCGCACCATTTGCAGGCCTGATCTCGTCCTTGTGGCGGGTGGGGCCTCTGGTTCTGTTTCGGGCGTGTTAATTGTTGTCTGGAGATAGCTGCAACGTCTTCTGCGGGTCTGGGGCTGTCTAACGGTAGTCTCTGGATGGCAGCTTCCATTACTGCTACTTGGTCCTCTGTCTGTTCACGGAGGCGTGCTGTCTCGAGAATGCGTGATAGTCGCATGTTCTTCTCTGACAGAATTGCCCTTCTTAGTTTTTCAGAGGAGATCCCATTGATGATTTGGAGGCGAATGGCGAATTCTTCGTCCAGGAATTCACAGCCTACGGCCATTTCGCGAAGGCGAGCGTGGAATTTGTCCACCGTCTCTCTCTCGCGTTGTCGTGCCATACAGAAATGGAACCGCTCATAGTCCGGATTGAGGTCAGGCTTAAACATGTTGGTGAGCGCAGCTCTCGCCGCTGTGTAGTCAATATCATTCCCGCGGTTTGGTAGGGCGTTGAAAAGGCGCAGAGCCGCTGACCCTACGTTGAGCAAGAGGAAGGTGCGCATCTTTTTGGGTGTGGCGATGTCTCGGGCCTCCAGATGCATCTCAAATTGTTGCAGCCATATTTCCCACCGGATGGCAGCTCCGCTGGTGAAAGGGTCGAACGGTGGCATGAACGTTGTTAGTGTGGGATCGCTGCGCTCATCAGTGATGCTTCTCCTTGATGATGAGGAGCCGGTGCTGATTCTTGTCGGGCTGGCGTTTGGGCTCGACATGCTGCTCTATTGGGTGATTTTTGGTGTGATGGCACGTGGCCCCCCGTGGAGCGCTGCAGTTCCGGGCGGGCCGCGTGTGATAGATCGTGCAGTGTCTCTGTCTCTCCTGGGGTGTTGGCGTAGCAGGATTTTTTTTTTTCCTCTATTGTTGAAAAACATTTTTTTTTTTTCCAGAGCGCAGTGGCTCTCCTGGGTTAGTGGCGTAGCAGGAGTTTTTCCTCAGAGCGTTATGGACGCTGCTAGCAGGATTGGGCATTGAGCGTGGGCGGAGCCGGGGATAACGCTTACCGGCCTCCGCGGAGTTGTCGTGGGTCCGTGGACGCAGCGGCTCCCTCCGATGCTGGGAGGCGTGCAGTCCACACCTACCATGCACTGTTAGTGAAGATTGGAAGGGAAATCAGGGATGCCAGTCCCGTGTAACACAAGATGAAAACATCCTGTGTTACCCCTCATTTTCATTCATTTGTATGGTGGAGAAGAAAGGTGAAACGAAACTTGCATTTCTGCCTCCTCCCTTCCTCTCTGCCATACAAATACTCCAGCATCTGTGCTGGCATGGATTTTCATGCCGGCACAGATGCTGGCGATCCCTATGGGCTCTGCCTGCTTTATACATCAGCAACAGACGGTCCCCATAGGGATCCATTGGCAGGAAGGCTGTACAATTACAGTTAAACCCTCTCTGTTGGTAAGCAGTGTTCACGTTAAATCCTCCCTGACGAGCTAGCATGTCAGGGAGGGTTTCATTTAATTTCTGATCACTGCTTGCCAAAAAGTAAACGCGGCCTGGCATGCTACCATGCCAGGCAGAGTTTACTACCTTTGCACTGCAGAGTTCAAGGCTAAAATGCCACGTACATGCTTATACAACCCCCTTTACATTTGCACACTGCAGTACAAAGGGTGAACATTTGGCGACGGAGACCCGCTTACGTTAATACGTAAACGTGACAGATCTACACCGCCACATTACGTTTTTGATCTACATGTGCCCCACTGTGTTTTGTGAAGCTGGCGTGCACGGTGCAGGCGGAAATGGAAACCAACTTCCGTTCTCCAACTGCACCTGCAAACATCCTAAAAATGACATGAAGATGTCATGCCTGCTTTTAACACCACTTTCTGAGCTCCACAGAGATACAGGGATGGCGGGAAAACATGGAATTGTCCATTCCACTGAACATCTTCGAATCCATCGCTGTTACTGTGGCCTTATGGTGATGAAAAATGTGTGTCTGGAGCCCCATCCACCAACAGGACACCCACAGGTCTCTGAGTCAGATAATGGCAGCAACCGCAATAAAACGCCCAAGTACACATACACGCCATCAGGGCTTTTGTAATGTATTGTACAAGGCAGATCACACTGGGTTTGAGTGTTCTAGCTCTGCACCCATTGAGGTCTTGGTTTCGGGTTCACTAGCTTTTTTCACAGTAATCGCATTTTGGTCTAAGTTCCCGGAGTTCCTGGAAACTGAAAGCCTGACAAATGTCTTTTGGGTGCATTTTCCTTTTCAACAGCGTTGGCTCTGTGCTCTGCATACAACCCGAGGGTCGCAGTCGCAATTCAATGTGCATCACCTCAATGATGTTTCCTGTGAAGCATAGTGCTTGTTTTGACACAGCCGGTGACCTCCGAGCGCAGGGGAGACCAGGCTTAATTTATCTGCTTGTCACCCTGAGGGCGGCGTTCAGAAACCTGAATAATAGATTTCTGACCTTCTTTGATGTCATTTGCCAGGAAGTTGCACACGAGAGTCACGAGGCTGATTAAATGTTTGTAAGTTGACAGCAAAAACTTTGTCAAAGCCAACGGGTTTTGGGTTGTGTTAATAATAAAACTGCGCCCGCTGAGGCCGAACATTTTGGAAGTCATTTCCATAGAAATGGACGAAGTGCACAGATGTGCACTTGCTGCAGTGTTCATCATTTTCACTATGTGGTCCAAATAATAGCTGCAAAAGTAGGCAAAAACACCTTGTTTTGTGCGCTTAGTTGTGCGGATAGTGTAAATACCTCCTGCTATTTAGACATTACAGATAGCATCACAAAAAAGGATTCCTGTGGAATCCGGTTGGTGTAATTAGCAAGAGGAGTCCAGAGGAATCCAAAGCATTTGCCCAAGCATGACAATGGGCCTCATTAGGAGGTTGGAGGTAGCCATGCCTTTTTTACCTGCATGGCTACCCCCAAACTCGGGTCTGGCTCCGGGTACTGCGAAAAGGGAATTACTGGGCCATACCGTTCTGGGCGGTCCCGCTAATTCCCCTTGCCCGGGACCCGCAGCCGGTACGTCCCCATTCCCATTTGAGCCCCCATAGGGCTCAATGGGAATGTGGAGGATGTTAGCAGCGGAACCGTTCATAACAGTACCGTTGCTACCATCCAGTTCGGCTCGCGGGTGCCGCTCTGCACGCCTCGTCTGACCAGGAGTGCAGAACGGCACCCGCAAGCAGAATTCGTAATGTGCCGGTATGGTATCAACGGCGCCGGTAGCAGTACAGGCGCCGTTGTTGCCTTACCGCCACAATCGTAATGAGGCCCAATATCATTTATCATTCCAGCGTAAGTACATTCAGTTTTTGCTCGCAGAGTGTAAGGGGCGATCAGAAATGGCATTGCTTGTGTGCCTCGGATTTGCTCTGGGGTTAGAGAAAATAGGACCCTTTTTCTATCTGAGATTCTAATTGTGTAAATTGAAAACAGTATTGTTAAAGCCAGTGTGCATCTGACACATAAGGAATAAAGCATGTGTCGTGCTAAAAGCTGCCCCGAGAGACAAGTGACTAGGCCATTGTTTTTCTTTTTGTTATTGTAATATATCTTGTAGAAGAAAAGACAAAGCTGGCGAATGACACCAGCATTCTAATGTTTGTAGGTTTGGTAATAAACCAGGCCAAATGATTTCCCTAGATATTCACTGCATCTGCACATCATTTTTCAAAGGGATAGGACCAAATGCTCATTGTAGGATGTTTTAATGGGGCGACAACCAGTTTGCGGGAATTTTTCGACCCACCCCAAATTGGGCATGCACAATTTCTATTTCTGTCTTTGACTAAAGTTCTTTTAATGAACCTGAGACCCACAATTTAATAATAGTGGTTCTCTACATCCTCCCTCCCCTTTTAGGATAAGAAATGTGTAGGGTTGCATACCCCTTTTGGGATAAGCAATGTGTAGGGTTCCATATAAGGTATATTTATTAATGCAATAGAAATAAGTGAATCAATTAAAATATAAGCAAATTATACATCTATGAAATCTATGAAATTCCAATGTCAATGAGGACTACAATGAAGAATGATCAATATCATGATAGCATCACTCTTCTATGCTACGTTTACATGAATGTGGGCTTTTGTAAACACAAACTTCACCATCTGTACATTTGATTTAACTTGAGCGTGCATTCACCATGCATTGAAAAGTGTATGGCACTCAAGATAAAGCTGTCATTTTATAGAAAACCAAATTAACTCAGAACATTCCTGCCCAGCTAAGTCTCTCTACTTCCCCATTTCTGAAAATAGATGCCTCCCCCTTTACTCAATGGATATGTCAGAATTTCAAACATTGTTCTAGAAAACACAATTGAAATAATGACTACTTAACATTCCTGCATGTAAATCGCTAGTCCCTATAAAAATATCTGTTTAACATATCTGTTCACTAGACTCTGGTTCAATTATGCTTCTTTTGCATTACCTTTTAAAAGTTAACATTTCTAATTTTCAATGGACAAGGATGGAAAAGTGGTACCGCTTAATCATCCTTTTCTCTTTGTCTTGAATGGTTCAGCACCAGTAACATAACTCTCCTTGGATGATGTAGCCAGGAAATGACTTCGATACATTATTGTTCTAGGTATATACACAGTGAAATGTTATTTAATCTTTGCTTGATCATTGCACAGAGGAGGAGCAGGGATCTGCCCATATGCACAACATTCCAATCTACTTTTCAGATCTATAATTCCTGAAGCAGACATGCTTTTGAAAAATCTACTAATTTCTTAGGGTGTACTTTTCCAAATGAAAAGGGTAGGGATTGAATCTGTTCCCCTTTAGAGTATTGCTCCACTGATAAGAAGTGTTTCCCCTTAGTATTATACTTATATGGGAATTTCGTTATGGCTGTCTCATAGATAGGTGGGTGCCCTCTTAAGAACTGTTTCAAATATTCCCCTCTGGGAACAGGTGGGCATTAGCAAGGACGGGTTAGCTTCCATCCACAGCCTGGTGTTCCTCTTTCTGTATTTGGCCTGTCTTTTGTCTTGGGCACTGAAAAAGGCCTGGGCTTTAACACAAGGCAGGCTTCCTTAGAGTGATTTAAATATGGGTCCTAAAGGAAAGCAATCTATTCCTTTCTCCTTTTTGTTGTTGTTAATTCTCCTTTCTCTTCTTCTGTCAGGCAGTCCTTCCCGGTCAGTGAGGATGTCAGTCCCCAGAATATATGGGTTTGGAAATGTATAGATAAAGAACCACTCCCTTTAGAAGTGTGTATACTTTCTTTAATCTAAAGTGTCATTGTATGTGGATTGACAATGTTCTAAAAGTGATATCACACTAAACCATACTCTCTGTGCTCTTTGAGCATATTTATGAAGAGGGAAGTCTTATGGGAGTACCTTCCAAACCCAGTTTCCCTCCCACTTAATGTGATGTCATCTTGGAGATTTCTACATTAAACCATTGGAACTTTCTACAACATACTGTCCCTCCCATGTGACCAATCAGTTAATCAGATTGTTCTGACACAGGTGAGTCAAATGATGTGTTTCTCATCTAGGCACAACCTGTGGTGTGTGTGTGTCTGTGTGTGTGTGTGTATGTGTGTGTTGCAGATGTTTCCTTTTTGTTCTCTGATACTTTTACACAAAAATAATGTTTTCATTAGAACAGAACATCAGGCACAGATGGTTAGATATAGGGATCACTAATGTGTGCTATTTCTTCGAAGAAATATCCACATGTGCCTAATTTGCATAGCTAATCACATATCGAACAAATATAATTATTTTTAAAATAATTTTTTTATTGAAAAGAGTACTACAGTTTAGAACACAAGGTTCAAACTTTTGTTTCAAGTGCAATAATACCAAGCCAACATCAATTGTTAGCTTTAAAATTAAAAAAGTAAGTCAAAAGGAATAGAAGAAAAGAGAAATACATTACAATGCACCACCACATAAACCATCAATGACGATACCACCACAGTTTAGTTCATTTTAAGTGAACCCACTCCACTTCAGATTGATATCGCATAACACTTAAGGATCAGTTGTTAGAACATGTCTAAATAGTTTACTGTCGCACAGATAAGATTGATGTTGCTGCCGAGATAATTGTAGCCCACCAAGCATCCATTTCACCATCTTGCTGGGCAAAATTTCCAAGATGTAAAGTACGTTGACTAGAGGTTTGAGCACATTCAATTACTTAATGTTTTGAGGATTCAATCGCTAGATGGCAAAAGCGACAGAGATTGTCCGTAATTGATTTGTCGTTGCGTTGCCGCAAAATCTCTTTAGTTTTCAAAGTGTTTGTGCACATTCTAAGAAATTGAGTTCGATGGTGGCGAGATGGACAATGGAGCAGATACCTGGCCTGCACATTTCGTTTTTTCCGAGCGCATCGCTAGAGACATGATGGAGAGTGACATACTTCGTTTTTCCTGACTTACAATCCAAGCCCATGCATAAAAAAAATTCTTGGCATATTGTGGTCGTTGTAACAAATCTTCTTTGTCAATATCGGCAGATGACAATAATGCCAATATTTGCTGAGTCCAGAGATTTAACAAACCTGAACACATCACATCGGGCTTATTGACAAAAAATCGATATGCCGGGTCAGGGGATTCGAGATAGAACTTTCGCAGCACAGACATGGATTTAAAAACATTTCTACTATGGAGCGAGTTCAGTGACAGTTCATGCCTTAGAATCGTCGATGTTAATTGAGGCATTTTCAAAACATAGCACCAGAAGCGGCCCTCTAGCAAGTGCCAGATTTGTTCGTTGATGTTCCAGCCTGCCTCTGCACCAAAAGTGATGACTGGCACCACTTTTTGAAGATAAAATGTCAAAATAGGAGCTAGTGAAAATCTTCCATAGTGTTTGTTTATCTTGGCACCTTGAAAGGTAAGCTTCAGCATCTTGTCCTTCAATTCCATAACCCAATGGTGTTCACAAATGGAGTTATTAAATTGAATCCCTAGATACCTTATCGACGGCACAGAAGGAAGGATTTCGCCATCGACTGACAACCTAAATGATTTATCTTTCTTGTTACTCATACTGCCAATTGACACTATTTTGGTTTTCAAGGTGTTTATAACAAGTTCGTTGATGACTAGATATTCATGTAATCCTGCAAGCAAATGTTGGAGACCGACTTGCGTTCGATCAATTAAAACCAAGTTGTCTGCGTATACAAGATGATTTACAGGGACATGATTGATCTTTGGGGGAAAGCATTTGACCTGATCCAAGTGAAGAGGCAAGTCAGCCAAAAACAATTTAAATAGGTCCGCTGCAAGCGGACACCCCTGCTTTACACCTTTGGCAGTCGGTATGGGGTCTGATAACTCGCCACTGGTGTTCAAACGAACCCGAATTGTGGTGTTGACATGAAGGGGTATGATGGGATCAAGGATATTTTCTGGGCAATTCCACTTTGACAGTTTAGCCCAAAGCAAGCCTCTATTGACGCTGTCAAAGGCCTGCTTCGTGTCAATAAACGCAAGATGGAGTTTGCTGTTTGATTTTAGGGCTTCAAGTTTGAGGATGGACAAGATCATTAGATTGACCTCTACTCCCACTCCTTTCATGAATCCGGTTTGCTGCACGTCCGGAATTAAAGAAGTATCGGCCCAATTCACCAGCTTCAGTCTAAGATTTGACCCAAAAATCTTTCCATTTGTGTCTAGAAGGGCAATTGGGCGATAGTTTGCAGGATCGTCCCAACTGCCCTTCTTGTGAATAGGAACAACAATTGCAATAGACCATCATCGAGGAATCTGCCTTGAATGAGCAATAAGTAGGAACAGCTTGCCGATAAAAAAGGTCCAGTCTTTCAGATGTTTTTTAAGGATTACATTAGTAATCATGTCAGGGCCAGCGGCACGTGAATTTTTTAGTGCCATAATAGCATGTTCAATGTCGGCAGGCGACATATCCACAGCCCACAAAGTTTTATATCTATTAGGCTCAACCACCGGCTCAAAGCGGGGTTTCTTGAAAACCATAGAAAAATGAGATTTCCACTTGGCACCTGTAATAGTATTTATGGGAGTTGGGGTACAGTTAGAGAAGTCCGTGTTCAGGATCTGCCAAACTTCACGTGTGTTTCTGGTCACTAGTATTTTCAGCATCAATTCGGCACGATCCTGATCAATAATGATTGCATTGGACTTCACCCAGCTATGATATTTGGCCCTTCTAGCTTTCACTGCATCGGGCACATCTTTCCTAGGTAGATTTTTTTTGATGAGTCTCAAGTCTTTCCTCAGATCTTTCTTTGCTTCATGGACTACTGCGCTGTATAAGTGCCTGTGTATGTGCACACTAGACTGGGACTTATGGATGTAGACGGTATAGTCCGTCAAAAGTGGAGTGTAGCCAATACCATTTGAGGAGAAAGAATTTATTAGCTTGAGGCTAAGGTTTTGGATTTGGGACGCATTTATCCATAGCCGATTTCCCTTGGAGTTGCTTTCGATGGGCGATTGGTACAATACAACCGAGGATGCCCATTCAATCAAACAACTTAGGTTCAAAAGATTGTGATCACTATATTTCCTAACTTTAATGTGCAATTCGATGATATCGCGTTCAACATTATTAGAGACCCCGATGTAATCAAGAATGCTATGGCTTTTGCCATTTAGCATTTTGCAATTGCGAGTATTCATGGCACAGACCCATGTTTGACCTCTGGCGGCAACTGCATGGTCAGGAAATTGCTTGTAGGACTGGGCCTGATGTTCGAACTGGAACCATGAACAGTTTAGGTCTCCACAGCATATCACAGATAGATTGTTATACATTAATGTTGCCTGATCTATTAACTGGGAAATGGAGTAGACAAAACGTTTAGTGCTCATTTTTGCAGGGTTCTAGTACCCATTGATGATCAAGAGATGTTTCTGGCGTTGTATGTCTTTGTCTTTTGTACACATTATAGTAGCTTGGACAAACGGATTTGGATTTAGTGAGGTTGGCACAGACCAACTCTGAGTGATTCACACCATTGTCAATAGGCCAGACTGTGGACGACCTTTGTCAGTTTTTATCGCAGGATTAAGCAAAGAGACAAAGCCATCACACATGGGTACCTCAGAAAGCCACGTCTCCTGTAAGCAGATTATGAAAACATTGTGTAGGGGGATCTCAAAATCATTGAACAAATGTTTGAACCCACGTGTTTTCCAAGATAGCAAGTGGCAGACACGGGACCCAACCTCCAATCATGGTTATTGTCGCGCCCAGCCTAATTTAGAATTTGTAATTTTCGCGGGTTGAGACCCATATGCTTGGTGATCTTTACTTGTAGTTAGGCTACCACTCAGGGATTTCCGCAGAGAGACTGAATAAGCTGCACTGATTGTTTTTGATGTATATAATTTTACATTCAGCTGATAGATCTTTTCCCCATGAACAATATTAAAAAAGTAACTTTGTATGATATGGCCTTCAAAAGTTTTAAACAGAAATATGATTCCAAATGTAACATATACATAGTGCATCTTTTCTTTACATATAATGGGATGAATCACAATATGAAATGTCATACTATTCCCTGCCTGACAACAGAACATTTGGTGTCATCTTCTTGAAGATTATAACTGGCCATATATAAATCTGGAGAATGTGTTTGTAGTAGAACCAGATTTCCAAGGCTCTTTCAAGTTACAGTTGCTGGAACGGGCCGTGTATGGCCCAGTCACTCCCCCTTGAGTGATTTCAGCATCTGCCTGCCCTTTGTATCAGGCCTCTGAATGTGAGAATTTCCTTCTCCTGGCTGATGGAAGGATTTGGTTATTTGGAAGGAGACCACAGCTCAGAATCTATTTTTTGTATTGGTAGAGTATTTTGTGCAAGCTCACTGCAAAACGTGGTTATTCATTAGTTGCATTTCTTTTTCCCTGGAAGTCCTGGTCCCAGACCAAAAGCAAAGCATTTGCTATTGTGGCGGTCCAGGCTGAGTCATTAAACTTTATAGTTCAGCTTGGTTTCATTTCCTTGGATCAAGCCATCCTCTTAATAACTGCTCGGGGAGGCCCGAAAAATGTCACTTTGCTGTCCAGTCCTAGGTCTGTTTCATTCACAGATGCAGCCTTTGAAAGTCGGTTTATTCCCCACATTGCCACACTGCAATTGCCAATTGAACCGCGCAACATAACATTTTCTTTGCAATCAATCTCCAGTCAAAGACCTATACTTCGAGTTTCAGTATGTTTTGATTTTCTGATATTTATTCTTAGCTCTGTAAAGGAAAATATACACAATTCACTGCACAATTCAGAGTTTTACTCCCCAATGAAATGCTTTGCTTTTCATCCTAGATTGGACGGTTCTCCTATTAACAAAAGATTTCTATATTCTGTGTAACACAAAAGATTTATTTGTGTCATATCAATTATTTTAGACATATACTCTTGTTGCAAATTAGATGGTAACATCACACATTTTCTCTTTTCCTGATGCTGTACATAGGCTGCAGCTCACAATTTTGTTTTTAAATTTGGTGATTTTCTCTGCATCCTTCTCTTCGTTGTAGGTTTCCCTACCACAATATCGGCCTGGTAACTCCATCTGTAAATTGAAATACCACAAGTGTGCAGTAAAGGTACACAGATCATGTTCAGAACACACACACAAACAAATTTACGTCTACCTGAAAAGCTGAGATAAAGGGGGTTGCACCCTTAAACAACTTCACCTTTAAGTGAAGGACTGATGAGATGTATTAGGCTTTCCTGCATTGTAAGGGACGGAAATAGGGAGAGGCAAACACAAAAGGAATTCACACACTCACCTCCATTATGCATAATGCACAGAAGGGCCATTATTACTGACTCGTTTGTGTTATCCTTTCTGGCATAGCAGAGATTATCACCTCCTTTGCTAAATTAATATTCTTCCCCCAAGCATGAGTGGACAGAATGTAATATTTATTTTCATAAATATGCCATGCAGTGCTCTGGAAATACTGCATGCAGTATTTTTGAAATTCCATATGTTTGCCATGAGTTTACCAGAGTAGTGGTAGTTGTTGCAGGCAGTTGCTCAGCTCCAATAAGGAAATGCAAGCCAAGGAGGATGGATACAAACATCGTCTGAAGTTCCCTTCGGCAGTCATACTGCCCCTCCTTCCACCAGCCGTATGTGCCCCTACATTCCTCCCTTTCCTCCACCACATCTAACTTGTGCTTTCATGGACACAAAATCTCCCCCTCACCTGTCAGTCTGCTTCTACATTTCTTCAACCAGTCTGTGTGGTTTCTTTTTTTGTCTTACTGGTCTTACTTGTCACCCTCCTTTTGCAATCTTTCTCCTTCTGAAAGTTCATCTATTTCATTCTGTGAGAATCTGTAGGGCAGACTACTGGCAACCAGACAAGGAATAGGCACTCCTCTAAGGAAAAAGGCTCAGAGCACCTCTTGCAAGGATAACACGGTTTTATTTCACCAATTTAGATGAAGTCCTCATTGCCCATCCCTATGGGCTGCCAAGTGATAGGTTATTATTATTTTGAGCCAATCCCCTGCCCCCGTGGTCTCCAGTCTCGTTTCTGTTGGGTCCCAGAGATGGGATTGGATTTCTAATTAAGAATGCTTTTCTCCCCACAAATAACTCAAATGAAGTGCTCCTGTACATGAGCTCAGTGGATACTCTCAAGGTCAAATTGGCCCTCCGAAATGCAGGTCACTTCTTTAGATTCCAGAAACGTAAGCGCCCTCATCATGGCTCCCCGGTGCGGCCCTAGATTTGTTATCCTGACCATGTGCACCTTGCAGTACAAATCACAAGGCATCCTGCTCTGTGCGCCCCACTTGGCAGTGGCCCCCTCCCTAGACTTTCACCTCTGCTCTGCCAGGGCCACGCTAATCAGTCACTTTGTTAGATATTTAGGAGTTTCAATGGAGGGCATCTTGTGGTTCAAATAGAGTGAGCAGTATCATGGGGGCACTGGAGTCCTAAATCTGATCAGGGCTGTTTTGGCAGCCCAAGACCTCTGCCCTGGTTCCCAGGAGAATTTCCTACATCGACAGGTGTAGCCCTGCTCGTGCTGTGCTATTCACATTTCTTTCTAGTTGCATAGGCCTACCGCGTGAGAAAATGGGATGGTTGTTTTAATTTGGTGTGAAGACATTTTCGTCTGCCACCTTAGCTGGTAATGGTGCTGAAATACTAAGATGTGCTATTGCTACTACGGGAGCCTGGCCCACCCTAGGCCTCAACCTTAAAATGGTGATAGTTAAGTGCTTCTTGTCACAGGGCAAAGCCAGCTCCCCTACCCTCCATTACCATAGATTGTGATATTCTTTCACCCCTACAATCACCCTTCTACGTTATCATGTGTCCCTAATACATTTTCCTCAACCTACATCACTTTGGGGGCAGGGGTCTTGGGTATGCATGTCAACAAATCCTACGCAGAGGGGAGCTTCTGATGGGAGGACGTTCTGGAGGGGCGGAGCCTTGCTAGACCGCAGAGCCAGCGGTAGTGTGGAGAACAAGCTGATCACTAGCAGGATGATGGAAGGCTGGCATCCTGAGCGGCAATGAAGCCGAAGTAGCGAGAGAGATGGAGACGGCAAAGAGATTGTCTTGCCTATTGGTGCAACCATACGAAAGCCGTAGTGGGCATGGGGCCTGTTAACTGATGCCTAGAGGAGAGGTTGGATCCCCGAGCTCCACTTAAAAAGTGCAAGAACTGCAGAACCAAGCAGATTAAGCGAAGTGAATGCTCCCAAAGAGGTAACGATGCTGATAGGGGCAAACTATTGTATCTGAGGCTGGGGAAGACACAAGGTTTATGGGAGCCAAGAAAACTAGAATGCTGGATATGAGCAAACACCCAAACGAGGCCCCACTAAAGCTAGCCTACCTGAGAGACAAAGGGCTTTGGAGAGCCTGGTAAAAAAAGTGACACTGATAGTAAAGGCTGGGAAAGCCAAAAAGGTTACGTGAGCCAAGAAAACCAGAAGGCTAGATACAGGTAGATGCCCCACCGAGGACCTGCCAAAGTAGGCCTAACAGAGGGCCACATGGCTTTGGGGAGCAGGTCTGGAAATCAAGAGATCCTGGAAGGTTCCAATGCTCAAACTAAAGACCAGAAGAATATCAATCACCTAGTCAGAAATGGTGGGATTGCATTAAGAAAACCTTATTCTCTATGTAAATAAATGTTGGATGTGTGTAAGATTTATGGTCCAGAACCTGTACAGAGGCTGAATGACTCTATTGTAAGGAACTCATTAAATGTTAAGCACTTTCTTTCGGAGGGAGATCCAAAACCTCTCAAACCTTCTGTTGGAGAGAGATCCAAACCACTGGGTCAAGCAAAGCCCAAGGATGGAGACTATTGCTGTGGCATATTTTTGTTAAGTTTTTCTAAGTGGTAGGGCCAGATAGCAAGTAGGGTTTTGGCTAAGAACTATTTATTTTGGGACATTTGATGAGCACCATCAGTTTTAGTTTGTTAGGCAGGGAAATGCCCTCAAAGCAGTAGGCCTAGATAGCATTTTATCATTATTTAAATGTACACCCATTAACATGGCACATCTTAGTCTGATTCCTTCTTCTGGTTGTCACAAGCTGTCACAAGCTGGAGTCACAAGCGGGAGTCCTATACTCAAAACACATGTTTCCCTATATTTTACTCGTTCCCTCCTGAACGGGGTTACAAGTATCTAAAATGTGATGCATTCCTTATTGTTTCTCGCTATGCCGAGATGGCGGTGACCATAGTTCCCTTTTGGGCCGTGATCCAGAAAAATTATGGTATGAACCTTGAGTCAGTCTTTTGCATCTGGCACTGTTGCACTAACACTTCATCTCCAAGTTCACAATCCTGGTTTTCTGCTTGTCTCTTTTCAATCCAATATGGTTTTTCTGTCTTTTGTTACGAACTCTGCATCCTTCACATGTTTAGGAAGAGATTAAGAATGTAGGCACATTGCTAGTGGATGTATCATTCTTTTGATTGTAGCTATACATCTTTCTGCCACCCCATTGTCTTATGGACAGGTGTTATTTCGCATTGGGGAGCAGGTGCAAGTGGAACTAGGGCACCTGGCCTAAGGCCCACCCACCTGGTGACTTCCAGGTTGCCGCTCTTTTGCCCCCACATAGCAATCCCTGCCCACCTGGTGCCTTCCTGGTTGCTGCTCTTTTCCCTACTTAAGGAGCCCTCCACTCTCTTTTCCTTTGCATTTGGGGAGCAGGTGCAAGTGGATCTAGGTCACCTGGCCTAAGCCACGCCCACCTAGAACCTTCCAGGTTGCCACTCTTTCTCCCCACTTAGCAAGCCCTGCCCACCTGGCGCCTTCCAGGTTGCTGCTATTTTTTTCCCACTTAGCAAGCCCCACCCAGATGAAGAAAAGGGTAAATCCTGTTTGGATCTGTTCGGACCAGGAGGACCTAAGGCCCGACCCCCTGCTCAGATAGCAGGTAAGTATGCACCAACATGTGTTTACTCCCTCTGTCCCCACAGGCCATCCCCTCTGGTCCCCCTTGATGTTCCCCTGTGCCCCCCACCCTTCTCGCAAACAGGTGTTGCCTGTTTGCTTGATTCCTCTACCCTGCTTTCCCTCCCCCACCTCCAGCCTGATTCTGCTGGAGTCTGTTCTGATACATTTTGGTTTCACCATCACTGTCTTGTGGCCAATGCTGGATTTGACTTTTATGTACTTTGTTGATTCACGGTGCATCACCCTTTCTCAACTCTCATGCTGGTTTTCGTTTGCATCTTGTACTCATGGTGGCCCTGCATCATGCTGTTCCCATCTTCATCTTGTATCCTGGCTTGCAACATTTTGTTACTACTGACTTCTGCAATGGTATTCGCTCTCCCCTCTTACTTCTCCACTCTTTTTGACTGCTTACTCTCTGTTCCCTCCTCCTCTCCCTTTCTCCCTTTTCCTATTTCCTCCCCTACTCTGCTTACTTTCTTCTATGCACTTACTCTATCAGAATTGTCCCTGTACCTAGTATGATAGCCACCTCGTCTGTCTCCTTCCCCCTCCCTTTCCCCCAGCACTATCTGAAATGTCATCAGGCCTAGTATGATAGTCGCTTGTTTTGTTCCTTCCCTCCCTTTCTGCACCCCTCTCCCTCAACTATTGTTTTTCTCCGGCTCTACCAGAAATGTTAGGCCTAGTACAGTAGTCGCATGTCTGTTTCCATTTCCTTCCCACTCTCCCCTCCTTCCTTATCTATGTCTTAGCTCTTGCACTATCTAAAATGTCATCAGGCTGAGTACGATACTTAATTTCACATCCTTACTGTTCATGACCTGTAAGAATGTCATTTTATTTTCCTGTGTTCCATCCCTCGCCTTGAAGCGCTTTGAAACACATTGTGTACAGGCACTATATATATAACTTATATGACAAAGAGGGGGCCACTATGTCGTGGCAGTGGTCTGCCCCTGGGGTGACTATATAAATAACTATCATATCATATCATTGTGAGAAACCCAGGTGATCTGCTAGTTTCTTCAAATCTTGGCCTTTAAAATGGGGTTCCGTTATCAGACTTTACTATCCTGGGAATGCTTCCACTGAATATTTCATCTATCAGTTGTGCTGTTGTTCTGTAATGTGTGAACAACGCAATTCAGTTGATGGGAAATCGCTATTCATCTATCATGACGAATATGGTGTTAATGAGCAATGCTAATTATTGTTTCCCTCTGTGAAGTAGGTGTAATTAGTTTCATTGCTCTTAGTTGTAGTTAAACACTAGACACTACCAATTATGTGTGGATGGCTGTAAACATTGTAAATTCTCATGTTAATTCCAGATTGTTGAGAAGCATGGCGTTGTAGTCTCTCCATTTACGGTCTTTGGTGAGGGCAATTGGCCATTGACAGTTGTATATGTGGATTGTTTATGGAAGCTGTGGACAGCATTTGTTCTGAGATAGTTGGTGGCCATGCATTGGGACATGTAATTGATGTACTCTCCCCTCTCCACTGACATTTATTTTTTGCATGGATTTCCTAGATATGCAATCTGCATGATTAGGATTTTTGCCTGGCGGTGATGATGTGACAGTCAATTCTTGGAGCCTCATGCCCCCCCACCCCCTTTATGCCAGGGACCTTGTCATGTAAGGATTACTAAAACGTGACAGAAGTGCATGATGGTCCATAACTAGCGTGAAACTGTTTCCCTGTAAGAGAGTGGTGAGAAATGTACATGTTGTCACACATACATCAATTCCTCCTTTAGCATAAAGGAGGATCCCTGACACACTCCTTACTGGTGATTAGACCTTCTCAAAAATTAATTACGTTCTAATAACAATTCATTATTTGTTTTGATATCATACAAGTACACATTTCTCTGTTTTTTACTGTTTATTATTTTTCATCCACATTTTCCCAAATCAAATGTAAATTTAAATGAATTACCTCCACTCATGCATCAATAAAGGTCCCACTCCTTCTTTAACGTAAATTATCTTAAAATAAGGCACTCACAAATGCTATACATATGGTCAATAAGAATTTAGTTTTCACAGAAACAATTCAAGAGTTCAATTTTTCAGATCTTGCATTTCAACAGTCACCCAGATTCTATTTCAAATGTGTCCCTGCAATCACTCTACGCATTTTGGGATTGAATGGGGTTTTGATGAATTGTTATTAGAATATAAATAATTTTTGGAAGGGTTAATCACCTGTATGGAGTGCACCTAGGATCCTCCTTTATGTTGAAGGAGGAATTCATGTCTGTAGGTTATACAGTACCAATTTGGTCTGATTGGTATTTCCCAAATGCACCAGAAGTTTCAATATTCGATTGAATGGTTAATTAACTAAAATTTAAGGTGCTAGTTAAGATTGTGTGCACCTTTGTTGTGTTGTTTTAAAAAAAAAAAATGTGTTACCATCCATATGGCTGCTTGCCTTTATTCCTCTGCCTCGGTGCAGTTGGAGATAATGCTCAGCTGGGGTAGGCTACTATAGTTGTTTATGCAGTTATGTGGAGTCGCTTTTGCATTCTGCGCCAATATTGTGCCTAGTTCTACAGGACTAAGATCAACAGTTAGTTCACTACAACGTGATGGGTCGAAATAGGCCATATGGTGGGCATTTCCAAGTGAATTCTTGATCTCTAGCATTGTTGGGTCCACGTGAATGGCACCTCATTCTTGCGAAGATGATTTAGAGGCTCCATGGTTGTTGCACAGTCAAACATATATCTGAAGCAGTAACCTGCCATCCCGAGGAACAACCGCAGCTCTTCTGCAGGCGAAAGTTGACAGAGTTGACAGATGGTTTCAACTTTTGTAGGGTCTGGAATCATCATATCTTTTGAAAAGATGTTACCATAGACTTTGTGTTAATTTCACATTAGCCCTTGTTAAGTGGATGGACTGCTGAGAGGATGGTGTGGCAGGCATGGAACAGGGTTTGGTTATGTTCTCTCTATGTTCATCCAAAGACTAGGATATTGTTGCTGTAATTTAATACCTGTCAAAAGGGGTGGAGTAGTCATCTGATAGTTTCATGAAACATTTCTGCGCAAAGGAAATACAGGTGTTGAGCCTTGTATATTGGAACATGCCTTTATGGGTCACAAATGCTGTGATAGCTCCGGACTCTGGATGTTATAGTTGCTCATGATATCCTCGGTCAAGGTCAGATTTTGTGAATTATGCTGCCTTGTCAAGTTGAATGATAATGGGCCTCATTCTGAGTAGGGCGGTAAGGGATACCAGGCACCGTTAAGGAGACCGGTGCCGGTAACCCCTTACCGCCCTACTACGAGGTCCCTTAGTGGATCCCTCCTTTAACGCCTGGTCTAATGTTATGGACGGGACACATTAAGGGACTTCAGAGCTAATAACGGTAACTCAAATTGCGGTACCGTTATTAGCTACTTCCCCATTCCCCTTGAGCCCTATGGGGATCAAATGGGAATGGGGAATGGCTTTTTCAATGGGGACTTACCGGTCCCGCAAAGGTCGGACTACACCGGTAAGTCCCATTGAACGAGACCGGTGCCAGTACCGTTATTGGAGGCAGTCATGGCGCAAATAGCAAATAGGAAGAGTTTTGAATAAAGTATGTTCTCGCCACTATGAAGAGAAGGTTGGACAATAAGCGAGTGAAGGAGGAGCTCTTGTGATGGAAATTGTGCACTGGAAAGTCACAGTTGGAGGTTTGTGGTGCGTGGCGTTGGTATTGAAAATGAGCGGAAAGTTGCCAGAATCACACCATCCAATTGGACATGCAGTGGAGGGCGAGTTCAGTGCAGTGACAGGCTGGTGTGCCCTGGGGACTCTCCTACCTCTCTCCATGTGGTGTACTATATGGTCAACTATCAATTTATGGATTATAAATTTGCCATACACTTCCCCCTATCCATGCTTAGCCC
This sequence comes from Ambystoma mexicanum, assembly GCF_040938575.1. NCBI lineage: Eukaryota > Metazoa > Chordata > Amphibia > Caudata > Ambystomatidae > Ambystoma > Ambystoma mexicanum. Next base: position 1,410,601,961 of record NC_090922.1, read on the forward strand.
CTATTTCCCCTCTCTGCACGTCATTGCTTAGTTAATAAACATGTCTAATATTTACTAACTAGTGTGGATGCTCTTGCTGTATTCTATACAGTAATAGCATGAACAATACAGTTCTGTCATTTTTTCGATTTGCGTAGGGCGCCTATCCAAAAGACAGATTATTTTCAGCCGATTAAAGGTGGCCTACAAAAATATAAAAAAGGACTTTTATTCGATCCCCACCACCACCCTGCATCCCCAACCCTCTAACCCCCATCCTCTCATGCTCCCTTTTAATTACAAAACATGAGGTTTCACCAACCGAACCCCCTCCATCAGCCCCTGCAACGTCCTTTCCCTCCCAAGACCCCACCACCATTACACACACGCACACATGCACTTAGACGTTCTCCCTCGTGGCCTCTTCTGGGTCCTAGCGTGCCAATCAGCCCCTGCATGCACTTATGTGCGTCGGAGGGGCTGACCGTTTGGTGTAGAAAGACCGCTCTGTGCGGTCACAGAGCAGTCTTTCTAAATAGTTTTTTAAAGTTATTTTTTAAAAGGTCATTTGACCTAATGCCGAACACTACTGTTATCCTGCCCTATAATAAAATGTATGCTAAGTAACCTAGGTACGCTTACACTTTAAGTCAAATGTTTCATCTTATGTTATAATCAACATATTTCTGAATACCGTTTCAATAGTTCTGCTTTATGAATTTGGATATTTGCCTGTAATAATTTTTTAACTATGGAATTTAGTCTTACAACGATTGTGTTTCAATGCTAACATACATAAGCAATTACCCCAGAGACATAGTGCTTTACCAGGTGGAAAGTGCCCAGGAACATAGTTAAACGCCATATGGTGGAGGTGATGAAAGAACAAGTCTATGTGGTATGTGGGGGAGTGGTCAACAAGCAAGAGTGAGACAAGGCACTTGAACATGATGTGGTGCTAAGGCATGTTGTCAGGAGAGTGGAATCAAAATGGTACAGGCAAGTGGATGGTTAGTGACTTAGGCGGTTCAGTAAAGTAAAGGATGATGGATGTGGAGTAGTAGCTTCTTCGAGTGTAAGAAGAAAATACTCAAAGCCGGTTATAAGGGACTTCTACGTATAACCAAGGTCAAAGGTAGTCTTTGTTGTGAAATGGAATTGGATGTTGAGAAAATGGTCAATGAATGAAGTGTATGCCATGATGCTGATAAGATGTTGAGGAACAGCGGCTGGAATTTTGCAGCTTATCTCTGGAGTTTTGTGGTGTTGGATCGTCTAGGTCCTCTTGACAGTGACAGGGGGCACACAAAGTATATTCTGGTTATATGGATCTCTACTCAGGCAGTGGTTGAATTCTTTGATATGGTTTTCCAGAGAGAAGGTTTCCCCAGTAAATTACTGACAGACAATGGGGTTCAATTAACATCAAAGGTTGTAGAGTGTCTTCTAGATGTTGTGGGTTGGCACAAACCAAATGGTGCGAATGAAAGTTTCAGTCACACACTCATGCAGGAGGTGGAGGCATCCAATAAAGTCAGGGAAAGTTGGGAGAAAGCTGTGGAACACAGTGCATGTGCATACAGGTTGGCACCACATGCGACCATGGCACTGGTAAGCTTCAAGGTGCTGAGGAGGAGGAAGTTGCATAGTGCAGTGTTCCCCCCATGATTGGGATGTGTAGGATTTGTGGAATTGGACTAATGGAATCTAAGAAAAGAGGTGAATGAGAAGGTGCAAAAAATGAAGATGAGATACGATCTCCAAGGGAATGTCAAAAGGAGTGATTTTCAAGAAGGGGAGCCGGTTCGAAAGAAAATGGCAGGATTGTCCATAAAGTACTCAGTAGGTTTTGGGGACCACAAAACCTACTGAGATTTTTTTACCTACTGAGAAGTATTTGATGATGCTGTAGCCATGGAGGATGGGAGGATATGGAATATAAGTAAGCTTAACTAAGTGAAGGTGTGTAAGGGATAACTCAAAGGGGTTGGTTCGAACCTCATGGTTAACTTTCTGTTATTATTTCATGGTTGTGAGAAGGGAGATCTGTACTGTTGAATCATTCCATGAGCAACATTCTACATGAAGAACCCAGCTTTGGATGTGGAACCCCTTTTTGAGTTTACTTCTAACCTGAGCTTCTACTGGTCAGTAGATACTGGGAGCTGAAAGGCTGAGATGCACCTGGGGGCCTTTATGCCCACTGTTCTGAACTCTGCTATTTAAAATAAAGCCAACTAGCAGTTGATCTTAAGCAGACTGTCACTTTTCATTTGACTATTATCTCAGGGCACAGAGGTAATCCAGAATGAAGCATTTTGTAAGTCACATAAAGCCCCAGACTACTTCATAGCCATCCCAGATATGATTGACTGCTTTTAGATCCCACAATAATTCATTAGCCAGACATTCACTATTTCAGACAAAATTGCGTCATTTGAACAGTCTTAATGTACCATCTCAAGGGGATTGCATGCCGTCTCTCTCTTTTTTTCATTAAAGTGAAACTGTTAAAGCATCACGCAGAATGCAAATTGTGTTTGTATTTGGTACTGTTAGTGACTCCAATTCAGCACTCCAACTAAGTCAATGCCTTGTCTGGGATGCCCAAGGGAAGCCCTTATTTATATATTTCTATGACAAGTTCATAAACCTGGATGATAAACCCTTATATAACGCACCTCTCTTTAAATCCCCCTGACCTCACTGAGCCAAGAAGTAGGTTTGTTTTGCAAATTAAAAGATTTATTGAAAAATTAAACAAGATATATATCACACTTTTATAAATAAATTAATATTTGATAGCACACTTATGAATATAATGTTGATCAACAATGGGTAATGTTACAATTGCACACTCTTTTCAATCAGTGAGGAGTTAGTATAGAAAGGATAAGGTAGCAGAGAATACTTTTATGGTTTCAAGGAGAAGCAATGATGGAAAGAATGCAGCACATAAATAAACTGATATGGTTTCAACAAGAGATAATATGATCACTTTTCCTTGTGACAATTCACTCCCCCCCTATGCAATATAAAGAGATGGAAAAGAGAGCACACAGTTTTCAGGAATGCACACAAAATGCAATAGTTCCCCCCTAGCAAGCCTAGAGCCACCGGTATGCTTTTAAACAGTCAAAAATACTTTTAAATGTGATTTGCAATGAAGTGAAAAATATGTTAAAAATAATTTTAATTCCCTATAGGAGATTCAGGGTAGGTGACAGCTACTTTGAATTAGTTCAGGTCAACACTAACAATTGTTCAGGAGTGATTGTCAGATTGAAAAAGAATTTCAGCAGTTGCAAGCAAAAGACAGCTATTTTTGACAGGTGGAGAAATTAAGTCAAATTGCAATTCGCTGCACTTTTTCCGAGCGCGTCAATCGCGATTACGGAAAAACTATAAGGAGTTGGAATGTCGTTCTGGTTTTGTTGGAAAGATTAGGATCTTAGCTTTAAAATGAAAGTTATATCCCGCTTCTAGGACGTAAGGTAGATTCTCAGAAATAAAGTAAGGTTCAATGACAAATTACACTTTCACAGGTTTGAAATCACACAATGGACACACAATTTCTATGATGCAGTTCTAGGTAGGTGGAAATGGTTTGAATTAGATTATTTTAAACTAAGAGATTGGTTCTGCACAGTTCTGGCTGGATACTCACACTATAAATTTGAAACAGGCCGTCAAGATCTGGTCAACAGGTTTAGACTGGACTTCTGGCGGGTGGTTCTGAAGTCACAGCTATCTGGGTCAGCTCTGCTCTGCTGGTCTAGATCTCTGGTTCTGGCAAAAGTTCTTGGCACTGCACAGCGGTCTGGTCTGGTCTGCAGTTCTGGATACAGCACAGCTCTCTGGGTCTGGTTCTGGCGAAAGTTCTTGGCAAAGAAGCAGAAACAGCACAGCCCGGCTGATTTATTCTTATGTGCCCCTTGGAAGTCTCGGGTAAAATCAGTTTGCAAGATTGTAAGGCCAGCTGAGAACACTTTTAGCTTGCAGTAGGCCTTCTGCTTCAAAGTTCTGGAATCTGGAGTCTAAGTTCTGGATATAGTCCTTCTGGATATTGTCTGGTCCGGCAAAGTGCTTTGCAAGAAAGTGGAAAGAGCAGTCCCTACCTGCGTCTCAGTGGCTCTTTTTATGTCTTTTGAAAATGGGTGGGAAGGCTGACTTTCTATGCCCAACCCACTGAGGAGTCTGATAGGTTAGAGGATTTTCTGTCCATTAACTGGATAACTGAGTTGTGAGTCAGAGTGATGCTACCCTTTTACAATCTATTGAAGAAACGCCCCTTTGCTTTTACTTAGAAAATGAATTTTTCATAACAAACAGGTTTCCAAGATACACACGTGGTTCATAATACATATACACATCACAGATGAATTAAGACAGGTCTCTGTTCAAGCCCCATGTTCCTGTGAGCTTGGGTTCAGAAACGACAACATTTTGCACTTTTAGTGGGTTTTGCCATGGCCGGTTCGGCATCAAATCTTTCCCGGAGGTACACCCCCTCTCTGGGCACATTACAATAAGTTTTCAATTTTCTGAGATAACCACAGTGTCTGTAATATTAATAAATCGCGGGGTTCGGTCTCAGAACATTGTACAGAGTCCTAACACCTCTTAATATGTGCACAGAAAAATCACAGGAATAATGATATTATTTATAAACTTTTGACAAATGTATACTATGAATTATCCATCTTTTAAAAATTATGCTCTGGCCCAGATGGGTGTGGTTAAGTCCCAAAGCACATGGGGGAATTTCTGGTTCGTCCCCGCCTCCAAGCTCAGCTGGCTCACAGAGGCAGTGCCCCTCCCAGTTCCTTCCAAGAGGAAGTCATTTACGACCCCCTGATTTAGCAATTGCTTTGAGCCAAGGGAAGTTCATTGTTCTGTTTCCCTCCAGTCCCAGGTACCCCTCCCCTGATTCAATCAGATAGGTGTGATCTCCTTTTGGTGGGGGCAGCGGAGGATTCCCATGGACAGAGGCCTCTTGAACATTAGGCGTGAAGAATTCTCATTGACCAGCAAGGCTTTGAAGTCCCAGCTGACTCAGGTTCCTTTTCAGCCCCTGAAATACAGGTCTCCTGTCAGAGTTTAGATCGCTAGTGCCGGTCAGTGTCAAGCACCGATACTGCACCCATTTTTTGGCAGCTGTCTTGAATTAATACATTTCAAAAATGGGATTTTACTTGATAGCATACAATCCTTGCTAACATTGTATTGATGTGGATTCTGCAGTAGAGTAATGTAGGACACCCACCAGAAGTTGGATTTTTTTGTTTGGTGGTTTCATGCCCATGATTTTAGCAATTTTTGACATTATTTAAAACAGATTTTGAATCCTTTGCACTGATTCCGCTCTGTGTGCAGCCAAAGGATAGGGTCTGGCAATGGTCTCCTGTATTAACTATCTTGCAATGTTTGAAATATGCATTTTGAGCTTGCATTCTGAGAAACAAAGGTGATTTCAAATTGCTTTTTGAGCTAACAGGCACTGCTGTTTTTCCTTTGGCACCACGCTTCACTCATGGCGCTTCTGGCTCATCATGCTCGCACTGGTGGGTGGCAGGTCAGACAACCATATTGGTGTGCGCAAAACTGCGCGGTTTTCCTGGATTCTGGCGCAAATATGGGCTTTTCAGCCATTTTGGATTTTCTAAGCCCACAGCACCAAATGTTGCAGCATAATAACTCGAACATGGGTCAATACACCTGACAGTACTTGGGTTTATATACACAAACCTAGCAAGAAAGCAACGGGATGCTGTCCGAGAGATTTGGGCATACATCGGTATCTATCCTAATTCTATCAGATGTGATCCAATTTCTTCAATCAACGGGGGACAAGTGTGTGGTAGGCTTTTCCTCAATTACGTGTGAGAGTACCAGGGCCTTCACAGTAGATCTGTAATTCTCTGGTGGGAGGCAGTGGTCGAAGTGCACGAAAAAAAGTAGTTGAGCTATGTTCCCTGCCAGCCTGCACCCACTCCCCACAAACCCCATCATAAAACTGCCTCCCACACACAATACAAACCCCCAATCACATGCACCTGTTGTTTAACGGAACGTTCAGTGTAGTGCACTGAAAGTGCAAGTCTCAACTTTTTCCTACACTGTTACATTAAAACGAAACCATTCCGGAATGGTTTCTTTTTAAAATAAAAGTATAGGAGCTGTAAAATGTAATTTTAAAAAGTAGATGAGCACCACTCCCAGCCGGTCCCGCTCCCTTCGACCACTGGTGGGAGGAAAGGTTTTATCGTTCAGAGGAGTGCAATTTTATATCAGGAGGTATGGACTTTTTGTATTGCTGCTTGCTTGGGATATCAGAAATTTAACTGAGGTGTGAAATTTCGAAATCGACATTGACAAATTTGGAAATGCTGAATTCGAAATGCACGCCGCAGTGAAATCATGATCACCCACCTACCCCCCTACTTACCTGTTGGCGGCACACCTCGTTGTGCGCCGCTGACTACCCTATACCTCTGCTGGTTTCGTGGATGGGAAGCGGTGTGACAAGGTCCTTTTTCATTTTTATTTTTTTTACTTTATTGAATCGGGAGCAGGAGCCACTCCCACACCGCGATCCCATTGTAGGGAACTAGGGTGTGGGGGACACCCCCGCAATCCCTGATCCCCTTGTTCACTATGGTGGCATCGGAATGGTATATTTGTTCAAAATTTTCACTTTTTCAAATCAATATAACATTTGTTTTTCTTTTTCAAAAATGTCTACGGATACCACTTGCTTGCTGTAAATAATGAACCAGAGTGGTTTGCATATGAGGCCAACTGAGGTGTAAATACATTAAGGTGCATAGCATTGAGCCACCCTTGGATGGCTTGGATTGAGGTTGGTATTGTCTGAGCCATGAAATAACTAGAGTATACTTCACTTTGATATATAACTGAGTAGCACAGACATATTGATAAAGAGATATTTTAGATCCAAACCGAGTGGAACCTAGTGGTATCATAAAGAGAATAAGAATCACTGGGAGGAGTATTGATCTCTTTGGGACAGTGCAGGTAGAGGGGTGATAAATGGATGTGAAATTACCATCTGAACTGCTTGGTATAAATCAAAGAAATTCAATGGACAAACTCTTCGCACTCGTGAGTCTTAAATGTGGTATTACCCCCGCCAGCCTCTTATCAGACTCTAAACATATCATCGACAAATTCTGCAAAGGGCTGATAACTCAGCTCTTCCAAGCTGACTTTGGCTTACAGATCCTTTTAGCACTCCCAGTCCCAGCTGTGACCTGGAAAGTCCCTGTTCCTGCACACTTCCTTAGACCGCAACACAAGGCAGAATCTGCAGACCTGTTCATCACCCTTATTCCCTTTTAGTTGGATCTTCATCACCAAGGCTTGACTATTTACTATCAATATAAACAGTTAGAAGTAGGGGACACATTCTTACTGAACTAAATTTAACTATTCCCATGGCATCTTCCAAATCCCCTCACACCTACCTGGGAAAATCATCCGCAGTGATATAATATGATATTGTATTTTTTATTATTGTTTAATGAATATAGCTGAAAAATCAGCTTTTAACAAATTCATAAACATCTTACATCTTACAAATTACTTAATGTAAATAAAGAGAAAAGAAAAAGAAATTGTGAGATTGCATAAGGGATCAAAATTGAACAAGAACTCAAACCAGAAAAACAATTAAAACAATTGAAATACCACTCAATTGGTAAAAGGACAAACGGATAAAAGATTATCCAAAAGGTGATGAACCCAGAAAGTTCTTATGATTCTGATCCCAGACATGAAACAAAATTCACATTCAATTTAAGCACAGCCAGAAAGTTATGAATAGCAATCTGAATGCTAGTTGAGCAAGTTGAAAGCAATACTGACCATCGAGTGTCAGCAGGTATCGCACTAATATAGGACATATGTGACTCAAAATATTTGTTTCTCTGGACCTCTACTGCCGGGCATTGGGCTATAATATGTTTAAGGGTTTCCTTTACAGCGACATTTTGACAGAAGGAGTAGTAATTTTCAGTCGAAGGCAAAAGTCTTCTTCTGACCAAAATGTCATGCGTAGGGAACAGATTGAAACGAAGACGTAGAATAGATGTTCTTACTTGAGGTGAAGGAGACTGGTTTAAGTAAGAGGCCAGAATATTGAGGTTTTTATGTTCGTAATCTAGTGCTTGATAATCATCATAAGAAAGGCACTCTGTTCTCGTATTAATCCAGTCGTGTCTAAAGATTTTTTCTTTTGCTCGAGTGGAATTGGCAATGAGAACTTCCAACGTCAAATCGGCTTTAGCCATGATGTTATAAATGTACGATACCCAGGTTTTAACAAATAGATGTCCAGATGTTAACATATATAATGATAGAATGGTAAATATATTGTCAGTTTGTGCAAAAGTCAGACATTTACGAAATAAGGCGCATAACCCCCAATGATACTCCGCACTCAAGGAAGTAAGGCCCAATTTGTGTCTTAACCAAGGACCAGGTACACATTGAGGGAGGTGTAAAACACCTCTCCAGTATTTAGCCTCCAATCAGTGTAAAGCAGTAGAGGAGATAATATTCATAGTCTCAAGACCATACAATAGGGTAGGCAATACTTTTTGTCTCCAGTAGGAGATAGCCAGTCTGATTGTAAATTTACCAAATTTATATAAAATAATTTTGGTTTGAGAAATGGTAGTTAGGATTTTGTGGTCTAATATCTTTGAATGCGAGTCAATGGAAGGAGAGCCATCGAATACGATCCCTAAATAGAGATACGAAGGCACTACATACACTGTCCTGTTGTCAATTTTCCAATCAAATTGCATTCTTCTAGATGGTCTTGGAGCGTACACAACAACTTGAGTTTTGTTTAAGTTGATTACTAACTCATTATCATTCAAATATGCATGTAGCACAGACAATAGCCTCTGAAGTCCTAACGGCATTTTAGAAACCAATACCAGGTCGTCTGCATACCAAAGAGCTTCGATGACCATGCCATTCATTTTTGGTGAATCAGACGATACCTGAGCTAAGGATTCACTCACATCATGAATGAAAAAATAAAAGATGGCTGAGGCCAGAACACAGCCCTTTTTCAGCCCTCTAAATGTGGGTATCACAGCTGATGAAAGGCCGAGCATGGATAGTCTGACCATTATGGTTGTGGACGAATGAAAAGCATAGATAATGTCACACAAAGTTGAAGGACAATTAGCCAAGAGTAATTTTTCCATTAGTTTAACTCGAGAAACAGAATCAAAGGCTGTGTGTAAATCAACCAAAGCAAAATATAACGGTTGTTTAGTTAATTGTGCCTGAGCTTTGAGGGCATTGAGAGTTAGGAAATTAATGTTTGTACCCAAACCAGCAACAAAACCAGTCTGACATGGGTCGCAGTGCTTGCAGCTATCAGTCCATCGAGAGAAGTCTCTCAATACAAGCCGAGCAAAAAGTTTCACGGGAGCATCAAGCAATGCTATCGGACGATAGCTAGCGGGCGATTCCCTGTCACCCTTCTTGAAAATTGGAACGAGTTACGAAGACTGCCATGAAGTGGGAATTTTCTTGGAAAGAATAATTTGCTGGAATACGCTGTTTAATATTACAGCCCATTTGGATGAATGCTGTTTAAGCATGAAATTATTTAGACCATTTGGCCCAGCAGCGTGTGAGGATGAATATTCTTTAATAAGAGCTTCAATGATTGAAGGAGAAGATTCTAGATTCCAATGTGTTAAAGACGATTGAGAATAAGTAAAGCCAGCGAAACTGGGGTCTGCATACAATTTCAAAAAATGATTGAGCCATTGTGTTTCAGAAACACTACACAATTGGAGGTTAAGTTGAGAATGACTCGATGCGCTTTTAAGCAGCAACCAAATTTGAGCAGAGTTCTTGTTATTAGCCGAGCATAGGAAGGCTTCACTGTCTCGCTGATAAAGTGAGGCCCTTCTAGCTCGACTCCAGTTGCGAAATTGCCATTTTATTTTCCTACGAATACATTCTCGTTCTTCAAAGGAGAGCTTGAGAGTATCGCTTAATTCTTTTTGATAAGTACGTCTTACTTGTTGAAGAATTGGATCATGCTGGTGTCTGTGATTCATTACATTAGAAAGTTTCCCAAAATCCTTAGAACCAAAGGAAGGGAGAATATCTATATAAAAATCACGCTTCGTCAAATGTAAACCCTGTGTGGCATGATTAAGGGCATTTAATGAGGCTTCCGACCACTTAAATCGTGTCCTAGCCGAGTTCACATTTAAAATCTGCTGTGACCAAAATTGGTTTTGTAAAGTAGGATCACAGTTTGCTTGCCACACAAAAACCAGCATATGAAGATCGCTTAGTGATTGTGATAGAATTTCAAAATTGACAGCTCTTTGGAAGACACTATTTGAGACAAAGATATAGTCAATGATCGAACTGGAGCTTCCTCTCTCCCACGTTACTTTAGGAGGGATGTCACCCACAATTGCTCCATTCATCATATGCAAATTGTGATCTTTCACAAAATTGATCCATCTCATACTCTCACTCTTTTGACACTTTGTTTTCAGGCTTCTACAATTTAAATGTAGGTCTCCTACCATCATTATAGCATCAATGGATTGGTCACAAGTTATCAATTCCATAACCATTGACAAATCTTTATAGAAAATGTCATCGGTCACTCCAAGAGCTAAGGTTTGGGTAGCAAAAACGATTTTCACCAATTGACTGAAGTTATTAGGTGACGCCCACTCTGTAATGTTTAGTTCCCTGCTAGTTCTGACGGCTACCAAAAGGCCAGATGTAGGTCTCCCTCTGGCAGCCGTGAGAGCAGGCAAAAGAAGAATAACATGGTCATCCCACACTGGAGTCAGTACAAGCCAGGTTATTGTATTTATAGTGTGTGATGAGTTCGGACCACCTATGCAGGGTTCAGTGCCCTGCTCTATTAGGTATCCTCTGCTCTAACTGGCTTGTACTCCAAAAGTGAAAAATACCCTCATATCCCTCTTAAAATCATGGGCAGATCACTGACCACGGAAGCTGATTCCAATGGCATACATAATTTAACAAAACACCAAATAAATAAAGGAGAAATCTGTCGGAGGCGGCAGCTTGTGAGACGTTGAGCAGAACAGCTTGATGGAATGGTATAGCACTAGGTTCTTTTCTTTAGTGCAAAGTGGAGCAGAACACAAACGTGGGCAGCGGCGGCCACTTACACTGCTCCTATGGGGTGCTGATTGTATGGAAGATCGGAGAGCAGAACTTTGCCTCTCCCTGCCCCAGTCCTACCAGCATAGAGCATGTGAGAAGTGCGGAAGGCACAAGGAGTGAACAGCGCTCTGAAACCTACATTTTCTGCCCATAGTTTGGTCTTGTCTTGCTTGTCTAAGGGGAGATAGTACACAGAAGGAAAACACGCCCTCAGACAAACTTTAGCGTTCTTGACCACAATGGGGCGGACTATTAAAATAAAATACAAAGCCCCCGCTTCCACGACCCTATGCACTTAGAAGCACCCATTCCTCTTGCTCTGCTTAGGGCTTTCCTCTGGCAAAATGTGATAGCTCCCATGCGGTCAAGCACGTGAGACAACACAATCTAGGCATGGCCCTGATGCCGCCAAATCTATCAAGGATCACTGGCTTTTGCAACACAATTACTAAGCCACCTGTTAGCAGTGAGTAGCTTCATTCTATTCATATCTTAGCAAGCTCAACCACATCAACAGGTTTTGATAACAACAATTCTCTGCTTAATCTTTCCTTAAACTAGCAGCGGGGCGGGGGGCAACAAAATGACTCCTCCCTCCAAACAACCTGCGGCTGCGGAGATTAGCAATATGATTAGCACTAATCTATCAGCATCACCAGTCTTGGCTGGCTTGATTTCTGGCACTACTCAAACTGTTTTAATTTGTCGATGACCACTCTGTACTCCAGCCTAGGGGAGGCTTCTTTTCATCCTACATTGAGCTCGATGGCATTGACAATTGATGCAGTATTTGGTTTATGCTCCCCCTTAGTCCAAGAACAAAATAATTTGAAACAGATTTTGGCACAGGGTGTTCACATTGTTTTGGAAAAAAGCAAAATGTGGGCCATCCTCCTAACGGAGGATTTGGACACCACCTGTGTGAGCATGATCTCTCAGACATCTGGCGTGAGTGATACAAACTCAGTGCAGTAGCGGAGGCCCATGGAACTACATAGTGAACCAGTGTCCCAGATTAGAGGGGCGTTGGATGTGGTGAATAATGGGCCTGCCTGCACAGAAAATAGCTGTGCACGTTGCCTGTCCTTACCATTCGGGGCCCTTTAAATAAACATAAAATCAAAAGAAGAAAGAGCAGTAGGGCTAAGACCTCTCATCCATCATTACTTCAGGATCAAGGAATGGCCTGAGCAATGAGCCGGTTTTTCTGGAGCCAAGTATGGTGGAAAATATTCAATCATTCGATCCTATAAATGCAAGCTCCGCCGAGTCCCACGACAGAGACACTCCAAGGGAACTTGGAACAAGTGCCTCAAAGTACCGACGCAAACAACACAAAGAGCACAGCAAAAGATCAATACTGATGCCATGGTAAGAACGAGTGGTCCTTGCAATTAGTTATATTGGCACACAATGTAATGCCTCTTCTTTTAAGCTGGCCAGCTCCACATACACCCAGGAAAGTCCAACTGCAGAATTGCTGGGCGAGTTGTTAGATCTGGAACAATGCACTATAGAAGCTGCTCAGCCAGCAGGCTCGTTGCTGGTTCCTAATAAATTCTGCTTTGAGGATTTAAAACACCTAAAAACATCCTGAGGCCACTATCCTTTTTTAAATCGCAATAGGCTCCTGGCAATATTCCACAATGTTCCTGAGTTAAGGATTATCACATCAACTCATATTAAATGCCTGGAATTACCAGACCTGAACAGTGCATCAAACCGGGTCGTTATAACTTTTGTCTTTTCAATCATTGTGGAAGGAATTTGTATACACTCCTTGGCATTGCAAAATATGGGATACAATCTTTCAATTGTTCAACCTAAGAGTCACTCAGCCCTGAGAGTGTGCACTCTAGGCCCTTTGATGTAATTAAGAAATTGGTTCAGCCTGTTTGCATCTGTAGCGAGCTACCTTGGTGTTCTGAGATATTGTCAGTGCTTTTGTTGAACTATTTGTTTGCTGCATGTGGAGCTTAGGACATTGCGACTGACCAATGTCAGGAGTAGTATGTAAAGAGAGAAGAACCACAAAGACTCCACTTGTTGCGCTCCAAATCAGAATTGTATTCAAAAAGAAAATTATACAGAATTACTTAATTCAATTTTTTAATGCTTTTTTTCCAATTTTTCAATTAATTCCTTCCATTTGTTTTCATTATTTACCGATGTTTGAAAAATGAAGATTCATTTTCATTCACATTTCTTACTTTATGAAGAAAAAAGATTTTCCTTTGTTTACGTTCAATAATGTGGTTAGTTGTTTGAGCTAACACCCTCTATGGTTAGTTATTTGAGCTGACACCCTCTACACGTGTTTCACCATGCTATGTTTTGCATGGTTGTTCAGGAGGGATTTAGGTAGCTTTTATTTATGAGAACACTGTCTGTGTTGCCATTAATGCAATTGTTGTGTGCTATGCTTGAACATGTGATGTGTTTCCTAGATGCATTCCTTTGTTGCCTGCATAGTCAAGTATGGCTGGTTTAGCAATTCACCACTCGTGCTCTGGGTTCCTTACGGCTGTTATCCTGCTTGATTCTGGCACGATTTTGGGGAGATGCATCGATTCGATTGTCGATGGTGAAGGCAAGCGTCCCCAACCAGCACGATCCTCCCCGCAATGAGAGACAATGATGGACTCTCCCAGGATGGGAATAAGGCCAAGAAAAAGTGCGGGTGAGCGTAAATGGGAGTTTATCAATCAGAATAGGGCATGCAAAGAACTCTGCAAACTCCGAGAGCGCTCTGTCTGACAATAGCAAAGACAGGCGTATATATTTACAAAAAACGTCATCAGAACCTACATACTATAGGGGGCACAAGTTCAATGGGATTGGGTGGCGACGACTAGCTATAGGTGCTGCTGTGATGTGGTTGGCCTTGGCTGGAGGACGTCACTGGTCGGCCTCGTGGGTTGGGCTGGGCCTGGCGGGTCAGCTGGGTACATCCGGCGGTGTCGTTGTGCCACTGTGGCCAGTGTCAGAGATGAATGTCTTTTCCTGACTTCTTTGCCCTAGGCCATGCACACCGCAGTCATTCAGTCATTTGCAATATTATCTTCCTTTAGTAAATCTTCCAATAGGTTATTCTACAGGTTAATGCAACACAGGAGGAATGCACCTCGAGAGGGGTTTGATGGCGATTCATCAGTACATGGTTACCAGTGTCCTGTTGACCGGGTACCATGGGTCGTGGGGCTGGGTCTCAGGGACAGGCGGTACATGTCATCCTGTCTTGTTAGAAGTCATTATGAATGTGTTGCTGTAATGTTGCCATAATATTGGGTGTCCTAATTTTACAGGGGCCATTAACCTAAGGTGATCCGGTGGGTCGTGGGGCTTAAGAGAGGGCGCCTCTGGATTTGTGTTTTCAGGCGGAGGTTTACTGCTGGGCTGTAAATAATACAGGTGGCGGGCCGTGGCCTTGGGTGCTGCAGAGGGAACTACAAATCTTTGAAGTGGCTCCAGCCGAGTTGGGGGATGTGGAGCTGCGCGGCATGGGCCTCTGCTCTCTCGTCTGGCAGGCTTCGCTGGGAGGGAGGGGGAATGGCCTTGCATATGCTCACAAAGGTACCTTCCTCGTGTGTTGCCGATTTTTAGGTGAAAGTATCATAAACATTCAAATAATATACAATACTAATTGAGTCATTCCGAAGCTCACATTTTAACATTGCTAATGCCTCTCAAATATAGCCAGTCCAAGCACATTATTTGTACACTATGTTTTAACAACTACAACATTTTGACATATGCATATACATTTGCAGTAAGTGAGGTAGTAGTGAGGTTGGTGGAGCGCATAGAAACGACTCGCCACTGTACGTGACGGTAGTGGCACATAAGGGGCTTGGACATACACACATGAAGGGTGCATTTTCGTGCACCCTTTACATGAGCCCTCAATATGGTTGCATTTGTCTTTCTCTGCACTCTAGCAGCATTAGTTTGGTTATGGCGCGGGACCGTGGGGTGTAATCTTTTCAATGATACGCATAACAAATAACCCCCCGGGACGCTTTTACTATTTGTACATAACTGCAGTGGTGTGGGTGCTTCATTGCTAATGCCATATGAACACGCATTCTGCCATATCTATACATTTTACAGGTTTTTTTAGTCAAAGAGGTTTGTGGAGAAAATGCGTCCATCGCAGGTAGTTTTGTCATTAGTATTTGGGAACTTTTGCTTTTATCCGAGGGACATTTTAAAGTTCTCTTTCCACCCAGGCTCTGCTGGCCGGGTCATGCTGGGAGCAGCGATACACTGCGGAAGGTGAAATGTTACAGTGTTGGTATCTTACACTAGCTCCTGTCCGTCTTATTCGTGGGAACGGGCTCACAGCGGATCTGCCAGGGAGCTGCGGCCACAGGGATAATTGAAACTCTCCAAGGGCGGGGGCCGCGCTGCAGTGCGCCGGGCTCACACCATCTTTATTAGACAAAATGGTTTCTGAGGCCTAGCTAAATTCAATAGGTTTGGGCAATGTCTTCAGCAGGTGAGCCATCCACCACCTGGGCCCTGGTGGTAAGGAGGGGAAGCCTGACGAGCCATGGCCCTCACCGGGGGAGGGGATGTAGGTGAGGGGGGTCTTTTGGACCAATCCTCCCCTACATTTCCCCCCTTTCATTACTTAAGTAACAAATTCTTTAAATCCTCCAATCTCCTGCACTCTTCCTCGTCAATTATTGCGTCATCCCATGCAGGTGTGCCTTTTATGGGCATCCATGCTCTGCACACCCCCCTCAAGTCAAGCTCTCACCTCTCCTAGCATATTCATCTGGGGTACAAGTCAGGTATATGCATCCGCTCCCTGCTTCCAAGTCTACCCATACCTCCTCGTACCATTCTAGTATACGGGGCTCTCTAATGGTAGTATGCCACAATTTATCTACTATATCCTTGTCGTGATACCTAGGCACTAGCTGATATCTCGGTGTGTCATCTGTTCCTGTTTGTACCTGCACTTCCTGCATAGCTTGTATTGTACCACGGGTGTTGCCCATTGTCACCATCATCATTGCGCCATTCGGCACTGCGTTAGCACAACATCGAAGACCCACCTGGCACAGGCAAAAAATAAAGAGGAGGAACACCACAGCCGGCATCAAAAATTTCACAGTCATTCCCAGCCATGATGGAACCCAGGAGAAGATAATGTCGAACCACGTGCTTTCTTCCGCTCCACCTTCCATTCTCATTCTTTCTCCTAGGTTATGTACTGCTTCGATCACATGGGACAGGGAGCCGTTGTCTGCGTCTTCGGAAGGTACGAAAGTGCTGCAGGCACTTCCGATTTTTCGGCAAACACCTCCATCCATCGCTGTCAATAGGTCCAAGACATACCTGTTTTGCATGGTCATCAGCCGTAATGCTCTTAGTTCCACTTTTATTACGTTGAACCCTTCTTCAGTGTCATTTGCCAGCTGGATCAGCTCCCACCGTGTTATTTGGAGCCATTTTGCATTTGCTCGCGCCTGGATACTTTGGATGAGTGAGGCGAAGAATGTTTCTGCAGAGCTGAATAATCGATACCTGTCCGGGATCTGTGCCAGCAATTCTGACGATGCCTTTGATATGTAGTTCGATGATCGTCTGTTTCGGGACAGCACCTCTTCCTTGTCCCCTGAAGACAGGACATATACTTGTGGCTCTACAGTTGGCCGGCCCGCACTCTGTTGGGTGTTTCCTCGCATCTTTTTGCTCCCATCAATGTGGCTTTCCGGGATTACCATTAGTGCTGAGTGCAGAGTGGCCATCGAGCAGCTGCCACTCCATGATTGTCGGAGGTGCAGGTATGCCTGGTTGCCACATACCCAATACGTGTCCATGAGGGCCGCTGTCCTTTTTCTTAAATCTGGGATGGTGAGGTTCTTGTTACAGTTCTTGTTTGCCCCCATGGAGGCTTTCCCCTCTCCTTTAAAACACAGTTCATAGTCTATTTCCTTTTGCAGCTTGAAGGGTTTTTCAATGGCTGTTACCCAAGTTAGTTTTGAGATGTGCTCCTTCCATACTGGTGTGCACGTTTCTTCTATCCATTGCAGTTTCTCTGGTGCCACACCCCTCAGTGCTTCAGCCTTACACGTTACTTCTTCGTCCTTCCACTTGTTGTCTGAAAAAAGTGTCCCTTGTATTATAAAAAATGGCGCTTCCAGGCATACCACTCCTACTATCTTTGGATAGCAGGTTTTCTCGTTCTGCAGCATTCTAAAAGTCACTTCATGTGCCTGGAAGTTGTTCTTAATTCTGCACAACGTGAGATGAAGGAGACATTGGGCATCTACAATAGGCAACTCTTTGGGCAACAATACTTTGGGCGTGCCTGAAGCATGGGGAATGAGGGAGCAGACATAACAGCTCTCATTTGTTGTTTGCTTGGCTGTTGCACTCATATCCGCATACCATTTATTTTTCTGGTGGGGGTGTCGTGGGTCTTCCATTTTGTCTAGTCCTAACCCATAATACTCATCATACTTCCTCCTCCCCGCCTCCCTTTTTCGTCTGTTATTTCTTTGCTTAATGTACTTCCCGGCTTCATGGGCGATGGACAAAGTGGGCCCCCCTTTCTCCTTCCCGCCCCCCTTTGCCCAATCATCAAATAATATTTCATATGTTGCTGTCATTTTTTCATTTTCTTCCTTTATGTTATCTAACAGTGTGTTCTTGGTTACGGGGGCAGGCTGGCTGGTGGGGGTGTTATACAACCAGGATATGGCGGAGGGGTTTCGATCATTTAGACTGCGGGCATTGTAATTAGATTTTTTTGGCGGGGACACTGTGTTGTTTTGCATTTTTCCCTGCAGACCTCCATTTCTCGAGATGACAGCAGTGGATGGTGTCGTATAATATCCCCATACAAGTTTAGTTCCATCCCATACCAAAAAATCACCTTCTTTAGTATGTACACTTGCTGTTGCATTAGTCACATTAGTGCTGTTAATCCCTCCCCCCTCGTTCATCTCGATAGAGATGAACGCTATGAACCAATATGTAACCAGGCAAAACATGATTGTAAAAAACAATGTAATGCGCACAGATAATCCACACTCATACGAATATCTACATCTCTCAGCTAACAATTCTCTATATCTAATAAATCTATCCTTTGCAGGCTGCCCGTTAGATACCATGGTAGCTCCTGTTTGAGATATAAAAGTGCATTAAGTGCATGCATGTAAACATTTTGTTGGCATTACCAGTGCCAAGATATATTGAAAGGGAATGGAAGTGGGTAGGGGAGTAGGGTTGGGGATGTACAAACAAGGGAGCAGACACTATACATTTTTATCACATTATTATTTACATATAAATTCACATTTTTTTTATTTTATTTTTTAAATACCCTTAAATGTAATTATTCTGGTCAACAACTTTCTCAATCAGGTGCATTTCCGCCACACACATGTTCATATTCACTCATTATTTTCATTTGCATTGTTTGCTGTTGTCTGTGCCCCCTCATCCACCTCTTCCTGCACACTATTATATGCTCTTCGTACATCCGTCAAATGTATCCAATATTTGAGGCCCTTCACTTTTACAGCCGTAGGGGTGCAAAACACCACTTCGTATGGGCCATGGAACCGTGGTGCATTCCACCGGCGCACAAAGCTCCGGACATAAATGAATTCACCCTGCATCAGTTGTACCTGTGTTTCAGGCTCCGTAACTGACCCTGTTGTGTTCCCCTCTTCTCTCGTGAATGGTGGTGAAAGCTGCTTTGATATTGCGCGCGCTGCCCTTGTTCATTTTTTCAAGTAGTCTGTGAACTCATCTCCCAATATCGCAGCGCTTCTTTGTGCATCTGAGTGTTCGCGCAGTGGGGAGTGTGCTGTGTGCATTCGTCTCACAGTCACGATTTCGAGCGGGGACAAATGGTGGTATTTGCTTGGCTGATTTCTCAGCTCAAACAGCGCAAGGGGCAAACAGTAAATCCAGTTCTTTTTAAATGAGAAGCATAGTTTTGATAATCTTCCTTTTAACAGGCCGTTCATTTTTTCTACCATGCCATTACTTTGAGGATGATAAATCGAGCACAATTTATGCGTTATTCCCAACAGTGTCGTTACTTCCTTGAAGAGTTCGTTCACAAAGTGAGTGCCGTTGTCTGAGCGAATCACGTCACAAATTCCCCAGCGCGGAAATACTTCCTTCACTAGGAACTTTGCAGCGCTTTTAGCATCAGGTCGTGCACATGGGCCTGCTTCCACCCATCTTGAAAATGGGCACACAACCACAATCATGTAACGTGCCCCATTACACCTTTCTCCCATGTCCGCGTAGTCAATGTATAGTTCTCTGAATGGCCCAATCGGTTTTGTAATTGTTCCCCTGAGTGTACGTAATGTCATTCCTGAGCTGTATATCTGGCATGTTGTGCACTCCAGTGTCAATCTAGATAAGTGCTCCTGAAGACAGGGGACGAAGCACTCTTCCTGTATCTCTGCTGCAATGTGTTGTTTCGTGTTGTGTGCTGGGAAGTGTAGTTGTTGAAACGCTATTTTTAATAACTTTGTTCTGTCGCCAGAGTAAGTCTGTTGCTGATTGGCTGCACCCTTGTTTCACCCATTTCATCTTTTCATCTGCACTTGCTCCTTCCTGTAACTCTAGTATTTGTGATATAGGCATTGTATTGTACCCTTCTGGAAGCTCCTCGTTTGTCTTTTGCTGCAGCATGTACTCACCTGCTTCATATTTCTCAAAGTATGAGGCTTCTTTGGCAGCCGCGTCCGCTGCCGCGTTTCCTAAAGACACAACGTCTGTGTTGGACGTATGTGCTTGGCATTTCACTATTGCTACCACTGTGGGATCTCGTAGGGCTTCAATTAACTCCTTCAGTAATTCTGCATGTTGCACTGGAGTCCCATCTGCTCGTCGAAAACCCCTCTGCCCCCATCTGGCCAGACCTCCATGTACTGTTGTCGTCATGTAAGCTGAATCTGTGTAAATTGTCACTGCGCACCCTTTAGCTGCATGTAATGCTTCTATTAGGGCAATGAGTTCTGCTGCTTGTGCTGAGAAATGTGATGGAAGGCGGTACTGCACTAGTGTCTCATACTCACCGTCTTCTAATCTCACCACTGCCAAACCCACATGTTTTTCTCCTGTGTCCATGTCAATCGATGCTGACCCGTCTACAAAGTACACTTCCTCCTCGCTCAGGGCATTCTCGCACACCACTGTGTCCTCCCCTCTTTCCCCTGTGTAAGTTGCACAATCGTGTTCCTGCATGTCCTCTAGTGTGCATGCTTCTGTAATGAATGTTGCTGGATTCACTGTCCTGCATCGCACCACATGGATATTGGCGCTGGACAATATTATTTCATAGGCGGTTGCCCGCTGTGTGGTCAGTGTACTCTTTGACCTCTCGAGTATTGCAAATAATGAATGCTCCACAAACAATGTTACAGGGCATCCCATTACTATTGTGGCGCTTTTCTTAATTGCGAACGCGGCTGCAGCGAGCGATTGCTCGCACGCGAAATGTCCTTGCATCACCGCATCCAAAGTGCCTCTATAGTAAGCCAATGGTTTGTGCCCTAGGGAAGTCTTCTGTGTCAGTACAGCTGTCATTAGTGTCCCTTTGCAGTGTCAGAATAGGTAAAATTCGCGTCCATAATCAGGATTGGCGAGCACTGGAGCGCTCGAAATCAACTCTTTTAACGATTTGAATGAGGCACTCATTTCTTCTGACCATTCTATTTTCTTGTTCTCCTGTTGGGCCTCCTTGAGTGCCTGCAGTAAGGGTCTGGTGTATGCTGCATAATCTAATATCCATGCTCTACAATAGTTGCACATTCCCAAGAATTTCTGCATCTCCTTCACTGTTGTGGGTTCTCTTACTGATCTTATTGCTTCTACCCTGTCGGGATTATTCTTTTTCCGTCTTTTGATATTAGCTGCCCCAAATATAGGACTTCTGTCAGACAATATTGTAGCTTTTCTTTGTCTACTTTGTACCCCTTATTTGCCAACAGGGTCACGAGTGTTATTGAATCTTTTCGGCATGTCTCTTCATCCTGTGCGCAGACGAGTAAATCATCTATGTACTGAATGATTGTGCTTTCAACTGATAAGTTTCCTAAGTCTTCATGTAGTATGCGGTTGAATATGCTTGGGCTCTCACAGTATCCCTGTGGTAATCTTCAATGTTCATATCTCTTTCCCCCTAGTGTAAAAGCTGTCAGGTATCTGCTCTCTTCTGCCAAGGGGATGGAGAAGAATGCGTTTTTCAAATTGACCACTGTGAAATTTGATGCCGTTTTTGGGATGCTGCATAATATTGATGCAGGGTTCGGGACCAAAGGGAACTCTTTCTGTATTACATCATTTAGGGGGCGTAAATCCTCGATCATCCTCCAAGCCCCCCCCTTTGCTTTTTTAATTGGGTAAATACATGTGGTACATGGGGAGTTTGAAGGCACTATTATCCCTTGTGCTAGTAGTGCATTTATTGTCTCTTTTATCCCTTCTTCAGCTTCGCGGGACAATGGTTATTGTTTCACTCGGGGTAGAATCGCCCCTTGTTTGAGCTTTATTATCACTGGTTGTACTCCATGCAACAATCCTAAGTCATGGGGGCCTGTTGTCCACAAATTATTTGGTACTAGTCTCATGTCATCATCGAAAAATGACGGTGGTGCTCCCACCACCGCCATCAACTGGACAGGAATCTCTCTAGCCTGAATCAAAATGTCACAGGGCATTGCTATTTCCATTACTATTTCGCCATCGCCTTCTAAATCTGAAAAGAGATCTTCATCAGTTAAGTCTCGCAGGGCAATATTGGCATTGGTACACAGTACTGTGCGCCACTCACATCCGTCTATGTCCATTCCAATCACAGAGATCCTTTTTGCGGATACCTGTACAGCATGCAAGTCTAATGATACCACTGATCCTGGTGCTATGTCAGGGTGCACTATTGGGCGGAAGAGGAACTCTGCCGGTATTCTCCAATCCATTCTTTTCAGCTCAGGAACTATGAGGGCCAGCGTCTTTAGTCCTTCAATAAACATTCTCTCGTCCACTGGCAAACCACGTATTTCTGGTGCGGTTGTGTGAGCCTGTACTACCAGCATTACACGTAATGGGCATATTCCTGGTGTTGAACACACTATACCTCTCTCAGTGAATGATATCGTCATGTTGAGTTTGCTAAGAAGATCCCTCCCTAGTAAATTTATTGGCAAATGTTCATAATACAGTAAGGGTGTTTTTACAGTTTTACCCCCTACCGTCACATCCAATGCTTCTGTGTAAGGAACTTCAATTACAGCCCCAGAGAACCCCTGCGTCTCTAACTTCCGGTTAGATAACGGGAACCGCCCCTCCCTAATACATGATTTCTCTGCTCCCGAATCCACCATGAATATGAACTGTTTGTCTCCTATCTGCGCCCCTACCAATGGATCCTCTGCTGCATCGTAGGTGGTAGATAGAACTGGACACGCAAGTGTTCTCTGTGGGCTGTCCTATGCGGGGTGTCTCATTGCCCCCCCTTGGTTGAACACACTCCCTGAAACCACTGACACGCCACTATAGGGGGCTGGTGCTGGGGCTCCGTTTCCTGTTGTTGCGAAAGGGTTGCCTGGCGTGTAGTGCATAGTGTCATTGTTTTGTGGGTGATTCTGTTTTCTGTATTGGTGTCCCTGCTGTTGCTCATTGTACCCCTGCCCTGGGTCCGTTGTTGTTGTCCCATTGGGAGACCATATGGGCTCCCCGGATGGGGATGGCCATAGTGTTCTACCTCTGGAAATCCGCTGTTTGGTCTGCTTCTGCACTCCCTAGAGTAATGTCTCCACCTCCCGCTGTTCCAACAACTCCCTTGCGCACCTCTGGGACCCTGCCATCCATTTCCTCCCATTCCCCCGTACCCTTGTCCACCTCCTCTTCGGCCCCTGTACCCACCTCGTCCCCCTCGAGGGGCCCACTCTTGCCACTGCGGACCTCCGCCCTGCTCCTGCTCGTTCCACTGCCGCTGTCCTGCTCCTGCCCAATTAGTTGCCATCCTTCCTTGTTTTGCTACCAGCCCCTCCTCTTCCTCATCTCCCTCCCTGCTGTGTGGGAGCGCGGCTACTGCTGCTGCGACCTTCACCAACTTTGTTTGTACTAGTTTCGCTTCGGCTGCCAATCTTCTCTGCGCCACCTCCTTCTCCCTCTCTTTTATTCGCTTACAGTGGTGCACTATTATGCTCTGAATCGCAGGCCATCCTTTCGCTTCAATACCTGCTATTTTGTCGAGTGCCTTTTGCACCTCTTTTGGGAGCCCCCTCTCTAAAATAACGATGTCGATTGATACCAGGGCGTGCCCGTTTCTGCTCTCCACATCTCTTGGACCCGAAAAATGTAATCCATTGCATCTTCCCCTTCATTTATTGTACATTGCATTACTGACTGCAAGTCTGGGGTATCTGGAAACATTTCCCGCAAAGCATCCCACACTCTTGCGCGCACTGTGTTGAAGGAGGCACCGTCATGGCGATCGCAGTCTAAAGTTACTCCCGGGAAACCAGCTTTGACCCATACTCTGTCAGCCTGATCCCCGACTGCTGATACTAGCAAGCTCTTCACGTCCCCTATTGCTAGGGGTACCCCGGCTGTGTGTTTCTCAAAGGCATATATCCACTTGCTCGCCCCTCTTGATAACGGGGGCAATAACTTTAGTAAGTTGGCCTTATCCATCTGAGCCCAGGGTATGTAATTCGGCCTCCCTCGTCCCCTATATATTAGTGGAAGCTGCAACTTTCCCTTCGTCGTCGTATCTGTACTCACCTTCATTCCTGATTTTCCTAATGATGCCATTTTCCCCACCCGGTTCCTTAATCGCCCCGTCCACTCATCATCCAGCGTTCTCATTGAGCATGCACCATCCAACCCTTCGCTTCCCCCTCCCATTGCCATACTTAATCTTTCGCTTTCTTCCAAATCATCACTTATATCAAATAGTAGCACCTCCCTGCCTCCTATGGGCCTCTCTTCATCGTCAGTACATCCCTCTCTTTCCTCTAGTTCAATTATTCGTGTTGGTTCTTCCTGTATTCTGAACAGTATCTCGCCTTTTTTCCACCCTTCTTCAAATGTTCTACTCTCGCTCTGCGCTCTGGACGCATGCTCTGATCCTGCTGCATTAAGTGCAGTCCGCTCACACATGCTTTTTATCCTCGATAGCTCATCTTTGGCTATAGAGAGCCTTGATTCTAGATCGTCTGTTAATTTTTCTATGTCCACCCTTGGTGTGCTCACCTGAGCTCGCTCCCTATGACTCTCATATGGAGGGGGTGCTGTTGGCCCTTGGGCCGTGATAGTTGTCGGTGGGGGCACATAAGTAGGGTCACTGTATCCCTCTGCGGGCACTGGCTTGTTTAGTATTGGGTACAACCTCGTTACCTCTATCGGTGGCTCTTCTTCTGGCAATACCTTATCATCTTTTTGTATCATTAGTGGATTATCAGTGGTAGATGGTAGATCAGGATCTAATTCCCTTGCCTTAGGCGGCGGTATCTCTTCAAACAGCCTCCAGAGGTCTAATATTTCTCTCCTATTATGCAACTGCTTCCTCATGTATTTCAAACAAATGCATGTGGCTACCATATCTAGGACACTCTTGTCAAATGACCCCCCTTCGGGCCATATCTGAGGCAACCCCTCCCCCTTCAACTCTGTGATCCATTGGTCATGATATTTCTTAATCCGCTCCGCGTACCCAGGTAGGTTCATGCAAATATGTGATAAGGGTGTTTCTGCCCCCATACTTTGTGCCCACCTGGTACTTATGTATCTCTATGTATCTCGATATCTCAATATAAACGTGTCACCAGTTCGTGTATTTTAAGTCTTACTGAATCGTGGGGACCTTCGTGTTTCTCCCTCCGCCTGCACACCATAAGAACGGCTGCACACAGCGTCTATTCTATCCTCCTTGGGGGCACGTACAAGAGCAAACCGTCAGTAATCTCAACAATGTTACCCCACAAATCAAAAAGGTACAAACTCACTTCACTACATTACTCTTGTCTTTATGATACTTTGTCTGGTCTCACTTACCATGACCACTCAATGGCTATACATTTCTGACTACTTTTACACAACCATTATACCAAATTATGTCCTGACACATACGATGTTCACACACCCCTATTTAGCACTCTTATTCACAGTTCAGTTTGTCCTCCCTTTCCTCTCTAGCCGGCTGTCCCTGTCCGTCTTATTCAGTTATATGTATATATATGGGTTTGTTCCTCAATTTTAGAGTAAAACTCTCTTTCTCTCTAGTTTATCTCTTTGGTTTTGTACTAACCCACTTTTATTTTTCCCGTAAACTTAAAGAAAAGAATAGAAAGAATAGCAGTCACTAATATATTCTCCGTGTCTCCCTTTGCCAGACACCTTTATCTTATTTTCCACTTTTTCATATATTCCCAGTACTAGTCAAGATAGCACTATGCGGCGCCGCCTTCCACCCCCTCTCGGAGCTAGGTTCCCGTCTCTTTTATCTCTTATTCACCTCTTAATCCTAATGGCCATATGCAAAGAAAAAGCAAAGAAAGTTTAAGGTGGTCCTTAGTAGAACAAACGTGCCCCTTTTTACCCCGCCTCGTTCCCTGTCCTAAATTTCCTCCTCTACTCCCTTTATGATCGCTCGCACTCAATACTCACGTGCCCGTCTTGAACCGAGAGTCTCCGAAACTGGGTCCGTCCAGGCAGTGCTGCCATACGCTCAACAGTTAGCCCCGGCTCCGGCGAGCGGTACTCAAAGGGGATTTTTCAACCGGGATCCCGTACCCTCTCTCTGTTGAGTGTGCACTTCTGAGCGTACCGGTCGCCGTTGGCGGGCAGCCTCCCGGAGCCGGCGCACCGTGCGTATCCCTTTTCGACCGGGGATTTTCGTGCCAGAGGGGACGGTAGGGATATGTTGGGAGAAAATAATAATCACGCTTTCGGGGTCACCACTGAAGGCAAGCGTCCCCAACCAGCACGATCCTCCCCGCAATGAGAGACAATGATGGACTCTCCCAGGATGGGAATAAGGCCAAGACAAAGTGCGGGTGAGCGTGAATGGGAGTTTATCAATCAGAATAGGGCATGCAAAGAACTCTGCAAACTCTGAGAGCGCTCTGTCTGACAACAGCAAAGACAAGCGTATATATTTACAAAAAACGTCATCAGAACCTACATACTATAGGGGGCACAAGTTCAATGGGATTGGGTGGCGACGACTAGCTATAGGTGCTGCTGTGATGTGGTTGGCCTTGGCTGGAGGACGTCACTGGTCGGCCTCGTGGGTTGGGCTGGGCCTGGCGGGTCAGCTGGGTTCATCCGGGCAGTGTCGTTGTGCCACTGTGGCCAGTGTCAGAGATGAATGTCTTTTCCTGACTTCTTTGCCCTAGGCCATGCACACCGCAGTCATTCAGTCATTTGCAATATTATCTTCCTTTAGTAAATCTTCCAATAGGTTATTCTACAGGTTAATGCAACACAGGAGGAATGCACCTCGAGAGGGATTTGATGGCGATTCATCAGTACATGGTTGCCAGTGTCCTGTTGACCGGGTACCATAGGTAGTGGGGCTCGGTCTCAGGGCATGGGACAGGCGGTACATGTCATCCTGTCTTGTTAGAAGTCATTATGAATGTGTTGCTGTAATGTTGCCATAATATTGGGTGTCCTAATTTTACAGGGGCCATTAACCTAAGGTGATCCGGTGGGTCGTGGGGCTTAAGAGAGGGCGCCTCTGGATTTGTGTTTTCAGGGGGAGGTTTACTGCTGGGCTGTAAATAATACAAGTGGCAGCCCGTGGCCTTGGGTGCTGCAGAGGGAACTACAAATCTTTGAAGTGGCTCCAGCCGAGTTGGGGGAGGTGGAGCCGCGTGGCGCGGGCCTCTGCTCTCTCGTCTGGCAGGCTTCGCTGGGAGGGAGGGGGAATGGCCTTGCATATGCTCACAAAGGTACCTTCCTCGTGTGTTGACGATTTTTAGGTGAATGTATCATAAACATTCAAATAATATACAATACTAATTGAGTCATTCCGAAGCTCACATTTTAACATTGCTAATGCCTCTCAAATATAGCCAGTCCGACCATATTATTTGTACACTATGTTTTAACAACTACAACATTTTGTTATATGCATATACATTTGCAGTAAGTGAGGTAGTAGTGAGGTTGGTGGAGCGCATAGAAACGACTCGCCACTGTACATGACGGTAGTGGCACATAAGGGGCTTGGACATACACACATGAAGGGTGCATTTTCGTGCACCCTTTACATGAGCCCTCAATATGGTTGCATTTGTCTTTCTCTGCACTCTAGCAGCATTAGTTCGGTTATGGCGCGGGACCGTGGGGTGTAATCTTTTCAATGATACGCATAACAAATAAACCCCCGGGAAGCTTTTACTATTTGTACATAACTGCAGTGGTGTGGGTGCTTCATTGCTAATGCCATATGAACACGCATTCTGCCATATCTATACATTTTACAGGTTTTTTTAGTCAAAGAGGTTTGTGGAGAAAATGCGTCCATCGCAGGTAGTTTTGTCATTAGTATTGGGAACTTTTGTTTTTATCCGAGGGCCATTTTACAGTTCTCTTTCCACCCAGGCTCTGCTGGCCGGGTCATGCTGGGAGCAGCGATACACTGCGGAAGGTGAAATGTTACAGTGTTGGTATCTTACACTAGCTCATGTCCCTCTTATTCGTGGGAACGGGCTCACAGCGGATCTGCCACGGAGCTGCGGCCACAGGGATAATTGAAACTCTCCAAAGGTGGGGGCCGCGCTGCAGTGCGCCGGGCCCACACCATCTTTCTTAGACAAAACGGTTTCTGAGGCCAAGCTAAATTCAATAGGTTTGGGCAATGTCTTCAGCAGGTGACCCATCCACCACCTGGGCCCTGGTGGTAAGGAGGGGACGCCTGATGAGCCATGGCCCTCACCGGGGGAGGGGATGTAGGCGAGGGGGGTCTTTTGGACCAATCCTCCCCTACAATGGCAACACAGACAGTGTTCTCATAAATAAAAGCTAGCCCCTTTGATGGTTGATCAAGGGAAAAGGTGTCCATGTGGAAAGTATGTGTCAAATCCAAGTCAACAAATTATCTCACTCTTGTATTTTGCAAGGAAATAAATGCCTGAGTTGAAGGTTGAGGGGACATGTCTCGCCAGAAGCGGATCAGCCTTGACCGGTGAGGTTACCTGGTCAGGCTTTTGAAATACTTTTAGGGAATACCCATGGTTTTCGCCTTTTCCTACATCACCCACTTCATTTCCTACAAGAGACATGGCTGCTGTCTGCCTTTGATTTGGACGGTTATACTCTGGTTTTCTCTCAGGCGCAGGCTTCCTTGGGAGGGAGCCCCAGGGCAGCATGTGCATAGAGGGCAAGTCGTGCCTCTCATTAAGTCCTTACCCTGAGGCGGGGTGCCATCCTAACGTCTTGTGTACAATGCTAATTTTCCCATGGGAAGCAGACTTTAGTGGCTACATTGTACGTTCTTCCAGAAGGCGCAATCAAGGACCAACTTTTGACAGCCATTGCAGAAATTTCACTGGCCTGTGGGGAAGTACTATCTTGACTGGAGACTTTAATGCTGTATGTGCTTGGTGGGGTACGGGGGATGATGAGAATGGTTTGACTGACTGCAGGTTTGCACGCGGAATATTGGATGCTACCAAGTCTATGCAAAAAGGGGCTTATTATGGTTGGGTTTGTTGCTGTAGCATTATCTCCCGCCTCTCTGTCTCAATGATCATTTGCGTTATGTGACCTGGAGTGACGGCCGGGCATGTAGTTGTATTGATTATGTATTTGTGAAGATGGTTATCAACCGCTGAGTATCAGAATTTGACATCGTGCCCATCACTCTGAGTGACCATGCCATGCTCAAGGCGACTATTTCTTTAAATGTACCTATTCTTAGTAATGCACCCAGAGTGAAGGTTAACATCAGTTATCAAGGAAATTGAATACTGTGGTCGGAATAAAGCATCAACAGTGTAAACCTGTCACTATGACAGTGTTGGTGCACGCCGATTGAGCTTCTTATGCGTTGTTAATAGGACATAGATTGTGGAAATGTTTTGGCCTTCTCGCCAGAGGTATTTGGTAGTGCGCAAAACTACAGCTAAGCATGGCATTTTATTTGATATTGACCTATATTAAAAGAAGAGCTCTTTGCAGACGGCAATGCTAAAGATTAGGAGGAACAAATTGATGACTGAGAGTGGCAAACACGCTCAGACTGTTTCCTTACTAACGCAATACAAGAATTGGCTGCATACACATAAATATCACTCTGATTCACCAAATTGAAAATTGCTATGGCAACTGATCAGCACACAAGACACTAGGAAGTTTTGGCATTTGCTTCAATTGTACAGGTCAGGAGAGGCTGAAAATGAGATGTGCGGCATTTCAGAGGAGGATTGGTCTAACTATATAGCCGAGTTATATTGGGATGTGATTTTATCCTTGGATGAGGATGTGGGGTTCATGGCACATGATGATGTTAATTTCCCAGGTTTGAGAAGGAAGACATTTTCAAGAAGATCATTATGAGCCTCAATACCTCCAGAGCTAGGGGCCCAGGTGGCTTAGCCAAAGCTGTCATTAAAAAAGACCCACAACTATGGACTAGTATACTGTTTGAGCTTTTTCCTCCATTATTAACAATGCTAAAATTCCTACTAGCTGGCAAAAATCTATACTGATAACTGTCCATAAAAAGGGCCCTCCCTGGCGATGCTAGACTCTTGTGGCAAGATTTTTCTTCACTCTTGTTGGATAGGCTCACAAGCTGGGTGGAAACAAATAACGCGACAACAGAACGGTTTCAGAAAAGGTAGTGGCACGAGGCTTTGCATCTGGGCTTTAGTATCATTAATGACGACTTACACAAGGGATTGAGATTGTGTCCTTGGCGATACTTGCTGAGAAGAGAAGATCCAATGCTTATATGCATCCAGTTCACTTTATCAGGGTTCCACGTAGTTATTTAGTTAAACTACGTTACCCAGGCTTAGTGCGCTTCATAACATGCCTTCATTTCGGCACCCTTCCTGTGCTGGAGTACATGGGCGCTTTGAGGGGCTTATCCCTTGAAGATCGAGTTGGTCGCCTATGTGGAGGGGGAGTTGAAACAGTCAGCCATGTCTTGATGGAATGCCCTATACTTGAGTCTGAATACTGTAAAGCCTACAGCAGTTTTGCTAACTCCTCTTCTGATCAATTGTGGTCGACGATTTTTGGGGCTGTATACCATGTATGGATGAAAGGCAATGAGCGGCTTGATTTACTATCTGTATAACTGTCAATTGCTGTTATGCCCTAATGGGATGACTCTTATTTTTATCTCTTTGTGGTTGATGGAATTTTAAGTTTCTTCTTTTTTATAAATTGGTTTAATTATATGTGTATATTAAGTCATTTATGAGTAGTTTTTAGTGTGAAAGGCTTGTTTAATAGCCAAAAGCACTTAATAAAAAGGAAAACAAATAAGGAATTAGTTTGGACAACATCATAAATGATGTGGGTCAAGAAGTGGTCGGGAATTGTACAATTGGCGCTGCATTACTTAATTTCTCGGCAGCCTTTGACATGGTTCCCTGTGTATCCTTGGTCCACAGATTAGCTTCCATCCGCATCTGGGTGCAAGGCCTTACATTGGTGCAAAACTTTACTGTCAGACCACTTATCAGCATTGACACTTCAAACATCCAGATCTGACCTCTTACTTTTTAATAAGAGGAGATCCACATGGACCTGCACTGCAACCAATGTTTAAGAACATTCACTTGACTTCCCTGATAGCACCAGCAGATTATTCAAGTTTTTTCTGTTTATAACATGTAGGTATTAGTTCCAGTCCACCAAATTTCAACAAAGGTTTCTTTGTCAAGGAAGGCATACGGGCAATCAATAGTTAGAAAACCCCATCCAAGAAGGAAGTCCCATTGGTGGATCCCTAATCTTACATCTGTGACCCCTCTCTGTGGCCAAACCGCTTTGGTTAATGATGTAATCCTGCTTGACCGGTGAGGAATTTTAGGATTAGTTATGATTATCCAAGACGACACTGGTGGGTGCCGAGGTGAATACCAGGTATCACTAGTTGTAGGCATCTTCCTTTATCTGTCAAATCCCCAGACATTTGGCACCACAGATACCATGGCACTCTCCCATTTGAGGGGCTTTGCTAATGATGCCTCCCTTGGCTTTGACAATTCCTCTTCAGAGGTCTAAGAATGCAGCCGCATCATAAGTGGGCAGTGATTGTAGATTACCTGCACCCGTTGGTTGTTCCATTGTTATGGAATGTCTTACTGGCTCACTTGATAGATCCAGTTTGGGGTAACTCATGTTTAAGAAAGCAATGAAGACCCCGCCTTTGTTCGGGTAAACAGGTGCAATTGTTCAGCCTCTTGCCTTCTCAAGCAAGCACTAGGAAGCCATTTTGGCACACGTGCTCTCTCAAAACAAAAGGTAGGATAGATGATGCAAGGGGTGACTTTCAAACTGACAATACTGCTGGTTACCCAGAAATGATACCTGTCAAGCAAGCTTGCGTTGTGCTTTTGCACCTGATTTCCTGGTCTGTAAACGCACTGGTGTAGCCACGATGAAAGAGCCTCCGGGTTGTTCTCCAGGCTGGTGTAATGGTGGGCAGAGAGGGACAACCATCGCCTGGCCACTGCACCAGCAGGAAAGAGGGCCAACCACCCACTGCTAGGACGAGGGTCAGCGATCCTCCGAATGCCACATAAGGGAATACCACCCATGTAAGAGAAGATGGCGTTGGGACAGTGCGGATACTGTGCAGGTGGTATAGGAAAACTGGAGGTCAATAAGATTGGTGGGTGAGCAGGAGTGCAAGTAAGCAGGAAGGAAAAACTCTCAGATAAGGTAAGAAGGACAAAAAGACAGAGGACGGAGAAGACAAGGATCAAGGACTGGAGAAAACCAAGTTACTGCAGAATTACAACAAATAGACCAGAAACCTAGCAGCGTGTCCTCTCGAGAAGCAGCAAGGAATTGCAACGCGATTTGCCTAGAAGTGTCAGTGCCTTTACAGACACTGGCATAAACGTGAGGGCAGCCTCAGAGTCATGGCTGCCATCCATGCACTGTACATGCGGGGGCCTGCGCGTAACCCTCAAGGGCAAGAGCTGACATGGAGAATCAGCCGAGCCCCACCAGTAAGTACACCGGCTAGTGTAGAAACATATTCCTTGCTCATTACCCAGAAGTTTCATCTTAAAATATATGTTTATCTATCATAGTTCTGTCAACTAATGATTCAGGTGAAACGAATTTCCATACAATGATGTGTTTGCTGAACTTTGAATTAGAAATACAACAGCCAACACCGCTGGCTGTTGATTTAGCTTAATGCTGTTAAGAATGACTGCCCTTTCTGCATACAGTTCAACCGCAAAATTGGGGTGGTTTATTTGCAACCATCAAGGTGAGGTGGCAAAGATGATTACCCTGTGTTTACCCTGGTAGAATGGACGTAGTTTTCCTAACATCAATATCTTCCATCTACATTGGATTGCACTAGACAGTCAAGTGGTTCATTTGTTGAGGAAAGTCTCCATTCTGTACAAGAACTTACACCTACGCTCCTTTTCTGTTCTAACTCTCCAAGGTCACCCATAGAAAGGAGAAGAGACTCCTGGAGTTCCCGTCTCCCAGTTCCAGGTGGTATTGGTGGAACTTGGTCTGTGGGGGTGTTACTGTCCGGGATGGCCCTCAAGGTTGAGTACTAGCGCTTAGTTATTCTACATGTCTGCAAGGTCATATCTGAGTCAGATGGAGTACGAGATACAATATTAAAAGGAGGGGGGAAGTGCGTGACCATGTTCTTTAATCAATACAACACCCAATGCGGTGCACAAAAGGATAGTACAAGCCATGTTACAGTGCTGTGCTGTGGTTTTATAAATATAGTTTTTCTCTGGTCTTTAGTCCTCTGTACAGTCACAACATATCTCAATGACCTGCACATTCTTACACTTAGAGGGTACCTTATCCGACATGTAGTAAAAGTCCCAATGGAGAGGGGGATGCTTTACCTGCGTGATGTCAAGATCCACCAATGAGGCTGAAATATGTCTGGCATGCTTCTTGTCTTGTGCAGAAGGGATGCGACCTAGACATTTGCCCTGACTCCCCCTTTAGGGCAGGACCAAGCCTGAATTGGATATGGTCTTTCCCCTTTTGCAATGGCACACCAGGCTGAAAAGGGATTGGATGGTGGGCTGCCCGTACCAATGCACAAGGAGATGCTTCACTCAAAACCTGCCTCCCGTCACAAAAATGTGCCCTTGCCCTGCCAGTTGCATACCATAATGTTATGTTGGTCTCCTCAGTCTTGCTTAGCGCTCTCTAAAACAAAGGGCTTTTGTTTACCCAAAGTGGTGCTTTAGTGTCTGTTATTCGGAACACGAGAGATTTTCATATGGTAATTCAAGCAAACACTTATCAATTGATTCACACTTTGCAATCAGCCCCTCAAGAGAAATAAAAATTGTAAGAACAGATTGCAAAGGATTACAAAAAGGGCATTAGGCAGGATGCAATCATCTCTCATCATTTGCTCTTCTACAAGTGCGCTGTGGAAGCTGCCAGGAGCCAGCCAGGCGGGTTCACTTTTCACAGAATTGCTGTCATAAATCCGAGGCAAACATCTATGAACATATGCTGTCTGCCTGGTGCAGGGTAAATGTTTCTTTTTCGTTTTGATATATTTAAACAGGCATTCTCAACGCAGAGAATTGGGATGGACTATTAAATAATGATGCATTCCAATTGATGACATTTGGATGTGAGTACCAGCAAACAATACAGCCACCTGAAGCTGGCATTCACCTCAATAATTAAGCTACGTCAAATAGATAATGTCTCTACATTGACCTATACCTGCACTACACCTATAATGAACTATCCTTCCAATGATGCCTCATGTTTATTACTTCTTTCAACAGCCCAGGACTAGAAGACAGCTATGCTGCCTAAACAAATACAACATGGACTCTTGACAACTTTGTGAACGAGGTAACCTCCTGATTAACACATGCACGATTTTTCGTAAAATTACATGTTTCTGACAGTTCTCTGTGCAAGATTTAACCAAGAGTAACCAAAGCATAAATGAGGTCCTAAAGAAGGTGGTCATAATTAAATCTCCCTATGCAAAAAACATGCACATTGACGGGTACCATTGGTCGTACTTGACAAAACCTGTGAAACTCTAGCTGCCTGATATGATATTTGATTTAATGAAAAACAGCCAGGAAACCTCATTGGTGCAATGTGTCCTCTTCCCCATTCTCGTAGTAATTCGAAAGAATACAATAGGAGTGTACCAACCAGTCAATTTTGGATTGCTAACCTTCTAGTAGAAACAATTGACATGGTTGTTCTAGGTTTTAAAAATGTGCTTAGTTTAACATTCTTATTATTACTACATGATGAAATTACTCATTGACGTTAGATTTTAAAACAAGCCAGTTTAACCTGTTAATACAATTAAACAGTTTCCTCTTTTCATAGCTTCTATTGTCCAGAATGAACACCATGTTGATGCTCAAAATGTCCTTGCATTATTTTTTGTTACCCAATCTAACTTTATTGTCCTCTTAAAACTCCTGTTGTGTCATAACATCATTTTATACCATGCGCTTGTTACAGACCCGCAAGTACCTTTGTGAACTCTATTTTTCTCACTTCCCCCATGTAAGCTTTACACCAAGACATACATTGTTTTCAGATGGAGTACCACAGCAGCATTTAATTCAGTGTTCTAATCATGGATGATTACCATACAGGGATACACAATGGCCGTCATTACGAGTTTGGCGGTAGCCATGCCGCTACTGGCGGCATGGCTGCCGCCAAAATCGGGTCCAGGTTCCCAGAATGGGGAATTACCGGGCAATTCCGAGTTTGGAGGGCCCGGTAATTCCTCCCTTCAGGAACCCGGGCCCGGACCTTCCCCATTCCCATTTCAGCCCCCATTGGGCTGAATGGGAATGGGAGAGGGAGCAAACAACGGGCCGATTACGAGCGGCCCGTTGTTTGCTCCCTCTTCCCCTCGCGGGACCCGCTCTGTACGTCTGGTAAAACCAGATGTGCAGAGCGGGTCCCGCAAGGGGACCTCGTAATCAGGCGGTATGGGGTTCATGACGCCGGGACCTTTACCGACGCTGTTAACCCCTTACCGCCTGACTTATAATGAGGCCCAATATCTTGCTATTCAGATTTGGAGCCACAAGACAATTGGATGCCAACACTTTGGCAACTAAGGTCTGCAAGCCTCCTTTTGAGTGAAACCCCAGCCTAAAAACCTTTTCCAGCTATTTCTATTAAGCAGCTTAACTTCCCAATTATCCTGCAAAAGACAGGTGAAAAGCCCACATAAAGAACAAGTGTTTTCTATATAGTTGTAACCTGGATTATTCCTATGTGCTGGTATTGCCCCTTTTTTGGACATCAGGAAGATGAAGGGCAGTGTTGTTCCTCCAGAATTCAAACATGCTGAGGGGTATAGCCAAAGGCCCCAAACCAATGGAACTGAAGGGCCATGACCTGCCAGCCTTCAGAAACCTGCAAGCTCAAAAGGGGACTATTTTGGCACACTATGTGGGTGTCTTTCTGCAGTTGAAATCAAGAGAAAGTTAAAAAAAATGTAATCCAAGTGCGATTGGAAAAGCACATAACATTACTGGCTGAGAAATAAATGCTGCAGTTTCACTGAAACTGCCACCCATCAAAAGGTGGTGCACTGTGACAATTCAGACCCACATTCCACCAGAAAAACAAACAGCAGATAATTAAAAGTGTATTTTATTAATGACTGAAATAAACAGCCCTATACTTTCAGGGCAAAAGCAAAGTGAACCCTAATCAGTAAAACACGCAGTAAAACACACAGTATATCCAAGATTCAAGGCTGATGTTAGAAAATGCAACTTATCTATACCTCCACTTTCAGTTAGTGGAAGAGCGAGTGCAGAAGAGTAAGGCCTGTGCACATGTGCACAGAGTCAGACTGAGAATCTAAATGAGGCACAGAAAGAACTTAAACAATTAGAAGATTAAACACAGCAGAACCATATTTTCGAGTTAAAACAAGAAAGCCTCAAGGGACATCTGAAAAGTGAGTTCAGAACCCAGCAGCAAGAGAGTGCAGAGCATGAAACACAGTTTTCTGCACTGCAAGAGGCACATAAAGAGTGTGCAGAAAAATTGAGCACCCTGCAAAATAAGGTCATTGATCAGACTAGTTATAATAGAGGGCTGTTAGATTACCTTATGGCCTTTCAATTACAAATAAAGGAGTTGAAAAATGAAAAAAGTCAGTTAATTATAAAAGGGGTTGACTCCCAAAATGACTTTGATCAGATATATCAGAAGGGACATACGTTAAAACAACAGAAAATTCCACTGGTGAAGGAAAAAGACCTCTTGAACCAGGAGAATAGCGTCCTTGCACAGAAGGTGCATCAGTTGAAAAAGCATTCAGAAAAGAGTCAGTCAGAGAAGAAAAATCCAGAACTCATAGAGCGTGTGTGGCAAGTGGAAGCTGACCTGTTACAGGCAGTGCAGTGTAGAAACACACAAGAGACAGAGAATTGTATTTTGAAAGCAAACTGCTTTCAATATGTGCCCACAATGCAGGCCGCACAAAAAGAAAATGAGTCAAGTCGGAATGAAATCAGGGAACTGAACGATCGATAAATGGCCCAGAGTAAAGTGCTTGAGGAAAACCAGGCAATGGTCTCAGAGTAAAAAAGCCAGCTCTCTGAACACCATCAGGAAATATGGACAGAAAAAAGCAAGTGTGAGAGTTTAGCAAATTAAATTAAAAAAACACAAACAGGCACTGTGGTACCCTGACCAATCAGGATAATGGGAAAGGGCCCTCTGATCCAGGGGTGATGCCCTCCCCACCAGGAGCCTCATGCCAGTTAACCACAACTTCCTCAGCACCGACTGCGACTGACCTCCTGCTTTCCATTTATCAAGCCCAAGGAATCATGAGATCCCTAAGCTTATCCAGGCCTAGACAAACTGATCCAGAAGACCAGTCCTTATCTGAGATTGAGGAGTACTAACCTCTATCACACAAAAGGGAAGGTGGTCGGACCAGTGTGTCCTGGGGAGTAAGGAATAATCCAGTGAGTACTTCAGATTATGAAAACTCCCTTGATGAGCAAATGAAGGAATTGGACTTAAAAAAATGAGACTGCAGAGAGACCACCTACCTCGCTTCTTGGGAGAAGAACATTGAAAGCTTCAGGCCAGGAGGGGCATCTTAAAGACCTCCTTACATTCAGGCGAAGGGGTGAATTTCCCCAGACTGCCTGGAAGGGGGGAGACGAGTTAAGTCAGTCTGAGGAAAAGACTGAGTATTATCCTGTGCCTAAAGGTTACTACCGGGGAAATGACCCTGAGAATTCACAGCAGCACAGGCAAAAGGAGTCCAGACCTGTGGTTCTGGGAGGTATTCCCAGTCTCATAGAGACAGGGAGCGCCTAATAGAGAGGGAATGGAGTACCAATAGCAGTTCTGAGTCAGAAGGTGAATGGACTAGAGAAAAAAGAATACAGGGAAACAAAGAAAGGATTGTGTCAAAGACCCAATCAGACAGATCATGGCCATACAGAGCTTCATGTTTCCATACTATAAAAATACTAAGTATTTGGTGTGGGGACATCTAGAATTGGATGAACAAATGATATCCTCATTTGGAATTAAAAATGACATGAATTGTATGGAGTTTGTGAAAATGATGTTTTCACCTGGGTACTCCAGTTTCTTTTTGGGACTGTAGGACCAAAATCCTTATAAATGGTCCACCTTTAAGGCTGCCATTTTTAGACATTGTTCCACACATAGGAACCCACAAGAGGCCTGTAAGGCTACATCTAATTTGCAATGTGGGGAGGATCTGGCACCTTAGGAGTTTGTGCAGGAGTTGAAGCAGGCATTTGCTCAGACTTCCCAGCAGGTGTACACAAATAGTAGGTAGTTCATAACCATATATTTTCATGCGCTCTCTAAATACATAATGACTCCGTTGGTGCATTATTTTCATGTGCACAGGACCCTGGATTGGGTGAATCAACAGGCCACCAGGATCTATGAGATCTAGCAACTACCCCCCCCCCCAAACCATCTAACACCTCTGCTACTGTGTAGGTGGCAGAAGTAAAAACAACCCCTCCATTGGATCTGGAGACGGAGGGCCCAACCCTCCAGTCAACAAGCAAAATGAGAGGCAGAAGGATCCCCACAACCCAGCCCAATCGAATGGTAGTCAGGCAGGGACCGAGAACAATGATCCAACAGACAATCCCACCTAGATAGGCACTATGTACAAGTGTATCAAACTAATCCAGGGGTATTAATACACTCGTCTGGACCAAGGGGGGGTAACCAATCAGGTAAGTACTGCCCCGGGAAACTTACCTCCAAACTTCCCTCAGGAGTATCACTCCACCTCCCAATCTGAACTTTTTCCCCAGATATCCCCTGAACCAGAACTTCCAACATAATCCTCCTCTCTCTCCCGGTTCCAAGACAATAGACCCATGATCCCGGGAGAAGGGTGATTCAGGATGGAAAATCATGGGGGAAATTCCGAGTACCAGAGCTACTCTGGGAGAAGGGACAGTTAACCTTTTCGGGAGCAGCCGAGATACGACTCAACACCTCCCTACCACCAAGAAAAGGTCTCCCAGCTGGAGCAACAGGTCTAGCAACTGACTGATGATCCGGGTGCATGCTGAGGGATCTGTCCAACCCTGAAGCTAACCGCACATCCCAGCATTTCCCAATACCCGGGTCTGATGCCCCAGGGGGAGATTACAGGAGGAAACATCCGACAAACCACAGGTTCCTGAGGAGAGGGCCTGGTTGGAGGGGACATGCCAAGCCCTAAAGGAAGCTTCCTTTCTCATCCAGTCAGAACACCTAAAAACCTCTCAGCCTGAAAGGGTCTCTTCTCCCCCCAAAATGTTAGAACCCAAAGAGAAAAGGGTAAGCAGGAGAGGCCAAAGAAGAAGCCAGTTTGTGGAGGAGATCAAGATCATCCCGTTTGAAAGAGAAGAGTCCCTGGAGGATTGATGTCAGCAGATCTTCTCTTTAAAAAATGGGGGATCACTCCCAAAGAAAAATGGGTCCCAAAAAACCTGGAATGGGGCAGGATAACTATAGAGACCAACCCAGAACAAGAAACTATTCAACCCCCAAAATGTGAGCCAAATAGAATAGAAACTGAGATGTCCTTCCCCCAAACAAGTTCTGAAAACTGTCCCCAGAAAAAGGGGGACAGCAAAGAATCGGAGGAGAAAGAGGGCTTTCCAAATAATCTGCCCATTGTTAGATGTAATATTTTCTTCACAGATTCCTGATCTCTGACACAGAAAACTTCGCAAGATCACTCAGTGTCGCAGTTCAATTTAAGAAAATGACCACTGGGGTGGCAAATAACTCACACTTTCTCTGCACCCCGCAGGTGAAAGAATGCAGATTCTATGCACCGGTCAAGGTGCAGCATCAGTTTGAATTATTAGCTCTGGTGGACACAGGATCCTAAGCCACCCTCCTGTGCCAAAAGGCCTTCGACCAATTCAATTCAGGATGGAAGAGGGCCACCTAATTCCTCTCACACCATTTCCCAGACAACTCCAAAATTAAAACGCAAATGACATTTCGGTCGAAGGGACTGCAGATCTGGTAAAAAGAATTTGGGCGTCCCTGATTAAAACATTGGGTGATAGTCGTACCTGAAGAGGTTATCACCTCTGATCGACTGTGTAAACAAAGTCCACTGGACCCAGAGTAACTGGCCTATAAAAGTGAGTACCAATTATGTAAGCATGATCAACATTCTGAAAATGTAGCATTCCATTTCAAGAATAACCAAGTCCCGGACATCACTATCATCTCTATAGAAGAGCAAACTGGTCATAGGAACTTTCTACATTCTTGAAAATCAACCTTCCTCCCCTTTTAAAGTGGCAATCCACACTGGAAGGTGACACCCTAAAACTTTACACCAGTGCAAAATCAGAAGAAACATTTAGTTCTGTGAAACCGGAGAAGGAAGAACCCGCTCAGTCTGACGGACATTCAGAAAAAGGACAAACACTTGTTTTTCTCCATTCAGTTAAATGAGGGGGAGGAACCGGTGCTCACCAGAGTATGCCTAAATAATGGAAATCATTTAATAAGCAAAGGATTATTCAGGAAACTCCCAAAAGACCAGACCATTCCCACTTTTAAATTGATTGACAAATGGGAAGTAGGGCTGGAAACCCCAAATTCCAAACATCTCCTACCTAACAGGTGTATGCTAAAAATGTCCATTGGCAAATAAAGCATAGAGCATAATTGTTGGGTCATGTGAGATGTCCCTTCCGCCTTTTATCTGGGAAGTGACATTCTCAACTGATTCACAATCAATTTGTACCTAATTAATGATAACGCCCGATCCTGACTGGGGGTAGCTCCATGGGCTTTGACAACACTGACAAAGAATTCTGATCAGCTCATTGCTGCCTTATAAGAAGAGATTACCACCCCAAGACATGTGCAAAAGTTCATTTTTCCACTCCAAATTAATCGAGACAGAACCCCAAATATAAGTATACCTATATAAATTTAAAGTCCCATCTCCAACAACAAAGTTTGTATTTATCTCCGACACCGCTAGTAGACCTAAGACATGACACCATTTGAATATTGGTGGATAAACAGCAACCCTCGAAATACCACTTTGGGTGCAGACACTTTTATTGGAATGGCAGTTGATGTCCAACATTATTCTATTGATATAGGTAATAAAATCATGGTACCAATCCCAAACAACTGTTTTGACATCAGCAACAGTAATCCTCCAGAAAAGAGTTTTACTAGGCATGGGGGGAATTTCATTAAGAGGGAGGAGGTTGTGTTCAGAGTCAAGGACCAATAACTCAAATCCTGTGAACCTACTGTCCAGGGCAACACCATCAAAAGAGATCCCTCCACCCAACTGGAGGATACTGCTGAAAATGACAAGCCCGAGGTCTTTCCAGGTTTCAAGAATATGGTCGAGCAAAGGATCAATCTTGCTGATGCCTGAGAGATCAAGGAGCAAAGACAAAAAGCTGAAACAGGTCGTCCTGGAATTCCAAGATATCTTTTCACTGGACTCATATGACCAGGGACGCACATCCATTCATTCAACCAACATGCCCACGGTCCCTGAGATGGCTCCAGTATTTGTGAAACGATACTGGTTACCTCCCACGTCCATGGAGTCACTCACAGAGAATATTAAAAACGTAGAATCCTGTGGGATCCACTGTACCTTCAACAATCCGGTACTGGGGCTACTGAAATCAAATGGCCAGTGGAGGCTATGTGCAGACCTGAAGGAGTTGAACAAATGGGTCCACATGTATAGGTGGCCACTTCCCTAAATAGATCAGGGACTGGCACTGATCCAAGGCTCAAAGGTGTACACCACCTGACTGTTGACTTGACCAAAGGCTACTGGACAGTACTAGTGGGTAGGGATGACCAGTACAAGCTTTCCTTTACCTTTGGGGGGGCACAATAGACATGGACCCAAACTCCCTTTGGATACATCAACTCCAGCAATGAGTTCAACATCTTTCTACATAAGGCCATGCCAAATTTGCAAAATTTGTGCGAAAGGGAAAACCTGGCCTATGTGGATGATGCTCTGCTCAAGAGCTCAACTATGGAGGAACATATAGCAGAAATCTGCTATGTACTAACCCAGTTGCAGAAAGCCAGAGTAAAACCTGAGTGAACTTCTTAGGGCACGAGATCACCCAGTGTCTTAATCCCTAGGCGAATAAAGGTGGAAGCCTTATTGAAATTAAAAGACCCTACTACTCTGCGAGAATTAAGAAGCCTTCTTGGATTCAATAATTATAGTTGGAAGTTCATTGAAGACTATGCAGAGGTCACTCGACCCTTGGTACATTTATTAAAGGCTGGATTAAAGTGGGACTGGGGTCTGGGACAAGCCGAGATAGTTAAACATCTGGAAAGAAGTCTTTCCTAGACTCCTTCTTTGGCTTAGCCCATAAAGAACCAGGAATTATTCTTGGAGACGTGGTTCTTAGCTACTTGCCTAACAGTGGCATTGTATCAAAAGCACGACAAGGTAAAAAAAGCCATCTTGTTTGCAAGCAAGTCATTGTACTCTGTTGATAAAAAATGTAATGACTGTGAGAAGGCACTCCTGGCAACAGTGTGGACATTTCAAAATTACCGCCCATTCATGCAGGGGAAGCACATCATTGTCAAGACTTCTCACCAAACCTTGCAATATCTCCAAAGTGACAAAATCCGGACAGAGAACTACAGTAATTTCAAAATTATTTCCTGAATTCTGTCATGCAAGGCTTTCCTGTGGAGGTCAGATATGGCCAAAACAAGAGGAGTCCCTTTGCACAAGCATTGGCAGTTATGCACGATTGTGCTCAAGAAAACTATCTTGAGGGCCAAAGTCTAATGACCAACAACAAAAAGGAGGTGTTCTTAACTTCCCCACACAAGGTCTATGAAGAAGACATGTTTCAGGGGATACCCACAGTTTATCTGGATGGGAAAATAAACTAGTGGCTGACATTAGGAATGTCTGCGTGAATGATATCCCCGGAACCCTCTGCTGGTTACAGAATAGGACCTCGAAGTAGTCAGGTTGCAGAGTTCATGGCCCTTCATCAAGCCATCCTCAGTGCAGTGCACACCAACACAATGAACTGGTCATAATAACTGACTGATTATGTTCATGGAGCACCTGATTAACTGGAAGAATTGAGCCATACTTTGTGCCAACAATAAACCCTTAAAGAATGCCAAACTGATCCAGTCAATTGACAATCTGGTGACCTCCAATGGGATGAGCATCTATTGGAAGAAGTTAAAAGGTCATTCCAAAATAGAAGGGCCAGATAAGACTGGAAATGACCTGGCTGACCAACTGGCTAAAACCAGAGCCCTGCAGGAGGATTTCATAGAAACGGAATCCCTGCTCGGATGAAATGCAATTTGCTGCGGTCACCAGGTCACAAACACGTGTAAAATAGTGAACTCTTGACTGCCCAGTAGATACCACAGATGCAGATTTGGCTACTGCACAGAATGAGGGTACAATCATTGTGAAGTTTTATCAACACATTGAAGACCCTGTGAGTTGTACCTGCAAAGAGGATCTCTTGGTTTTGATAAAGTTTTCCCAGATGTTCCGGATCCAAGACAGTGGGCCTCATTACGAGCATGGCGGTCCGGGAACTATGGTACCGGTAAGCATGCCAGTACTGAGTTCCCAGACCACCGTACTATGGGCTGTGCTCGCGGGAGCCTGTCAGCCTGCCAGGATTTTCCCAACGGGCTGACCGGCGGGCTGACCGGTACTGAGCACAGCACGTCGGATGCACCGGCACAACGCTGTATGTGCCGCTGCATCCAACATCCCCATTCCCATTCAGTCCGAATGGGGATGGTGAGTCCCATATTTCCGGCACCCACAAATGGGCAATTACTGGGTCCGCCGAGCTTGACATGACCTGGTTCTTGCCCATTCGCGGGTGCCAGAAAAAATACAGCTCCAGCAGCAGCTGTGTCAGTTTTAATGGCATAGCTACCGCCTGAGTTTGTTTGTAAGGAGAGTCTTTTCAGGCTTTGGCCCGTGGGTGGTGCCTACCTCCTTCCGGAGCCTTATGTTGAACCATGCCCATGAAGCAGCCACTGACGGTCATGTGGGGTTTCACACCAGAGGCATTGCTAGGGGGAGGTGACGGGGCTATAGCCCTGGGTCTTTTGGTTGTAGCCCTGGATAGAAGCTCAGGGGTTACAACCAAAACGTATAGCTAGCCCCCAGTCACAACAGTCCCAACATTAGCGTAGCCTCATATCTTTTCCAGACCTAGCAACACCCCAGTTAAACACAACATTAGAAATCTTTCAATGAGGTTGCCTACTGGCCACACATGGGCCACAACCTCGACACATACCTAAAGGGGTATATTTAATGTGCTTGTGGAAGACATCATGAGATGAACTGCCAACAAAATTGGAGCTTGCTCCCATGTAGAACCTGGCCCTAGAAACGTAGAACAACATTACTATGATAAGGCAATTAAGTTAAAAAAAAAGGATTGTGTTAAACTCTCCAGCGGTGTTTAGCAGTGAAGCTTAGAAAATAAAAAAATGACTCAGGTCCCATAGATACCAGGTGCAGTGTGCCCAGTGGAGAGATTTAGCGTTTGCCTCTTATACAAATAATCCAACTGTGTTTTGGAAAATCAGACAGTTGACATAGCAGGACTGGACCATCCATGTTGACCACTTATTGGGGGGAACTGAGCCAGCATTTGATGTGGTAGAATTTGGCTCTGCTGTTTGGAGCTTTAATAAAGGTTACAAGGACATTCATAGGGTAATCATAGGGTAATCATGGCGAGTAAGTCACCGCAAGCTCCTGGCACTGACGGCATCTGCAATGCGCTGATTAAGTCAGAATTGGTAATTTGGGTCAAGGCATTGTACTAGCTGTTTCAATTAATTGTTGAGATGCAGACCATCCTGGCGTCTTGGCGAGATAGAACTGTGGTCCCTGTACATGAAAAGTGAAAGTATACAGACCCAGGAAACTATGGCAAGCTGGCCATGCTGAATACACCGACCAACATTTTTGCCAGAGTGCTTTCGGAGGAGCTGGGATCTTGGTCAGATAGCAAAAACATTATTCCCTACAACCAA
Organism: Ambystoma mexicanum; assembly: GCF_040938575.1. Lineage (NCBI taxonomy): Eukaryota > Metazoa > Chordata > Amphibia > Caudata > Ambystomatidae > Ambystoma > Ambystoma mexicanum. Next base: position 1,410,646,946 of record NC_090922.1, read on the forward strand.
ACAGGCTTTCGCAAGGGCTTGAACACTGCCACCAATTGTCTGATCCTTGCTACTATAATACAGCAGTCCTGGTGCATACGCAAATCACCTGTCTACGTAGCTTATATTGACTTCACCTCAGCAATTGATACGGCCTGCTAAAAATGATGATTCCTCTTCATAAGCAAACAAGGATCAAAATGGGCTTATATCAGAGTGGTATATGGTCGAGGTGAACTCGCACAACCTATTGTTTTTCCTTTTACAATCAACTTAGTCAAAGTTAAGTGTGATTGAATATGGTGCAAACCCGCTGGAAAGGTACCTCCGTAAAATGACGCACAAGTAAAAGCAAGATGAAGACTTTGGCCGTGAAATGGCATAATTTCCTTTTTTGAATTTTTACAATCGATTTATCTCAAAAAAATTCCCTCCAAATCGGATGATTTTTCTAATTTTGCCGTATTTATTTCCACATTGGTGCCATACAGTTGTAAGTCACTGTTCTGGCAGATGCATCAAATGAGCTGTAATTGGCCTATGCATTTCGGATATGTATCCTTCCTCAGGGCCAGCTCATGCTGGTTAATGCTATTTCTTAACCAATTGCTGGTTAGAGTAATGCCCCACCATACATAGAAGTACAAGCCATTATAAATGAGTACACATATCATTACACATGATGTTCATTCCACAATGCAATATGGTTATCAGAGCCGTCATTTTCATTTACAACAAATAACCATTACCAAATTATCAATGGGAATTGCACAATCGAGAAACGGTGCATAGTTTCCACAAGTACATAGTCCCATATTGGCCCTCATTACAACTCAGGCGTTAAGGGTTAACGCCACCGTTAACCCTTAACGCCTGATTCTGATTTTAACGCCTGCTTTTAGCAGCCGTTAAAATCCATGGCGCTAATCCGCCATGATGCTAATTACGCCACCGTAATTTACGGTGGCGTAATTAGCGCCTTCCCCACTCCCATTATGCCCTATGGGGCAAAAATGGGAATGGGAAGGGAAAATGGGAAATGGGGATTTACCGCCCCACTCACCTTGGAATGGGTCGGTAAATCCGCCATCCACCATGGTGTAAACATAGTTTACACCATGGTGGTAAAGTTGGTGTACTTAGCACCAAGGTTGTAATGACCTCCATTGTCATAGCCCAGCATATGAAGTAGGTGCAATATACATACAGGTTGTTCATTATATTCGAGGAATAATCGTTCAGTATCAGTGTAAAATATATTTAGCATATACATACGTGTCAGAGTGTTGCCACGTATGATGTGGAAAAAAGCTCAAGGGAAAAGAAAATAATCTAAATTAGCAAAGTATGTATTGGTTATGGTGTTGTTGCTAACAATGCACTCTGTGAATACTGACTTCTGGTTAAATACAAGCTGTATCTGTTGTTTCCAATGTGTAATCTAAAACACATAAATAACAAAAAATAATGTTTGGAGGGGGCGGTAAACATGATGATCACTGCTACTGTAACATGATTATGGTGCATAACACGACTTGAGGTGAGTCTTACCTTTGAATTCGAAATTTGGACTGATGAGTCTAGTTTCAGATAGTAACAAGCGCGAACTGGGCGCTGTGAAAGATAGTTAAAAATCGTGGTCAGAAATGCGCTAGGGTCAATGCGTGCAGCTAATGAGCTGTGTGCATCATTCTGTGCCTACCTTGGAACGACTGGAGAAGGTCTGCGAAGACGCAGCAGGTGCGCACGCTTCGTCATTGTGTTGTAGATGTTAGGGGAAGGTTGTCAAGGGAATGCTGGGATGCGTGAAAAAGACGGCAGCCATCTTTAGATGGTTAGGACAGTAAAGCACAACTGGAACTTGGGTGTTATGGATCTGGTTCTGTGCTAGATGCCGTTATTTCCACGAATGGAAATTAACTATTGTTGTAGTGGATTACCACATTGTTGTGAGAAAAATGAAAACATCAAAAAATAAACTAGACAAATTAGATGCGAAAGTTAACAGCATGAAATACGCAGGACTACGGTATCTCCTGGACTATATGGATGTCCCTAAAGGATAGTAAAGTGTGAGTCACCCACATTGGTGCGAGATCTGTCCATAAATCATGGAATAATACATGTACTACGCTAATGGACTGCAATAGGTGCTGCATTGAAGATGCTCCGGTTGGCTCAAGTTAAGTAAATGTGAATGTAGGTGTCACTAATTCTACTATATTGTACACATTCGGTATTGCGTTTCACGATACTGGATATGTAATTCTATTTGGTCATGTCCGAGATGACTACATACCCCTTCTCATGCGGCTGTGCACAGGTGATTTTCAATGCGTGGCTGCATACATTGACCTCTCAAACAGAGGCTTAATTACATGTTTATGGTGGGATATGGTTTTGTAGCGTGTATATGCCTCCATCAATCGTGATACCGCACAGATTGGTGACTAAAAACCAAAAAAGTGCTTAAAGAAAAGATCCTGCATTAGTGATACTAAGGAGGTCGGAGTATTCATGTGAATGCTGATGAAATAAGAATGTGAAGCTCATTTGTATATATATATATATATATATATATATATATATATATATATATATATATATATATATATTCAGTAAAAACCAACTTTGTTAAAGGGACGTTTTGGTTAAGTTTCGCTACTAAAACCCTATGAAATTCAGTAAAAACACTTTGTTAAAGGGACGTTATGGTTCAAAGTAAAACCGAAAAACCCCTGAAATTCGCCAGTTATGGTAAGCTAAGCAACCATAACTCGCGCCACCACTGTGCACTGCTAAGACTAACACCCAGGACATCAAAGAAAAGAGTGACTGTGATCCAGGTGTTGACAACTATGTTCAGCTGCCGATTGAAAAAGCCGTCAGTTGGCATCTGGCATCTATGACAATTGCAGAATGGCAAAATGTACCTGTTTCGAAAACATAACAGAAAATGTGTCTCACTACCCGAACTTTATTACAATTTATCTATTGACTTATTAATTCGGCATAGAGTTTAAACTAACGATTAGCACAGACATCAAACAATCTCAACAGAGAGAAAACAACGTGGAAAGTGATAAACAATTCGAGATGGTCATACATGACATTTTAATGAATTATTAGCGTTGAACCTGGGTGAACCGAGTGGTGCTCTACATGCACCTCGATGCTGGACTCCCCATAACAACGTTAAAAAGACAACTATACATAAAGATTGTACTTGCGTTTCATTGCAATAAGCCTCACAGAACACACAAATAGAATGTAACCCAAAAATAATCTTCAGATAATAATAAGTTAATGCTTGTTCCAGTATACAATCATCGAAAATCAAACTTACATTATATTCACCATTTCCATTCCCTTGGCGTAACTCAGACCGTAACACTCACTGCGTTCACACCAATGATTCTTCATGAACTGAATTTACATGTTACTTACCCACTTTTGGAATGCATAACCTTATCATATCTTCATTATTACAAACCTTCTTTCATTGAATTGCTTTCGGAATGGTCCCTTTCTCTAAAGGTAAAAAAAATATTGAACCTTATACCGTGTGTCGGATGCGTGGGCTTCCTTAGCTCGCAACCAAAAATTCAAAGCTGGTGACCTTCACTCAAAATACATTCTTACTTTGCAACAACTTGCCTCACCGCATCCATGTGAACTGTAATTCTCATCCATGTCCATCAGGCACTGCAGGTGGCTGCCTGAGATGCCAGGCTCTAGGGGGCGCCAGTCTGACTCCATTATTATTTTAATTACATTTTAACATAGACACATCAGCCCTTTATTTGACGCGCTCTGGGTGTACCACCAGCACATCAATTTATAAACATCAAGCGTTTTAATTAAGAGTGTAAAATAACCCGAAATTGCTTCTATTTAATATTAATAAATATTGGGCAACCAATGTAAACAATATAGAGGAACGGGCATTCGGAATGTAGTATTACTCTGTAATACCACAAGGTAAGGTTGGGGTTGCAGACTGCAGAAGCAACAATCTATATTTACAAGTCCACAATTCCATGATTATACATCTCCATCCCTTGAATGCCAAAATGCAATCTCTTTCACCTGTACTTTAGGCACATATTGTGGAACACCTCCAAATGTACTGTGGGACTTTCGTGACAAAAAAACACCAGCCATATCACATCCCATCCTCATCACCCCTCACCTCCCCAGAGATGATTTGATAAGTTTGACAAGTGCAATGTTGTGTTTTTTAATATGTTTTTGCCGCGATGTCTGCGGACGCCAAACACAGATCCAAGATGGTGGGCGCATTAGAACAATCTGACGCACTTCACGCTCTTCACCATCCTATCAGCGAACGCATCACATGTCCGCGGACATGACGCAAGCCGATTAGCCAATCGGTGTCCTGTCCGCGATATCACAAATTTTTTTAGACCTACTTTTTGATTGTTTAAAAAAAAAATACTGGATGGATTTTCACCAAATTTATAAAAGCACACTTTTGGGACCAAGCCGCTGCTCCTGCTGCAAATTTGGTGAAAATCCGTCCTGTGTAATGTGAGTGCATGTTTATCGTCCTGTATATATCAGTCAGTCGAGTTCTCTAAAGTAAGCATTAATGGTACTTCATGTACTGCAGCGCACTCTGATGTGTACTGTCAATGGGATACTGGTACCTAGTGTGAGCATAACAATCTCAGTAAAAATATCAAGCTTTAGTGAAATACAATTATCATTACAAAAAACAACTGAGATCCAATTATTCGTTCCTTCCATTAGGTGTCAGCGAGTCTAATCTCTCAATCCAAAAGGCTTCCTTCTGTGCTCGCCATTTCTTCATGTCTCGATTTTGTCCTTTTGTTGGTATCACTTCTAATATCATGAACCTTAGCTGGGTGATAGAGTGTCCATTGTCCTTAAAGTGTCTTGCAACCGCTGAAGTCTAGTTGTTATTTCTAATGTTAGATTTGTGTTCATTCATGGTAATTCGAACCTTGCGTGACGTCTCACCCACATAATACTTCCCACAGGAGCATTTGATTGCCTAATTGCATTTTCGGATAGAAATGTGGCGTGTTGCTTCAGCTTGATTTTTTCCCCTGTTCATGGATGTGTTACAATGCCTTTGATGACATTGTTGCAATTGCAACAACTCATACATGGGTATGGTCCGGGATATTTGTCTGGTTTAATCATAGGTGCTTTGCCTCCAGTGTCGACTAGCATGTTACGCAAGTTATTGCTTTTTGGTATGCAAATACCAGTGGTTGCGGAAACAGATCTTTTGTTCTTTCATCACTCATGAGTATGTTCCATTTGCTTTGAATTATAGTCTTAATCTGTTTACTTTGGATGGAACATTTGGTTACAAACACTAACTCTGGGCTCGCACGTTCGGTTTTCTTAGTTAGAAGTTGTTCTCGTTCTTGTGTGTCAGTTTTGGCGCAGGATTTACTCTGATCTCTACAAAGCTGTCTAAACTGGAATCTGCATCACTAAAGAGGCTGCCAAGGCTGCCAGTTTATACCACTGTTGAGGCAATCTATCTGGAGTTTGACCTTGCTTCAATTCTGATCCGATATCAATTGAACATCCTAACTTTATACTGGAAGTTAGTAAATGCGGCGGATGGCTCACTAAACAATTTAGTCTATGGTGGCTTACAGTCTAGAGCTAATCGTATGCTTCATATTTCCATAGCAAACATTAAGAGGCCGATTCATAGAATTAATGTGCGCTGAAATTTGCAGCGCAAGCGTGCGAAAGCGTTTGAAAGCGTGCGATTCGCAGTGCCAGTGCGAAAATCGCAGCGAAACCCGTGCACAGCGATTCATGAAAGTCCGTGCTCGTGTAAATCCCAGGATGTGCACCAAAATTCTGCGTGGCGCATGCTGGCGCACACGTCTCCAAACAGCGTGCGATATGCGCACAGCGAAATCGCACATAGTGCGGCGCACACAACAAAAGTAGGAGGAACAGGGGGCGTGACACGCGGAATGGGAACAACTCGTGAAAATGTGGGCGTCATGGGGGAAGTACAGGAGGCAAGTGCGCGGAACGCCCACACGCACGTTCAAAACATGTATTCATGGAATCGAACGGGGCTAATGCGTGCACCAAAAAAGACGCGCTAATCAGGAAACAAGTACGCCAGCAGGAAGCAGGCGTACGTGGACCCGTGCACCATAAAAGTGCGCGCAAACAACAAACAAGCACAGATGCCAGGGTATATAAACCATTCCTAGCACCAGTGGTCGTGGGATACCGCAGGAGGAGGAGGATAGTCAGGCCCAGAAATTTTACACCCAGAACCAGCCTTTTTGGGATGCCTGATGACCAGGTGTATGGAGGTACAGGTTTCCACCTCACATAATACTCGACCTGGTCAGTGAGTGGTAGGATGACCTCACATCACCCACCCTGTGCTCCCAAGCACTCAGCCCCCTGCATAAGGTCCTCAATGTACTGCACTTCTTGGCCACTGGATCATTTCAGCTGACAACTGCTATAGTGGGGGGCGTGTCACAGGCCACGCAGTCACGCTGCCTACACCAGGTCTTGGCCATCATGACTGCACGCCCATCAGTCCGCAGGCACATAGACCTGCCCAGAACACCTGCAGAAAGGCAGGCTGTCGTCCAGGATTTTTACGGGGTGGCACACTTCCCCAAAGTGCTAGGTGCCATTGACTGCATCCATGTGGCTCTACGTCCTCCCAGGGCATCTGAGCACATCTATAGAAACTGCAAGCACTGGCATTCCATCAACGTCCAGGTAATATGTGATGCCAAGGGAATCATCACCTCAGTATATGCCAACTATCCAGGGTCCACCCACGACAGTTTTATTTACAGAATGTCAACCCTAAACCGGGAACTAGAAGCTGGGCGGCATGGCGATACATGGCTGCTGGGTGAGATGCATGTCAGATGCTGAGCAATGTCAGAACCCCACTAATGATACCCATCACCACCTCCCCAGGGGACAGTGCCTACCCTCTGAACACCCACATGATGACGCCAATTCGGAACCCCACCACGCCACCCGAGGTAAGATACAACACAGCCCACATTGCAACCCGGGGCATAGTGGAGCGCACATTCGGAGTGCTCAAGTCACGCTTTCGCTCCCTTGACCGTTCTGGCAGGCAGCTGTTATACGCTCCCCCAGTAGTGTGCAGGATCATAGTGGCAGCATGTGTCCTGCACAACGTTGCAACACGCCGGCGCCTGCCAGTGGACATGGTGGTGCCCCCACATCCCCAACCACATGCACAGCCGCTGCGCATGGGAGGGAAAAGGGCACGGGGTGAGGCAGCCTGTACGCAGCTGGTGGCTAATTACTTCACCTAAAATCACACCCCTGTGGAGTGCACACAGCCCTGGCACATACCATCTGACAATCAATGATGATGACATAAGGGACAGTCAACTGTCACAATCATACCAGCCTGAGATTGGTCACCTGGAAGTGTTACATTGTGTGCATCCCTACCTACACAAACACCACCAATGCTGTGTCATCAAAAGACACACTTCTATGCTGCTAAAATCATTACCCCCTTGCAAAATACAACATGACAACAGTGCCATGTCACCCAACCCCTCCCCAGCACCGCCGCCCAACACACCATGGCATGTCATGCTATGTGAGAGCAAACAAAGCAATCGCCAAAACATGACACAAGTGTCAAAGTACAGTGTCCCTAATGGAAACTGCCCACACACAATATGCTCCCAGTAATGTAGAACTAACAACACACATGACCAAATACTTACCAACAATACAATGCAGCTACACAACCTCAAACATAGCATAAACATGACAGTACTAAGTTAAAGTAGTGGTAGTCTTACAACCTGATTATGCCAGCACATCGGCCACTTCCAACTGTACAGTGCTGCTGCCACGCAAATGTCTAAGTGCACTGCTTACAACATGAACTCCATCTCCAAAGTAGACGGCCTTGTGAAGACATGAGGAATTAACCTGCAAATTAGGAGAAGACATGGATGCACAAGCACATAGCAATGCACCATGCAGTGTACAATACAACAACAATATCCACTAGGAATGTATACACAGTATTGACTACAGACTGCCCACACAGCTCATGGGAGTCCTACGTCACCGTGTAAGTCACTGTCACTTGGGCACACCCTTTGCAAGCCCATGGAAATGGGAAGCAGGAGGGGTGTGTGTCTCATGAACCCAAGCATCTAACCCACACTCAGGACAAGCCTGCATGTGCCCAGCTGGAATACAGTGGATGCCCACGGGAGCCACACAAGGCAACACACTGTAAAAAAAAAATCAAAAATCAAAAATGGCCATGTGGGGGCTGGGGGGGGGGCGTACCCAGGAGGTCCGAGGACAGGGTGCATGCCAACACCCACCTGTGTGGAAGTTGGGAAAAAAACACCTCCATGGGCCCATGGCCTGCATGGCTATGCCATTGTGGGAGAACTGCTGCTGTCGCTCTCATCACCCTCGGCTGCTGCCACAGGAGGTGGTGGTGCTATGGGAGGTAGCCCACGCAAAGCCCTGGTATGGTCCTCCATGGCAGCAAGCATGCGGGTGTGGAAGGTCTCGTTCTGGAGGATTATAGTGCGGAGATCCCCATGCAGCACCTGACGTGATGCCCGGATCTCCTCCCGAGTTGCCTGCATCTCAGCTGAGAGCGAACGTGTGAGCTGCTCCAGCTGCTGTTCTGTCCTCAAGTTAGTGGAAGCCTCAAGGGCAACAAGAGTCTCCCTGCGGTGATGGAGTTCTACCCTTAGGTCTTCCCTGTGGCCCTGGGACTCTATTGATATCGATTGGCGTAGAGTCTCCAGTGGCGCCCGTCTGTCCCTGTTGGACGCCAACATGTCCTCCCTGTGTGATTGGCAAATGGGGTCTGTTGCCTGCTGTAGTTGCTCCATCTGTCTTTCAGGTGGGACAATGGAAGTGGCCACCATCTCCATTGCTTGAGCCATCATCTCAACTGATGCTGCCTGTTGGGTTGCCATACCGTACATGGATTGTTCCCATGCGGTATGCCTGGTGGCGTACAGCCACCGCGTCGGTGGGCACCACACCTGTTTGGGGCAAGGCGATCTGCGCCTTGCTGTGCCGGCACTGCCTGAGGCTGCAGGACTGCATTCCCCCTCTGATCTGCTGGCCCAGGAACAGGATCAGATGTTGTGGAGTGTGACCCTGCATCCGTAACCGCCAAAGGCGGACTTACCAACACTGACATCCCCATAGAGGGTTCTACCCCTGGTGCAGGTGGGTTGGACAGAACAGAATCCCTGCCAGAAACACTTACCTGCGACGGCACATAGGTCTCATCATCCGAATCAGCACCTGAATAGAGGTCTGGGGAGGTGCACTCAGAGGCACCCCTCGACAGAATGGTCCGCAGCAAGATTGGGTTCTCACCCACCACCACACCACGTCCCCCACTGGTGCCCAGTCGTGCCTGAGATTCCTCCTGGGTCTGCACCATCTCCTCAACCTCAAAAGCATCAAGTGGGTCATCCCCTGCAAAAACATGAAAGACAAAAAATGGAAACAGGCATTAGCAGCATAGCACACAAATAGGCCTGCCAAGCTACAGAACCAGTACATGATTTACACATGTCCCACATGACTATAACCTTACCATGCATGCACTGTCACTGAGTTGGAAGGGGAGGCAAAAGGCAGACACTGATGACACCAAGATGGAAGAGCAACACATTTGCTGCATGCTGGGTAGCACTGCCATCACACATTGGCCTGTGAGTGGCATGTCCAATACACATACATGACACATGCCATCACACAGATGGCATGTACCATAGCCATGGTACATTCCACAAGTACATCCATATGTCAGTGAATGAATACTGACAGCCATCCATGTGAGATGGACATGATGAGATGAAAAATGCTACATAGTGTGACAAAATAGGCATGTGCCACACACTGCAACACATCCAGTGCACAAAAATACAGGGATTGCAGGCCGATGTACACATCAATGGCTGTGCACTTCAACATGACAGGAAACAACTATCATGTTCCACATTCAAACAGGCCCCAAACATTTCTGTGATCAGGCCAATACTCAATCAGCCTGAATGGTCTAATCATTCACCTAACAAGGTAACGCATGTGGGCCAATGTGGGGTTCATCAATGACAGAAGCATGTCACAAATGTGACAATAGGGCTGAGGAATGCGTAGCAAAAGTGGTAGAATTGAAACAAACAGCCTGAACGAACACTGAAAAATACAAACAATGTTGTTGCAAGATGCCACTTCAAGGGCAACTGCCGTAATGTTGCGCAAAATTACTAATGTGGGCAGAAGGGATACTGTCACACCCAAATCCAAGGCCGCTGAATGTTTTGGATGAAGCACATGGGTGATCCATACCACTCAGGCACACACACCCTCACCTGGCACTCAATCAGAACCTGCCACCCAAACAACATACACATGCATTACAACACATGCATGGACACTCACCGGACAATGCATCATAATCAGGTAGTCCTCCCACACCTTGGATCTGTTCCTATGTGACGAAGGCCCCAGCAACAGACTCATGCTCAGTGAGTTCGTTGTCCTCTTGTGTAGACCCACCACCAGTCACCAGAGTAGCGGCATGATTTGAGGCCAGCTTGTTCTTTGCCCTGCGTTTCAGGTCATTCCACCGCTTGTAGCAATTATCAGCTGTGCGCCTCACAAATCCAAGGGCAATTATGCGGTCGGCGATGGTCTGCCAGTGTGCCTTACGTTGACCAGGTGTGGTCTTGCACCCTGCAGTCACCAGCATTTCATTGCTATGTGCCGACACATAGGCCACAAGTGCATCAAGTTCCGGATCATTAAAGCAAGGCTTCCTTGAGGTACTGGAGTGTGTAGCAGTGTCTGGGGTCTCAGCCTGTCTTGCCAGAGCACCCTTCTTCCTCTTCTTTAAAGGTGGAGCAGAGCCAGAGTGGCTTACGCTGCTCTGGTCAGTAGGGGCAGAATCACCGGTGGACTGGGTAGTAGGAGTGTGGGAATGCACAATGACCATAGGTCTTGATGCAGGCATTGGTTGCAGGGTAATGTTGGCAGGTGGACCGTCAGTTTGATGGACAGGGACTGACACTGTCCTGGCTGGGAGAGTCAGAGCTGGGGCGGATGGAGCTGCAGCTGCCCCTGCAGCCTCCCCACTCTGCATACTTGGGGCAGAAGATGACATAGCTGCCCCAGATCCACGTGGCTTGGTGACAACAACTTGCACCGCCACACGTGGCCTAGACTTGCTGACCTGGAAGTCAGCCAGGGAGTCATCCTGTGCCAGGTCATGTGCCACAATGGGCTGGTCCAACAGGGGCTGAGCTTGGATGGTGTCAGCCACGTTTCCCTTAACCATGAGGGGGGGGCATAGGTGTCCCTGATTGTTCCTCCACACATGGGGGTATAGAGGCACTCTGCAAATCCCAGCCACGTCCCCTACCGTGCCCACCACGCTCACCTTTTGAGGGTCGGCCACCTTTGCCTCCCTTACCGCTTGGTCGCCTCCCAACCATGGCACTGATGTTGTTGTGCGTATGGGAGTTGCAGTAAACTATTGTCCTGGGCAATTGGGGGTCAAAGGGGTAGGATACCAGATGGAATTCATACCCTAGTGCTCTAACAAGGCTGTCTGTGACCCCTGGGGGAAGATGACAGGTCAACATTTAACGTGCACGCAACCCCTCGTAGACCACGTGCGTGAAAAAATGAACCCGCACTACGCTGTGGCACCCAGAAACACAAAAATAAGCGTACGCGTAATACACGCAGTCTACAATGACCTCTGAAGGGGAACGCGACACACGGGGCAAGCACAGTTGCTAAGTACGTGCGGAACTCACCGTCTGCCTGGAAAAAGAATGTGAAAAATACGTGCGTGTGCGCGTTGGCAACACCCCCGCCAAAAGAAGAATTGTACGCTGTCTGAGGAGACAGGACAAAAGGAGAAATTAACTCTGTTTGAGGAAACAGGCCCAACAAAAATTCAGAAAAGGGCTGTCAGAGGTAACAGGGAGTACGAACTAGAAACGCTGTGAAGTAATCGTGTGTGAACCGACAAGAAGTACAGATTTCACCCACTCGCTCTCCACAAAAAGCACGTACAAGGAAATGGCGTCCTACAAGAAGCTTTTAAACCGGCCCACAGGTCAGATACGCGTGTACGCGGGCGCTTTGCTCCAATTACACGCGATGACACTCGGACGTGCAGTTTTTCCACGTGTGCTCTGTCATCACGTGCTATGAGGGAAACGCCCGCGCGCGTAATGTAACTTACGCGCTTACGCGCTAAGGGCCTTTGGTCCAATGGAATCGCGTGCGTGTGCTGACGCACTTACGCGCTAAGGCCCTTTCCTCGAATTACACGCTGACGTGCAATTTTTCACATGCCAAATCACTCTGTATCAAGCTGGCCACGCGAAAACACACTGAAGACCACGCTCCTGCCCAGAAGGCCGAATTACTGCCCCCAGAGCCCCGAGCACGCTCCCAACTGCCATCTGCTGCTGCCTGACTGCCTGCTGCCCACGTGCCCTGCCATTTGCTGCCTGCACGTCAGCGAGGGGTGTAGTTGCTGTGACCACCCCTGCTGGAACCGAAGACTCCCGACTGGGATTCCATCGCTCCACAGCCCAGCCCCAGGACCAAGTTGCCCACCTACTCCTGCCCTTGGGTTGCCATGTCCGGCACAACACCATCTGGCAGCACTGGCAACCCCCAGCCAGAGAGGCAGAGGGCCACCAGCTTCACTGCCACCGAAGTTGGTGTCCTGGTGGAGCAAGTCCTGGGGCAGTATGATGCCCTTTTTGGAAGTTTGCGTGCCAACAATGAAGGACGGACCAGGATCTGGATGGACATCGTGACTTACATCATGTCAAGAAGCGCTGGGAGAACTTCAGGTCCAGGACCCTCAACAAGGCCCAGCGCCTCACTAAGGCAGCAGATACCAAGGGGCGCCGGGGACAGCTGTCGAACCATCAAATGAGGGTCCTGGAATGCATATGCCCAGCGCTCTACGTCCAGATCCTTGAGAGGCAGACCCGTCTGAATCGAGCGGTAAGTGTACATGCATGTACACTGTACGTGTCGTGGTATGCCAGTAGTGTGCAGGTTGCACATGTGTTTATGTAGGGGCATGTAGGGATGTCTATGAACATGGGCGTGAGGCTGCCACATGTGAGTCCTCTCAGTTGTGAGACATTTTTATGGTGTATGTGTTGGTAAGCATGCTGGGCAAATGCAGGTGTGGGAGCACACATGTTTGAATTTCTGTGTATGTACATTGGCATGGTTGTGGCATGGATGGTGGTTCATAATGCATGTATCTGCACTGTGTACATGTGCATGTATGTGTATCTGACAAGTGTGCAACTGTGATGCAACAAGGATGCACGTGACACTGATATGTAGAAGGATGAATGGCAGATGTGACATGTATGGCGATCTCATCACTGCAACAGTTGGAGGAGATGTAGACATGCATGTAAGTGTGGTGGCGTGTGCATGTCTCGTGCACTCCTTGTGTTTCATGTGATGTGAGACTCACCTTTGGCTGTTCATGCTGTTGTAGGTGTATGGATGGTGCTGCCTGGTGCAATGTTGCTGTTGAAATGTTCATGTGTGTGAGTTAAAATGACATGTGTGTCGTGGAGTGTGATGCCGTGTCTCTAGTTAAACAATGCCACTCATGTGCAACTGTCATGTGTGTATCAGTCCATTGTACAGTGCCCTGATGCCTGTGTTTTATCTCTCCCTGTCTGCAGCGTCAACCGAAGAAGAGGGCGGAGAGGGTGCTGTGGAGCACAGCGGCAGGGATCATCCCGCCAGCCGGAGACGCAAGGCCCGGCTCCCCTCCCAGGTTGTCATCTTGTCGGGGAGTGAGGAGTCCGGTGCCGCGTCACAGGCCGCAGCTGCCGAGGGAAGGTCCAAGAGACGGAGGTCAGAGTTGGACTCCTCGGCAGCCGAAGGGGCAGCTGAGACCCCACAGGGTCCGACGGAGGAAGATGGCATGGAGTCATCCAGGTTGGTGGGGTGTTTGGTGGAGGAGGAGGCCGTGCAAGGGACAGACACGGGGTCTTGAGGTGGGGATTCCACTGGTGCTAGTGGTGCAGTGCAGGGGCAGGGACAGGAGGCAGCACAGGCCACCGCGGAGGTGCCTGTGTGTAATCCTGCCCCCGATCCTGTAACTGCATCATCCCGCACCAGCAGGGATGCCTACATCCAGACCCGTTTTCAGGGAGGCGATCCGCTTACAACAACTGGCCTTCCTCTCCCTGCGGACATGGCTATCTGGGACGGGGTTGAGCCTGTCCTGAGTGGGATGGCGTTGCGTCAACGGGGCATGCGAGGTGACCTGCAGTGTTTTCGTGAGGACTCTGCACGTCATCTTGAATGCCTCGTTGACCGCGTAGACCTACTGGGACAGCTCACCACGACCGGATTCCTCCGTTTGCTGGACCTTGTTTTGACTCCCTCCTCACCTGAACCCCCTATGCGCCAGTCGTCCTCCATGCCATCTTTCCACCCATGGACCACCTGGGTACCCTGTGGAGCTGCCTCTGACCCTGCGGCCAGGCTGGTGGAGGACACATCCCTGCCACAGTCGGGAGTCGGACGTCCAGCATGGGTGGCCACATGAACAACTGCACCCCAGCCGGAGGAGGATGTGCAGGCAGCAAGAGCCAGGGCAAAGGCAGAGGCACAGCAGCAGCAGCAACATGGTGGGAGCCATGATGGCTCGGGGCCTTCAACATCGGAGGGTCAGGTATCGGCCAGAGGGCAGGAGGACCCAGGACTGGAAGTGTCTTCTGTGTGGCAGCGGTTAGGCCATGCTATAGATGCGGAGCGGCAGCGGGCAGAAGAGGCACGGCTCACAATGGTCAGGGTGGAGAACTCCATGCGTAGGGCTCTGAGGCGGGCCGAGTGCCTCTAGGCAATTTGCAGGGACCTGGAGGTCCAGATGTCATCGTCCATGCGAACCCTCGGGGCCATGGAAGAGGACCGCCTCCGGGACATCGAGCAGGAGTTCGATGATGCCCTGGCCCGGGACATCCAAAAGTGAGCCGTCGGACTAGCCCGCTGCCTTTGTAAATAGTTTTTAGAGTTAGGTTTCCTTTTCGTTTTCCTTTTATTTGTGGTCAATGGACAATGCCACCCAAATTTGTATATAGTTATATTTTTAGGTAGTTAGGTAGGTAGGTTTCATTTGTTAGGTTGGGATCATGGACCCTTTACATCCTTGGACAATGGATTGTATATAGTTTCATCATGTATTCATTTTTGTTTTTTTCCATTATGGACATGGAGCAATGGATTTCTTTCTTTCCGGACAATGGATTGTAAATAGTTGGACTATGGATTGATTTCTCTTTTTTTTTATTATGAACATGAAACAATGGAGATTTTTTTTAACGTTTCCTTTGAAGTTGCGTTGTTGGAGGGTGACTTTGAACTGTTTTTCTTTCAAATTCTTTTGGATTGGTTATCATTTTCATTCAATCATCTTTTTCACATGCTTTTCATTTCATGTTTCATATTTTGGTATGCTTTCATTTCATTTTTGATTTAATGTACATAATACATTTTAATTTTTTAGTTCCATGTGTGGGATTCGCTCATTGGGTTGATGCATGTGAAAATGTGGGTTTACACAAGCAATGCCAACCAGTGTATGTGTGTGACGGACATGTGTTGATGTACACAGTTGACTTTTGGTTTGTGTCATGACATCAGCATTTCACTGCTGAGGGGTGGGGGTGCAGGGGGACATGAGTGGGACATGAGTGGGACATGAGTGGGGGCCTGCTGGCAGGTGCCCTGCACTGCTGGGTGGTGGGGGCACAGGGGGACATGAGTGGGGGCCTGCTGCCAGGTGCCCTTCACTGCTGGGGCGTGGGGTGCAGGGGGACATGAGTGGGACATGAGTGGGGGCCTGCTGGCAGGTGCCCTGCACTGCTGGGGGGTGGTGGTGCAAGGGGACATGAGTGGGGGCCTGCTGGCAGGTGCCCTGCACTGCTGGGGGGTGGGGGTGCAGGGGGACATGAGTGGGACATGAGTGTGGGCCTGCTGCCAGGTGCCCTGCACTGCTGGGGGTTGGGGGTGCATGGGGACATGAGTGGGGGCCTGCTGCCAGGTGCCCTGCACTGCTGGGGGGTGGGGGTATAGGGGGACATGAGTGGGGGCCTGCTGGCAGGTGCCCACTCATGTCCCACACATGTCCCCCTGCACCCCCACTCCCCAGCTGGGCCGCCGACTCCCGACTGTGGCAGGGATGTGAGCTCCACCAAGCTGGCTGCGTTGGTCGGGCCAGGTCCACAGGGGGCCCTGGTGGAATCTGGGCCAGCAGACGGTGTGGAGAACGACTGGCGCATAGTCTCCACAGAGGAGGAGAGGTCCGCCAGAGTGCGTGAGACATGTAGGAAACCACCAACCAGGGCCCCTCCCAGCAGTGCCACGTCACAACGCTGATCTCTGTGATGGTGGGCGTTCTCCGCCCAGGAAGAACGCACGTCATCACGAATGACACGCGTGCGCAATGCGACACCAACCAGGACCGAGCCCATACGTTCATGGGAACCCTCGTCTGCAGGTAGTGGAGAGGCAGATGTCATGGCACTCTCCCCTACCTGCAGACAGGCCTGGGACGGGGCCTCCCTGCTGGTGCATGGTGGTGCAGTCACAGGGTCAGGGACAGCAACATGCACAGGCCCCTCCGCGGTGACCTATGCTGCCTCCTGACCCTGGCCCTGGACTGCACCACTTGCACCAGTGGTACTACCCCCACCAGGCCCCATGTGCGGCTCAGTAGCGGGCTCCTCCTCCTCTGTGGAGACCAGCAACCTGGATGTCTCTACACCGTCTTCCACCATTGGAAGCCCCTGTGGGGGCTCACCCGGCCCTTCCGCTACAGCCATTGTGGCAGATGCCGCACCAGCCCCCTCGGTCCCAGATGATGGTAATTCCTGGGAGGGTGGCTGGGCCTTACGTCGCCGCCCGGTGGAGGCATCCCCGCTGCTTGGCTCCACAGCGCCATCTCCGCCCTCTTCTTCACTTGACGCTGCGTAGAGGGAGACATAGAACACAAGCATCAGGGTACAGTACATAATACCCTAGACAGGAAGCAATAACACATGAGTGGCACTGTCAAATGTCACTTCCATCCTGTCATTCCATAACCCATGGGTCAATGCACACAACACACATGCAGAAACAGTCCCGGCGCCTGCAATCAACATCAACATCCATGTAGAAGGGCCCCTGTAAACCAAGATGTTGCCTTCAAAGTCACATGCAGCCATGGCGTTTCAAAGTCATACACACACTTCTCTGGCACACACACACACGTGCACCATACAAGTACAAGATATCAGCACCCATTCCTCACCCCCCCTTCATGTCCAGGAACAGAGGTATCCATGTTTTCATGTGTGCATTCCGCATAGAGCTCCCCATGTTGCATTTAAACACATGAACCAACCATGTGGTTCACACATAACTGGTCTCACATGCATGACCATGATGTCCCTGCACACACATATCCATACATGGCCTATGTCACACATACAGGCAAGCATCAGACTAGCAACACACTGCAACATGCCCTGTCTCACACAGCAATGCTTGGCCACTTACCGCTCAACTCCGGACGGGTCTGCCTCCGAAGGATCTGGGCGTGGAGCGCTGGGCCTACGCGTTCCAGGACCCTCATCTGGATGTTACTCATGCGTGCCCGGCCCCCCTCCGCGAGGCGCCGGGACTTGTGGAGGGTCCTGGACCTGAAGTCGTCCCAGCGCTTCTTGACGTGCTTGATGTTGCGGGTTGTCACCCCCTCCGCGTTGATGGCAACCACTACGTCGTCCCAGATCCTCTCCCGCCCTTCCTTGTTGGTGCGTGATGTTCCGAAGAGGGCATCATAATGCCCCAGGACATGCTCCACCAGGACACCAACTTCGGTGGCAGTGAAGCTGGTGGCCCTCTGCCTCTCTGGCTGGGGGTTGCCAGTGGTGCCAGATGGAGATGTGCCCGACATGGCAACCCCAGAGGCAGGAGTGGGTTGGCAACTGGGTCCTGGGGCTGGGCTGTGGAGCGATGGTATCCCAGTCGGGAGTCTTCTGTTCCAGCAGGGGTTGACACAGCAACTGGACCCCTGCAGATGGCTGATGTGCAGGCACCAAATAGCAGGGCACGTGGGCAGCAGACAGTCAGGCAGCAGCGGATGGCAGGTGGGAGCGTGCTCAGGGCTCTGGGGGCAGGAAAATGGCCTTCAGGGCAGGAGCGTGGTCTTCTGTGTGTTTTTGTGTGGCCAGCTTGATACAGAGTGATTTGGCACGTGAAAAATGTGCACGTCAGCGTGTAATTCGAGGAAAGGCCGTTCGCGCGTAAGCGGGTCAGCAGACGTACACGATTTCATTGGACCAAAGGCCCTTTGCGCGTAAGCGTGTCTGTGACGTGGCGCGCACAGGTGTTGCCCTTTCGCGTGTCAAACTTCCCGTGAACCCCAGGAATACACGTACCCCACTCGCACAGGGCCCTTTCGCGTGTGAGACTTCCAGCGAACCCCATAATACATGTACCCCACTCGCACAGGGACCTTTTGCGTGTAAAACTTCCCGCGAACCCCAGTTAAACACGTACCCTGCTGAAATAGCGTGTGAAACTTCCCGCGAACCCCATAATACACGTACCCCGCTCGCACAGGGACCTTTTGCGTGTCAAACTTCACGCGAACCCCAGGAATACACGTACCCCACTCGCACAGGCCCTTTCGTGTGTGAAACTTCACGTGCACCCCATTAATACACTTTCCCCGCTTGGCTTTGCTGTTTGGCAGCCCTGTAAACTGGTCTAGGGTTAGCGCAGCCCTTTGCGCTGAATTGGGGATTTTGATGGCTTCCCCTTGCGCAAGGGCGTTCTTGGGGGCGTAACTGGCGCTGCTGCAGGGTCGCTGTGCCACTCTGTGCCACGTCTGGTTTTGGAGGCAAAAATCCATGAATACGCTGTGCGCGGAAATCGATTGTAGCGCACGCGGCTGGTGCAGACATTCGCACGCGCACACTGTGCGCCAGTCGCGTGCACCAGTTTTGTGCGAAATTCTATGAATGACCCTGTCTGTCTCTCGGCAACAGAGTCAATGGGATTCTAAAATGAGGAATAACTGTAACTCTGAATTAGGTGGTAGTTTGCTGTTACTGTAATTGGTTATTTATAACATGCTTAATTTCGAAGCACGGACCCAGGGATCAAACCTGTATTGCTCTGCATCGTCTTCCTTCCAAGGTGAGCATGTTGCCCCTGAGTTATCCTCTGAGACGGTCTGTCGTAACAGTAACTCCTGTCTGATAGTGGTACTGCAGCTTGTACTGGCAAACTCATAATGAGCCCTTGAACACCTGGGGCTGCCTGTGCAAGGCACACACAACAGCCATACGGTACAATGGGATCATCGACATACAATGTGGACCCTAGATAGCACGTCTAGATCCGACACTGACACCTTGGGTTATGGGGTTTTGTTTCCCTAAACATTGAGTTCCTGTCTTAGTCCAGAAGCATGGCCCTCCATTCAAACTGTGAGTGAAAAAAAGGCAGGAATATTAATTTAAGCATCTCAATATTTCTACACGCAGATGGTCCTTCAGGCAATTTACTCATCATTCAGATCCGCTCCCTTTGGAGTTCCAATGAAAAAGCGAGACACAACTTCTGTTAGGAGAAGAATTGTTTTAAAGACCTGCAATCAGATACTCCTTATCAGCAGGCATCAAAGCGTTTAGGCAGCCTCTGGTGATATGATATGATATGATATGGCATTTATAACACGCCTATACACAAGGGTTTCAAGGCATGATCATCAGGGGTTCTTCTGGGTGAAGACATTGATGCAAGAGAGGCATCTTTGGTCACTGGTGTGGATTGGCATCCATTACGCCTTTCGATGTGTGTGGTGCGCGTGTTGCATTGGTGACAGCAGCCAGCGGGTGGATTTATCAGCCTTTTCCTTCAGATATCCAGAAGACACCCGATTGAATCCTGGCTGGGCTGAGGCAGCATTTCATCCTTCCAAGGTTGAAACACTTCTTTGCCATTAAGTTGTGTGATAGTAACAGCTGCTATTTAAAGCACTACCAAACGCAAAACTGTGATAACAAGCACTAAATTACCGGCATTCGGACAACAACGTATCGCAATCTAGCTGGGAAGCAACTACTCGTTTTGATTCAGATGTCACACTTCGCAAACTAAATGCTCCTAGGTCATGCATTTCCAAGAGCGAGCAAATAGTAGGGTCCAATAAAAGAAGGGGGTGGTGCGGAAGTAGGACTAGAACAGGGGACTTTTCCGGTTGTCTCTGAGGAGCGGTCGAGTTGGGGAGGATCTGAAGGCCAGTGAGAGAGTGCTACACAGCCTCAGAGAGGAAGATCAGCCTTTACAGGGAATCTGGTCTACAGAAACCAAGGTGAGTGAAGCACCTGTAGCAAGGACAGTACCAGAATGCACACTATACACTATATATATATATATATATATATATATATATATATATATATATATATATATATATATATATATATATATATATATGTTTGTTACAGTGTCACCAGTAGCGGAAGTGGGATTTTTAAGAGGCTACAACTTTGGCACTATTCAACGCATCTGCATGAAATTTGGAAGAAAGTATGCATGTCCTTTTAAATATGTTTTGCTAGTTTTGGGAAGGTTTGTCGGAGCAGGGGGCTAAAGTTATAGGGAGCAGTATCAAAAGTTGCAAAATCTGTCCAGTGTTTTTTTTTTTATACCCACATTTTGAGCTTTTTGACATGTGTATAATTTTAAACTGAACAGCTACAATGGATTGGAGAAAAAGATTATCATTTTATTTGATTGGGTGGATCCATGGATAGCCATGGATATCTGCTGCTGGATCTGGTCTCAGGATGATGGTGGATTGTGATTGGCAGAGCTCTCACTGGAAAATATGCCATGCGGCAATCCGGATCCAAAGTTACTTAAATAATTTTAGTAGCTTTGTGTCTCACCCTAAGTTACATGGGGAATCCAGACGTGGACCCCTTGCTCACTATTCTTAGAGAGGCACAGATCCATCCTACTGATGAGGTTCAACCAGACCGAAACACGTGTCTGGGGTTGCTGTTGGTGCTCTTGTTCAGAGGAGAATTGCTCAGCATTTCAGTGCTCGACTGCCCCAGGGCAGGACAAAGACTAATATGTTTTGGATATTTCTCCTCTGTGAAAGATAGTGAGCTAAGGAGTCTGGATAAGTTTCTCGTAACCAGGTCTGATGTCTGGCAGAGAGACTCCCAGGACTCACCTTGTTAATTTGCTTAAGAACATGCACATAAATGTCAACAATGAGCTATATAGAAACGTCTGAGGCGTGTCCTACCACAAGGGGTATTTGTGGATATCATGTTTTAGAACACATATAGCACCTTAACCTTATTGGATGATTTCAAACATAGAGGTGGGCTGTAACCAATCAAAATTGATCTAGCCTCCTGATCTGTACACAGCAGTTCAGGATTGTATATGTTTTTCAGCATCTCAAGAGAGTGCACCTTTCTCAAGAAAAGGAAAATAGCTTGTTTTCTCAGGAAGAAAATCTTTCAGACTGCTGCTTTCCTAAAAGCTTTTGAAAGACACTTGACCAACATTCAAAATGTAAGAATTGTTTAACTTGTTTGTAGAGATTCATTTTGTTCATTGTATACAGAATTTAATTATCCTGGTAGTTAGTATGCTTTCCGTCATTATTATGACAAAGATATATATATTTAACATGTAAATGAAATGTTACAATAGGTTGCAAAGAGATTTTCCAGGATTTTTTATACGTTCATAATATTTTACTCCATATATTTGGCTCATTTGCAAAGGTTCTTCATATTCTATTTCTTTAGAAAAGAAATAGGTAATATGTAATTTTATGGGTTGCATATCTCGTAAGGTAGGTTTAAATATGGTGTACTCCTGTACAACTACTAGACACTGAGTACACCATTTAAAAAAAAATGTGGTCTTCTCACATTTCCACCGTGTCTAAAGTTCAAATTTGAAAAAAGAAATGTTCAAATTATTCCTGACCAAATATGCCAATGCTCCTTTCACCTTTTTCAAATCAACAATTTTCTACTAGATAATTTTCTCTTGTGTTGCTACACCATTCACTTACAACAACAATTAATCCTAAACCGGCCTTCTGACACCCAGATTCTGAACATTTTCTTTCAAATCAATGGTAAATACTCTACTTTACCTTTAAAACAAGGCACAAGTGCTTTTGAAGGCAGCTTTGAAGTCTGTTGTCTCCAACTTGATTATACCCTGAAATGGGTGAACTGTATACAATCAGCTCAAACATAATTATGTTCTGCAGAGCTGAGGGAATAGCACAAACCTCTGTTTTGTTTAAAACACTCCATGACAGCATTACACTACTGAAGAAACACTTACCCCTCTGACAATCAGTAACATCAAATCAACCATCCACAAACACACACAATAAGTGTGCTTGCCACACATCACTTCTTTCAGGATGCACCTTCCACTCAGTATCCACTTTTTGTACTTGTGACATAGAGAAAGTGCATCGACAAGACACACAAACTTAGTTTTTTGACAGACAAATTATTCAAACAGAGACATGCTTCTTCCTGATTTTTCCACTATTCCTTCTTATGGAAAGTATGACATTAATTTTTCTGCCTTGAAACACTTGTGTATAGGTGAGTTATAAATGCCATATTATATCATATCACATCATATCATATCATTTTACCTGCCCAACAGCAGTCTCTTGAAATAATGTATCTGATCCAAAATATGTTGTCTGTACTGATTCTATTACTGGGTTCAACTACTCCACAGTTCTACGAATCCATACCTTGTTCAAAAGTCCAAGTGCAAGAGCTTAACACCCAGTTACTCTTACCTTATAATTACAACAATTTTAAAGCTCATCAACAACTTTTTTCAATGTTTTAATGCAATTGAGTATCAAAATAAACAATTTACTTTTCAAGAAAAAAGATGTATTTATTAGAGTTTCAAGTTCCCTTTTTTGATAAATTGTGTAAAGAAGGAACATTTCTTTTGTACCGTTTTCAATGGGTTTGAAAAACCCCTACAGTAAAACATTTTCTGGTGCACATCTGTAAACCGCCCTATATTTCTACCACTATATTTTCGTGAACGCTGTTTCAATGCATAAAACTGTTTCCGAGAACTTTATTTACCCATTGTTTTGCTTATTTTCTGTCTACCTGGCTGCTTAATGTTAGAAGATGTGCAACCAATGTCTGGATCGGAACTTACGGTTTTAACATTACTATCTACAGGTCCACAAATACATTGTACATCATCACCAGAACTAATGTTTCTATGTCCAACATTTTCAGGAGTTGTATTGTTATACTTTAAACCATTAGCACCCTGGAAGGGGGCGCTGGACAAGCAGGATGCTCGAAATGTGGGCTGCATTGTCTGGTACAAGCTTGCATTCTGAACAGCCTGGTTCTGCTAGCCAGCACCCCTTTGCCTTCCCCTCTCCGCCTTCTCTCCCTGCCCTGTTAGCACCTGTGTAGTTTACTATGCCGGTGCTAAGAGTATGTAATACAAAAAAAAGAAACGTACCTAGTTGCGTGGCCACGCGCCTCACAATGCTTTCCCGGGTACGTCTCATTGTTGATGACATCACGGTCATCGACATTGAAAACAGACTCGAGCAAATAACATCACGCACTGGGCCATGCAGGGAGGTAAGCTTCTTTTTAAAATATAAATAAAACCATTAGCACCCGCATATAAAACTACATAGGTGCTAACAGTGATATTACCCCAAGGCGGCGGACCGACCCTGATGGTAATGGCACCACGGCCCACATTTAGGGACTCTCGCTTTGCTTGGGCCTTTAACTTGGGCGGTGGGCTGTTACCGACAGGGTTGGCTCACTACCTCAGGTAATATAGCCCCAACATTACTTCTATACTTTCATGTACATACCACTGGTGCTGCCTCTCATGTTTCTGCTGCTTCCTTGAATGCATCTTTTAAAGTCACACTTACGTAATGTCATAGTCAAAACTAGAAAAAGTAACATTGCGCCCAATCCCACTCTGACCATTTAATCAAATACAACTTTAGTGCAGTGATATAAATAATAACAGATTTCAAAATACAACAAAATTCCCATTGATAGAATCTGACATCACTGATTCACCTAATGATTCAAACAAATGGAGCACACACATTTCAGCAAACAAATATTGTATGGGTAATTTTGCTATAATTCTATTAAAATAAATAAAGATTTAGTCACCCCCAAGGAAGACCACTCATCCAATCAGGTGACTGGAAACACAAGCGACAACACACAGTGTACCACCTGTGTTTTCCAGCCAACCAGGACCCTTCTCCAGGTACTGCCATCTTCATTGGGATGAGGCAACAGGGAACATCTCCCTGTTGTCTTCCTATGTCACCACCTTTGCCCCCACCGCGCCAACAAATCCCACACCTTTTCTCCACCGTGCTCCCTTCCTCCTCAGTTACCTACTGTACCAGACGTTTCTGCTACAGTCCCAGTGCTCTCTCCCATCCTCTGCACCTGCCAAGAAAATAGAAAAGGGATTACATCCCCTTTCTATTCACTATGGGACAGACTATTTGGATTCTTTTTTAAATATGTTTTCATGGAAAATTGGTCTAGCACAAAGCTTCCAGTCACCATATCCAATCAAAAACAAAATTAAAAACATATTTACACCTCAAACAGAGCCCTGAGGTGCAAATATAAATCCGTCCCTTCTCAAACATGCGTACATGGCTGATAACAGCCATAACCCTTGCCAAGGCCATCTCTTTGCTCAGGCCTTTCTTGGTTCAGTCTATAGGACATTGCTGAACATGTATGCCCCAAAACAAGGAGAGACATATAATATAGCTATCAACCCCATCTCACGGGACATACAAGCTCAGTAAAAAACTACAGCCTGACCCTACACAGGCTCAAGTTAAGCAGGCATATCTTCAAGCCTTACCTGATATGGTCTCACCTGCTACCCTAATATATAAATATGTTCAAATGTAATGCCCTTCTACAAACCTTAAGCACATTAAATCTCTCTACAATATCTGCACAAAATGACCTACAGACATGAGATAATTATCTTCATCCATCATCTGACATATTGACTGACTGCAGTGGCATCATGCTTACACATGGACCTATCGACTGGGCACAGCAAACTTATGTGCATATCTCCCACACCAAATAACCCATTTTACAAACAACAGTACATAACAAGCAAATATTATGTTAACAGTATATACATTTCTAATTCCTTAACTGGGAACTTTCAACCTTTAATGAGAACCATCGACCATAGGAACATTTCTCATCACCCCGCAAATGAAACAGCATTCAAACATAAAACAATTGAATAACACCCTTCATTTCATTTGACAGTTACGCAATACATGTAAGCATATTAACCATGCACAACTTCTTTTGCAAACTTTACTTCATAGCATTACAATGCTTAGCTTTAAAAATATCACCCATTTTACCTTCTGCTAAATCTTTGAATTCTTCATTGCAGGTGAAAAACAGAAGTTAAACATTGACATCCAAAATTTGGAGATCTAACTTACTGAGAAAAAAATCATGCAACAAAATGTTAAATACTGAACAGTATACAATCACACTCCTACAATATTCCTACTCATCACAATACTTATTTAAATCTCAAAATCAATATGCAAACCATAACAAATAATCGTCATACACTGTAGATACTTTGCGTCCAAAATTTAACTTACTACACATTTTAAAATATGAACTCTTTCTATTAGCCATACATTACAAATCGAGAATTAAAGAGCAAAACATTGACTGAAATGAATGACTGTCTCATTTGATCCTACATAAATATATTACAAACATTACACAATATTAACTATTTTCATTAGTCACTCATCTCGAATCAGATCTGCCACAATACTCCCACTTCAAATCGACAAATCATGTAAAATAGTATGATATTTTCACCACCCAAATGCACTTTACCCGAAACAAACCCAACACATCAATCCCTGCCATACCCCTTAAACCAAAGTTAAATAATAACATTCTAAATACAACTTTTTGATTTGAATACGCAAGGGCAAGATTCGTGAACCGCATGGAGGAACATGCTTAAACGAGAACTGACCCTGCAGATAAATAAAACATAAAACCATCTCAAATAAAAACAAAGCACAATATAAACATAACACAATTTCTGAAAAATATGAACTGTTTTTAACACTTCCCCTTTTATCGAGAACTCTTATCTATGCCTCTTTTTTTTCATTGTCTTGTTTTTTTTCTTATTTCTTGATCTCAAAAGACAAACCAAGTAAAAGTAATCAATATACAATACTCATGCACATTTCTAAAATACATGACGTAGAAATTATTCTATGAACATAGACAGATCTTCAAAAGAAATCTCTCTCACACTTTCTCGCGCTCTCAATTGTGGTTGCTGTCAATTTGAACAAAATCCCACAAACACAGTAGAACCTGACCCTTGCCAAGAACACTGCAGACAAGTCAAAAGGTCACCTGTAAGGCATATGGACACCAGTTCAATATCTGACCATCCAACTAATAGGCAATACAAAACTCTGCAAATGGCTTCACCCATTTCTTCAACATCAAATACATAACTTGAAATCCAATGTCTGTAAAAAAGAAACTGTTCACCATTCAAAGCAGCCAATCAAAATCCACTTCTTTCCCCTCATAAATAAACAAATAGCTCAATACATCCCCATTCTGCTGTAACTCTCCAGAGACACACAAAGAGCCAAGAAACAAACTGTGTACATGATAAGAGATTCATTGGTTCATAGGGTTATGAACTACTGTATGCAGGGACAAATTAAGCAGCATCTTGGACTACTGCATTTCCAAATAATTTGGAAAGGAATTACAGCCTTGAGATGGGAATAAATAAGCCATGAGTTATTCAAACTTAGATTGAACCAACATCCAAACATAATTCTCATTATAATTCACTGTGGACCCCTTGCACCTAACAAACACAAAAGAATTACAGATTGACCTGTGTATCAACATACAACACTCAAATATCAAGTCCCCCATCAAATGATAGTGCCCTCAAATAAAAGATTTTGAAGTTGCTAAAGAGTGAACAATGGTTTCTTTAAAAAAAACAAATAATAACTTAACAACTTAATACATCATCTACTGCATGCTAGGAGTAAACCCATCAAAAGATACCCTTAATTACTGAACTATGGGAGGCTAACTGAAATAGTTATAATGTACCCCTGTGGACAATGCAGTGTGTTGTATAGCTAGGACTAAAACACCAACTTTAATGAAGGAAACTTTGGGCCTCTTTCCAAGTCGGGCAGTTTGGTAAAAAAAATGCTGGTATTCTTGGATACCAGCATTTTACAGATCTGCCCGTCTACAGGTTTGCCAGTAGGGCACCTAGGTTACCTACGGCTGGAGAAAAGCCAGGCGTCCTACCGGCAAAAAAAGCCCTCATTAATGACGGCAAATCCTCTTATGGAATGGGGATTAACTCTGTCCCTCCAGCCCTCATAATGCCGCCTGACCGAGTGCCAGAAATGGTATGGTAACAGCCTTTGCCAGTATCTTGGTAGGTTCACCGCCAGGATACCAGCAAGGTTGGAATGCGGCCCATTGTGTGGAAATTAAAAGACCACACAAACTGTAAGAGTAAGAATGGCATATACTTCAGCAGTTTCTTTGCCAACAACTATGTATTGATAAAACAACTGGACAAGTAAATATATAACAGAACTTAGTTCACTTATCAGACCATAGAATACACAAGCACCATAAGTGAAGCATAAATTGAACATAAACAAGCTTATATTGAATGGCTTTCCTTAGAAATGATGAAATCTTCTACAGAAATAATAGAAAGCTTATTGACCAAAGTAGAACAATGAAGGATATTCAGATTGCAAAGTAATCCATGTGATCTCAATGGGCTTTTTGAATAAACTGTTGTATTTTCTTTGCTTTTTTACATTCAAACTATGAGATGGGTCATAACACCATCAAAACAAATTCAGTTCAGCGACCTGCTGTTATTAAGAAGTTTTTCAACAACAAAAATGTTTTATTCAATCAAATGAAATTGCTTCATCAAAGAGAATAATCTCTATGAAATTGTTAATGCTTATGAAATCTAAATCTCTCTGCACATATCAGAATGTTCCCCATCAAAGTTGTTATATATCAAATTGGTTGTATATAAGAAATAGGCAACAAACTTGAAAAAAATATTATATTATATTTGGGCATACATTCACCAAATACCATTGCCAACTGTTATTAACTATTATTTAGATATTAACTGGTTGTGGCTCAACAGATTTCTGCATTCAAAGTTTTAGTGACATCATTACCAATAAATCATTTACAGGCAAACAATGTGGTAACATACTAACTGTTGTGGATTATGAGATTACCACATTTTAACTAAGGAGGTAGTGTTATTATGAATGGTAAAAATGTTCTGGTGCAAATGAATATCTGTAACAATATGCAACCGGATGACTTATCAATATCTGAAAAGTATATCCATACCCACTACAAATCAGCAGTGCACATGCATAACTTCCAAGTGCATGACCCGATAACACAACCCTCATCACTGATACTTGTCACACACAGACCCTAAAACCCCACATGCAGCTGCTGAGGTGGGTGGGGGGTTGTTCAGCAAACCCTATAGTGTCAACAAGTGCAGTGGTTCTGAAGAATAGGCTGTCGGAGGCTACAGGTTGAGTGTACTATGTTACTCAGACTGCCTTCTAATCCTGTGGTAGTCTGGGCATCTCAATCATCTTTCTCCAAAAGCTGCACCCACATTCCAAACCATCTTGCATTCTAGAAGCTTTGTGACACTTACCTGTTTGCACCTGCTCTGCACCAGAACCCCTCAGCAAGCTCTTCCTGATTTTCATGTGGCACCTGACTAGCAGGTCAAGCCCCACCAGAACCTACACAATATATCAGATTGAAGAGGGGGAACACTAAAGCCTCAGCTTCAGGCATACTGAAATAGCACAATGTGATGTATCTAAAAGATTCATGTATACTGTGCCATTGATTGAAATGGAAACACAAGAGCATTAACACTCACTAACACTCAACAAATATTGCTCAGCAGCAAACACTTCGGCAATATCAGAGATATTTGTGTACTCTATATGATAACCTGGTTTACCCCCTCAAGGGAACCAGAGATGGCAACATGTTTAATCAAGAACTGATGTGACTTAGGTCCATTCTTATCAAACAGCTCCTCTTGCAACCAACACAGGAACTTGGGCAGTCTCCTCCCATGACAACTTTATCAAACCACAATATGCACAAAGTATTGTGCTTCAACCAGAGAAAGTGAAGTCCATCATCTGTCTTCTCCTCAGCCACAATAGCCCACAAGCATTAGAAGGCCCTTGATGGCTGAAGAAATAAGAGTCATAACTAGTGACAACCATTAATCCTTTCCTTGTTATTACAAACACTACACAGGCTGATATAAGCTGTGAACAGAACAGGCTAGCATCACCATATGCCAGGGCAGGCCACCCATCTCTACAAGGCTCCAATCTCTTCTCCTACAATGGAGATTGTCCTTGACTGTAATCCTTGGTCGTGAAACCCAGATCCCCGGTCTCATATGAATACATGTGTCTGTTGTGTTTTCAGCTTGAATCAGCTTGTGTTTGACTGTAATAACAAAGGCGGGATTGATGGCTGTTCTTTGCTGTTACTTACCTCCTTAGCCCTACAGCACCCTATAATACTTGTGAAGAAAACCAGAGATGGGACTGCAGGATCCACAATGTTACACCTAGGTGAGCAATGAAGTGCTCTTTATGTCTATAATTAAAGTATCAGGACAAGAGAGCAGGGTGCAGCACAGAGGCAGAAAGCATATGTAACTCCAGAGCACCCCCCTAACTCTGTAAGTGTGTGGTTACTCTCCCTCACACAGATAGGGGATATATATATATATATATATATATATATATATATATATATATATATATATATATATATATATATATATATATATATATGAATGACATGTCCAAGCACAAAAAGGATGATAAACTACTGCTGTTTTGGGTCTACATTCAATGGGATCAATCAATAGGACCACCTATCTATGCCAGGAATGGCCAATTTAAATCACATGCATGAAGTTGCTGCAGGAACCTATCTATGCCAGTAATGGTCACTTTGAATCACATGCATGAAGCGATTCACCCTTCATGCATGTGACTTAAAGTGTGCATTATTCGCATAGATAGGTTGTCTGATGTATGTCAGTAATGCTCACTTCGACCTGAATTGAAGGTTAGAAAATCAAACAAATAATTTTGTCTAAAATCAGTAGATCCTTGAATCTGGGTGCAGGGGATTGTTCAAGTAAGTGAATGAGTGAGGGAGTGAGTGAGTCAGTGAGTGCAAGGAGTGATTTCCTCCAGTAAAACAGGACATGATCACCTCACTGCCCTGTCTTTAACCTAGTTGTAGGCAGTGTGTAGGAGGCAGCCAATTAAAGGATGTATTCTGAAGGCTGACCCTTGCTTGTATCAACATACAGGAAAGGACTTAAAAGTACTAGTTTGATATTATTAATCTTTTTCAGTTTCCATCTGCCCTGTGCTATCAAATAACACAAGACTCCTTTGAAACTTAGCATTGTACACTTGTGTTCTCCTGGAGGAAGAAGGGGCGAAGAAGAGGCGTCGCTCACCAAAGTACATGAAAGATTAGGACTTTTCAAGGATGGCTGTATGTGAAAATTGGCTTTCTATTCCACTGGTTTCTATCCAGCCTTCCAAAAGTCATCTATGGAAAATAAATTGGATTTTTCCCTTGATGGCAACGGTGCGCGACGAGCCATAGACGCAGACTCACTGCGCTACTCCTACGTAGATGCTCATTGACTCAGCTTGCATTGCATCGCTGCGGAACAAGTCAACTTGTTTAATTAAATACATTTGATCAAGTTCACGCGGAATACTAATACATGTTTGGTAGATTTAAGGGGCTGTACAAGTGGCCAGTGAGTCATTCTTAACTTTTCTGTTTCACTAGTATCCAGTCCAGAAGACACGGGTTTGGAATGTCAACTGGGTTGAATAGCTTCCTACACGTGTTTGCTCTATGAACCAAGATGGACCCTTCAAAGTCTAGCACGTGGGAGCTTGCGGCATGCATGATGGGCAGAATTATGAAGCTTAAAGTTTGAATGCTGGCTGGTGTGGTACATTTACAAACACAAGAGGAACCCGTGAGTTGTCAATTTCGAGTGGGCATTTTGATGACGTAACCCACAGTAGTACTTAGGAGCATTGTGTTAATGGTAGAAGATCTACGGGAAGGAGTAGGCCAACACCACTTCATTCGATAGATTTTACCCATCCACTTATTGGTGCAATGTAAAACATGAAACGACAGGTATTTCCCAGGTCCCCGTGTCTTACACCACCACATCGTACATTCAATGCCCTAGGATCAGTGCAGTGCTCATGACATTTTGTATTTGTATTTATATGTGTATCTGTTTTTCAATAGTGCAAACCTAGCTAGGATGCAACGGAGCACTGTGCACGTAATTTGGAGTAACAGACATCCGAGAAGGTTAAGGTAGTTTGGATGTCCCATATTTCAAGGGTAGTATAAACCTAGGAGTCGCAGGTCCTAGGTGACCCCTAGGTATTCCATGTAGAGCATGGTCTTCAGTTCCTTACTGAACTACTGGAGCTTTGGAGCAGTCCTTTAAGCCTGGCCGAATGTATTTGTTCTAACTTCGAACCACCGAATTTCAGGTGGTTAAGAATTGTCACTACTGCGCACATCCCATGCCTTGCACACGTGCTGCCCCTGGTCATTACGCAATTTGTGAACTACTATCAGTCTGCAAAGGAAAGGGTCTCAGTGGCACTGATGATCAGCACACATTTCAGCCACGCTTAGCAGTTAATAAATGCCCTGCACTGATTAAAGGTGCGCCAAAGTTTGCCACATCACAACTCCACATTGCACGTGTTGCAGGGACTCGAGAAGTGCAATGACATCGCAAACTATTGCAACCCACACAGCAAAGCACTCAATGGGGTTTTCTTAACGCCACGCCAGTGGCAGATGCTGGCCAATTTCTTGCCTGTGCTGCAACCTTTTGAAGAGGATACCAAGATGGTACGCTATCACAGAGCATCACTCAGTGAGATTATCCCTGTGCCATACCTCCTTTAACCAGTAGCCTGGCAGGTGATGATGAGATAAGGTGGCAAAACTGGCATGGGACCAGCTTGCAGACTTTTGTGGTGATCCACAAGTTGTTGGAATGAAATGTAACATGCAGTACCTGCTAGCTTCAATTTTAGACCCACATTTCAAGGTGAAAGCAGCACCTTTTAGTCACACTGTGTCAATGGAGGAGTATTTGCAAAACATATGGGAAGGAAGAAGGAGTCACTTTGAAAGCATACAAAGATGTATTGCTGCAGTGCAGTGGTTGGAGGAATAACACAGGCAGCAAGATGAGCTGCACGTGCTGCTTAGTTTGCCAACAACACCAGGCATGCCCTGATTGACTTCACCAATGGTCACGACATCCCTGATGACAGATGAAAGCTTAATGACCAATGCAGTCGTAGCCCATGGAGGGGATCTCCAGCGGGACACCATCCTCATGGGCTCTGGCATCTTGAAAACCGATAACACATCACCAAGAACAGACAGCTGCCCAGAATAAGCTTCGGAGCTGCTTGATGACTATCTACTGGAGGCTTCATCCATGGGAAGCGATTATGGCCCGCTAGAGAATCGGAACCGCAATCGGCCCATGTGGCCCGTGGCACTTGTGAGAGTTGCACTGGGATTGCTGACCTGCCTGTCCACAAGTGTGCATTCAAACACAGTTTTCAGTGCACCAGGAGCTATTGTCTTGGAAAGCAGAAGGAAAGGAACCTATTAGTGGCGCATGCAGAACAATTGGCTGTTTAAATAAAGAATCAGCATGTGTATGTATCAAGTAATATTCATGTAAAGATGTTTACATGATATATCAATGACACATGTGGCATCTGGATGCACAGTCAAGAAGGTGTAATGACATGTTAACACATGAACAGGGAACATGACCGGAGTAGGTGTACTTGGATCTCTGATTTCTACCCCCCTGCACTTTGCACTTGCACAACCTGAATGACACAAGGCCTAGTAGGATCGTTTGTTTTGTCCTCCCTCTGTCCTTCCTCCCTTGTCCTGTCACACCTAGAAACGCTTGTGTCCAGGCGCGTTATAAATGACTTATATCATATCATATCATATACTAAATACTCAATTCACTGACTGTTAATTCTTCAAGGTGCATCTTCCATCCATGGGGTGACCCTTAATTATTCCAGGTGTGCATTTCATATAAGCAATGATCTTTACTTTTTCAAGGTGCATCTTTCGAACAAGGAATTACCCTTTATTTTTCAAGGCATGGGTTTCGCACAAGGGATGACCCTTAAAGGTTTTTTTAGAAGCGGCTCGGCTATAAGTGATGAGCCCAGCTGGGACCTACTAGCCTTTGGATCCTTAAATAAATAGCTCAGACCACCGGTTTCCTTCTGGCCCTCAGAGCATATGTCATATGTGTATCTCACTAAAGCTAGTCACACAGGAGTACCTATTGCTCTCAGAAAAATGCAATCTGACAATTAGGACTTTTGAAAATGGGTAACAATAATAATACCATGTGTTACAGTGTTGAGAGATGGGAGGACCGCAGCATAATGTGCTATATAAACTAGGATTTTTTTTATTTTGATTAGGTGGGTGTTTTCAATTTAGTATTGTTGTTGTGTTTTATTAGGGCAAGGTTCAAAACTGGGGATTGTAAACTTGGACGCCCCCCCCCCCTAAAAAAACTACAAAGGGGATTAAGCCTGGCTCAGGAGGTTCTGCCATCTGGCAGGGTGGTATATAGAAATTCCCCTTGGCTCCTGAGCCAGACCCCCTTGCTGAGACACCCCCACTAATGTCTGGAGTCTTGCAGAGCATCCTGCTCCATCACAGGTGCTGCTGGTGGTGGCTGCAGCCCTTCAGCAGACTGGGGCAGAGACTGCAGTTGCTGATCCTGGTGTCTGGGTAGGGTAAGTGGAGGACAGGAGCACACCCTCTTCCGCTTGAATGCGCTCTTCTCCTATCTCCTGTCTCCATTTTTTTTTTATTTTTTTTTAACAATTTCATTTTGGTCTGGTTGCATACATCGGAAAACAATACATTATCACATGTAATACGTTATTTGGTGATTGGATGGATCAGCAGCTGAATAGCCCAGATGATACCTCTATTGGTTCCAAGGGAGGAAGGGTAGCACCTCCCATCAATGCCCAGGACCTCTCAGCTGAAGATCGAGCTCTCTACACAGCTGGATCCCAGTCAGACTAACCCCGGGGGTACAGACATGGTGTGTGTGCAGGAAATCCCTGCCACACCTGCATTCGTGAAGAAGTTAGCTCCACAGCCTGAGCACGTGCCCCAGTGCAGGCAGGCTCTATCTTAGAGCAGCCAGTCCAGGCTCCACTTGGCGGGGAAAGGAGGCTCCCTACGTTTCCCCTTCACCACTCGCAGGGACGTGGACTTTCGTCTCCATAGAAACCCTGGTACACATGGATACTAAAGAGGGACAATGTTGACAAAACTCTAAAGCACCCGTAACTTGGCAAACACAAACGCGGTGGCCATCTTCATATTGTAATAGCACAGAGTTCTAATACAGATATATAGAAATCTGTGTGTAATGATCAGTTTCTCAAGTACTAGACTCTGGGCAAAAACAAAGAGAGCCCACATTTGAATTCTCAAACGCAATTTTTAAAGTTCATCAGAGGATAATCTTAACTAAATGTGTACAAACATACTAACATGCCTCAATCCATTCTGGAAATGTCAGCAAAATCCTGGCTACAGGGACGGCGTCAGGCCATTTCAAATGAAAAGGCCTTCGAGCCTCTGAAGGCTCCAAGCAACTGCCCCCATGTTTCCATTCAGAAGTCTTGTAACATGGCCAGAGGAAGCCCCGGGTTGCGTGTGCCGCGGGAGTGCGTGCAGCAGTTCCACCTTGTTCTGAACCGACAGTGGTGGACAGCTGCGGAGGCTGGCAGGCAATGGCATCTGAGCCTGCTCCTGCAGCCTCTTCTCTCGGGACCTTCTCCAGAAGGGGCTCGCCACTCCACCCTGGCACCCTCTCACCTTCTCTTTCACACACACGCGTGGGCTGCATAGAAAGAAGACAGTGGTGAGATGATGAGCAGACCTGCTTCGGTGACAAATCTTACCAGCGACACTTGCTTCCACACCTCATCAGTTCAGGTCACAGCACCTTTGCTGCCATCCATGCAGCCCTGAAAGGTCTGTGTGGCAGCTACATGTTGTACACACACATTCCTTCCCCTTTAGATATAGTACTTGTACCCACGCCTTTAATTTACCGTGCTTGATATTATAAAGCGTGCATTAGTAGCCACAGGATCTCATGGTGGGGACCCAGGAAGTGTGGGGGGGGTGGGAAGGTCTAGGATGCCAGACTTTGCTTCCATTAGCAGATTGACTCTTGTCTGATGATATGGACAGTTTATCCAGTTTTGATCCTTGAAAGAAACATATTTTGTATAGGGGAGTCAAAATTACAAAGGCCATAACGGAAAACAAATAAATCATTTTATCTATTTACGAAAAATTATAATTAGAAATTACAATAACATTTGACATCATGTGAAAATTATGAAGCTCTAACAGAAGCTTAACTAATTGACTTTGCAAAAGGATTTTGGTTCCCTTTGGAGGATGCATTGTATCATTCCCATTCAAAGATAGCCGCTTGTTTCCAGAGAGCTTCCTTAGAGACAGTAATCCAAGATGGCTGCCGCCATGCAAGAGCTCAAAGAGTTCTGAGATGGGCATGAATGGGTGGCATTACCCATAGGGATTAGCATGGCTAGGGGCAGGGTATGGGAGGAATTCCGTAACCTAGCAAATGTGTATCCCTCCTCAAATGTGCTCTCCATTGGAAAAGCATTGCAGACCCTCATTCAAAGCCCATATTTGAAGCACTTATTTTAAAGCTCTTATTTTATTGACAATAGTTTAGACTTAAAGGTCGCGCTTCCAGCGTCACCTAATGGCCCAAACTCCAAAAGCAATCCAAACTATGAAAATGAAATACAACCGGAATTGCTTGCTATCATATGCAAGATTTCTGCCACCATACACAGGCTATTAC
This sequence comes from Ambystoma mexicanum, assembly GCF_040938575.1. Lineage (NCBI taxonomy): Eukaryota > Metazoa > Chordata > Amphibia > Caudata > Ambystomatidae > Ambystoma > Ambystoma mexicanum. The sequence continues at coordinate 1,410,683,315 of NC_090922.1, forward strand.
CAAAGGACACCATGGTGTTGCTAAAATCAGGGGTGGACTGGCCTATAGGGAACTCTGGAGATTTCCCGGTGGGCCTCTGCACCCTGGGCCTCTTTTGTGTGGTATTTCCAAATTTTCCCATAGGAAAAGCATTGAGCTTGCTGAAAATGTGTCATATGGGGCCACTTTGAAAATTATTTCCAGGGCCTCTTTTGGTCCTCAGTAATTATTTCCAGGGCCTCTTTTAGTTCCCAGTCCACCCCTGGCTAAAATATACCATAGTTTTGCTAATAATAGCATGCTCACTGTGTCAACCTGTCACGGGAAATGTTGCTCGTTTAAATAGTCTAGTGCACCTTTCAGTATTGCCAAGACAGTTTCCTAAAATGTCCCGTATAATACCAACAGTGTCCTCTTAGTTTTGCCCGAGTTAAGCACATTGTCATGCTAGATTCCCCGTTGCCGAAAGAAAATGATCATGTTAATTTCAACAGTGCAATTACAGTTTTGCACTAGCTAAGCACTTTGTATGTTGGTCCCCCTGCAAAATGGAGCTTCCAGATTCATTTTGCATTAAGATACCAGATCCAATTGTGCAACACCAGTGCAGGCCCAGGTGACACACTGCCATTTTCCCTTCAGCCAGTCATCTGGGAATGTGCTAGTTTCAATAGAGCCATTCCAATGAGTCCCAGTTAAAAACATTGGGCCTCATTCCGAGGCTGGAGCTATCCATGGAGTAAAGAGCACCATGGTAAGCAACCATGGAGCTATTTACTCCATGGATATCCGGCATGGTGAATGGAGTAATTACCGGTCCATTCCAAGGTTGGAGGGACCGGTAAGTCCCCATTCACCATACCGGTTCCCCATCCCCATTCCTGCCCCCTTAGGGCTCAATGGGAATGGGGAAGGAGTAAATTACGGTGCCGTAATTTACTCCAAGGTCCCTTTGCGGGTTGGATTTTTAACGCCTGCTAAAAGCAGGCGTTAAATGCCAACCCGCAAAAGGGAACTCGGAATATGGTGGTAAGTGTTAACGGTCACCGTTGCCATTAACGGTGACCGTTAACCCTTACCTCCAGCCTCGGAATGAGGCCCATTGTCATGCTACATTGCATCCAGAAAATTACCATGTCAATTTCAAAATGTAAGCAGAAAATTCACTCTTAGATAATGGGCATGTTTCTCTCACATATTCAGTCTATCTTTTGTTTTACAACGCTTCCTAAGGATCTCCCCATTACCAAAGGATGCCAGAATTTCACCCACCGCATGGCATATAATGCCACGCCTCCCCTCTCCCTCACAATCACACACTACCTGCATGTGGAACGGGTACCTGAGAATCAAGAACTCCCCATAGGTGTCCAGTCATAATTTCGAAAACATAATTTCGAAAGTAAAAAAAGTCGAATCAAAAATGTCGAAAAAAAAAATGTCGAATTGTTTTTTTTTCAATATTTTTTTTTGGCTCTAGTTTCTGTGAAAAAAATAGGTAAAAATAAAAAAAAGGGGGTTGGGGGGAACCCCCCCATTTCGAAAAAAAAGTCATTAAAAAAAACTGACATTTTTTTTTCGACGTTTTTTTTTCGACTTTTTGACTTTCGAATATTTTGTATTCGAAATTATGTCTATGAACCCTCCCCATAATATGGCAAGTCATGATAGCCTCAAACACAAAAATACACACGCAATTGTTTACCTTGCTGCATGGCAGCCCAGTGTCTATTCCATCATTGTGCGATTATACGTTTGCCTTGGACTTCCAGTAGCTTGCACAGGAAAATAAAGCATTGGCAATGCCAACAGTTTGGGTGTTTGTGTAGGCATGGGAAAAGGATACGTATACACAAGCCAAAACTGTTGGCTTTGCCAATGCTTGTTTATAAATCCAGTGGCTGAAAGCAGACCCTGGTTAAGACACTTTTTAATTACACCTATAGCAGGTTTAGAGTTCCAATTAAGTCAGCATCTCTCAGAAGACTGCTTTGAAAAAGCATTGGCAGGCACTTTCAGTGCAAGGTTTGTAGTAAGGCTAGATTAAAGTGAGCTGAAGGAGTTCCTATGAGGAGGTGTTTGAACAAGGAGAACCAGGAACTGTGAGGGAATGGCCATGGGGATGATCATGGCCATGGGCAGTCAGTAGGTGGGCAAATAACCAAACAGCACCTACAGGCTGTGTGTCCCTCCTCATATGCCATTTCTCTCTATCTGTCTTCTAATGCAATAGTTTTAGCTTATAAATGTCACGAGCGACACCCAATAGCCCAAACTATAAAAGAGAGGAGCTATCAATGACCCTCCCTCTGGTTCAGGTATCAATGACCCTCCCTCTGGTTCAGGTATCAATGACCCTCCCTCTGGTTCAGCTTCTTAAAGCAGCTGCCGGATCGTGAGCTCGCTGTTCGGTCAATCATTACACAGTTACTACGTGTGTACCGGCAATGAACCTGAGGCCATATTAAAAGACAAACATGCTATGTATGTCATTTAATATGGACACCCTTTGCTTCCCCCCCAAAAAAAGAATAAAAGATACTTCTGTATTTCATCATCTTGCCTTAAAAAAAGTTTCCCTCTTAGAAGCATCTCTGACGTTCTTCCATTCCGAGTCAATAAATGGTGCATGGTTCGTATTTTATAAGGGTTCTGTGCTGCAGCAGCCATGAAGCAGAACTAGACTGCTTGCCAACTCATGAATTTCCTGGGGATGCCGGTGGCCAGACTTTAGAGAAATGTTAGAGAGTTGGAGGCAGCAAGCGAGCAGGTCTAACTCATGGTCCCCAGTGGATGCTCCGGCCTCTGTGGCCTCTGAATGTGAGGCCATAGTCACCACTGTATAAACAGCATACCATTGAGTAGCAAATACTTCCTCTATATATGTGTGAGTGTTAGACGAGTGCTGGCCGTCTGCGGCAGCTTTTACATTGTTGGGAGCTGGAGGAACAGTTCTTCTGAGAAGCGTGTTGCAGGGGAGGACCCTATTGGCTGATACACCCGGGGCCTGATTCAAGGTTACGTGTTAAAATGGAAAAGTGCTGTGTCACAGCTAAAAGGCACTTTACCATGATTCAAAGGATTCTGAGGTAACCCGAGAGTGGAGGTAATAAATCAAGTCTGCCACCCCCGGAAAGCCGTGATTTACGGCATAAGAGCATCCTTGCCACCCACCTCATGTGTTAGTGTCTTGCAGGGACTGCATACTGAAGCCAGAACACACTTCCTGCATCAGCCTAAAGAGAAGTTAATTAACGGTGTAGTTCATGAACAGAAAATCATCTTGAGCTTCATGTAAAATAAGGAACGTATCTTTCCGTGATAGAATGACACATTTCTTATAATACATGGAGCTCAGAAACAGGTCCCTCTTGCATAAAAAATGCATGGCCCCCCGAACACCAACAGGACACACAGGAGCCTGCAACCACAGGTGTCTAACATCACCTCACTCAAGGCATTGGAAGGGTCTGACCATCAATGAAAAATGAAATACTGTAGAGGGCAACGCAGCTTCCAAGCTTCTCAGAACGTGAGGAGTCAGGCCAGCAGTAATGCATGGCCCAGAGGAGTGGCCTCATTTTGAAAAGCATATAGATTGTAAGTCAGCTCAGTGGGCAGAAGCACCTACAGTGGAGATCTTTGTATAAGGCCATCCCCACTGCTGCATACACCATACAGTCGAAGTTATTAAGTCCTGCACCTGCGTCTGAGATTTGCAAGTGACCAGGGTGCAATTTTAAATCGGATTTTCATTGAACACGTATAGGCCACGGATCTGCGTGATCCGACCGCAGCTGGTTTTCCCGCGACGGAAAAGTTTGCATGGGAAATGTACACACCACAAATGTTTCGTACATTTCCCATGCGAAATACATGTACCCCGCAACCCCCGCTCACTATACTGGAAAGTGTAGTGAGCGGGGTGTTGCGGGGGATACCTTGCATCCCCCCCCCTTTTTTTTTTACCTACCTTAAATGCATACCACCAAAGGCTCAAACTTTTTGTGTTCAAACCTTTGCTGGTATGCATTTTCGGACTTTTGATGGTTGCAGACGTTATTACTCAGTAAAAACGTACAATACCTAGGCCACAGCAGTAGGCTCCCCAGGCTAACACCAACCATGTGACAGTACAACCATCAAAAGAATGACTGAATCAGCACAAGCCATGCCATGGAAAAGTTGAACGTAAACCATTGTGGGTAGAAGAGCTTGTACACTGGCGACATGTTCTGATGTGAGCACAGCAGGTACAGACATGTCACACATGCAAAAAAATTGCATGTACCTGTATATAAAGCAGGATATAACCTTGTGACAAACAACCAGTAATCCATCCTTGTGATACCTTGCTACAGGAAAGTCACATGGGAAGCACTCCTATAAACACCAACACAGCTGTGAAGTCCAAGTTGGCATTACGGGCTGAAGAGCCCAGGAACCATGTGTCGTTACCATACACAGAGTTACAACCTGTGCTACACTGTGTAAATATGATCCAGGAAGGTATCAGTGTACACACTGGCCATCCTTTGTGGCCAACCTGGGAATGCCAATGTCCCATTGAGCAAAATGCACCACATTGAACATACTCCTTGTGCATTGTGAGGCACAGTGGAAACATAATTAAGAGAATCACCACAGATTAAAATCTCAGACACAAACTCCACACAACATGGCCCACCTGTGAGGCTAAAAACCTCTTGGTCATCTTCGACTCCACACTCTCCTTCTCTCCTCACATCTCTGACGTCTCTAAGACGTCACACTACCAGCTGCACCTCCTCAGAGGTATTCTTCCTTTCCTCTCCTTCCCCCAGAAGCTCACAGTCTCCAGAGCTCTGGTTCTCTCTAGGCTAGACTATTGCAACAGCCTCTTCTATTGCATGTCTCTACTCTCTGCCCTCTGCAATTTATCCAGAACAGGACTGCAAGACTTGTCCTTGGCCTCAAGCCCATGGACCGTATCTCTCCAGGACTGAAATCTCTGCACTGGCTCCTAGTTGCTGCGAGGATTAAGTTCAAAACCCTCTGCATTGTCCACAAGGCCTTATGGGGCCTGGGGCCTCAATAACTTAAACTCTCTCTTCCTAAATATGTTCCTTCTCGGGCTCTTCGCTCATCTGCCTCCAACTCCCTCAGGGTCAGTCGCTACTGACTGGTAGATCTCTTTCCTCGGCTGGGGCCTCCCTCTGGAACAGCCTCCCTGCCTCTACCAGCACTTGACACCTGATGTCTGCACTTACCCTCGCACTTGCCACCAGCTGTCCGTACTTTACTTACTGTTATTATTCTTTATCCCATGCACTGCACTTTCCCCCCTCTCCCTCGCACTTTCCCCCTTCCCACAAACTTGAGCAATCTGAATGAAACCTGGCGTTGTAGGATCGCTGTCTGTCTTCCCTCTGTTCCCCCTCCCTTGCCTAGTCGTGCCTTGAAACACTTGTGTATAGGCGCGTTATAAATGCCATATCATATGATAACAGTGGCAATCCAACGAAGGCCAAATGTCGCTATATGAAGTTGACTACCATATCATGCACCATCGCAGGGACCACAGGGAAGAATACCAGGGTGCAGCTGTGCAGGCAGCCCCACCACAAAGGAGAAGACACAATGTGACGCCATGAATATAGAGAGTCAGAGTGAACCTCTTGGCCTTGAATGAAGATGAGACCATCATGTATCTGATGTAAATCCTGAAATCGGATGTGTAATCCAACAGCAACATCACCACAGCCATCGTCCCAAAAGTGAATTTACTGTCTGACCTCCACTTTTTTACATCAGGATCATATCAGGGATGTGTGTCAATGATGGCTGGTGTGCCCAACCAGCATTCAGCAAGATACTCACACTGGTGCTGGGGGCAATGATGCGGCATATGAACACATTCATTTAATTTCCCAAAACATCTGCACAGGTATCCGAAGTCAACGTAGTTGTTTATGCCATGGCAGGATTTCCTAAGGTAGTTTTGATGCCATTGAAGGGGCCATTGATGGGACACACATCAGGGTGGTACCTCCACACGCAAGGGAACCGATGATCAGAAACAGGAAAATGCACTATTCACTGAATGTGCAGATGACATGTGAAGCCCATCAGCAGATAACCCATTGCTATGCTAATATCCCAGGTTCTGCCCATGATGTCTACAACCTCAGGAGAAGTTGTATACCTGGGTTAATGACACATTTGTGTCAAGAGCAGAGTTGGTTACTGGGCGAGTAAAAGTTCCACCAATAAACTAATGTCAACTGCCTGTCTCCCGCATTGTCATTGAATCATAGTAACAGTGCCAGGCTCACACCAGTATTGTCTGCCCATGTCTTGAATCACAAGATGTTGTCTTATCACCCACTCTTTTGTTTTTCAGGTGACAGCACTTAACTCCTGAAGCCTTGGTTGCTGACCCCCATTCCACATCTCCATTCACAGGCTGAAGGCTGCTACAACAACTCCCACAACAAGAGATCCAACACTATTGAATGTACCTTTGGACTACTAAAAAGTAGGTTCCGTTGTTTGCACATCACAGGTGGGGGGTCTAATGTATGCCCCCGACAAGGTAGGCTTCATCATTCGCCTGTGTTGCATGTTACATATCCTTGCCATCCAAATAAATGTACCAGAGCCAGTTGACCAGATCCAGTAAGAAGGTGTGGAGCCAGTACCCATTGAAGAAGACCAGCGGCAAGGCCGAAATCTCAGGTCAACCATTGTTGATCATTTCCTTTCCTAATAGAAGATTCTGTGAAGCATGCAAATGGCATGAATGATCTACTGTAAAGACAAGGACAACATTTAGTAATGCAGTGGAAACATATATTTAGTGATACTAACAAATAGAGTGACTACGCTTCAACCTGAGTTACATTAAATTCTGTATAGTCACCTGTGTTGCTTGACTTCTTTGTGTCAATTCACACATCAAACGCAAACAAAAAATAAACGCTTTATGGCAGTAAACATGATAAATGACCTTGGTAGAGCATCCAGCACACGCTCCATCATCATGTCATGTATGATATGATATGATCGGTTATTTATAATGCACTTAATACCCAGAGGTTTCTAAGTGCGGACCCGGGGATCAAACGTGTTTTTGCTCCATGTCATCTTGCTTCCAAGGCGAGCACGTTGCCGCTGAGTTATCCTCCCGAGAACACAGATGTTCTCACTCATGTTTTCACACATGCGGTCACTCATAATCAACACCTGCAAGATTAAAATGTCTAATCTTACCAACTCAGGACATAGACATGGTGAAGACAAATATGGTGGTCTTTGAACTGGAGGGATTTAAGCTTTAACCCTTGGCTAATGGGATTTACCCTCCCCGCAACCCTGCACAACTCTTCAGAGAGCTGGACTAGACATATCATGCACTATGTCTGCACCTATGGATGGTTTTGAATCTGAACTTGGGCTGGCTGTAGCGGTGGACTCATCAGCGAGTGCTGTTGTTGGTTTTTAATCACATGGTACCATCATACTTGCTGTTAGCAAAGTGTACTCCCCTTCCTGGACCTCAAGGAGATGGATAAGAGTATGAAAGCATTTGGAGTTTACCTGAAAAGCCTCTGCTATTAGCTTTAGTACAGCACTCACATCAATATGTTTCTGAATTTAGGAGGACCTAAGTGCCTGAAGTTCTGCCATGTTCTATTCAGCAGACTGAGCTAGTTTGTCTATATTCACACAAATGCCTAATAAGTTGTCCATAATGCACAGTCTATCAGCATGTGCCACATTGCTTGTAGCATTGATACTCGCAGTGTGGCCCTTCAGCTGGACACGCATTTGTTCAAGGACTTTGCACTGTCTCTCAGCACTATCTAATAGCCGATGTTCATCGTCCTCTCCGTTCTTGGTTCCAGTACCTGTCTCATGTATTGGCTTTGCTGAACCTAGTGTTGTGGCAATAGCAGGAATGCTGTCAGAGGGAAGGCCAGGCACATGCCTTGTACGAGGGACACATCGCTCAATAGTTTCAGTGACAAAGAATTGTGGGTCACCCTCGCCCACGTACTGGAAGTACACAATGGACCTATCACTCACGCCCTTGTCAGGCCAGTCACTGACACAGCTTCTTCACCTTCCTGGATCTCCTGCCTGATTCTGGCTTGTACGTCTGCATAGAGAAAAGGTTATGGATTGAAGAAATTGTTTAACAGAAAGTGACTGAATAATAGCAAAACATGAGTACACCATAGGAGTATGCTCTATAGGAGTCCTAACTGTGTAGGACCGAGCAGGATATTGAAAGAAGGTGTTGGGCCTTATCTACCTAAGTGCAATCCTTAGACACACATGCAAGAGGAGGTACTTCATTTTTAGCATATAACTGCAGAGGAGTCAATTCCCCCTATCCCTTCCAAACTTGCAGCATCCATGATGGCCAGGACTTTCAGATCTGCAGGTCTGCTGGATGGTTCAAATGGAGAACCACTTCCTGTCAGCTCTTGGCTCTTCCGGGCTTGAAGATGCTTTTCGCTGGCCTTTGGGCCGCAAATCATACCACCTCTTTTTGGTTTATTCAATGGATCGATGGTTATTTGATACCACATTCACCTTACGCGCGATCTTTTCCCATACGGCGTTCTTAACTTGCAACGATGTACGGTGTGCAAATGCACCAAACAATGCAGCTTCATAACTTATAATGTCATCCACTAGTATCTCAAGTGCAACATCTGCAATCCTAGCTTTACGCTTCCTGCCAGCTTCAAGAGACATTATGGGTGAAGGCATGTGTCAGAAGACAATACCCTCAGATCGGTGTCTTGCTGGTCCAGACACACTTGTTGGAGGTTATTTATTGTGTGGGTCTGTGTCACACTGATATTCCTGGAAGAATCAGCGACAGTGGAATTGTTCGATTGGACCGGCTACAGCAGAAGTAAGAAGAATTATATTTATCCCCACACACGAGTGGTCTTTGTAATTCCACAGGGCTATGTTCCAAAGTGGGACCTGATGTTAGCATATATCCCTGCATTTTATTAGGTTCTGTAAGTGCGAGTGAGAGACTCTTTCCTCTGCTTGCCCACACATCAACACCCTAGAGGTAGGTTGCACAGCAATTGAGCTGTGCTATGAAGTGGGTTGAGCGTGGTGTGTCATAGTACCAAGACACGTACACATTGGAGAATTCCATTGATTATCACTGTTTCCACAGTTCTGGAGTTCCGACATATGATGCTCCACTTGCAAACATAATGATGCCATCCACATGCTCTTCGACACAGATTCCTGTCATTTAGCACCCCTATTGCTACCTATAGCTGTATTTTCTTTTCACGTGCCTAGTTATTGGTTGGTTTTACTGAGATCTGTCGCTGTTTACAGGAAATCAGCAAATATAGATGATAAACTCTCAGGGTGAATGAGGCGAGTGTGTAACATTCAACTCATTATATGAGTTCAGTGCCAAGGGAGAGGGTTGCAGGCGGTGGGAGTAGGACCTTGGAACAAGTTGGGGGAGCAGTAGGGAGAATGTACATGGAGCAAGGTAGCCTGGAGACATGAGGGGCTACGTGCTCAGGAGGGTTGCAGTACAGTATCAGGAGGCGGTGGCAGGAGAACATACAGAACAAACATTAACTCATTACCTAAATGAGGTGATGTAGAAGGCACGCCAGGTCAAGTGACTGAGTGGGCGCATCCATGGGCTTCCCATTGCGTTTTGCAAGACATGGATCAACATGTGCTGAACAGAGAGGACATACCGTTCATGGCTGATGTTACTTCAAATCCTGGATATACTTCTTTATTCATGTGATCCTGGACTGTTATGTCACATATGTTATTTCAGATGCTATGAACCCCACCCTCTCATTAGACCTAGGCCTTCCCATGGCCAGTTACACGCACCACTATGCTGAGTCCTCATGAACTGAGAAACACTAGAATCATGACATGTAAACATCTATCTGCCCTGTACTTAGACTTTGTAACTGTCACTTGACATGGTGGCACTACTTTGTAGATTTCAGCTATCAGTGTGATCAGTGTACGTTATTGCTTATTCAGCTATGTGTACCCGTAACGGCATTAGTGTTTCCTATTCACCAAAGTTGCCATTTATAATGCTAGTATTGGCCTCAAGATTACTATTTTCCCTACAGCTTTTGGGCTGGTTTAAGGTAAGATTTTACGGCAAGTGCCATAATGCGCTACGGTGTGTGCTCCCTCCCCCAGAGCCACAGCTCTAGTAACAATTGGCTTGCAGTAATTGATGTATGCATTTCTTGCATCTCCTGCTTACAATGGTCTCAGATTATGTTGGATTATCTTTGATTATGCTGTCCTATTTCTTTGAATTATTTAGTTCATATTCACTGCTCAGGATTCGGGTCATGGGCATTTATGTGGCTTGTATTTGTGGGGTCATATGGAGGTCACCCCAGGTGTCTGTAATCAACATTACTGTTAGTCCTGCAGCTAGAGGTGAAAGGTTCCATTAGGGAACATACCGCACTATTGTTTACATTGAATCAACGGTGTGCGAAGTGGCCTGTTTTGGGCTACCTGTTACTGCAGGGGTGATTGTATGAACTATGAGTCATGAAGTTATTTGTTTCCTTTAGATTTTTTTAAAAGGAAACACATTAGGTTTGCTAGTGCAGCTTTAGAATGTACTATAGTATCGCTTCTCGGCCTTTTGGCTAAGATCAAGTGTAGTATCTGTTCTTAGTTTAATATCTGATACGCCCTCTATCTGGGGAGGATCATATATTAAATTGCTTTTTGGAACAAGGAGATGGAATGGGAGCTTGCTCTGTCCACTCCACGCATCAACATGGTATTGCAGTACCTCCAGAAAAGAAAAAAAAAGAAAAAGAAAGAAAAAATAGAATGTACTATAGTTATTATTACTGAGGATCAAACACTAGACACTATTGTGCGTTTTACCATGCACTCACATTTTGGTTGTTGAAGATCGCTCTGCAATGCACTGTCCACATGTCTTCTCATATGCTGTGGTTTTAAATGTGTGTTCAAGTTTGCTTTCAATTATACTTATAGGGGATTTGCTGTGACAAGTATACAACATTTAATGACTGCAGTCAGACTTTACTGAAGCCTAATGGAGTATCTTGTCTCGGGAGGATAGCCCAGGGGCAACGTGCTCGCCTTGGAAGCAAGATGACAGGGAGCATCACGGGTTTGATCTCTGGGCCCACGCTTAGAAGCCTCTGGGTATTAAGCGCGTTATAAATAACCTATCATATGTTTTTTTTTAGCTTCTCTTGCCACATCTCCAGTGGTAGACTGCACGCCCCACAATGCAAATCGTTATGTGCAACATGCACATTGCTCAGCCACATTGCAATTCGGCTACCTTAGGGTAACCTTTCATGCACAGTCGGCTGTGCATTCTGATCAGCTGGGAAGGAGTAGTAGGGACTCACAGGGGCTTTGCTGCATAGCATGAACATCCAGGCAATGGATCCCTCCTGCTCGGAATAGCCTGCAAACATGGGGGTATGATGGGGGAGGGTGGTGAGACACATGGAGGGGTGGGAAGGCTTACGAGTTTTCACATACATAGAAGGTCTCCCGGTGAGACATACAATGGAAGACTGATTTTCCAATCATGAAAATAGTATCCAAAATATGAATGCGTGTCCCAGAACACTGGAAAAATGAGAACACCGGAAACATAAATATTTAAAAATGAATTATTAACAAATACATTCGCTCAGGACTTGTGCTGGAGCCCATCACATGAATTAATGTTACGCTAATAGTATGTCAATAAGCCCTAGGGTGTACACTCCTGCTGACATGTTGGTGTACTCGGGCAGATTTCCCAAATATTTCATAGAAAGCAAAAAGGTTTTATGATCCATTCTCATACGCAGTGCCCAAGTGGGCAAAAATGACAGAGGGTCCCAGTTGGGCGGTTCATGTAGGCGGAGCCTGGAGTGGGCGTGGTTACAGAATGATGAACTTTAGAAGTTATGTTTTTTACAGTGTTCTGTGCTGGGGGTCTGGCTCTAGCTAGAGACAGCTGGGCCCCCTCCCTGGGTTTTGATGCCAATGGTGGCAATATTGAAAGAACAAGCCTGAAACTAATGTTGGAAATTATAGGGTTCAAGGCAAAGGGAGGGGACATTACAGGAGGTGATATTATTGGATAATTCCTACAGCATGCAGAACCATTTTGTGCATGTCCTCTGTGTTCATACCCCACACACTTGAAATGTCATTGAACATAAGGGTCCTCATTACGACCCAGGCGCTAAGTGGTTAACGGCGCCGTAAAAGGCTGCAGCGCCGTTAACGGCTTAGCGCCTTACTACGAGGTCCCTTTGCGGGACCCGACCTGAACGGCTGGTCTGGACCAGCCGTTAACGTAGGGACCCGCAAAGGGACCTTCGCGGTAAGTATGGTACTGCAATTTGCGGTACCGTACTTAGCGCCTTCGCCATTCCCATTATGCCCTATGGGGCAAAAATGGGAATGGGGAAGGGCCATGGGGAAATGGGGAAATATCGCCCCGCCAACTTTGGAATGGGGCAGTATTTCCCCATTTCACCATGGCGGACACGTTACGATACCGGCACCAACCACGGTGCTAATAGCGCCATGGTTTAGCGCCGGTATCGTAATGAGGGCCAAGAAGCTTAAAGGAGTTCACTTTCAATCTCAAAACATACCAGGGATTGCCTTTTTTGTGGGTGCTGCTTGTGGCACTCGAAAGACTCCTTAACTCCAACCCACCACATCCATATCTCCTCCAGATCCAGAGGGCCCTGCTGCAGGGCATTGTATGGAAATGGAGAGGGAGTGAGGGCAGGATGGTGAGGGAGAAAAGTAGAGAAGGGGCAGACAACATGAACACTGACGGGACAGGAGAGTGGAATATGAAGGAGGGCAGAAGTGTGAGGAAGAGATTGGGAGTGAGGAAAGGCAGGAGATTAAGTGATTGAACGGATCCACATGAGGGTAAAAAGGTGAATGGGTACAGAGAACGAACGAGGGCAGGAGAATGGGGCAATGGTTAATAAGGCAAACGCGTGGTGGAAATGCAGGGTGAAGAGAATTAAAGAGCAGGGAAATAGAGAGCAGGGGGCTCAGGAGTGAAAGGAGAATGGGGAATAATGGAGGTCTAAAGAGTCGGGGAGAAATGAAGAGTGAGAGATGGCAGAGGAAAGGGAGAGAAGGGAGGTAAATTAGTGTGGAATGGGCAGTGGAGAGCAGCATGGTAAAGGCAGCTGGTGTGATGAGGGTAACGAGGGAGGGAAACATTGAGTAACAGAAGGCAGGTGAGTGAATAGCAGCAAAATGAGGTAGAGAATGGTATCTGTATAACAAATGGGAAAGAAAAGGCGATAGGAGGATTAAGGCAATTAGGCAAGAGCAGAGGATGATTTAACATTGAAAAAGAGCAGGAAAGAATGAGATAGTAGAGAGGACATTGCTGTAAGGAAAAAGGGAGGGTAAAAAGACTGCTATATCAGAGAAAATGGAAGCATGAGGGAAAGCAGTAAAAGGGGAGCATATTTGTGATGCGAGGTGGGCATGTGCAATAGATACATTTACAGGTAAACACTTAAAATGCAGCCACTTAGATAAGAATGTATGCTCCGCCAGCACCCTCAGTTTCAGGTTTGTGTCAGCCTCATTTCAATAATGCGATTGCAGGTTGATGATCCAGACACAGGGGGGGCCAGGGTAAGGACTATTGTCCCATAAAAGGTGTGATTAGTGGGTGATAATACGTGGGAGGGGAGTATAAAGGTGCTTGCTGTGTAAAATAATGGCTCAAGAAGATTACTTTAAATTGAATTCTCCTTCACTGTGAATACTTTTTAAAAAAACAAATGACATTGTTTTTAGGTCCACATTCTTTTGCAGGCTGCTACTGCAATTGTGCATTCAAAGTGGTGAAAAATAAAGCTATACATATTTTGTTTGCTTGACCTACCTCTAAAACAATGTATTTAATGTCAGGTTGGTTTCTTATGTGTTTTGTGTACTGTTTCCCACGCTCTCTTCCTACATATCACTCACATATATTAGTACATGAGATGAAAAATCCAGAGTATCTTGACTAGTATTTTGTGCCAATTCATTCGATTTAGCATGTACTATGGATAAACCCTTATCTGACAATAATGGTTACACTAGAACGATTTTCGTATACAATGGGCCTCATTACGAGTTTGGAGGTAGCCATGTCGTTAATAAGGGCATGGCTACCCCCAAACCCGGGTCCGGGACCTGCAAAAGGGGACTTATCAGCCATTCCGACCTTAGTGGGCCCGGTAAATCCCTTTCGCGGGACCCAGACCCGGTGCGTAACATAAGGATGGTAACAACGGCCCCGTTGATAATGGGCCGTTGCTGCCATCCGGTCACGGGTACCGCTCTGCACGCCTGATCTGACCAGGTGTTCCAGAGCGGCACCCGCAAGCATACTCGTAATGTTCCGCCGAAGTAACAACGGCGACGTTAGCATTACCGGCGCTGTTGTTGCCTTACGTCAACACTCCAAATGAGGCCCAATGCGTCTTTATGAATGAACTGTACTGACAGTATGTCCATTATATTGTTGATTGTTGAATTGCACCTGATGAAGGGAACATTTTCCTGAAATGCAGTGTGCTGATTAATTTTGAAAATAAAAGAAGAATGAAATGCAATACTTATCTCTTACCTGGATTACTACTATATTTTGTTGGAAATTAACATTTGAGATTCCTATGCACTGAATGTGATTCAATATGTTATGTCACTAAAATATTTATGTCAATACACTTATCATGTCGATACACTTCGGACACCATCTGCTTTGGTTATCCAACTCCGTGTCAGGGTTGAGTTACCTCCCCTGCACCCAAGTTCTTTCTAAAGGCTGAGTCTTACATATACACTTACAGTATCAGATTAATAAGGTGTGCGTTTGTAAGAACAGTACTCCAAATACTGATTTTACCACTTTCACAAAATGTGTGATCTTGGTCAAATCCTTTAATCTCACTGTTGATTGATCTGCTGACACTGGGTCTCGCTAGAACTGATTTGGATTGCAATTTTTGCTATGGAGAAAAATTCTCATTGTTTGCTAAACTACTGAGTTGTATATTGATAAATGTAACTATTTATATATTGCACATCATATTATTTTCTTGACTTACACAGGAAAACTTCTTTTAATTTCTTTACAAAGGTATCATAGTATTGAAGACTGATGTCACTGCTTGTAATGTTACTTACTGCGATGTTTCTACTGATCATGTCATTCCAAATTGTGCAAATTAGGGTTCTGCATATCTTTTGCTGGACAGGTCCGGAAGCCAAATTAGAACATATCAGTATCTTGTATGCCTAACAGTCCCACAGTCTTGTGAATTTGTTGTGCTGTGTATGTGTTCAAGAGCCTCTGAGGCGAGGTGCACGCATCTGGCCCCATTTTGGCTGTCTTATTACACAGAAACATATTTCTTTCATGGCATTAAATGTGCACTTTGGTTTCTGTGCATGTTACAGGATGCCCTTTTCTGGCTGCTGTCAACTTAACTCAGTGGTATTCAAACATTTTCATACCCAGCCTTCCTCCCACCTAATACAGTAAATGTTTCTCAGCCACACTACCACATCGTTGCTCCCCCGTAGGGGGCCCAAAGGATGTCCAGGACTGGCCTAGGATATTTAAAATATCAGCAGATTTTCTACTGCTTATATTTGTTATTGAAAGCAGTCACCTGAATACATTTTTATATTAAAAACAATCATCTTAGTCTGATTTTAAGACCTGGACATCCCCCTGGACATCCTGCGGGCTCCCCCGTTTGAAGACCACTGCTTTAACTGAAGACTTTAAATGTGTGCTTGGCAACAGGTTACAGATTGCCTTTGATAGCATCCAGCAGGGTTTACACCTCTTTGCTTTTACTCTGGTTTCATCTGTGTTATCACCTTGCTGACAGAGCAATTACTAACTTTTCAGTTTAGTGATTCAGCTGGCCTCTGGCTGCCTCCCCCGTGAGATTATTATTATTATTATTATTATTATTATTATTATTATTATTGTATTTATTGAGGACAGGCCTTGCTTCAAGAAGCAAAGGAGAGCATTACAGAGGTATACAACAATACAGATGCATAACGGATTGCTTTTCAGAGGTAATAACAGAACAGATATACAGCGAGGGTAGGATACAGGGGGGCACATAGGGGGGGTGCCGCTGTACAGGGGAGCAGAGGGGTCGACGGCACCAGGCGATTCAGGTCGCATGGGGATCAGGTGATAGCCCAGGTGTTGAGGGGGAGAGATTCCTTGAAGAGGTGGGTCTCGAGTTATTTTCTGAATTTTAGGAGTATGGGGATGAGTTTGATGCTGACGGGGAGGAGGTTCCATATTCTTAGGGCATAGGCAGAGAAGGCTTGTTTTCTGGTACTTTCCTTTTTGCAGCAGCAGGTTTGACGTCTGCACGTGTACTGGCTTCTGGTGGTGCGCTGTCCACCGGAGATGCTGAGTTTCTATGCAAGGTGGCTGAGTGAGTTGAGGGCGACTGCATTATAGATGATGCAGCAAGACTTGAAGGTGATTCTACATGCAGTGGGAGCCAGTGTAGGATGATGAGGGGCGAGTGATGTGGTGTATCTGCGTAGAGATTAAAGGGCATTCCAGGGCATGACAATTTAACATACATATCAAGAAATTAAGTCGGGAATAACGAAAGGATGCTAACATGTGCTGCTGTGATTTAAAGTTAGCATTTCCAAGGAGGAAGCAAAAGAACCTGCAGACTAGCATTGGAAAAGCCATTGACTGTTACATTTTCTTTTTTGTCAAGAATGCAAGAAATGCTTGCTTGAGCCACATATGCCCAGTATTTCCAATATGAGAGGATGAAATAACATAAGTCAGATGTATTTTCATTACGCTTAGCACTAATGTTGAAGTGCCGCTCTGACCAGGACTCACCCCGCTTCTCCCCCTGCACTTCTTGTTACTGCACTTGCATGACCCGAATGACACAAGGCCTCGGAGGACCGATTTTAGTTCATCGCTGTTCCCCTTCCCCATCTTGTCTTGATGCGCCTCGAACAGCCTTTTGCTGTATAGGTGCAATATAAATACCCAATAAATAAATGAATAATGTTATGTGTCTGCTGAAGCTATCTTGCAGACATATTTGAATCCTTCCAAGTAATCACAGCACATGTGGGGCCTGTTTAACCGATCATGGTGATTGTAGGTGTGTGTGTGGGTGGAGGTTGTTAGGGTTGATGGCTGGGCATGGGTTAAGCAGGTGTGGGGGAGAGTCAGATATACGACTGGGGAAGGTGTGGAAAGAGGTCACTGTAGTAAGGGGGCTGGTGGTAGTTAGATCTGCTTTCTGCTATTTTGGAATTGAATGTCTATGTATGTGCATCAGTGAAACATTCAGTCACCCCACTTCTTAATCACGCATGCAGCGGCTAACTCGGCCTGCAGGTGATGGGGCGGGCAGGCGGGTGAGACTACCTCCCCCTGTATTCCCTGGACTACGACACATACAATATAACATTCCAAACCCATTGCAGCAGCTCTGCAATTACCAGGGCCGTCACGAGGGGGGTGCAGGGGGGGCAAACTGCCCCGGGCCTCGCGCTTGCTGGGGGCCTCGCGGCCCCCTCTCCTAAGTGGAAGGCAGCACAGTATCCCGTGTCCTTTATTCACACGGGGGACTGTGCTGCCCCTGCAATGATTTTGCTGTTTCTTGTGAAGCCGTTTGGCTCTGCAACAAACAGCAAAATAGTGGGAGACAGCAGGGCTCAGAAGTGAGCTCTGCTGCCTCCCGTCATTCAGCTGAAAACGTGGACATGCTGAATGACAAGAGAGGACTCCTCTCCTGTCAGTCAGTGTGTTCACGTTGCTCAGCGTGACCACACTGACTGACTGGAGAGGAGTTCTCTCTTGTCAGTCAGTGTGTTCATGTTGTCAGTGTGACCACGCTGACTGATGGGAGAGGTGTTCTCTCTTGTCAGTCAGTGTGTTCACGTTGCTCAGCATAACCACGCTGACTGACAGGAGAGGACTCCTCTCCTGTCAGTCAGTGTGTTCATGTTGTCAGTGTGACCATGCTGACTGATGGGAGAGGAGTTCTCTCTTGCAGGTCAGTGTGTTCATGTTGTCAGTGTGACCACACTGACTGATGGGAGAGGACTCCTCTCCTGTCAGTCAGTATGTTCATGTCAGCGTGATCATGCTGACTGATTGGAGAGGAGTTCTCTCTTGTCAGTCAGTGTGTTCACGTTGCTCAGCATGACCACGCTGACTGACAGGAGAGGAGTTCTCCTGTCAGTCAGTGTGTTCATGTTGATTAGAGAGGACTCCTCGCTTGTCAATCAGTGTGTTCACGTTGCTCAACATGACCACACTGCCTGATGGGAGAGGAGTTCTCTCTTGTCAGGCAGCATGTCTACGTGTCGGCTGTGTGGATGCTTTTTAAGGGTGCATGGAGGTAAGGTAAGTGTTTTTTATTTTAAATTAAAAGTGTATATGTGTATTTAAATTAAATTAGTATGTATATGTGTATGTATGTATGAATGCATGCGTGCATGTTGATGTTTGTGTCAATGCTGTGTTTGGTTTTATGTATACATGCATGTATGGAGTTGTGTAACTGGTGGTTGAATGCATGTGTGAAAGTGTTTTTTGTGAGTGTGTGTTCAGCACCACCCCTAAATGTAGTAGCCTTGGGGGCCACTTCATTAAGGGGTGGGTTCATGGCATCAGAGGTGCACCTAGGCTAAAATGTCAGGGGGGAAAGGGGACTAATACTTCAAATGTTGGGAGAGGTGCTAACGTCAGTAGCTGTGAGGAAGGGGCAAACTTCCTTGTGTGGGGGCACCTAAAATCTTTCCACTTTTCGAATGAGACTATTCTGGTGAAGTTTCAATGTTACAAGCAGCTACCTCTTGCCTTCATTTCTGAAACATCACACTTAAGGACTGATGTGAGAATGAGATGTCTCATGTCACCACTTCCCTTCTAATCACTCCCCTAGCATGCAAGTGCAAACCCCACATCACGATTTCAATTACCTAAAAATGTATGGATATGAATGCAGGTGCTAACAGGAAAATTACTTCTCATGGCCATGCTAATCCCTATGGCAATTCTCACCCAGTCCCTGCCCCCCCACCCAAAACAACTCCTCACTGGAACTCTTTGGGCTAGCTTTAAACATGGCTAGCCATCAAACTTTGCCCTCAATGTGCCTGCAAGTGTTTCCTCAAAGGAGTCTTCTAAGAGTTCATGACTTCATTGGAGTTATAAACACGTAACTGGTGTAATAAAAATGTCTTAATCAGGTCTGCCTTTGGCCACTCAATTTAAAAACACCCTGCATGTCTTTCGCTGAAATTCTTTTAAAAGTAAGCATTGGCAAAGCCAACAGTTTTGGCTTGTGTATAAGTATTAGGCATTTACGAGGCACTGCTATTAGCTGCTCAGGTACTCAAACCATTTTGCACTGGCACTATCAATGGCCAGCTAATACCAATACAGAAGTGCCTTTCCCATGCCTACACGAACGCCCAAACTGTTAGCATTGCCAGTGCTCTTTTTGCTTTACCCTTGATGCACAGGACTATGCATCAATGTTAAAGCAAACATACTACTTGGCTAAATTGGCCCACTTTGAAAGTAGGCCAATCTAGCCAGTAATAACACTTATGGTACACGGTCAGCCTGGATATACTTTCTGTGGCATGGCATTTTTACTGTTTGGGAATCTGTACATGGTAATAATGGCAAATATTGATGCAGCCTGCATCAACATAATTAGAACAACCAGCATGAATAAATGTTTATACTAGCATATCTCGCGTGGAAAGGCGGCATGAAATGTATTGGAAAATGTTCCTATGCACAATTTGTGATTTGCAACTATTTGGAATTTCCATGTGCTTCCATATAAAACCAATTGCAAACTGTGTGGATTTCTACCCAATTTTGCTAGGAAAGTGCTGTAAAATGCATACTTTTAACCCAATGTTTCAAACATTTTCTTGGGAGTGAGAACCCCCCCAAGCCACCCTTGTTTGGTTTGGGCTCCATCACTGTGTTCTATTGATCCTGACTAATTGGAATAAACATTTAAGCCTCTTAAGTTCAGAAATGTACCAGCCTCCACTGTACATCATCTGTCACTGTGTATGATGTGTGTTTTAATGGGCAAACAGGGCAGGTTGCTCCTTAATAATATGATATGCCATTTATAACATGCCTGTACGCAAGTGTTTCTAGGCGCAACAAGGCAAGGAGGGAGAAACAAGAGTAGGACAAAACACAGATCTTACTAGGCCTTGTGTCATTCAGATCGTGCAAGAGCAGGGAATGGGGCAGGGGAGAAGTGCCGAGGGTGGGGTAAGATGCAGAAGTGCAGGAACAAAGGAGAAACAAGAGTGCAGCCAACTGGTGGCAAGTGTGAGCACTCATAAGTGCAGCCAACGGGTGGACAATACGAGGAAGAGCGGGGACTGTAGGGTTACAGATACTGACCACAAGTGCAGGGGAGCCAAGAGGCAGTGCGGGATTGCAACAGGACAGGCAGGGACCTGGGCCCGAATTCAGAGCTTGACCAGGTGACCAGTGCATGGATCAGGCAGGTGATCAGCAAGGGAGAGGAAGAGAGAAGGCAGAAGCAAATAAACCGGTCTTGAAGTGCTTCCGGAACCAGAGATGGTTCTCCTCAAGTTTCAGTGAGGCAGGGAGGCTGTTTCCAGAGGGAGGCCCCAGCCGAAGAAAGATATCTGCCCTCAACTCTTTGCTTGGAAAAGTGATTGACCCTCAGAGAATTGGAGGTGGCGCAGTGGAGAGCTCATGCCATCTTATATATATTTATTCATATGATAAAAAATTTAGTCTGGCATGAACCTTTCTTCAGTAGAGAAAGTAGTAATAAACCATATTTGGGATCCTGCACACAAACTCAAGGGTAGATTTCTCAAGTCTCCTGTGTGCGGATATGCCGCCGCTGCCGAGTGCAAAAAATTGTAAGGGGGCCTCACCAAATGTTTTGCCCCGGGCCTCACCACATCTTCTGACAGCCCTGGCAATTACTACCATGCTGCCACTTTTCATACTTACAAATCTAAATTTGGATCTACAAGGTTGTTCTTGCCCCAATGCGGACTGCACACAAAAGAAGACCGACATATTTTTGGCAACAACATCACCATCAGAAGCAGGCATGAACAGGCATGATGCATCACAGTATTGATATTGGAATGAGAATGATCAATTAATCGTGGGGGAAACGTTTGCTGCACCCAGAGTTGACCTGGTGTGCGGGTGATAATGTCAAGGCACCCCCTGCTCCCCAATCGACATGAAAGCAACCAAATACTGGATGAATTGGCTGCTCACCTTTAGAGGCCGAGGGCCTGATTCCGAGCTTGTGATAAAAAGTGTGTGGAAATGCGACATTCTGAGGTGGGTGGACATATTGGAGGGGAAATGTGCTTTTAAACAGAAAAAGCTGCTACAATCACACGTTGTTGCGGAATCATGTGCTCCAGTGACATTGCAAGCATTTCTTAATATCCTCCCACTTTTCTAGTTTCAGAAAGTTTTCTTAAACTTTCATTAAACTTGAAAGGTGGTGCTACAGTCTCAGAAATGCATTGTTTATAAAGGGAAAAAGTGTGCAGTGGAGTGTAACGGCACCTCAAAGGTACCGTATTTGAACTCCTTTTCTTTTGTCGTGCAAATTCAGTGCTGCCAGGAAGAGAATCCCCTCTATGTGGCTGCCCTGCATTCCTGACGGTTGCTAGGGCTGTTGTCAAGTCATAAACCAGGCACATGCAAAAGCCAAGCTTTCATGTCCCTGCACCACATTGTTTCTCCATCAGAATGTGGTGCTTGTAAGTAAAGTGTTCCTTCTTGAATGGGGAAAGAGAACAAACATGCGCCCAATTTTCCAGAGAATTCTTTAACAGCCATACCTTCCACCAGTTAAACGTAAACATGTGCTCTACAGCCACACCAACTTCAATAAGCCTGTTCCTTCAACTCTAATTCTAGGCCCCCAAACAGATAACCCAGACACAACCTCAACCCCATCACTCCTTACTTCGTCCATTCATGCCGATTCAAACCGATGTATAAAGTGATGCATTTTGAACCATCATCTGATGAACCATTTAAACCAAGTAATGCATATGACAGCTATTTACCAATGTGAACGAAGTGAACGCATAAGATTAGTGCATTAATGCACCTGGAAATCATTTTTTCAAAGAAAAATGACTCAATATGCATTAAATTGCCCATCACAGAATACTGCAAAGGCCTCTCAGATGCAACTCTAGTGTTACTTGATATTTCACAGCAGGTGCATGAACCGTACTTCTTTTTCATTTCCAGCTTCAGCTGTCCTTCAATATTCTCTTAAACTGTACTTTGCGCTACCTCTCTGACAGTTTGACACCAAAATGCAAACTGTGTTTGATTGTTCAATGCAGCTGCATTGATACCCCAGCTCCTCGAAGGTTCACACTTGTGGCATGTCAACTGGAGCATCAGGTCCACGCAAAGTGTGCAAACGCTGGCAGTGCCGGCAGAGAGAAGTTGGTCAAAATTATGAATACTGCGACATTGCAGAAGGTACCAAAGAATGGGCTGAAGAATCAAAGTAAAATGCATCCGTAAGCCACGGAAAGCTTGTTCTAATAAAGGACCATTAGCTGCGAGCATACCTCAGCAACCCCCATGTTAGGTAAGATGTTCATGTTTATGATAAATCGTCCTGTCCTGACCTGTGTCAACTCCAGAACCTTTTGCTTGGACTAGGTAACTATTTTACCTTGTCACTAGGTGAAGGGGACTCTTTCCCTCCCTCTCACTTAGTATTTTACTCTTTTTATGAATTACCTTGTTATGTCTTTCCATAGTGTATGGTTGAAGTTATAGTTTCCTACAATTTTGAACTTAGGCTTGGTTGCCCCTTTGGGCTCCCCTGTTAATTTCTCTTTCATATACTTGGGTGAACTACTTTTCTCAAGTAGTAAAGAGGGATTGTCATCCCCTTTACATTTTGTATAAGTGAGCCAGCACACCCCACATTATGTGGAAAGCTGGGAGGATGCAATGTATCCCCTTTCTTACTTACCAGGTAACAATTTGTTACAATTGCAAGTTTACTTGACTGGCTGATGGCCGTGTAACTACTTGTATGACGTTTTAGTCTTCATTACTCACAGACTGTTAATTCAGCATCGGTAATGCACAGAGGGCCACCATTTTTTTAAAAATGGTGAGCTCATTCTTTTTTTGCCTTCTCCTGTATGCTTACTGTTTCTTAGGTCTTCTCCTATCATTCTAGGTGGGAACGACCTCAGTGTACATTTTGTCTTTGGCGGGAATCCTTTGGATTCCCCGCCCAGCCTCCAGAGTGTCTGGAAAGGCAGGAAGCAAGGTAAGAGTCCTGTAAGGCCTATGCAGCCCTTTGTCTTTAACCTTGCTTGAAAGGAACCAACTCCCAGTAGGGGGCTGGCTGTCCCTTGCTGTAAAATGCAGGGTGAGAATGCAGAAGGTGTGCTTTAGTACCTGATAAATACTCCATACCTGGAACCTGCTGACAAGCCGACCACTGGAGCTGATAACAAAGAGAAAGATGAAGAAAAGATGGCTGTATCAATTCCCAGCGACCAGAGAGCCTGCTTTGTAACTGGAGCCTGCTGAAACATTTACATCCAATTGACCTGGGGGGTCCCGAAAACAAAGACCCAGACCCAGAGTCTGGTAAGATCCACTAGAATCAAGAATACCTGCATTTCGAGCCATCCCATATCATGCTGCAACTTTGTGGGCTGAAATACCCTGGGACCTCAATCCATTATGCGGTGTATGGTCTTCGAAATTCCCAATCTTGCTGGACCTTTGATGGAATTCTGCTGGACCTCCAGAGACTTGATTTGAATCCCAGAAGCCCCCTCACCAGAGTGCTGGACCGAGTAAGACGAGAATCTGACCAGCAATATCAGTGTTCTGCTGGCTCCCAAAAAGGGTGCCAAAACCACAGAGCTGCGTCCAGCTATATAGAAAATCTTGCCTGGAGCCTCCCCATTGATCCATGCTGCAAATTCCCTCCCAGTGTCCTGTCTTCAGTCTACACAACAAGTAATTCTTCTAACAGATTTTTGGCTGTGATCGCTTTGTCTTGTTGTGTGAACTTGGTCTAATCTGCACCAGGTGGGGGTTGGGCATGTCAGAGGAGCTGAGTGCAGAGGGAGGCCTCAGGCAAAGTGGAAATGGAGGATCTGAGGCCTAAATGTATGAAAGAGCATAATGTAGGTAACCATAGCATAACAATTCTGCCACATCAAGGTATGTCATACCTTAAGCCTTGTGCGATTACTGTGTAGGTTTTGGGGTGTTTCATGTGACTGCAAGTGCACTCATGCAGTTCGCGTAGGCCCAATGCTGGTATCCTTCTAGGTGTCTTCTCTGACGTCTGTGTACCCTAACTAACTCTAAAGTGAACTACTTACTTGTTTTGAAGAGACTTCCTCAGGAACTCTAACATTTCCTGCAACTGAACCCTATCTCACCCTGCCTACAGCTAGCACCCACTTGGGTCCCTCTTCTGCCTCTAAGAGAACGTATGCAATAGACTAGAGAAGAAATGTTTTCTGTGTTTAAAAGTTACTTAGTTGTGAAAGAGTTGGTTTGGTAATTGTCCCTCTGAAATAGGAGCAGTTACAAGAGTTCTTTCTTTGAGGTCTGCTGCTCCTTGGCTGAGGGACAGAGTTAATTAAGGAACTCAGCAAGGGAAATGTGATTGGACTCCTTTCATTTTTTGGGAAATTTCTTTCATATGTCATGTATACGAGAAGTTTTATTTATTTAATCATGAAGCTTATATTGATTGATTGATTGATTGATTTGTTTATTTATAGAGTGCCTTACACCAAGGCACTGTACAATGGAACAACTCATACAGTGAACAACAAAACATAGGGAGCAAAATTACATAATGAATCATTCGAACACAAAACAGTGCAAAAAGCAATTAACTGAGGGGGAGAGGAAGTGGAGTGTGGGTAGGATTGGCGAGGGGGAACAGAGAAGGATAGAACGAGTGAAGAATAGAAGGGAGGGAGAAGGAAATATATATAGCACTTTTATCCAACGCACTGGACAACAAAGGAAGATACAGCAGTACAAAATAATGTAAATCAACAGGGTAAACCTATAAAAGAGCTTGTAATAAAGGAATATATAGTTTAGGAAGAGAAATTGCAGAAGATGAGATTTGAGACGTTTCTTAAAAAGGTGAAGTGAGGGACAGGATTGAATATCCTGGAGATGGAGTTCCAAAGTTTGGGAGCTAGAAGTTGGTCAGAGTGTAACCGTGGAGATGCACAGGGAGGAAGGGGAACAGACAAAAGAAATTGGGAAGCAGAGTGGAGGTCGCAGGAGAGCTGATGCAAAGAGATCAAGGAGCTGAGATAAGGGGATGGGGCAGGGCATGAATACACTTGAAAACAAGACATAGAAACTGAAAATCACACTTTACTTTCACAGGAAGCTCGAAAGACACAGAAGATGAGGAGAAATTGAGAAGTAGAAGTGAGACACAAAAGGTTCCAGACTGCAGAGTGAAAGATTGAGCGAAGTGGCAGAATAGAATAGTGAGGAAAACCGACACATAAGGAACACAATAATGAAGCTAGGAAAGGACGATGGATTGTAGTAGTGTCCTAGTGGAAGAGAAGGTTATAGGGTTACACGTTTTTCGGATATTAAAGAGATGAAATTGCCAGGAACACATAATGGAGGTGATATAGCGTTGAAGAGAGAAAAATCAAAAATAAATCTGAGATTACGCACTTGAGGTCTTACCGAAACATGCAAATGAGGAAAAGATATAGAAGGCAGGGAAGAGATTGAAAAAGACTTTGGAAAGAAAAGAATTTCTGTCGTTTTAGGGTTTAAACAAAGGAACCAGGAGGCCATCCAAGATTTTGTTGGACAGTTGAATCCATGCCATCTTTAGAACAGGATGTTGTATCTGTTTTAGAAAACCCATCAGTTGATGGACATGGACAGTGATCCAGATAAAGATCTCTTTGTCCTAATATTTCCTTTTTGCTTCCTCTTTCTGGAAATCGGATGAAGAGGAGGCAGAGGAAGATGTTGTCTGTTTTATTAAATTTCTCCCTTACGGTATCTCTGATACATTTCCTCAGACTGGAATCAGTGGCAGATCACCTGTGTCTGTGTGGTCAAAGGAGGATTTGCTGATGGAGAGGAACCAGAGAAAGGCGGGGGATCCCTGAGATTCTTTTATGACGGATCCAGATTGTGGACGATCTGTATTTGACGACAAGCTGTCACAACAAATGTCTTTAAGCTGTCTACAATGCATGCCCCACTGGGACTCCAGGCAGCATGCACTGGCCAGTCTTATAAATAATAACAGTGTAAGACCCCAAAATCAAATGATGGCAAACCGGTGACCTAACGTGCACCGGAGCCCACACTCACCCAGGTAGCTATTATTGCAGACACCTGCCACACCCTGTCCTCTGTCGGCTACGAGTTCCTTATCCGCGCTCAGGCTCTTCCCATGAACAGCAAGGACGGCTGGAGGCCCGCCCTGGCATGGAAGGCCCTACTTGCCCAGGGCTTTATATTTTGAAACTTAACCCCGAACCAAAGCCAAAAGGGTTTGGGGCAGATCATATGTGGAAAGGTGAGATGAGCCCATGCACACAAATCTAACATTGACATCTTCACACAGTAAACAAACATCAGCCTCGAATAGGCCCCATATTATGCAACCTGTCTGAAGGACACAAAAAAGCAGGACGGGTGATGTTCATGTGCGTTTTTATACCCCGGATGGATACAAACTTGTTTTAAAGGGATGGACCATTGGGAATGAACTCCTGCGTGCAGGTCTATGTTTCTAAATAGAAAGAGGAACAAGGTGATCATGCAGGCCTACCTCAGTGCACATGTGCCCACAACCTACAAAACAGATGCAACAAATGTGGTGTTTCTATTTATTTATTTGGAATTCTTATAGAGCGCTTATTGCCCATAGGCCTCAAAGCGCGTACTGAAAGAACAAAACAAACTAACAAATCAAACACATAAAGGCAAAAAAAGAGAAACAAAACCCTTTCATGAAAACACAAAATGAGAAGGTACAAGATACATAAGAAAGACCAGTTAGTGAGCCATCAATTCTCAATCCATGCAGCCTGAACGGGGTCAGACTACTAAACCAAGGTTCGACGAGCCCATGGGCAGATATTTGCATAGTCTCAGAAAAAGAGGTATTCTTATTTGCAAACAGCTTTGCACAAACAAAAATTACATTTTGAAAAGCTTTGCTGAAAGTCAAGCAGTGCAAAATGTGTGGGTGTTTATGCCGAGGCTTAGCCCTGGCACTTATTTCTAAGCCTCAGCACTTATAGTCTCAGGCTCAGTTGGATCATGATGTGATGTTTTATCCACACAGTGTGCACCGGCCACGCGTTTCTCCATGTTGGGTCGGCTCATTGTTGTTCATGAGCCAGATGACCAACGCTGGCACGGCAATGCCAGCTAATCATTTCCACGCATAGCAGGGCGTTGGAGTGTGACAAGGCTGGTTGTTCATTCCAGCCATGCCTGCACATTGCTCCAGTCCTCCTGCATGACAATGGTGCAGCTCCACTGCTATGATAACCGGCAGCATTGCCGCAGCAGGGAGTGCTGACAACAAGATGGCCGTCAGCGGCCAGCAGCACCAACTCAGGAGTCAGGCTACGAAAAAAGAAGGATAGCACCGGGGCAACTCAATGGTCTTGGAAGCAACACCACACGGAGCAACAGAGGTTCGAATCCCAGATCTGCACTTAGAAACCGAACTCAGGTACGGTATTAGGTGCGTTATATAAAACAATGAAATAAATTAATAAAAATAAAGGCCACTGCCAAAGAAAAGTGGAGTCTTGAGGGCCAATCTGTGCAAGCAGATCTTGCAGCAGTGGGTGACAGGCAAGGTCAGCTATTGAGTTATGACTTTGCCTGCATTTGTCCTTCTATGTTGCATAGGAGGAAAGATGTTTCCTCTACTTTCTGTGGATAAGTGGTGCGAATGTTCCAATTGCCACCTATAGAATCAGAGCAAATGTTAACAACGATGTATTCCTTCAAAGTTCCACTTAAAGACTTGTCTCCATTCAATACAAAACTAGTGTGTTATGTTATTTCATGTTATGCTGACTGGTTTCTGAAAATTGCACATCAGCCCTAGCCCGTTCATCCACCATCTCCAATGAGTGGGTGGGAGTTGCAGTCTTAACCCCGAATATGTTGATTGTGTTGGGAGAAGCGGTGGGTGATGGCAACAGCGGGCGCAGAGCTGCCCACCTCGATGTGTCACGGGTGAGCTGGAACATATTTGGGCCCTCGCACTTTTTTATCCAGAACCAATACCGCAGTCTGGCTTCAGCTTCCTCTTCCCTCAAGGACTCTCCTCTGCCCCGCCCCCAACGGATGGGTTTCTGTAGCAACCAGCACATCCTGTAATAAAATAATCCGCGCAGAGATGGCACAGAACACTCTCATTGTCCACTGATTATGTGTTCCCTAACAGGGCCTGATTGCCTGGAGCTGGGATAATGCTGTCTCCAGCAGAGGAGCTCCCTTCAGGATTATGCTAATGGTCTTAGTCATCTAAACGCCCGATCGTGGCATTTTACTGATTAAAGGACTGGCTACAGTTTCACTGGCAAGAACATGTACCAGCATCCAAATCCGGCACTGAAAAGGAGCATGACAGTCCTCAAACGAGTGTTTCCGGGGCGCCATTTGTTATTTTTCATTCAATCATTTGTGTCATTTGTATAGCGCCTTTAACCATAATTATGGCCCAAAGTGCTGTTTGGTTGAATGCCTTTGGAGGGGCTAGAGCCAAATTTGGGAGAATTAGGAGGTGCTATTATGCATGTGTGCGTTTCAGCCATTACAGTTATGTGAAGGTTGCCAACACCCTGCTAGTCACCCATGTCTGAATGGCGTGTGGATGGCCACATCACTAGATGTGATAAAAAAATCTAGGCTCTGACACGCATGCAGCTCAGCAACCTTCCACAACACTGTGATTGGACCCACGGACACGGAGCGGTCCATACTGCACTATTGAGCCCGCAGACAATGAGAGTCGAGCGCCAATGAGTATACAGACTCCACTCCGGCAAGCTCGACACAGGTCCTTTGAGCCAGCTACTCACTACATTGTGGCACGAAGGTCACGGGAGTCTCCACTCCGGCAAGCCCGACACCGGTCCTTTGAGCCAGCTACTCACTACATTGTGGCACGAAGGTCACGGGAGTCTCCACTTCGGCAAGCCCGACACCGGTCCTTTGAGCCAGCTACTCACTACATTGTGGCACGAAGGTCACGGGAGTCTCCACTCCGGCAAGCCCGACACCTGTCCTTTGAGCCAGCTACTCACTACATTGTGGCACGAAGGTCACGGGAGTCTCCACTCCGGCAAGCCCGACACCGGTCCTTTGAGTCAGCTACTCACTACATTGTGGCACGA
This sequence comes from Ambystoma mexicanum, assembly GCF_040938575.1. Classification (NCBI taxonomy): domain Eukaryota; kingdom Metazoa; phylum Chordata; class Amphibia; order Caudata; family Ambystomatidae; genus Ambystoma; species Ambystoma mexicanum. The sequence goes on from NC_090922.1 coordinate 1,410,712,859, forward strand.
AGGTCACGGGAGTCTCCACTCCGGCAAGCCCGACACCGGTCCTTTGAGCCAGCTACTCACTACATTGTGGCACGAAGGTCAGGGGTATCTCCACTCCGGCAAGCCCGACACCGGTCCTTTGAGCCAGCTACTCACTACATTGTGGCACGAAGGTCACGGGATGGCTGCCAGATCTTGAATCATGTATCGCAGTGAATAACTAGAACTATGTTCAATACTTATGCATTTGAATCTCTGATGATAATGATATAGTGCTTTCGCCAAAGTGCTTTACATAGAACATATTACATACAATATCACCCAACCAAAGTTGGCACTCATTTAGACCAGAAGGATGCAATTCATACTTGGCCTTTCTGAGAATCGTACCTGCGCACTGCAGATCACGCATAGACTGCAGCAGCAAGTGCTCAACCCACTGAACTATCTCTACTGAACACTCCCGACCAAGCATGTGACAGTTTCTTTTGCGCAGCCTCATGCTTAGTCATGTGCTAAATATGAAAACGTTTATGTGAAAACGTTTACACTCACTTATAACATACAAACATCAAAAAAACGCTGATGTAACGAGCACTGGCAAAGCTTAAGGTTTTGATGTTGACATAGGCTATGGCTCCTATGATCCCTCACCCTTGACTATGCTGGCTAGGCCTGATGATCCAAAAGTCCAAAAGAAACTGCAGAGCCAAAGTTGCGAAACCTTGAATAGGCAATCATTAGTCATTTGCCGGGCACTTCTATCATAGGATAGGATACTCGTGGTATTCACTCATTTCGTGGGTTTAATTAGTGCGTGATTGCCCAGACGAGGACTAGTGAAAAATGTGAATACCAGCTTTAGGTAAACATGAATGGTGGATCGCATGCTAGGTAACGGGGCACATTTCTCAATAAGACCCGTCTAAGCACCTTTTATGCTTCCCTGTACCGTTATAGCAAAATCTCCTCTTCTGCTTTGTTTTTTAGATGTTGATTAATTTTCGAAAAGTCAAATGATTATTTGTCCTGTGCGCTTTTTTCAATTAGGAAAAGTTAACTCTATGACTTTTTCCTTCTTGATATGATTGAAGGGGCATTGTGCAGAATGTACATGAACAATTTTCGCCATTTATAAAGTATCACTTTCAGGTAACTTTGGTCTGAAATTGATTTTCTGTAAAGAAGCGGCATGTGATAGTCTTGTCTTCGTGGTTTTTGTTCCTTTCTAGACTGTCATGGTTTACAGTTGGGGGAGGGATCCAATATGCTGTGGATTAGGTTTTTCATATGACATATTTTAAGGACTCCTTTTGTCCTTTATAGGTTTTATTGGCATCTCATTGGTGATGCTCTACGACCCCTACTACATGGTGGTGAAGAAATCTACCGTTTTAGAATTTTTCCCTGAAGAATGTTCACTCAATTTAGGGCATGAAGAACAGAAACATGTTGGGAATATGGTTTTATGACACATTTAGAGTGTATGATGTTGTTCTGTCTTGTCATCAGTGTCCACCATTGATATAATGTTTTTTTTTATGAAAAGTGATTCTTATGTATTATATATACTCTCTGTGGTTTTTGTGAGGGTCTACGTTTCAGGTTTTGCATTAAATATCAATAAATTGTAAGTGATGAATTGTTCTAAATATGTTGCATCAAGTCTATTTTTCAGTACATTGAGTGCCGGGTGATCATGAGTACTGTGGTATCTGTCTGATGAGAGTATTAGTATAAAAAGGTGTTCATCTATCTCTGTATGATATTTACATTATTGTGTCTCCCCTGACGGTGGAGATAGATGTTTCTAAATAGGGGTTGGGTTTTGTGAACCTATTTTGATTTACAGAACTGGTGTGAGAGCAGGGCGAGAATCAGGGGATGCAGGTGCCCGGCCACACAGGAGGAGGAGCAGGATGGACATTGAGTAGTTGAGCACAGTGGTTTACTGGTAGGGTTAGGTACAAAATGTAACAAGGACAGGAGTAGGCGGTAGAGAGCACATGTGATGTGACAAGTCAGCAAGATGCGTTGGTGTAGGGTGGGTCTGTAAAATGTGTAGATTGATGCTGCCTTGGCATCGCTTGTGGAAGGCAGGCATCAATGTGTCAGTGGTTACATGCATATATAAGGTGTGTGTGCTAAACCCAGGGCCAAGCGTGCTTCAAGGGCAACTGGTGAAGATCCACCACGCAACAGCTCCTGCACTTTATAGAGCTTACAGACATCAGTGGATCAGGCATTTTACAAGTGTGTGTGTGTGTGTCTGTACTCTTTTTTAGAATGGTACCAGGATAGACGCAGCCCAGAGTTTGCTATGGGCCTTTCAGATTGCTATGACTTTTGATTGCCTCATTATTCTTTTGGGCGATAGCCTCATGTGCTTCCCTAGGGTGTAATGGCGCATGCAAGCAGCACACACACACACACGCACTTACACATGGCATGCACACGTCGACTCTCATATGCTAACACTCCATGCCCTCACTGATACTTTCGTCCTGGGATGTGATGGATGGAGACGATCCTGCAAGCAGCACACACTGACACACTTGCACACCGATACTCACAAATGCTTGCACATCCATTTGAAGGGTATATTGACACTCCCATCCCCGACCCTCTCTCTCACCCAGCACCACACTTCAACTAGCACCTGCGCTCATAACCACACAGTTTCCTATTTCCATGACGGTGGGTTGGCCTGGCTCTGGCAGTAGAATGGCCCGTGTTGAACCTAAGCTACTGGAGTGGCCTACTGGTGGCTGCCTGATGCCTGCAAGGCAAACTGAACTACACCATGTGGTGTGCAGCATATTGACCCTTTGCCTTGCACGCCCCATCCAGAATACACACACAACCACTTTTTCTGCAGATGGACATCCCGCCATTGGCTGTGCCTGTTGACAGCAGCCATTTATTCATTCCCAAAAATAAACGTTTTTTCAAACTAAATCTAGGCCATCTTTGAATTACCTCAGGCACTTGCTTCCGGTATTTACAAGTGCGATTCCTGAAGGTCCTTCATTCTTCGCAGGCCAATAAATTGAGTACCATTAAGATAGGTTTAAAATGTATTATTACAGTATCTAACAGCAGAGAAATCAGGTATGACGCGGTAAGTAGAAATGTGGTTTTGTAATTGACATAGAAGACACTTTTCATTGATGTAACCTTTGAACTGTACTTAAATACGTTACTGTCCACCTCTTATGCCATAAACGGATAAGAAAGGCATATGAAGGAAAAATATAGATGTGTAATATCTTTATTTATTTCATGGTTCTTGGGTTTCTGGCTTTTTAGCTGGCTCCCATTTGCATTGTGGTACCTGTAGTTTAACTCTTCTCATTATGAAAATGGGGGACACAACAAGTACCAGAATGCAAAGAACAGGAGGGAGCTGAAAATACAGCACTGAGTGAACATGTCACCTGTGACATAACTAGAACTCTGGGGATAGAGGTATCAATTCCTAAGAGTGTGTGGACAGAATGCTTGCTGTACACCTTGCCCCTTCACGGGGCAAAGTCTCCTCTCACAATAGGCCGAGCTGTTTATAAAACCTTTGAAGCCGTGGATGGGGCGACGGCCCTCCTTCCAAGATTTACGTGATATCGAGCTCCTTGAGTCTTGTCACATGATTTCCATCCTCCGCAAGAGTTAGTATTGGACTGATGCGAGATCTTGTGAGTGAGAGGAGGCCACCTTTCTTAGACATGTTTTAACAGTTATGACTAGTTATCAAATTAGGGCACCTGAATGATTGTGAATAGATGCATGTGTATGTTGGTTATGGAAGTGATACTCACCGTGTGTTTTGCTGTGTGCTACAGTAGGTCTTCCCACAGAGACCACTGTGGTAGGGCAGGGGAGTAAAGTGGGGTCTCTCACACAAGCTGCATCTCAGTGCCATTATTTCCCAAAGGTGGCTATTCGCTATGCACCTTTTTGAAAAGACATTTGCAAGTGTGATTAGCCAATACACTGGCATGCTAATCACGCTTTTACACTCCCTGCAGTTCTGTAAGTGAGTCTCCCGCTTATATGTCTGATCAGAGTGATAAGGTGGAGTGGAACAGAGAACCTACGTCACCTTATCCTTGCTTTTCTGTGTGCTGCGCAGCCCAGAACTGGAAAAAGAATATGACATCATGACCCATGCTCCCCCCTCGCCTGTGCCCTGTCATAGCCATTCCTTGTCTTCCTTCCCTTCTGTTACACTTGAAGCAGTCCCTAGGATGGGTTAGGCACTATGCTAGCAACCAATATGGCATGTTTATTGTACAACTAAAACATCATGGTAAGGGGAGTGCCAATATAGGCCACAGCCTACAAACAGACTGCAACTTGTTTCCAAAATACATACGAATGCAAAAATGTAGGGAATAATATAGTTATTCCAGTAGATTGACTACTTCTAAGTGCTTTAATAATATGTGTTATAAACCATTTGTTGTACCTGAATGATCAGCCTCAGAAGAATAATGGGGTAAATAATTAAGGGTTCTACATGTGTTAGATGCAATGCCTGATGCACAAAGCTGTTTATGGTTCTGTCATTTTAGCACAGTACATTACTTTGTGGCAATTTACTTTTATTACAATTATGTGAAATGTTTTTTCGGTTTATTTGTTAATGGGGGCCCCCATACCACCTTTAACCTTCACCATCCACCCCTGCTAATCCTGCCATACCCTGTAACCCTGAATTACATCTGTTGAATTACTTCACCACAAGGTAATTCAAACTAATTTCAACAAAGTAAATTACCTCGACCATGCATTTGAGTTATGTGTCCCTTGGTTTCCTCATATCAAATGATTATAATGAAACTCCCCATTACTGCACACACTAAAGTATCAAAGACTGATTTCACTCCTTGCAACGGAATTTTCTGTATTGTCATTCACTGTGATGTCAATGCATATGCAAAAGTGGAAATTAAGTGGTCCCACACACCTTTTCACACAAAGGGCCTTGCAAAATCAATAACTGGCAATAATGTCTGGATGCTTAACAGATATACATGTTGTCACTCAATGCAAACACATTCACTTTTCTGCCTTACTTCGTTATATATGGGATAACCTTTCAGGGCGAGTTGAGTGATTTGATTGCATTTACATTCCCCTACCCTTGTTTCTTTCCACTGGGTTGCTGATTGTATGTAGGATTTACTAAGCCCTGTGTGGCAAAAGACATGCAAGCCACCCTAATTCGTATATATATTGACAGCCTCATATCTTTTTTTCCTCTTCCATTTGAAGTCCAGACATACCAGAATGCAAAGTTATGTGAGCCTAGAGGATCTCCCCTCTTTTTCAAGATTTAAGACACGAAAGAAAATGATATGATATGATATGGCATTTGTAACGCGCCTATACACAAGTGTTTCAAGGCGTGACGAGGCAGGGAGGGGGGAACAAGGGGAAGACAGACAACGATCCTACTAGGCCAGGTGTCATTCAGACCGCGCAAGTGCAGGGGTAGGGGGAAGGGAAAAAGTGCAAGGGGAAGGGGGAGGGGAGGAGGGAGTGCAGTACAAATAAGTAGAATAGAAATAAAATAATAAATAAATAGGGCCAGCTGGTGGCAAGTGCAAGGTAAGTGCAGACAAGTGCTGGGGGGGGGCTGTAGTGATACAGAGACAGTCCCGCAGTGCAGGGGTTGCCAGGGAGGCAGTGCAAGTGAAGAGTGACTGGGCCCAGGACCGAGGTCGGTGAGAGTGGCCCAGTTGCAGAATCAGTGCAGTTTTGGTGAAGAATTTAGCAGGGGAGAGGGAGAGAGAAAGCAGAAGTGAAGAGGAAGGTTTTGAGGTGCTTCCGGAACCGGAGATGGTTCTCCTCAAGTTTCAGGGAGACAGGAAGGCTGTTCCAGAGGGAGGCCCCTGCCGCGGAGAGAGATCTACCCCCAGCTCGTTGCTTCGAGAAGCGGCTGACCCTGAGGGAGTTGGAGACGGATGAGCGTAGGGCTCGGGAAGGAAGATATTTAGGAAGAGAGAGTTGAAGGTATTTAGGCCCCAGGCCCCAGAAGGCCTTGTGGACAATGCAGAGGGTTTTGAACTTAATCGTCGCAGCCACTGGGAGCCAGTGTAGAGATTTCAGTCCTGGAGAGATACGGTCCCTGGGCTTGAGGCCAAGGACAAGTCTCGCAGTTCTGTTCTGGATGAGTTGCAGAGGGCGGAGAGTGGAGGCAGGCAGATTAAGATAGAGGCTGTTACAGTAGTCCAGCTTCGAGAGAACCAGGGCTCGGGAGACAGTGAACTTCTGGGGGAAGGAGAGGAAGGGAAGAATACCTTCATAATGTCACTGGCTTCAAGTCATTGTTGTGGAAACAGGTCATAGAGATATGATATGATATGGCATTTATAACGTGCCTGTACACAAGTGTTTCTAGGTGCGACAAGACAAGGAGGCGGAAACAGAGGGAGGACAAAATAACAATCTTACGAAGCCTTGTGTCATTCAGATCGCGCAAGTGCAGGGAAGAGGAAAGGGCAGAAGTGCCATGGGGGAGGCGAAGGGGGAAGAGCAGTTAACTCACAAGTGCAGAGCAGGATACAGGCCCTTTAGTGCAGGAGAGCACAGAGGCTGTGCGATGGCAACTGGACATGCAGGAGCCTGAGCCTGAGTTCAGAGGGTGTCCAGGTGACTGCATGGAGCAGTCAGGTGCATCAGCAGGGGAGAGGAAGAGAGAACATGGAGAGGTTTAAGTTGGTTCTGCTCAAGTTTGAGAGAGGCAGGGAGGCTGTTCCAGAGGGAGGCCTCTTGGTGCGTTAGCCGAGAAACAGTCAAATAATTACTGGCCATAGCCTTGCATCATAAAGCATAATAATATTGGGCACTCACTCTCTGAATTAGAGCTGTGAGGTAGTGCAGCACTGTGTGCTCACTTGACTCTTGTAATAGTATTATCCGCAATAGTAGCGTCATGTCCCAGAATCAGGCTGAATTTTCTGAATTATCAGATTACCTCGAGGCGAAGCTTTGTGCTCACGCAAACTGTTCTTCTGAAAATTTGACAACATGGAAAAGTAGGATTAGCACAGAAGTGAAAAGAGAGGCTTTTGAAGTTATTTTTGATGAAGTATTGTGCAGGTGTCTCTCCTTAGACTGTTCCGAGCGCCAGAAAAAACCTAGGAGAAGAATTGCATCATCAGACATTGCGCAAAACCTAGGTTTCTGCTACACAGATCCATAAAGATGCAAGGGAAAGATAGTGAGGTCATGAGCAAATCACAGTGCAGTTTGGACAATGGAAGTGATCAGGTGCTGCAAGTGAAAGCAGAATTAAAACACAGAGAGCTAGACACAGAACTGCAAGCCAAATGTTGTGACCTTGCTGTTCAATTGGCTCAGAGAGAGAAACAATTTAATGAGAGTGAGCAAGATTTAACCCATTCAAAAACAATATTGGATGATATAAGGCAAGATCAAGAGATCGCAATTTCTGAAATAGAAACCCTTAGAAAAGATAACAGTGAGAAAGATAAGGAACAGGAGATATTTAAATTACTGGATGAAAATGAAAGAAAAGCTGAAGCACTTGATTGCTGTCAGACACAGATCAATGAATTACAAACAATAATCAAAAAGGTCAGGGATGAGAATTCCGCTCTCTGTCATGAAGCATAACAGCTTCATGGACAGTGCAAAATCCTGGAACAGCAAATATTTAATCTCAAGTCTCAGGAAACGCGACAGTGTACTGGATTCACTGGAGATGAACTTAATCACAACCCTAGCCAAGGAAATGTACCAGCATCTATCCACATGGCCAGCCCTCGTTATGACCCAATGTTAGGGGGCTGAATCACCTGCAAATACTGACACACATTCTTGCCCACAAAATAAAATATACCAGAATGCACCAGGTAGTTCTTTAAAAATTATTAAATCTATCAAGACTTTGATTAAACCATTAAAATGTGGAGGGGGTTGTTGCATAGAGGATGATTTGGAGGCAGTTCATTATATATTCAAGGCTTTTCAGATTCCTAGGGAACAATATAGACAGTATTTTCATCTCACTCTAGATGCAACATCTGCTAGTATAATTCGTGGTCTCAATGAACAGGAGAATGGGTCATGGGCAGGCTTTGAGAAAGAGATAAGACACCAATTCTCACCTTATCAGTGTATACAGGAAGCCAAGAAAGCTGCTTATAGTATGGCAGCACAGCAAAATTAATCTCCTGACAGTTCTTTCAAAACTTAAAAAGAGCCTTCTCACGTTTTGGTGTGACCTTTAACCCTAACTTAGTAGAATTTAAAACTGCATCCTTTTATGGGCTCCAAAAGGAAATTGTCTCCCAATTAATCTGTGAATTTGACAGGGGAAAAACCACTAGACTGAATAATAGAACAGGGGCCCAAACTGTATGAAGTGATATTTGGTCAGAAAGAGGAATGGCCTAGGAATAAAGAGGCAAAACAAAAGTCTAAGGAATTCACACCAGCGATTTTGAAGGTAAAGTCAGTAAAGATGCTGCTAGAATCAGCCCTCACTCGGGGAAAGAATGACATGACACCGAATCAAAGGGGCGTGGCTCCATAGAGGACATAACCCTAGACTCTTATTTTCCAATCCATTGATCCCAGAGATCGAAGTCCTTACATTAGTCCTAGATACCTTGGTAGTTCTCCCAGAGTGGGATTTCGCCATGATATGCCAGGCCTAAATAACAACCAAAATCAAATGTACAATGTCTCATATCAGACACTGGGGGCCCAGAGTAGATTTGACCCTAATACAAAGGTGTATGGCCACCAGGAAAGACCAAGATAGGTGGATAGATTCATTGAAAATTTGAGGAGCGTGCTGATGAGTGAATGTTTAATGTTAGAATAGTGTAGAGTGGATAAGTCATTCAATTTTTAAGTGCTGCAATGACATTTTAAACGTGTATGTAAACTGTGTTCATGTTTCTTCAAGTTTTGCTGCGATAAAACTCAGATGTGACAGAAGCCTGTGCTCTGGCAATATTGTTGCAAAGTTCAAGACCAATGTTCACAGAACTCTGGGTATTATCGCAAATAGAATGTTTTGAAACTCATTGCCGGAAATGCTTCATTTGCGCTTGAATTACAATGTGAATGCACATGTCATTCTGTGTAACTTGTCTATTTCTAACTTCTGATAAAGAATAACAATTTGAAAAAGGTGAATTAGCCTCAGTGTACTTATTCTGTACTCCGTTTTTTTGGGATGCAGAACATGTAGTAAAATATAAAAGCCAAGTTAGTAATTGTAAATTGTGTTACTCTGAGAGGCTCTGAATGAATGTTTGTGTTTCATTTACATGGTAAATGTATTCTGAGATACAAGCCAAAAGGGCATAATGTGGTATTGTAAATAAGTGTTACGCTCACCTGGCTCCCACGGGTGCGTTGATCTGAACTGGCCAGCTGTTGTTTCCACCAGTGAGACGCGTAGTGCCGAGATGATGGACTGGACTGGCCCACCCAGCTTCGTTTGTTTGACTCGTAGGAATATCCTTCTGTAATGGAGAAAGGTAATTAACCACCTGTGGAGTTCGAGCGCTAACCCCACCTTCCCCTCTCCCGTAGTTCTTCCCACAGGCCACTTTTGGATTCCCTCTATGCTCTCACCTGATGGTTTGGAAAGATGAGCTCTCCATCCTGCTTCGAGCGCAGGGGCGCGTAGATGACCAGTTTCTTCACTGGCGTGGAGGAGTTGGTGAGTTCCAGAACGGTATCGACTCAAAGAATGTCGGCGAGACTCCGTAAGTCTGTAGTTCGTAAGAGTTCAAAAAACGTCTGACCTTCACTCTGTCCAATTCCATTTAGGTTGCTGAATTGCCCTTATGAAGAGTTTCACGTGGCAACCGGTAAGATGCAGGTAAGGGTTTATATTATCCGGCTCAGTTCGATGAAATGGTGTCAATGTATAACATGTGGCTTTTCCCCCATTCAGGCGCTGATGTGGTATGAGGTCTTGGGGATTGATGCCTCCAGCGGTAAACCAGGTAAGTCTATTGGGAAAAAATCGGTTTCCCCTTATTGCGCCTTGCTGTTCTGTTGTTTCCTCATGGGGCCGGGGCACGGCAGAGATGCAGCAGAGGCTGCGCCGACCCGAAATGAGGTAAGTACCCCCTGTGGTAAATCAGGTAAGTCTTAGGGGGTAGCTTGTACAGTCTTAGAGTATCCCCTTGGCTCACCTTGCTGTTTTTGTCTCCTTAGGTGTCGGAGAGCGGCCGCGAGATGGAGAAGAGCGTGATGGAATGCTGAAGTGCTGCAAGGCAGTTGAGTACAGCGCGGCGCTGCAGGATGCGAAGTACGGCATTTTTAAAGACTTCTTCTTCCAGCTCCGTGGCGTGATGAATCAGGATTCAGGTAAGGATTAAAGGTAAAACTCCTGTTCTGACCTTTTCTCCTTCTTTCTTCTTGTTTCCAGGAGCTCCGGACTCGTGGCGGGCGTGGCTGAAGACTGGAAGCTGCTGCAGGCACGGTGAGCGTTACGCTGCTGGATGCAGAATAACACGAAGCGTGTGCTGCTGTCTGGGCGTGGTTTAAGTAGCCTTGGAAGTAGTCCCAGGTAAGTATTCTTCCACAGCCCCACCCGAGTAAAAAGTAGTCCCTTAGGTAAAATAGTCCCTCCTAAGCCTCATTTGGCTTGTGGCTTCTTGCAGCATGGTCTGCATCAGGTATGTTTGCAGCATGGTCTGCATCAGGTAGGTTTTCTACTATGAGCCTGGCACCTTAGGCACCAGGACTGCACCCAAACAGCCCCCAGCTGGGGTTTTTGGGCTTGCTCCTAATGGCATGATGCCTGCTTCTGGGGTTGCTGGGCCTGGTCTGGTTTCCCGGGGGCAGGCATCATGACAGCACTCCCCCTCAAGGCCCCTCCTAAAGTCGTTCTTCCCCTTGGCTTTGGTTTGTTTGGGAAATCTCGGTGGAAACTCTTCACCAATTGAGGTGCATGCACATGGTCACTAGGTTCCCAAGACCTTTCCTGTGGTCCGTAACCTTTCCAGTCGATTAGATAGAAGAGTTTTGATCTCACTCTTTTTGAGTCCAAGATGTTCTTAACTTCAAATTCAGGTGCAGGGGGCAGGCATCATGACAATAAGATACCACGAAAGGGGATGAGTTAATTGTTTAGAGTGTACTAAGTCCAGTATTTGATTACTGTTAGTTATTCCGGTAAAATAACTATTATCAGGCAGTCACAACTATACCAAAAATACCACTACACCACAAAGCACCACAAAGTACCAAAAAAAACACTATACCACAAAAATACCACCAGATATCAAAAATATAGCCAAATGGATCTCTAACAGGCGCCAGCCGAGGAGACAGATCTGCCCCCAACTCTCGCTTGGAGAATCATCTGACCCTCAGAAAGTTGGCGGTGGATGAACTGTGAGCTCGAGAAGTAAAATGTATTGGAAGAGAAAGTTGGAGCTAGCGGCCTCAGAAAGCCTTGTGGACGATGCAGGGGGTCTCGAAGTTGATCATTGCAGCCACAGGGAGCCAGTGAAGAGATTTCAGAGAGATGCAATCCCTGGGCTTGAGGCCAAGAGGCCAAGGACAAGTCTTGTCACGACCCTCACCCAAAACCCAATCTGGCAAACCCATTGGCCAGGTCTAGTCAGGACTTGAGCCTCTAGAGCCTGGCATCCTCTTCGAAAGCCCTCATGGGGCCAGTCCTGGCGCCTAGGGCGCCAGGCTCATACACCATGAAAAACAATGTGCTTGGGAACTACTTTATTGCATTGTCAGCCAACATGGATGCATCCACATAGCTTGGTTCCAAAGAACCAAGCTATGCGGTCTAGTGTTTTGGGTGTGGTAGCCTAGGGACTACTTTACCTGGACTATTTTGTTGGGGCTATTTAAACCACACCCTAGCAAGACAACACGCTTCGCGTTACTTTGCAGCTTGCAACGTGACGCTCACCGTGTCCAGCTATTCCCTCGAACCTCGGAGAAGCAGAACCTGCAAGGAGACAAAAGGAACATCATTAGCAGCAGCATCTTACCTGCAGTCTTCATCTTTAAAGACTCGCAGCTACTGAGAACAGCTTCCTCGAATCTGCACGCCTCCCAGACAGAACAACCTGAAAGAGGAAGATAGAGCCAACATTAAAAAAAGCAGTAGAGACATTTGCAAATTACCAACTACTCAAAAGGCTTACCTGGCTGGTCGCCTCTCGGCTGGCACCACTCCGGACATTCCACTCGAGCTAAAGAACACCGCGACCTACAAGGAAGGAAAACACAGGTTAGCAAAGGCAAGACTTCGCAGCGCTGCGCATAGCGCTTACTTACTGCATCATAGCGCTCTTAATGCACCATCATTTACCAGCGGGGCTCAACCAAGCCAATTTGCCGCGCTGAAGCTCTGCATACCTAAGGGAGAAAAAAGAGACATTTTAAACAAAGAAAGGCATGCAGGATAGCAAGAAAACTAAAGAAAAGCAATAAGACCTACCTGAACAATATCAAACAGGCCGGCGTCAGTGAAGTAACTGGACCGCACTCGCCCATGAAAGACAACGCGCCCCTGCAAAGAACAAAGAAGGCAGGACGGAGAGCACACCTAATTCTACCACAAGGCAGAACCTTCCCCGCAGACCACATCAGGGCTAAACTGAGAAGCATACCAGCGAATAACCCGGCTGGTTGGCGTCCCTGTGGATACCAGGTGAGCGTACCAGTCCTGCGGTCCTGTTCTGGATAAGTTGTAAAGGTCGATGAGTAGAGGCAGGAAGATTTAGAAAGAGGCTGTTGCAATATTCCAGCCTAGAAAGGACCAGAGCTCTGGAGACAGTGAGCTTCTGGGGGAAGTGAGAAAAGGAAGAATACCTCTGAGGAGATGAAGCTGATAGTTTGACTTCACAGGGTTTCCAAAGACTACTGAATGCTCTTGGAACGTACGTACAAAAAAATCTATTGACCCTTAATCTTGGAAAAACAAAGGTCATGTGTTGTAGTGGAATGTGACAAGAAAAGAAAATCACTAAAATTGATCCTACAGGACACAGATTTATAGCTTCTGCGTCAATATACATATCTAGGCCTTCCTATCAATGATCAAGAAGATAACAAGTTGTATTTACTCTATCTGGAAAGAAACCTAACCACAGCGATCTCTCAAACCATTATCATTCTTCACTGGCGTGGAGGAGTTGGTGAGTTCCAGAACGGTATTGACTCAAAGAATGCCGGCGAGACTCCGTAAGTCTGTAGTTCGTAAGAGTTCAAAAAACGTCTGACCTTCACTCTGTCCAATTCCATTTAGGTTGCTGAATTGCCCTTATGAAGAGTTCCACGTGGCAACCAGTAAGATGCAGGTAAGGGTTTATATTATCCGGCTCAGTTCGATGAAATGGTGTCAATGTATAACAAGTGGCTTTTCCCCCATTCAGGCGCTGATGTGGTATGAGGTCTTGGGGATTGATGCCTCCAGCGGTAAACCAGGTAAGTCTATTGGGAAAAAATCGGTTTCCCCTTATTGCGCCTTGCTGTTCTGTTGTTTCCTCGTGGGGCCGGGGCACGGCAGAGATGCAGCGGAGGCTGCGCTGACCCGAAATGAGGTAAGTACCCCCTGTGGTAAATCAGGTAAGTCTTGGGGGGTAGCTTGTACAGTCTTAGAGTATCCCCTTGGCTCACCTTGCTGTTTTTGTCTCCTTAGGTGTCGGAGAGCGGCCGCGAGATGGAGAAGAGCGTGATGGAATGCTGAAGTGCTGCAAGGCAGGTGAGTACAGCGCGGCGCTGCAGGATGCGAAGTAAGGCGTTTTTAAAGACTTCTTCTTCCAGCTCCGTGGCGTGATGGATCAGGATTCAGGTAAGGATTAAAGGTAAAACTCCTGTTCTGACCTTTTCTCCTTGTTTCCAGGAGCTCCGGACTCGAGGCGGGCGTGGCTGAAGACTGGAAGCTGCTGCAGGCACGGTGAGCGTTACGCTGCTGGATGCAGAATAACACGAAGCGTGTGCTGCTGTCCGGGCGTGGTTTAAATAGCCTTGGAAGTAGTCCCAGGTAAGTATTCTTCCACAGCCCCACCCGAGTAAAAAGTAGTCCCTTAGGTAAAATAGTCCCTCCTAAGCCTCATTTGGCTTGTGGCTTCTTGCAGCATGGTCTGCATCAGGTAAGTTTGCAGCATGGTCTGCATCAGGTAGGTTTTCTACTATGAGCATGGCACCATAGGTGCCAGGACTGCACCCAAACAGCCCCCAGCTGGGGTTTTTGGGCTTGCTCCAAATGGAATGATGCCTGCTTCTGGGGTTGCTGGGCCTGAACTGGTTTCCCGGGGGCAGGCATCATGACAGCACTCCCCCTCAAGGCCCCTCCTAAAGTCGTTCTTCCCCTTGGCTTTGGTTTGTTTGGGAAATCTCGGTGGAAACTCTTCACCAATTGAGGTGCATGCACGTGGTCACTAGGTTCCCAAGACCTTTCCTGTGGTCCGTAACCTTTCCAGTCGATTAGGTAGAAGAGTTTTGATCTCACTCTTTTTGAGTCCAAGATGTTCTTAACTTCAAATTCAGGTGCAGGGGGCAGGCATCATGACAATAAGATACCACGAAAGGGGATGAGTTAATTGTTTAGAGTGTACTAAGTCCAGTATTTGATTACTGTTAGTTATTCCAGTAAAAGAACTATTATCAGGCAGTCACAACTATACCAAAAATACCACTACACCACAAAGCACCACAAAGTACCAAAAAAACCACTATACCACAAAAATACCACCAGATATCAAAAATAGAGCCAAATGGATCTCTAACAGGCGCCAGCCGAGGAGACAGATCTGCCCCCAACTCTCGCTTGGAGAAGCATCTGACCCTCAGAAAGTTGGCGGTGGATGAAATGTGAGCTCGAGAAGTAAAATGTATAGGAAGAGAAAGTTGGAGCTAGCGACCCCAGAAAGCGTTGTGGACGATGCAGGGGGTCTCGAAGTTGATCATTGCAGCCACAGGGAGCCAGTGAAGAGATTTCAGAGAGATGCAATCCCTGGGCTTGAGGCCAAGGACAAGTCTTGTCACGACCCTCACCCAAAACCCCCTCTGGCAAACCCATTGGCCAGGTGTAGTCAGGACTTGGGCCTCTAGAGCCTGGCATCCTCTTCAAAAGCCCTCATGGGGCCAATCCTGGCACCGACGGCGCCAGGCTCATACACCATGAAAAACAATGTGCTTGGGAACTACTTTATTGCATTGTCAGCCAACATGGAGGCATCCACATAGCTTGGTTCTAAAGAACCAAGCTATGCGGTCTAGTGTTTTGGGTGTGGTAGCCTAGGGACTACTTTACCTGGACTATTTTGTTGGGGCTATTTAAACCACACCCTAGCAAGACAACACGCTTCGCGTTACTTTGCAGCTTGCAACGTGACGCTCACCGTGTCCAGCTATTCCCTCGAACCTCGGACAAGCAGAACCTGCAAGGAGACAAAAGGAACATCATTAGCAGCAGCATCTTACTTGCAGTCTTCATCTTTAAAGACTCGCAGCTACTGAGAACAGCTTCCTCGAATCTGCACGCCTCCCAGACAGAACAACCTGAAAGAGGAAGATAGAGCCAACATTAAAGAAAGCAGTAGAGACATTTGCAAATTACGAACTGCTCAAAAGGCTTACCTGGCTGGTCGCCTCTCGGCTGGCACCACTCAGGACATTCCACTCGAGCTAAAGAACACCGCGACCTACAAGGAAGGAAAACACAGGTTAGCAAAGGCAAGACTTCGCAGCGCTGCGCATAGCGCTTACTTACTGCATCATAGCGCTCTTAATGCACCATCATTTACCAGCGGGGATCAACCAAGCCAATTTGCCGCGCTGAAGCTCTGCATACCTAAAGGAAAAAAAAGAGACATTTTAAACAAAGAAAGGCATGCAGGATAGCAACAAAACTAAAGAAAAGCAATAAGACCTACCTGAACAATATCAAACGGGCCGGCGTCAGTGAAGTAACTGGACCGCACTCGCCCATGAAAGATAACGCGCCCCTGCAAAGAACAAAGAAGGCAGGACGGAGAGCACGCCTAATTCTACCACAAGGCAGAACCTTCCCCGCAGACCACATCAGGGCTAAGCTGAGAAGCATACCAGCGAATAACCCGGCTGGGTGGCGTGCCTGTGGATACCAGGTGAGCGTACCAGTCCTGCGGTCCTGTTCTGGATAAGTTGTAAAGGTCAATGAGTAGAGGCAGGAAGATTTAGAAAGAGGCTGTTGCAATATTCCAGCCTAGAGAGGACCAGAGCTCTGGAGACAGTGAGCTTCTGGGGGAAAGTGAGAAAAGGAAGAATACCTCTGAGGAGATGAAGCGGATAGTTTGACTTCACAGGGTGTCCAAAGACTACTGAATGCTCTTGGAACGTACGTACAAAAAAATCTATTGACCCTTAATCTTGGAAAAACAAAGGTCATGTGTTGTAGTGGAATGTGACAAGAAAAGAAAATCACTAAAATTGATCCTACAGGACACAGATTTATAGCTTCTGCATCAATATACATATCTAGGCCTTCCTATCAATGATCAAGAAGATAACAAGTTGTATTTACTCTATCTGGAAAGAAACCTAACCACAGCGATCTCTCAAACCATTATCATTCTAGCAAAGTTTGGTACATTTTATCTTACCCCTGCACTAACCTACTATCAGTAAAAGGTCACTTCTATTTTGTTATATGGATCAGAAACACAAGAGGTCCTGCACAACATTTTTTGGTAAAAGCTAGGAGGAACATTTTGGTGATGCATTCTCAAATTGCCTAGATGTGTTGCTGTGGCTTGGATTAGACACGAGTTTGGCCTGATATCCGTACACAGTAGATATCTATGGCATTTGATTGCTTTATTTAGAAAATGCTTGTTAACTCCAACGTCAAATATGTTGCTCTGCATCCTATCCAGATACATCTTTTCTTCAGAACATGTATTTATAAAAATAATTTGAGAAATAGAGTTATTCATATACTAGTAGAGGCAGATATTTCACTTCAACTTTTGTTAGAAAACCCTGTCAAGGCCAAAACCAAACATTTCCAACAATATTGGATTAACACACAAGCTAAATGTCAAACTCATTGAGACTTTAGGAATAATCCATTCCAGAACAAAAGATATCACATAGTAGAGTCCTACATGAACAAATGCCCTTTCACAACTCATAGGTTAGCTTTTTTGTGTCTCAGATTTAATTTGTGGTCTACATAAGAAGTACAAGCAAGACAGGGTTGATCGTCAAACTAGACAACATATGTCGATTCTGTAACAGACCATCTCAGAAAGAAACCCTACGTCATTTGCTGATAGAATGTTACAAGTTGAAAAAAACATTGTATTTTGTTTTTAAAAAACTATTTCAGGACTTTAGAGAAATTACAACTGATTTAATATGGCAACTCATTTTCTCCACTAAACGAACTTCGACCAGAATTGCTGTCATCAGATTTTTGTATGCCTTACAATTTAACCCATGAATGAATAAGTACTACTAAACTTTACTTGGCATCATATCAAAGGTGTGGGGAAATGTCAACGAATTCATATAAAATACTCGCCATTGTGCCATGATTTACAGATATCCTGTATAGTATTACCTTGAACTAGGTTTTGTACTGTGTTCAAAAGAACTGATTTATTCAACCTTGTTTAAATTAATTTGAACTATTAATCTGTTTTATTTTTATTATTTCAAGCACTGAATCATCATTGTTGTGATTTTAGTTGTTCAAATCAATATTTCCTTTTATTATTACTATGGAATCAACACTGTTGTTATTTTAGTTGTCTAAATCATTGTTTCTTTTATTATTACTATTGAATTACGAAAATTGTACAGAATATCTTTTAATGTTAAGTACTATATTAAGTTTGTAATAGTTTCAACTTGATAAAAACGATATGTAATTTAACTGTTTGTAATATGGATAAAAATTATTGTAAAGTTGATATAAATCAGCTGAATCAATAAAAAAAGTTAGTTTGACTTCTTAGAGACGTCATAGATGTGAGAAGAGAGGAGAGGGTGCAGTCAAAGATGACACTAAGCTTTGTAGCCTCACAGGAAGGAGCAGGAAGAAGGTCCAGAGTGAGCGGCCGGAGACGGAGAGAGGAAAGGAGGGAGCGGGTGTCCCAATGAGAAGCATCTCAGTCTTACTGGCATTAAAGCAGAGATCATTGGCAGCACACCATTCCTGAATTGTGGCCAGACAGTCTGGTAGGAAAGAAGAAGTGGAGGTGGCTGAGGGAAGCCTCAAAGAGAGCTGAGTGTCATCTGCATAACATTGAAAAATAGCGCTGCAATGGGCAAGAGGTGGCCAAGTAGTGATTGAAGAGCCAGGGAGAGAGGTTAGAACCCTGGGGAACACCATAAGTAGAGAGAGAGATAGAAGAGAGGAAATAACCCAATTAGATTTGAGAGGTTGCGTCGATGGGAAAGGAGGTCAACCAGGCCAGGGCCTGATCAGTAATACCAAGGTTGTCACAGAGGCGTTTGAGCAGGATGGCATGGGTGACCATGTCAAAAGCAGAGGATAGAACAAGGAGAATGAGGACAGATGCAGATGAAATGATTCCATTTTGATAAAAACTAGTAAATTAATTTAAAGGCTAGAAGAGTTTAAGTTGAATTCGACGCAAGGTGTGCAATCTGTTAGTTATGTTGTTTTGGAGGTAGGGGGATTCAGTGATGTTCGGTGTGTAAAACCTGATAAAATGAGAGGCCTGATTTGTTATAATTACAGAATCATTACACAACCATTACCCATCATTACCTATTGTTAGAGAACCATTACCCATTTAGGAATCATTCTATTATTGTTTCCTGTTTAGTTATCCATCATATATTCTGATTAGTGTTACTAGTAACATTACACTATCCACATATTAGACTGCCACTGTGTATGCATTAGCCATTTGCTTATAGAATGACACACTGTCGTATTTGAAGTGCCATGTAGTGCTTTAGAGACACACTGTTATACTTGTAGAGACATGCAGAGCCATTTAGAGACACATGTTATATTTTGTATTTACATGTATATATGTATGCATTGTAGAGACATGCATTGAGTGTACACTTAGAATGAGTTTGCATTATGTAGCGCTTGGGTTTGCGAGAGAAAGTGTAAACGCTAGAAAGCATTTAGCTGGCATTATAAAGCCATTTCTAGAAGGAGACACAGAAGCGCCACTGGGATCTGTGCGAAGTTGTTATGGTACACTGTGAAGAAGGAGTTCGTAAACAGTTTGGTTGATAAGAGGTCGCCTTTGTCCGAGTAGAGAGACAGCCTGGCTAATCAGCATAGCTGTTGTGCCGCGGAGACAGAAAAGGTGGGGGCCAGGCAGCATGAGTGCTTTTGGATGGAGAATGGGAGAGGTGCTTTTTGCAGGGAGAGCCTTGCACATAGACACGGAAAGAGGGAAGCCAACAGTGGTATGAACGGATAAATAGGAGGAATAGATGGTGTATTGCACACAGACAGATGGCCATGAGATAGAGATATGCTTTGAAATGTCACGCTGACAGAACACGCAGTGTTTGACCAGAACACGGAGTGAAAGAACATGCAAACACAGACTTTGAGGCACGGTTATAGAAACGCTGACAGAGACAGAGAGGCATTTATGTGTACGTCATTGAATAGTATAACCAGAGGTATGCTGCTCTCTGAGAGTTCGTTCGAGCTGGTTCTAGATGGTGCTAGATGTTGATGGAGTTCGATGAGAGAGAGGCGTTTTGGTGTGGCAGCAATGCAGCCTTGGCAGACCAGCTTGGGAGAGATCGAGAGCTTGGCAAAGGCTTGAGGCAGTTCGAGTGACCTGGCTGGCTGGTTGCAGGGTAGCGGGAGAGGAGAGACCTGGCAGAGAGAGCAAGAGAGGGAAGAGATGCACATGCAAATGGGAAGTATGGTTTATGGCCTAAACCTGATTGATTAGAACAGACACACTCATACAAAGCTTTGGCTGACATGATAGAAGGGGAAATCAGACAGGGAGTGTTTTAGAGAGAGAGAGAGAGAGTGAAGTATGGTGTGGATTGGAGAGGAATTCTGAATGCTGACGCTTGCATTAGGCTGCATTGGAATCACAGGCTTGCATTAGAAGCCTGTAAGGCTTATAGTTACTATACTGCATGGTAGATTTGCACCAAAAGTATAAAAGGTGCAAATTAGATATTTGCATAGTTTTAGTATTGTTTGCATCATGCTTTGCTGTGCATGAATAAAAGTGTTATTATTATTTTAATCGATTCATGTGTTTTCATTGTGTCTTATGCTATTGTGTCTATAGGAGTATGTTAGCAGTAATCTAGAAGTAACACAGTGCACATAGGCCCTGAGATACGAAAGCCGGGGGGTATAGTGATCCACACACCCCTAGGATATTGTCTAGGGTTGGCTAGAGTTGTCTAAGACCGGTGCATGGGGGGCTAGACCATGATAGGAATTGTTTTTAGGACTAACACGTGGGGGGGTGTTGGCGAGGTTCAGGGGTGTTGCTGAGGTTCAGAGGGTGACCATAGGGCTATCTGTTCCCTGGGCCCCGAAGACCTTTCAGGTGGCCCTGGGGGCACCCAGTTAATATGGTGGCATGTGTTATCCCCCTGCAAATCATACGGTACTTGAGGTATTTTTTTCTGTTGCAAAGGTGTGAATTTGCACAGTTTTAATAGGTCATTTATGTATTCTCAGCAGGCAAGTCATGTTTGATTTTTGCACTATGTCACTTTGCAATTGGCTGGTTATACATAGCCTTTTTTACAGATAGTGTGTGAATATATACAAATCAGGGCTTGATGAAAACAAGAGACCCACAGTCCACTTTGCCTCCAACTATTTCCTCTCATTGCACACATTGAAATGTTTGTCAGTGGATGTCATTAAAACATGTATATAGGTTTAACATGTAGTACAGGCAGTCTTCGCCAGTTTTCAATGAGATGCTGTTTGTCTGAATAAAATCTTAATTTCATGTTTTATAGCTCTCCTTGTAAATAACATGCTGATGTAGATTGAGATTTCGGACCAGCTGTTATGTAGCTGTGCACTTGCTGATTTGAAAGCTGGTGAGTGTGGATTCATAGTGGAGTGCGGAGTGGAATGTTCTCTCGAGAGGGTAAACGTATGTAACAAATATTAGCAATTAAGCTGCACTATATTTTTAACATTATTTGGTCGTTAAGGTGTTGAAATAGTTTAAGTGAAGAGGTGTTATATCTTTGCATTTATAAGTAGAAAAATTGAAATGAATTTGATAGGTATTAGCCAAGATATGATAAAAGTGATATTGGGACAAATGTATGATTTCTGGGCTGCAATGCCAGCAACGAAGCTTCATTTGGAGATGTAGAGCAAATGTCTGTGTTTCCAACTGCTCACGTCCCACTATGGACGGTCTGTAGAATATTGCTCACTTTTTGCTTATGATACAAAAGGAGTCTATCTGAGTGAGTGTTAGCCATCTTAAGGGAGTTTTAATGTACGAGAGAACCAGATGGCATTGGCCTCGAGTTCTGGATCCATGCTGGGTTTTCAGGACACCCCTCATTAATATTCATGAAATAAATGTGCATACAATGATTCTAAATGTATGCACATTTTTCCTCATGAATATTAATGAGTGATAATCTGAAACCCCATCTGGATTCCAGTCCTGTCCTTGCGGCCTGGAGTTGGACAACCCTGATATAATGTGACGACAATCTATGCTTCTACTAATTCCATTTGGATGGTCTGACACTTAAGAAAGGAACTCCATTTGCAAATCTGCTTCCTCCTTTTACAAAGGTTGTTGGTTTCATATAATTATTATATATTTAATCTTTATAAATTGAAGTACTTCAGTATTTTAATTTGTTTAAGTTAGTATATTTTATTTTAGGTTGAAACAACTACAGCACCTGTCATTGAAAGCTGAAAGATCAGCCTCTATGCAATGTCCCTTGTGCCATTTGACGTGACACCTTGAACTATGCTTGATTTCTCTTATCCTGTGGCTAAAATCCCTGAAGAGAAAATAAATGTGCCTACTCACTCTCTCCACATGGTTGCACTAGAAGGAAAATGCCTGCCAAGTTGCAGTGTTTTGCCAGAGGGGCTCAGTGATTTATTCAATTTTGCAAGTGGATACAACATGGCCCTCCAAATGTGGAACAGCTGTGAGAGCCGGATCAATATACCACGGCGATTGGCCATCAATTAATGTATTATCAAACCGTGTAACTATATAATTCTATAACTATGTGTATGGATATAAATATATATAGACTATTACAAATTGCTTTGTGGGAATCATGGTGTGCTATGGTGTGCTATGATTAAACCAAATAGCAGCCTAGTGGTTTCATAAATGCCAGTGTTTGAGCAGTTTCAAACAATGTGGAAGTCTGGGTTTTTAACATAAATGGAAGTGTCGTTTTAACCAAAGGACATTATGTAAATTAGGAAAAGAGAGGGCCCATTAAAAATTAGATTCAATCAATACAAGACAGTTACACATGGGCCATCTACAACATGATATGGGGACTCATTTCAGTGCATCAATGCCCGTGGGCTGTAGTACGCGTTACAAATACAAATAAATAAATTACGAGTCAGGCGGTAGCCGTGCCATTAAAACCGGCAGGCTGCTGCCAGACTCGTGGGGATTTATTGGCTCTGGACTTGGCGGAATCACCGGGTCATTACAGCCTGGTGGTGCGGTAATGGTGCCGGTGTTTCCACGTCCGTGTGTGGCAGATTGCGTTACGCCCACCAGGTCAGACATGGTGGGTGTAACACCACACGGCAACATAACTCGGAGTTAGCCGGAAAACGGTGCGGTACAGTTTTACCAACACCAATAAATCCGGACCGGCTAGCTCGTAATGGTCTGCAAACAGTAAGTACAACCTATCTATTGGTGTTGGCCTCTATGAGCATTCAGTTTGAAGGCAGAACAATACATGAGATATTTAGACTGATAACGCCACATATTGTATTTGTTGTTTTTCATAGATCGTATTCATAAACAAAGTCAACAGTGGTAAACCCAGAAGGAGTGCGAGTAACAAACCCTTCTGGTGCATGAAATCTCCAGACCAGAGGTCTTGGGGCTATGTCCTGAAGAAGGCCACACACTTGATTAAAAGGGTGAAACTGGGCTGGGAGGATAACTCAGGGGCAACGCGACGAGCAACACAGGTTCGATCCCCGGGTCCGCACTTAGAAACCTGCACTTAGAAACCTGTGGGTATTAAGCGCATTATGTACACCCACTTACAAATTAGTGGTAGACAAGGTGTATGGGTTAAAATATTATATCCCCTACCTTTTTAAACGATTAAACATTTTAAAACATATGTTTTAATTATGGTCCCTAATCCACAGGGTAGTTATTTAAAAGATCCTTGGCTGAAGGTGGAAGGACTATTCACTTGGAATAATAGCACTAACATACAAACTCTTCACTACTCCTTTTCTATAGTGGAACTTCATGAATGTTAGCTGATTTTTCTGACAACCAGGTCTGTTATGTAGGTGGATCGTCGGTGTTGATATTCTGTGCTTTAATAGTGAAAGGTAGCGTTCTGATAGGATAACACAGATTTCCTTTCTGCCCTTACATCTTCTGTGAACTGCAGTCAATGTCTACATCATCCAATGTGGAGCCCTCCTTGATATGTAAAATCTATAGCTGCCAGAGTGGATGAAGGCACTAGATCAGTAGTACTTTAATTCGGGATATTTCTTATGATAGGCGGCACACCATGTTTCTGTCTGTGGTGACTGTAATGATTATTTTTATAATGATATTTTTTTAGCATGGACCTAGCTTCAATAAGCAACAGAGTGCTTTGGAGAGGTATACAACAGTACAGATGCATAACAGAGCGCTTTTCATGGGTAACAACGGTACTGATGTACAGGTGGGGGTTGGGATCCAGAGGAGGGATACAGCTGTACAGGGGGGTGGAGAGGAGAAGGGGGAGATGGCGTCTAGAGAGTCAGGTGGTGCGGGGGGCCGTCGTGAAGGCCTAGGTGTTGAGGAGGAGAGACTCCTTGTAGAGGTGGCCTTGGGGACTTTTCTGAATTGTAGGAGTATGGGGGCGAGTCTGATGCTGACGGGGATGAGTTTCCATTGTCTTGGGGCACAAGCAGAGAAGGCTTGTATTCTGGTCCTTTCTTTTTGCAGCATCGGATTTCAAGTCTGCACGTGTACTTGAAGGTGATTTGTGCATGCAGTGGGAGTCAGTGAAGGTCAATAAGAAGCCCATCTGCATTTCCGGAACTGAAAGATATGTTTTCTTATATCATTAAATCATGTTCGCTCTCACTGGGTATGCACAGGCTGCGTACAGCACCTGTGAACATGTTCTGAATGTATCTTTTTTTATTAGCTGCATCGCCACATATCTCGGCACTGATCTAATCTGAATCCCTTTCTGATATTGGTCTCATTCAGCATTGCAAGATGCTATTTATCATTTCGCCACTAGGTGGCTTCTTACCATTTGAATGGAGTTGAAACACCTGCTCCTTCCTGCTCTGCCCCTGGCTACAGGCATGCTGTGAGTGAGAGTCGAGTGGCACATAGGCAGGTTGAATGCCTACGTCCCATATACGTGATAGACAGGGATTAGGATTTGAACCTAGTATGTGACTCATCAGTTGAGTGAACGCCTCATCAATTGGGTGTCCCCTCAATTAACCTGGTCCCAGAGTGTGATCTGCGATTGCTACTTTTAATGTGTTCATTCACTTGGACATATTACACCTGCAGCATTTGTTGAGTATGTATTGTAGGTATGAGATATTTATGTTGTCCTTTTTTATTTTGTGTGGATTCACGATCAGAGTACCTGTGCGCTAATTATCACTAATGAGTTTATAAGACATATCATCAACTGAAAAAGAAGTGTTAGCAGCGATCCAATTCCCACCAACCAATCCACACAGGTTGGTACTAGATTAACAGTTATATGACAAAGAAGGGTAGGATTGCACTTGACACCATTACAATGCAACAACCAGCAATCAAAGTACAGTATTTTAATGAGGTAGATTAAGAAATAGCCAGGCCTTCAAAATTGTAAATAACAGCTCAATAGCGGTATCCTATTAAGAATTAGTTAATCAGTTCCCATCAGTCAGGGTACATTGTGAATAAGTGAAACAATGTCAAAGGCCACAAATGGCCGGTGTGGATATATTGCTCGACTAATCGAGAGAGATACGAGTATATCTGGACAATTCCACACAGGGATTAGGATTTGAACCTAGTATGTGACTCATCAGTTGAGTGAACGCCTCATCAATTGGGTGTCCCCTCAATTAACCTGGTCCCAGAGTTGGATCTGCGTTTGCTACTTTTAATGTGTTCATTCACTTGGACATATTGCACCTGCAGCATTTGTTGAGTATGTATTGTAGGTATGAGATATTTATTTTTTGTATTGTAATTGCTTGAGTTCATCCAGCAAAAGAGCCAAAATACATTTTACAAAAAAAAAACCTCTGCAAAAGTTATTTATAGACGTGGCAATCAAACCTAGATCCTTGCCACCAGAGTTTGTGCTGTGACGATGAAGCCTAGAGAATTTAAGGTAGGGAAACTGGTGATATATTTTTATTTATTTATTGTGCATGCGTAAGGGGCTTATACATCAAGTAAATTGTGTTTCAAAGCGTCCACAGGGCACAGGGAGGGAACATGGGAATTAAATGCAAATATAACAATGAGAGATACTAGGCCTTGTGAGCTTGGTGGGAGTGGTCAACCGCCAATAAATAAGTGCAGACCTGTGATAGCACAGGCAAGTGGGAGTCTAGGCAAGTGCTGGGACCAGGCAGAGGCTGTGTGGGAGGCCAGGACCCGGGTGGACACATAAGTGCCCTAACCACCAATCTCAGCAACTGTGTGATTAGCAGGGCAGGGAGGAAGGAAACGAGGAGGTGAAACTGAAGGTCTTGAGGAGCTTTTAGAATTTGAGGAGATCCAGCTCAAGACGAAGAGGACGGGGGGAAGTCGCTAAGTGGCATTTAAACAGTGCCCCCACAGTTCTGCCCCATACAAGGTTTCCTCCCAACTTTGGGATTTACGCATTTTTATTGCATGTGAAACTGCACCCCTACAATGATTGTAATAAAAGCGACAAATTGCTCCGCTATATTTCTCTAGGGTCTCCACGGCCTTTCAGTGGTGAGCCGACCAGGTGAGACCCTCTGAGAATCTGATCCCCAGATAATCATAGGAACTCACCTGTTCCAAAACACAACATTCACTTAAAATCTTCATTTTGGTTTCTTGCTAGACCTTTGGCCAAATACCATCACTGTGGTCTTTTCTGAGTTGAGCACCATTGAAAGTTCCTTACTTTTCCCAACAAAGCATTGTAAATTATGTCTCAAAACCATGGGGGTTGTTGATAGCAACACCGCCACATCCGCGTAAAATAACGCAAGTGTTGGAAGAAAATAATCTTGATACAAGGAACACTTTTCATTGTCAAGGGAAAGCAGAGAACAATTGTTTCTAAAGCAGATAGAGAAGGGGCATGGGTTGCGTGACCTGTAATGAGTGAACGGTGTGGTCTGTCAGCTGCATCTAGAGCAAGGGTACCCATGCATGGCACAGTATCAAAGATCAACAAACAAGAAAAGGGTATTGGTTGCGTGATGACCTGTAATGGGTGGACCGTGTGGTTCACAACAGCGCCTAGACCGAGTGCCCTAAGTGAAAAGCAAGGGAAAAGAGGAATCAACACTATTACCTATGGTAAGAGCATTGGAGAGGATCCCAATCCTTTGAGGACTGTTTTGGTTTGAACTTAGGGAAGGCAACCCGAGACTTTGTGGAACTGTTTTGAACTTGGGGAAGGGACCCCTGAGATTTTGTGGAACTGTCTTCAACTCAGAGAAGAGACTTCCAAGACTTTGTGGAACTGCTTTAACCTTGGGAAGGGGGTGGGGGCTGAAAAATAAGCCAAGAGCTGGAAGAAGCACAGATCTTTGTTCGGAATACTATTTCTTGTATTGTTGACATCCTTACACATTGTTTAGCTTTAGTTGTGAGGGCAAGTATAGGTTCTGGACACAGACAGACATTTAAGTTAAACTCTTTGACTCAGACTTTCTTTTGTTTCTTTAGGTAGGGAAATCCCACCTTAATTTAGGGCAAGTTAGGCATTCATCCATCCTGGTATTTAAGTTCAATAAAACAATTTTGTTTAAACTTTGAATCTGTTGTCTGTGTCTTGCTTAATGATGCCTTCACAGAGGTGCCATTCCATGAACCCTTAATACCAAAACAAATCCTGCACACATCATGGATGATACATACCACTTCAATACACACAGATTTTCATCACCAGCTGCACTCCACACTGGCTCAATATTATCAGCTCCTGCCTCTCAGATGGTGCTATCCCCTCTGCTTGCAACATTGGACAAATCTTCCCCTTCCTCAAAACATCTGTCAACCCAACAGTCCTTGAAACCATTACGCTGTTATTATCCTGCCATAACTTGCTAGAATCACGGGATGATTCGTCATTAACTGCAACAACATATCACTGGAAATAACCTCCTCAACCTCTTCCAATCTGTCTTTTGACCTGGACACAGCACTGAGGCAACTACAACTCACTTCCTCACTGACTTCCACAACATTACAAACAGACATAGGACACACATAACTACTCAAACTCATCGACCTCTCAGCAGCCTTCAACACCTTTGACCATACCTTTCTACTCAACATCCTATCCCACAGGATGAAACTCACAGGCACTGTCCGTGATTTGTTCAATTCCTTCCTCACTGACAGACAGGGGTCAAGTCCTAAAAAGAAAAATGGGGGACTCATTAACATACAAATTGAATGCGGTGTCACCAGAAATTAGCATATCAAGGAGGCATCTGAAAAAAGTGGGGGGCTCCATTCACCCGTGTGTACCCTCGACTTGAGCCCTGCTGGCATAGCACACTTTGTCTCCATGCTCCCAGTCATCTGTGGTGTCCTGCAAGGCTCCTCCCCCTCTCCACTCCTCTTCAACCTACAAGTAGAATTCCTTGTACATAGCATTACTACATACAAAATCAATTTCTACCAATACGCAGATGACACGCAAACATACTTCCAATCCTAACCATCTCACAACTCCACACAATCAAAAGCTGTCTCTCCACCATCACCATCTGGATGGGCACTCACTTCCTCAAGTTCAATCCTTCCAAAACAGAATGCCTCCTCTTCTTCCCACCATCAACCCCTGTACAAAGGGACTCACCTCGGACAACCAACACATATCCAACTCCAGTCCTGTCAAATCCCTTGGCATCACCTTCAGCCCCCACCTTTTCTTCACATGCCACATCGCTGCTGCCACCAAAAAATGTTATCTACAGATGCACCACCTACTTAAGATCAGACACATCCTTACCCTTGGGGACATCTGCACTGCAGTGCAAGAACTGTTTCTGTCCAAGCTGGACTACTGTAGAGGAAGAGCCAAAATCCCCTACCAGAAGCTCTGCCGCCATGTTGTCTATATGTTGGGAACCAGAAATTGCAACACGTGCAGTACCAGTGAGGATGCCTGTACTGCAGAGAATTCTTGAAACAAGGTATCCCTTGAGAAAACCCTATTTGCATTCGCAAAGAAATGATGGTCTTCTGGACAGAGTCCTGGAAGAAGTGTTAAAATGGACGAGAGAAAGAGGACTGGTGACATCATGTGAAGCAGAACGGACACACCCTGAAATGTTAGACAAGACAAAAGAACATAAACATTCTATAAGATCTGAAGAAGAGGTGTCAAGGATAAGCAACCTTTTGGGATCGAAATGAAGATGCTTGTGCAAAGAAACACTAAAGAAAATGCAAAGTCATTTTACACTTGTACAGATGCTGTAACACAAGTAGACAAAATAATCATGATGCTGGCTATGTAGTGAGTAGATTGTGGTGATGCACCAATGTATATACATAGGAATCTAATGAACGTGGATGTTCCACGATGCACTTTAGCAAGACTTGAACCCCGTGAATGAAAAGGGCTTCAGTGTGGTGCAGTTGGAAAATAGCTAATGGTGAAGGAGAATTCAAGAAACAGTGGCTGGCCCAGCACCAAGAGTCGAGGCCACCGTGAGCCTGTTTGTCTGTCAAGTAGTTACATGAACGTGAGAAACAAACAAACTTCTGTTTGAGGTG
Organism: Ambystoma mexicanum; assembly: GCF_040938575.1. Taxonomy (NCBI): domain Eukaryota; kingdom Metazoa; phylum Chordata; class Amphibia; order Caudata; family Ambystomatidae; genus Ambystoma; species Ambystoma mexicanum. The sequence goes on from NC_090922.1 coordinate 1,410,742,012, forward strand.
GGTTGAAAAAACACTGGAGGAGTCAAGAGTTCATAATTGAATAGTATACACCGAAACCAAAAGATAAGACCATGCCACACTCCTTTTTATTCTCAGGCACAGAGAGCTTCTGCAAGGCCAAGTTCAAAGCGTTAATTGAATGTCAGACTTCAAGAGTGATGATAGATGTCGGGCTAATTGGGTGGGAGGGGCATTACCAGGCCGATCCTCCTTGCACCTGTGGTGCCAGCCTGCGTGCTGCTGGCGTGTGGAATATCCCAGAAGGGTACAAGCGTACCAACCAATTGTAGAGGGCCACGTAACAGAGAGCCCTATAGTTTGTGTAACCAATGAATCGTCGTGTATTTTGTGACGATGTAGATGACTTACACTAGTGGAGGGCTTAGTTGTCCTCCTGATGTTAGAGACCCAATCACAACCCCGTCAGTATGGAACGTATACTTAGATGTTACCTGTAAGCCTATCACATCCCCAAATAGGTCTTGGTGTTTGCCGCGTAGTGTGACGTCAATGATGACACATTTTTACTATAAAAGGTATTTTTTTAATGAAAATCTTTGAGATCGTGCTTTGCGATGTCTGTTGATGTCCATTGTAAATCCCTGTTTTAGATAATTGCAAATAAAACAGTACTACGTTTTGCCAACTTCCTGAGTCAGTTTGATTTTGATTAGTGATGTATGAGTAATTTCTGCATCCCCATCCATCTCTAAGTATTTCTACCTTGTCTTAAAGGACCCAGGTCAATGGGCTCACTAAAGTAATAGTTGCCTCACTGGACCCCCCCCAACAGCACACTTGCCCACTTTCAGCAATCCAAAATACAGCATCCAGACTCATAACCCCCCCCCCCCAATATTAACACATCATCCCAACTCTCGCTCAGCTTCACTGGCACCCCGTATCCCAGAGAATTGCCTCCAAAGGACTCTACATTGCGTTCAAGCCCACGACAAACTCAAACCTATCACCCACATAAACACCAGAATAATGAGCCAGCATCTTATGCACATTCCATGCTGCTAAGGAACATGCACACACAAGCAGGCATTTATCCAGTGGGCACCCAGGCATGGAACACCCTACCATTTCACATCCACCTTGTACCAAACTAAAATTCAAATACAATTTAAAAAATGAAAGAATTAATTTCGGACACTTTGGAATGGTGATAAGAAGTGACCGCCACTGCTCCTGATTCTTAGGTTTCTGTCTGCACATTTTCCAGCTATGGATTTTACATCTGACCCATACTGCCTCACTCTGAGCACCTATTGCTGATAAATTAGCAAGGGTGAACATATTTGACCAAACATCGATCCACTGTAATTGTTTCAGGCAGAGTGAATCACGTGGTTTGGGCTAAGTGACATGAACAGGGCTTCATAGTTTGGTTCTGTGATATGATATGATAGTTTATAACGCTCTTAACACACTGAGATTTCGAAGCTGCAGACCCGGGGATCGAACCTGTGTTGCTCCATGTCGTCTTGCTTCGAAGGCGAACACGTTGCCCCTGAGCTATCCTCCCGATCCATCTTACGTTGTCAGAAGCAGAAGCAGGAGGTTGCACTGAAGTTGAGAGAATAGGTTTTAGTTGAGCGATAGGTAGAATAGCGATGGGATTTAGTTAAGGGAGAGGTAGATTATTTAAATGGTGTGTAGTTAAGATATAGGTAGAACATTAAAATAGTACTTGAGTGAGAGGCAGGCAGGTACAATACCAAATACTCCTTTATTTATAGCATCACAGGAAATCAAGTGCCTGGATGAATGGATTCCACATCCTCTCCTCCAGCTCCAGCCTCACTCCATTCTACCCTAAGGACTCCATAGTGGAATCCATCCCCTCAAGATGTTACTGTCCCACAGCACACTTTGTATATGTTTTATACTTACAAGTTAAATGATAAACAACACAACATAACATAACACATCTCCCCCACCTACACAGTGCTACTCCCTCCCCTATGCACTGCTAGCAAACCTTTGTTTACCACAGCATCCTCCACCCCTCTACTGATAGTTTAAAGTCCCCAAAGCTCATGCTCTGATTTCAGAACATTCCCCGGTTTTCTAATAAACACTTTGACACCCACAGTCCACTCTCTCCTCCTCCTCACATGCTTCTGCATATCATATCTCTGCTTCATGCTCATGCTCTTACGGGACACCCACAAATCTTGATCATTCCATTCCACTTCACAGAGCCACACCTCCCCAGCCATTGTCGATTGGTTGTGGTGTGGGCCTTCCTTTTCCTCAACACCTCAAATGGGACGAGACCCATAGTGCCGTTCAGTGCTAGACAGAAGGCACAACTCTTTTGTCCACCAATTCCTGCCAGTTCATTCCAGCTGCAGCAGCCAATCTGATTTTCTGCATAAGGATGCAATTAAATCGCTGCACAGCCCCATTTGTCTTGGGAAGATATAAGGGGGGGTAACGATGATATTTGTAAGAGGATTCAATTCAACACTACAGCTAAATCAACGCCTAGTCTATAATACTGAATGAAAACCCTTATTGATATATCTTTATGTCCAGTTCATGCGTTCTGGATGACTACCCCTATATAACACTCCTCTGTTGGAATCCCCCTGACCCCACTGAGCCAAGAAGTGGTTCTGTTTTGCAAGTTAAAAGGTTTATTTGATAATTTAAACAATAGATATATATATATCACACTTTATAATAAATTAATAATTGAATATCACACTTAATCTGAGATGATAAAGATTAACAACGGAGAATCTGGCACTAGCACACTTCTTGATAATCACTAAGGAGTTGACATGAAATGGATAAGATAGCAACAATACTTTTATGGTTTCAAATGGATGCAATGTGGAATGAAATGCAGTAAAGAAAATAACTTGATAGGATTTCAGCAAAGACAATGTAATCACTTTCTTGTACAATTCACCCCCCCTTTATGCAATGCAAGGAAATGGAAGGAAGGCACACAGTTCTCAGAAATGCAATCAAATGTAATTCAGTTCACCCCAGCAACGTAGACTACAGAAGTTGAAAACACAGGCCCAAATGCTTTTAAATGTGCTGGCAATGAAGAAAAGAAATATGCTAAAATGCTTTTAATTCCCTCTAGAGGTTCAGGTGAGTGGTATCTAGTTAATATTAGCTCAGGCTCACTTTAGCAGTGATGCAGGGATAGTTTTTATGAGGCAAACGATTTTTTTCAGAGGAAAGCAAAAGCAGCTATCCTTTTACAAGTGGAGAAATGTTCACATCGCGGCAAAATTCGCAAATGCGTCTTTCGCGATTGCGGCAAAACTATAAAGAATGCGGTTCTGGGTTCGTTGAAAAGCTGAGATTCTAAGCTTTCAGGAGAAAGTTACTGCATGTCTCCAGGACAAACGGTCGCGGAGATATGAGCGATTTTGTGAAGGTTGTTTTTCGGTTTTGAAATTTTAAAGTTCAAAAAGACAAGTGCAGCTTGCAACTAGAAAATGACAGGTGACAGCTTTACAAATGACAGGTGACAGTTAGGAGACAATTCTACTTAGATTAAAATAGCTTGAATTATATTATCTTAACTAAGAGATTGGTTCTGCACAGTCTTGCTAGGTATTCACACTATATTCTTGAATTAGAATGGGCCTCGCCACGGATCTGGTCTGGGTCTCTCTGAAGGTGGATAGATTGAAGTCTCTATGTTAGCTCTCTGAAGGTTGATGGAGGTAAAGTATGGATTTTCCCGGCAGAGCTTCCAGCTGCAAATGGATTTGAAGGTCCCTATCTGTCCTGTCTGTCTGCTTTTATCTGTTTTGAAAGTGGGTGTGTGTGCAGCATCACTAGACCCTACCCCTCTCCACTTGCCATTGGTCAAACTTCCATTTCTCACTTGATTGGGGAACTGACTGTGAGTCAGAGCGATGTCATTTTATGGCTTGCAGAGAGGACACTCCCCTGTCAAATTGCACACAATCTATATTTGATAAAAAAAAAGACATATTTGCACAGGTACACATTTGTTTAAAATTACATGCACCCATCACATTTCACAGGAGGTATACCCTGTCCAAATCTGCTCTTCCTGGGGACTTGCATTCAGAAATGGCAATATTTGGGGCTTTTTAGTGGTTTTGCAACATCAGATTTTTCTCCAGATTTGTACACATGTACACGGCCTGTCCATACATACTCCAGTACATTAACAAGTCCCTAGCTTAAACACAGAGTCGGTAATATTAACAATTAGCAGGGTTTTGCCCCAGAACATCACACAAATTGGAGTTTGGGCTTGAATTGAAGGTACATTTTTTAAATTAAGGCTCTCAAAGTTATACATTTCTGTCATTTGATTACAAAGAGTTATCAGTGTTTTTGTAAAATATATATTTTTCTTTCAATTCAGTTCTCAGAGTGTTGGAGTCTGCCTCCAAGCCTTGGGTGGGTCAGTCACATGTCTTCTGGCAGGCAGGCCTTTGTTGACAGTAAACAGTCAAAATCAACATATTCCTTTCAGAGGAAAGGGGCCATTGTGTGGTCTCTGGGAAGCTGAGATCAGGAGGCCACGGAGCCACTTTGCATTTAATTAACAGAACCCTGTGATTTCCTGGCTTCTCGTGTTGAGTTCTGAAGTGTCAAGAGTTCTCAGGACAGGCAACCCCTTTGAACTTTTAATTGAATAAGACCCCTTTCTTTACACTAGACAGTTTTGCAAGACAGCTCTCCTGTCAGAGTTTAGACCGCTAGCGCCACCCTCAGGATTTTGTGGTTACTGCATCCATCCTTGGGATTTTTTTTAGATTGATTCATTTCAGCAAGTGATATTACATGGAGTATATTGTCCATGTTCAGGACATGGCATTGGTGTGTTTCTGCAGTAAAGTAATTCTGTGCCCATGATTTTGCCATATTTGACATTCAAGAAAAATGAATTCCCAACAGTTATGGGTTGCTTTTGGCAATCAGCATTGCCATTCCCAACGGTTTCAGACTACTGTGTGGGTAGTCCAATGGTGGTTTGAGGCAGTGCCCTTCTGTGCCCATAACATCGGCAAAAATGGGTGGCAGCCTATTCTTCATGCATTTCCCTGTGCATTTTCTGGGAAGCTCTGGCCATCATGATGTTTTCCATGTCAGTACTGCACAGTTTTGAGGTAGGGCTTGGATAAAAACATCCCACATGTGTTACCCCTATATTTCCCAGAAATGCCTCCATGACCCTCGAGGGCAACTGTACTCAATTGTCAATGAGGAGTTTCCTGGGAAATCGTTCTGTCTGAAACACTCCATTAGAAAATTCACGACCGGCCTGGAGTCGGCTTCTAAAACAATCTTAATCTCCACCCACTTGGAGAACAGGTCCATCAACACTATTACACATTTCCTCACATCCATGTCACCACAGATCAGCCCACGATGTCCAACGCAACAAACTCCCATGACATGCTGAGCAATTCCATAGGGCTTAAAGGCTTCATAAAATTCCTGAGCATTTTCGCTACTTCTACACACATACTGCAACCCTTGACCAATTCCTCAATTTCCTAAATGGCCACTATGACCAATCTTTAGTAGTCTTCCTCTAATACCCTTTGGCGGTACCAAGCATCTTACCTTACATGAGTACTCACCTTCCAAACTTAATTCATCTTTGACCCTATGATAAATGGATAAACCATCCTCTAGCCTTCCATCCTCTCCAAGCAGTTCTAACATATTCAACGATCTGTGTAGCTCCACGTCCTGCCCTGCTGCTTCTGCCCACTCACACTCTGTCATGGTTCCCTCACAAACTACAATTACCTGTTCTACAACCTCTTCATTCTTGCTACCATCTTGTTCCACCAGTAATTCATATCCCCCATAGACATGTACTCAGCAGTAACATTCTCTTTACCAGGCACATGTTTCACCACAAATTCCCTGCATGGACGTGACCTATCTCATTTTTCTCCTTGAAACTCCTTCAAGTCCTTTGTTCATAAACATCTCCCAAGTGGCTTGTGATCCATGTATAACGTAAAAGGCATCCCCACAGGAATGCTCTACAATTCCTTACTGCCCAAACCACACTGGGTGCCTGTTTTTCAATCACAGAATATCTCTGATCCCCAGCCCTCAATAGACTGATACAAAGGCAATTACTTTTCTCCAATCCATTTTGTTTCTGGAGCAGGACTGCACCTAAAACCGAATTGTTAGCATCTGTCATTACTTAAGTCTCACATGTAGTGTCAAAGCTTCCTAAGGTTCGTGCACACACGATAGCACCCTTGAGTCTTCAAACTCCTCTTGGCAGGCATTACTCGAGAGAAACTCACTATCCTTCTTGCACAATTCTCTGATGATCCTGCATTTGTCTGCAAAATGCCTTACAAACCTTGAATAATATTCCACCAGAACTAGAAGCGACATCACCCCCTGTTTATCTTTGGGGGGGTTCCACAATTACTATAGCTGGCATCTAGCTTCTTTGGATTTTTCCTTTGTTTTGCTTCTCGCCACCTCGCAGCTAATCCTGCTTCCCTTCGTGCTTCTCCTCCTTCCTCCCACCTTCCTCACCACCCCTCCCCAATGATTGGGCACCTGCCCTACCTCAGTGATTCCAATAGGGCAGCTCCTCTGCCCGTTGCAGCCTCTTCTAGCAGACGACCTCGAGGCTAAGGACAGCTTCAGTTTGTGTCTGCTGGTGCCAGCCGGGGAACCAGGAAGCCTGCAGCTGTTACCCTGCTGCGATTGATCTAGTAGGATCGGGCAAGGGCATAGTAATCAGTGCACCCCGTGTTTCTGACCCAACCCCCTTATCTCTAGGTTGTTACCGCATCACGCATAGACACGCTATTAAATCCTGTTGTTTTCTCTCACATCGCTCAAGGACAATCACATTTAGCATTGCTGCTGTGTTTAAAAAACTAGGGCTTTTTCCCCCTCTTATAGAAAAGTTGAATCTGGGTGTTTTGCATTGCTGCTGTGTTTACAAAAGCTAGGCTTTTTTCCCCTCGTCGAGGAACGTTGAATCTGGGTGTTTTGCATTGCTGCTGTGTTTACAAAAACGAGGACATTTTCCCCTCGTCGAGGAAAGTTGAATCTGAGTTTTTTGCATTGCTGCTGTGTTTACAAAAACTAGGCCATTTTCCCCTCATTGTTGAAAGTTGAATCTGGGTGTTTTGCATTGCTGCTGGGTTTACAAAAATGAGGCAATTTTCCCTGCTGTCTGCAAAGTTAAATCTGAGTGTTTTGCATTGCTGCTGTGCTTACAAAAACTAGGCCATTTTCCCCTCATCGAGGAAAGTTGAATCTGGTGTTTTGCATTACTGCTGTGTTTTAAAAAAGAGGCAATTTTCCCCTTTTTGAGGAAAGTTGAATCTGAGTGTTTTGCATTACTGTTGAGTTTATGGCCCTTGAAACGTGAATCTGTTACTGGATGGGATTACACCAGAATAATTCTGAGTCCAAATAACTGGAGAAACTCAAGAAGATGGCAAGTTGCTGTTTTATCAGCAATTATATAAAACAGGGAGTTACAATGAACATCAATGGATGTACGCTCATTCTCAGCGATTTCCACATGAAAATCAATAATATACTCTCTTCGTGTGTCAGAATGACATCTAGATAAACAATCATATAGGAGCTAGGTTTGTTATTGACTGCCCAATATCAGGTTGTCAACCCATGATTACCTCTTCAAACGTGTCATTTTAAGAAAGATCAGTTACACAGTGTTACACTGGCTTCTCAAGCTGTAAGTCCTTTGTTATATGGACTAATACAATTGGTTGGCACACTTGTGCCATGTCTGGAATATTCCGTTCAATTAGCAGCACGTAAGCCCAGACCCAGGTCCAAGTAGATAGAACATGAAGCTGCCCTACCTCACAATTAGCCCAATATCTCTCATCAACCATGCCTTCTGCCATGAACTTGTCTTTGTACTTGGACTTGCAGAGTATTTGTGTCCTTGGAATGCAACCAGAGTGAGGGCACTCGCTATCGTGTTTGTAACTCCAAGTTCAAGCCTTATTTCCATCCTCAACTCACGTGACAGGAGACCACGATGCTGCTCATTTTGCAAGCTTTTAAATGTTTAAAATGAATTAAGACTTGGCATCCTTTGTGTTCTTTCTTGCACCTTAATGTGAGACGATTCATCCTCCGCACACATTTTCCCTTCAGCATAGATAGCTGACGTCTTCTTCTCAGTTCTTGACTTCAGGAAAGACAGCCTCACAACGCAACTCCAACAACTTGCTACACAGCCTTTCATTCTCCCTCATGGTTATCTGGCTTACTTATTTCATGATACCAATGTCCAGTTTCTGTACAATGGCAGCTCTGCCTGCATTCTATTTACTACTTGTAGCTAGCTTATAAAATGAGTTGATCTACCTTGCATTTCGGCATCTGTACCGTAATTATACTTCTGATTTCTGCAGAACATGTTAATGTGTAATCTTCTTCTTTGACACTTTTAAGGTTCACTTGAATCTTCGTCATTTCTTCGCTAGGATCCATACATCATCTACATTTGGTATTTCAAGACGTTGTGCACTCTTTCTTATGACGTCATCAGTCCAAATTCTCAGCTCTTTCTCATATTCCTTCAAGAATCTGTTCAACTCGAGGATACATTTGATATGGTTGTCTCAAGAGATACCTTCTTCCAAATACTTGCTGCTGTATTGGTACAGTAGCTGGTGTTAAACAGGGCACGGTCTCATGTCTCCAATACAGGGGATGTAGGGGGGTAGGATCTCATGTGGAGGTGTACGTCTGCTCCTCTACACTGCTGTGCTTATAAAACTAGGCCTTCCTTCCCTACATTAAGGAAAGTCACATCTGTTTCTGCATTATTGTAACTGTGGTATTGTTAACTGTTTCTCATTAGCCTCTCTCCTCCTCTTTAGGTTCCCCACCCTGTGGGCGTCCCTTGTACTGCTCAGTGTACCTGTCTGCTCCTTCTGCATGTTCCCTACTGTGTGAAACACCCTTCCCCTCACCCCCTCACACATGCGCTAACTGTGCTGAGAAGCGCTGGGCTGTCCCTCCTCACTCCTCGCTCCTTCCTCCTACTTCATCCTCATACCCTCTATGGTGCTTTCCGTCTCCCCCATCTTCTCTAACTGCTACTCCATCTCCTATCCTATTTCTCTCACTAAATCAGGAAGGAAGAGGTTCAGCAGGGACATCCTGATCTCCAACCCAGGCCTCCCTATCGCTGACACGTGCATCAGTGCCTCTTCCAGACAGACTCTCACTGACATCCTCTTTGTTCCCTCACCTGACCTATGGACCCCTCATATGGTCTCAGCTCTCTCTCCTTTCTACTCCTCTCCCATTAATGGTTGCACTCAGTGGCAGGCCCACTTGGCCTCCTTCCATTCCTCCAAGATCATCATTAATGTCTATTTGAATGGCACTGCCTTGGTCCAGAGCCATCAGACCCATCTCCTTCTTTATGATAGGCGTATCCCACGTCTTATCAACTTCCTTTCTTCTCATGCAGCTGTTCATAGCACCTCTCAGCCTCCTCTGCCACCTCCTTCCTCCACCACCTCTCTGGCACCTTCCTCCTCCTCTCTGGCCACTATGCCACCTCCTGCTATCTCCTCTGCCCACTTTCGGGCCTTCCACTTCCTGTACCTCAAGCCTGTACCCCACCCAGGTAGTCTTTCAAATGTGGCAACCTGTTCTACGTCGCTACTCTTACCTCTCGCTCTGCTGTCAAACACTCATCTGACATCTGCCACCTCCTCGAAGAACTCGAGCTGGATGTCCTTGGTCTCACTGAGACTTGGTCCACAGCCAGCTCTGTCACAAGTTTTGACACTCTCCTCCCTGATGGCTACAAGATCCTCTCTGAGCCCAGAACCAACCAAGCCGGAGGTAGAGTAGCTCTGATATATCCGGAGTGGATCCCTGCCTCAGTCATTCCTACACAGGCCTATACCTCCTTTGAATGCCTGGTCTGCAGGCTCTCTATCTCATCCAGCCTCTCTCTAACTCTGGCCACCATGTACAGGCCACCGGGCCAGGTTGCCCTATTCCTCTAAGAGTGGGTTGACCTCTCCTCTTCTCTCCTTGCCTCTACCTCTAAATGTTTCCTCCTGAGAGGCCTCAACATCCACCGGGAGGCTTCTAATCCCTCAGATGGGCTCTTCTGAAACCTCTGCGACAATCTCTCTCTCCATTCTACCCTCTGGTCCGACACACTCTGCCAGACACACCTTGGATGTTCTCATCTCCTCAGGCATGCACCTCTCTAACCCTCTCACCACTCCTCTCTCTTGGACTGGCCACTTTCTGCTTTCCTCTCACTTGCAACCCTCTGTCCCTCAGACAAAGCCCACCCCAGCACTGCCACCTACCTTCTCGGTCATTTGGTCCATGAAGAGTGTGTCAGTGGATGCCTTTGCTGCTGCCTCCTCTGCTCCCCCTTCTCCTGTGGCTGACTCACACTCTGACACAGTCCTCTCTAACCTGCATCTTTCTATCTCCAACACTTTGGATATCCTTGCCCCTGTCATGAGAATTCGCCTGAAGCCTGCCTCCAAGTACAACTCTTGGTATGACTTCGACCTCGCCACCCTGAAACGCAAGTGTAGGGTGACTGAGAGTAAGTGGAGGGCTTTGAGAACATGCTCTGATAAACTGGCCTGCCGCCTGCTCCAAAGGCAATACAGACTTCCTGTCCTTTCTAAGAAGAGAGTCCACAGCCAAGCCTGCATCTCTGCAGCCTCTAACAACACGACCAACCTCTTTCAAATCTGCAAGGGTCTGGCCAATCCTGCTGCAGTCTCCATCTCTCCTGGTTCCACCCAGGCTATCTATACAGCTCTGACTGCTTGCTTCCCCCCTAAAACTCAGGTCATCATTTCCATGCTCTCCTCTTCCTCTCCTTCTACCTCACTTGGCCCCCTTCCGGCTGCCTCTCCTTCTCTTCTTTCTCTGTGACAACACCTGACGAGGTTTCTAGACAAGTCCGATGTATGAAAGTGTCATCCAAACAGGTGTTCCCCTGCTCCTCTAGAACCATCAAGGACCACATTTTTGCACACCTTCCCAAAAACACCTTCTGCCAATCCTACATGTGTGGCAAACTATCACCTGATTCTATGACTCCTTTCCTGGGCAAACCCCTGGAAATGCCGCCCATCTCCCAGTTTACGTTCCATACTGAATCTATTGTTTGTCTTCCTGACCATCAGTCTGGCTTCAGAGCAGCCAGAGGCACTGAAACTGCTCTCCTGAACACCATTGAAGAACTGCTCTCTAATCTTGACTCCAGCCTTCCTTCTGTCCTCATCCTCCTTGACCTTTCCTCTGCCTATGGCACTGTCAACTGCACCATCCTGATCAATATACTCAATGAGAACCTGGGCATCATGGATAAGGCCTTGGAGTGGTTGACCTCCTTCCTCTCAGACTGGCCCTCCCAGGTCCAAATTGGGTCCTTTCTTTCCACTATCTCCCTCTCCACATGTGGTGTTTCTCAAGGCTCTAACCTCTTTCCTGGCTCTTTAATATCTAATTGGCCTCTTTGTCTCATCTGATCTCTACTTTCTCCTCTAACTTTCAGTGTCACGCGAATGACACCCAGCTCTCTTTCAGGCTCCCCTCAGCCTCCTATTCTCTCTTGCTCATTCTTGACTGTCTATCTGTGATTCAGGAGTGGTGTACCTCCAAAGATCTCTGCCTCGATGCCAGTAAGACAGAGGTCCTTCTCATTGGGACCCCTGCTCCTGATTTCCTCCTCTCACTCTGGCTGCCCTTCTTGGGCCCTCTTCCTTGGCCTTCCTGTGAGGCAAAACAAGTGTCATCTTCGACTCCACTATCTTCTTTTCTCCTCACATCTCAGACCTCAACAAGGAGTCCCGCTACAAGCTGCACCTCCTCAGAGGTATTCTTCCTTTTCTCACTTTCCCTGAGAAACTCACTGTCTGGTTCTGTCTAGGCTGGGCTACTGCAACAGCCTCTTTCTCAATCTGCCTTCCTCTACACTCTGCCCTCTGCAACTAATTCATAACAGGACTGCAAGACTTGTCCATGGCCTCAAGCCCAGGAACTGTATCTCTCCAGCACTGACATTTCTTCACTGGCTCCCCGTGGCTGCAAGGATCCGGCTCAAGGCCCTCTGCATTGTCTAAAAGGCTTTCTGGGGCTGGGGACGTACTACATCCAACTCCCTGTTCCAAAGTACCTTCCTTCTCGAGCCCTTCGCTCAACTAAATCCAACTCTCTCAGGGTCAGACATTTTGCTGGGAAGAGAGTGGGGATAAATCTCTCTTTTCTGCAGATGCCTCACTCTGGAATGGCCTCCCTGCCCCTCTCAAACTTGAGCCAGAACACCTGAAGTTCTGGAAGCAGCTCAAGACCTTCCTATTCTCCTCTGTTTTCTCTCTCTCCCTTCCCTAATGACCTACCTGTCTACTGCACTGACTGGTTGCCTGGCCTCCCTCTGAGCTTAACAGTTACCAGGCTCCTCCATGATCAGTCTCTCATGCACTGCCTCCGGGCCAGTATTACCCAAATTGATTGTTTACAAATAATCGTATGGTAAATCTGGCCGAATTCAGACAATACCATTTGATCATTTGTAAACAATCAATTTGGGTAATCACTACTAAACATGGGGAACGTGGTTGCAGGGGTATCCCCCGCTCCCCATGTTTGGTACTGATGGCTTTTGGGGGTAGCGGGGGTGTCCCCCACCTCCGGAGGTTTGGAGGCAGGGGATGGGAGGAAAAGAAAATAAAGCAGATCCTGCAGCGTCAGCTCCGACTTGCGTAGGAGGGATGAATCCGATGCTGCAGTGGTAGTAGATGAGCGTATGGGGAAAAGGTAAGTAGGGGGTGGTAGGGGGAGTGTATGGGGGTGGGTGGGGTGTTTTAGTTTGGCCGTGGCAAAATTGTCTTTGTGGCCGAATTGACCATGTTCAATTCGGCTGTATACATCCTCCAGGCCACTGTGCACTTAGGGGCTGTAACTGTAACCTCTACAGCCCCCTGACTCCCTGCACCTACCCAGAGCCGCACTGCCCTGGTTGCACTTGCTCAGAGCATTGCTGAACTGATCGCACTTCCCCTCCCTCTCCCTGGCACATCCCCATCTCTCTCCTCCCTGCACTTTGGCACTGTCGCATTTGCGTGATCTGAATGTCACAAGGCCTAGTAAGATCGTTTGTATTGTCCTCCCTCTGTCTTCCCTCCCTTATCTTGTCGCCACCTAGAAACAGGCGTGTTATAAATTACTTATCATATCATATCTGAGACCAATTCTTCTATTGGTTCCAGCCCTTGATTACTTAACTTATGACCCAAATAATCAATTGATCCTACCCGAAAGTGGCACTTCTCCTTTACGCAAAAACATACTTACCATTTTCCACTACATCTTTCCCCATGATCAAAACATGTCTAGAAAGTGCACTCCTCCCTTAATTCCCTTTAAGAGGGCATGAATCATCCTCTTAAGAATGCGGTCGCCGACACTAGCCCAAATGGCTTTCTCTTGCAACCCAAAGTCCTGTCATGAGTTACAGACATAGGGCCTCATTACGGGTCCGGCGGTTACCCTGTCGGTTCTACCGGTGGGTTGCCGCGAGACCCATAAAAAATTACCAGCGCCTGTCTTCCCGGTGCCACCGGGCTGTTCCAAGTCCAGCAGCCAGGAAGTCAGGCGCCAGTAATTTCGTTAGTCCCCATTCCCATGGAGTGCCATAGGACTCTATGGGAAATGGGACAGGGGAGCACTGGCACTGTTGCTATTCCTACAATCTCAATATGGGGTTCCCCATAGGCATTTGCACTCACAGCTAGTGGATTTAACCATACCCCTTCAAATCTTTCTCCCCACACACCATTCTCTATCATAGTATAATCAGACTCAGTGTCTATTGGCATCGGAACATCAATCCTGTTTACATTGACGACTGCAAGGGGCTTCTTCCCTCTTCTTGGTTTGGAACCCACTTGACTGGCGGACCAGCTTACTTCCTCTGTACATGCATTTAATATGTCCTCTTGATCATATTCCTCTAAAGGTTTTGCAATCGCCTGCACAATGCCACGTGAAAAATGTTAATCGCATCGGAAAAAGTGTCCCTTTTTTTCACACTTGTGGCACTCTGCTTTGATGCCTGGGCACCTCTCTGAATTTTCGAAGTGAAAGGTGCTGCCGCACTGGAAGCATTTCTTGAGCGCAGATATTTTCCCTTCTGTGGTGCTTCCCTTTCGTAATGGCTCAGCTTTTTGCATTCCAATTGGCTTCTTTATTGCAATTTTCATTGGGTCCCTGCGATCAGTCATTGTGCAAACCTTGTCCAAGGCAGGTGCCCTCTTTTTTTCTAAATCCTTCACACAAGTCATTATGTGTTCCAGCTTTTAGCCAAGTTCAGTACTTCTTCCAGGCTGGGTTCCCCTCTCATCCAAATTCCTTCTTATTTTATTTTCCTGCACTTTTATCAAAAACTGATCACTGAGACATTCATAGATGTCATGCCGAAGCTGCACTTATTTGCTAATTGTTGAAATCCTGTAATTAAATCTTGAATGGATTCTCCAACTCCTTGGGCAAGAATTCCATAGTGATATCTTTCCACGATAGTGCTCGATTTCTTTTCAAAGTGGTTATTCATCTTGCACAGAATACCTTCATAGGGGTTTAGTGTCTCCACGCTACGATGTCCTTCTTCTTCCCCACTTCCAGGGAAACTCGCTGGTGCTGGGAGACTTTTTAAAATTCTGCTCCCTTCCAACCCTAAGCTGTGCATTAAAAGTGTGTGGTTGCTGTCTATACTGAATGTTGGCCCATGAATAGCCAACACATAGGGGCTCATTACGGGTCCGGCGGTTACCGTGCCGGTGCTACCGGCGGGTGCACCCGGACCCATCAAAGAATTACTGGTGCCTGACTTCCCGGTGGCACCAGGTTATTCCAAGTCCGGCAGCTGGGAAGTCAGGCGCAGGCAATTTCATTATTCCCCATTCCCATAGAGTCCCTTAGGACACGGAAGCACTGGCACCATTTCTCGGCAGGGTCAGACGTGTTGGGCATGGCGGCTCTGGCAGGCAGACCTGTAATATGCCGGTTCGGAAACAACTGTGCCAGTAAGCTTACGGGCACCCTTGTTTCCATACTGGCAAGGTCAGAAGGAGGCCCATGATATTAAAGTCCTCCTTCCAAGTAGCCCTATGTATAATGGGTTGCCCAGGTGTAGGTAAAAACTGTGGCGGTCGATGTACCATTGTTCATGTATTTACTTTCCCTTGTGCACTTTAGATTATGTGTTGAAGTTCAAATGTGCTCCTTATATCTCTTTGCATTCTCGTTATGTGATTCTCGATAATGGCCTGACTTCAAGATGGCCACCAAAATCACCCTTGATGGACACCTATGAAGCTTGCCTGACTCAAATATGGCCTCTGGCACCCTCTGGTGTTGCTTGCATGCATGCACTCACGGGAGGCCGTTTGAGTTACCACTGCCACTCCGAGAGATGCCCTGAGCTGTCGGCAGCCACCGCTCCCTTACAGCTCACCTATCTTACTGTGATCGATAGCATCATGTCTATGCTTTGCTCCTTTGTTCCAATGAGGGAAGGGCACTCTATCCTCCCCACAGTTGCTCTGACTGCCTTCATCTGCAGGAGGCTTCACTGTTTGCCACGGCTTGCTGTGCGCGGCTTCAATTCCTCACTCAATGCTGCTTCCCTTTTTCATTGCAGGCGGGACCTTCCAGTGCCCGCTTCCAGGTTCTTGTGGCCACTGGGTATGATGCTAAAAATGCCTTCTGGGGGTTCCACTGATGAGATTGTTGCCACTAATAAATCATAGTCTAGCAGGCAGATAAGATACCAATCACTCCTTTATAGTATCACAGGGAATCAAGCTGATAGGTAAACGGGGCCCACATCCTCTCCAGCTCCTGCCTCACCCCACCAGCTGCACTCTCCTAGATCCTTGCTTCCTTCTCATGCCTAAACATCTACCCTAAGGACACCATAGTGGAATTCCTTCACTCAAGATGTTATTGTCCCACAACATACTTTGGATATGTTTTACAATTACCAGTTATATAATAAACAACACAACATAACAAAATCTTTTTTCCAAAGAAAAATCTCAGATATGTTTATGCCAATTGAAATTCTTAGAAATCTTTGTAGGCAAGAGTTCAGTGGCTGTAATTGAGAGCATCACCTTTTTCTGGCCAGCCCACATACATTTTGATGCAACCTAAAAAAAGTTTTCCTCCAAAGAATGTTTCTGTTCTATGCAGAGAATCAAAATTATGATCACTCTTGCATTTACTTTTGACATGGATGAAAAATTAATGTCAATTTACCATTATTTAAATGGACACTTTGTACCTGGTGTCAGAGCCGCAGCCTTCTACAAATTAGGAATGAGGTTGGATCAAAGATAAGCTATATCCTATCAAAAGGTTGAACGACACCCAGATCCTGATCCGTTTAGATCTTGATCGGGCTGAGGTGTCGTCGTGCTTGCTGGCATGCCTAGCGTCTGTGGGGAATTGGATGAACCACAACTGGCTAAATTGAACGGAGACAAGACTGACGTTTTGGTGGTGGATTGTCCTCTGGATCCTTCACTCTGGGTGTCTTCTTTCTGGCCCTCCTCTCTTGGACCTCTCCCGGCTCCAGCAGAGAAGGTGAAAAACCTGGGTGTAGTCCTGTCTGCATCTTTATCTATGGACAACCAAGTAGCAGCTGTCTGTCAATCTGCTCATTTTCAGCTGAAAGTGTTAAAGAAAGTGCTTCCCATGATCCCTGCCTCTCTTTGTCTGCCGGTGATGGTAGCTATGGTTCCATCTGGTCTTTAGGAAGGCCGTAAAGACCTACTTGTTTTAAGCAGAGTGGTTTCTGGTTATGGTTTGTGCCTTGCCCTCTAGCGCCAAGATACCTTAGGGTGACTGTGAGCTGTAGAAATGTCCTTAACATAACATAACATAACATAACATAACATAACATAACATAACATAACATAACATCCAAGACTGGCTGAAGTGCATTAGGGTAGAGGAAATAGGTGCGACAAAGACCAGAGATTGATTGCCTGCAACATTTACACCATTGCTTCCCTGGTTAGACCTCTGGAAGCTAATGAAGACCTTTGGAATGGTATGGCATTGTTTATTTGTAAAGAACCTATACACAAAGCAAGTGTTACAAAGTGCTCAAGGAGGGAGGGAAGAAGGGGAAGAACAACAGTCATTCAGAGCCCTTGAGTTTCTGAACAATGCACGTCTGCACTGGGCATATTAAGTGCATGCAACAAGTGCATATAATACAATTAACAGTGTAGATAACAGCAACTAGATCAGACGACGATTCTGCAGTTTTTCCAAGTGCATTTAGGCGCCACCATGCAAGGAGGGGAGACGAGGGAAAAAAAGATAGACGATCTTCAAGGCATGGTGCATTCCGACCGTGCAAGCGCGCAGACAGGTGCAGGAGAGGAGAGGAGGTGGGGAGGACCAAGTGAGCCCAGTCAGTCAGAAGCTGGGTTAAGTTCTGAGAGATGACAATCACATAGGTCATTGAGGCAAGTGCAAGGCCCAGGGGCAAGTGCGAGTAGACTGGGGAGGGTGTCAGGGACCTGCGAGACTCTGAGCTACACCAGGTTGCCAGTCAGCAGGCTGAGCGCAAAAGGAGGGAGAGAGGGATAGAGTGGAGGGAGAGGTTAGCAGGGTAGAGGGAGAGAGAAAGAAGAGGAGAAGATGAATGTCTTGAGGAGTTTTCCGGAACTTTAGATCAGTCTCAGCAGGTAGGCTATTCCAGATGGAGGCCCTTGCAGAAGTTAGAGATCTCATTCCAAATCTCTGCTTGGGGAACCGGCTCCTTTGCAGAAGGGTGGAGGTAGATGAGCAGAGGGCTCAGGAAGGATGGTATTTAGGTGGGCATTGTTGCAGATAAGTAGGTCCCAGGCCCCAGAAAGCCTTTAAGACAATGCAGAGGGTCTTGAGCTTGATCCTTGCAGCCACAGGAAGCCAGTTGTGGGATTTCAACACCGGAGATATGCGGTCCCTGGGCTTGAGGCCAAGGATAAGTCTTGCGGTTCTGTTCAGGATGAGTTGCAGACGTCGCAGGGCAAAAGAAGGGAGGTTGAAAAGAGGCTGTTGCAGTAGTCCAGCCTTGAGAGAACCAGGGCTCTGGAGACAGTGAGCCTCTGTGGGAAGGTGAGAAAAGGAAGGGTATCTCTGAGGAAGTGCAGCTGGTAGTTGGACTTTTTGCAGGTGGGTGCGGGCACAGGTCCAAGGGAGGCAGGCCAGAGTGAGAGTGGGAAAGTGGGAGCAGGAGTCCCAATGCAAACGATCTCAGTATTACTGGCATTGAGGCAGAGGTCGTTTGCAGCACAACGTGACTGAATTGCAGATAGTCAGATATGAGCGAGTTAGAGGAGGTGGCTGAGGTTAGCCTAAAGGAGAGTTGCGTGTCATCCGCATAACACTGGAAGTTAGAGATGAAGGTGGCAATCACCTGTGCCAGGGCAGCCATGTAGCCATTAAAGAACCAGGGGGATAGGTTAGAACCCTGGGGAAAGCCACTTGTTGAAAGAGTGATGGTAGAGAGAAAGGACTTAAGTTCCAACTGGGATGGGCGGTCGGAACGGAAGGAGGTTAATCACGCCAGAGCCTGACCTGTGATCCCCAGGGTGTCACAGAGACGTGCAATCAGGATGTTGTGGTTTACCATGTCAAAGGCAGAGGAGAGGTGCAATACACATGCCAGGACACGTTCCTTTGTTCTGTTGATCTGGACCACTGCACCCTCTTTGTCAGTTCCTAATACAAATTTGATCAACTGCTCATCGACTAGTCGGAGTATACTGTTCCTCCTTCCGCAACGCAAGACCAGCTGGAAAATGCGAACAATGACCTCCAGCCGGTACAGAATCTTGCTATTTAGGTGGCTGTGTGGATGAGAAGGAGATAACACCCACTGAAAGCTTTCTCATCGTCCTCCTCTGCAGGAAGTCATCTTTTTCCACGCCCTAAATCTGGTCTAGGGTTGCCTTAGTAACTACAAGGCAGAGAGCTCCCAATCAAACCTGGTAACCTTCTACAGGTCATTAGTTTGCTGTGGAAGGGGATCAAAGGTTATCAGTGAGTGTGGCTAAGACTTGGAGTAAATGAACACATCCAACTGGACAGGATCCTGACTTGACACGTGTAGATCACTCAATCACACACAGGGCGAGCGCTAGTGGCAATATATTTTTCAAAGGTGCTGGGTGGTTGCAGCCACTCACTCTCTCCCCTCGCTTTGTGAATAGCAGAATTTAAGTGTAGTGATCACCTTAGCAGCGCACATTAACTCCCATTTTTTCTCCATCGCCCATTCTTCATGTGACCGTCACCACACCGCGACCCCACAGCAACAAATAAGCACGCTGGTAAAGAGTCTGTGAACTTTTAGACGGGTGTGATGTTCTTATTGGCTCACGATGGATCAATACTGACGTGCAGTGTTTCTTCACCCTCTAAAACTTTGCCATATCTCAGCACTATCCTGGCCGTGGCCTGTTCTGATGACAGCGTAATTGAATTTGTAAGTGTTTTGGAGAATCGTTTGATTTAAAAACTAATCACATTCATCCAAGCCATACAAAAGATGGGGAGAATAAATTGGCGGGCTTCCGTATGCCTGCCTGGCCTGCCTGGTAGATAGAGGCCTGGGAAGTATTTTATTTCGGTAGTATGCGTGTTATGAGCCCCGAGTTGTGAACCATAAACTATTCTCTCGCCTAATTCGAGCACGGCATGACCGCTAGTATATATCTCTGCATTCCTGCAAGCCGTTCATCACCCCCCCCTGTAATTGCGCACACACCCCATCGCATTCCCCCTTCCACCCCGTTCCCCTTTCGAGGAAGCAGGATGCACCCAGAGGCGGCTGCATGTTTGCTTCCAAGAAGTCATCATTTAGACACGCGCCCTGGAACCTGTTATATAAAAAATGCTATATAAATGCACATTTTGACCAATGTCCGCATATTAAATGTTCATTTCAAGTGTCTCCCTCTTCAACCAAAGAGATCATGATTGGAAAAAGAAACTTGGTACAGTACACAGCAAAGAGGCAAGCCTGCCCCGTCACACAGAGGGTGGCATTTAGAATTCAGGACTCCTTGAGGACAACTGACCAAACAACCCGCCCTAACCCACACACTACGTGCACATTAATGATATTAATCAAATATATTTGTATCTACCAATGTTCCTCCCATTGTCCTGTAGCACTCAGGAACACGGTGCACGCTGAGCAGGGGAGGGGCGGGCCATCTCCAGACCCTCTATGTCTGAGCTCTGTGGGATTTGCACCAGCAGATTGTATACGTTGGCACCTAGAGGTGGGAATGGGTCATTGCCGCTCATTATTGGCCCTCATTATGAGTCCACAGGATTTACTGACAAATTAGTTTACGGTTTGGCAGGAATTACTGCCACGCTGTCCCAATATGATCGAAGTAAATCCCCCACGTCACCTCCGAAGTTAAAATTCTGTAGCAGTTTTTCGGTTACCACCGAAAACAAACTCTGGAGGATAACTACTGTCTCGGATATCTCAGGGGCAACCTGCTCGCCTGAGAAGCAAGACAACACGGAGCAACACAAGTGTGATCCCTGGGTGCGCGCTTATAAACCTCTGGGTATTGCGTCTGTTATAAATAACCAATCATATCAGAGTGCCCACTAGAAATGTATCTCCCCTTTGAACTCACACTGAGGCCCAATGTTGCCCATTTCCAGGCAGGTCACCAGTGATCCCTGATGATCCTGTTGTGCCTTGGCAGGAGGGCGTGGGCGCAGTAGAGGTGGATGCCCACTTATGTCTAATAGTGAGGATCTTTGGTAACAAGGATGCCTGTTAGGAAGTTGGTGCGCCACTTTGACTGTCTCCCCTGAGCAGATACAGGGAGGGAGTGACTGTCACAGCCAAGTGCCTGCTTCTCAACAGGTAGAATTTCTCTCCTTGATCATCACTGTTGGAGGTAACTGATCACACCGCACTTTGAGGGTCGGACTGAGACTGATATGCATATGTTTGTTTCTTCTTCCTGCAATGACACATCAGGCTGAAAAACAATGGTTTGGAACGTTGCACAGACAGTTCAGTGGTTATGTTTAATTCATACCCTTCCATATTTCACTCTTTTGTGAAAACAGGTCACCTCCATGCAATTTTAGTCACTACCAATTGGCAAACAAATGTGAAAATGGAGGCATAGGTGATGCGTGATTTTAAGAAAGCAAATTACCCTGTTGTAATGTACCTTGTCAGAATTGATTCGAATGTGTGTTTCTTTTTTAAATCGTCCTCCATAACGCTGTGTCTTCCCACTACCATCCCTACCCCAATCCTCCCAACCTCCTACAACCTCTAACCCTTAAAAACATATATATATTTACTTCCCCCACAAAGTAATTTTGACAAAGTAAATTACCTTGAAGTAATTGACTTCGTTGAAACCATGGTATATGCAGGCATAATCCCCTGTTTTCCTTTATTTTTTAACTTTGTACTGCAAATTGACTAAATGTTGCCAGCCTTTAGGGACGGCAGGCAGCGTTTACAATGGATTCCTGAATGAAAATGTGGAGTAAAGGCCGTGTGTACATTTTTTAAGCGTGTATTTCGCGAATGCTAATTACTCTACGAAGAACATGAGATTTGCTCTAGCTATGCCACTGAAAGCCTGTCTAAGGATGTGGGCACTCCTAGAGACCAAGCGGGGCGCACAACAGCACCAAAAGTAATACAGCACCATATTTGCATGCTGTCCTGCATAGTAAAACCCATCCGATTGTATAACTCACACATAGAGGACCTTGAAGCTTGCTACTACCTGACAATATATTGGATGCCATGTTCAATTACCAGTAATGTAAAATGAACACGTAAAATCCATGCGTTAACATTTTACTTTTAATGCACTTTTAATGCGGAGAGGCCTCATGGAATGGAATGTGAGTTTCTGCTTCTCCATCCAATATTTACACCTAGATGTGAAAATTTAAGATCTGATTTTCCGTTGACACTAGGATCGCCGCGATTTTACTTGTTTCTTACCATCAGCCACAGTAACCCTGCAGCTGATCTCCCGTATCGAGTAACGTCCGTGGCATCAGTATCCCGTCATTGCCTACCGTGAGGCTTTCACCTTTAAAGATGGCCGCCCACCTATTTTGACGACCATCAGCACCCTTGTGCTTGAACTCCACCAAGCTGCCTGCCGATTGGCTGCTGCCCTTGATATCACTGCCCAATCCAAACAGCAGGCCAGAGCCGAGTGTGGCTGGATCCTGCAAGTTGAACTCGCATGCGCTTTCAGACACACAGAGGAGGCGGACCCAGGCAGGGCGGAGCGGTGACTGGGTGGAGGGTGCTGGGCACACGGAGTTGTAGCGGACTCTCGAGGCAGATGCAAAGAGTGAGTGTGCTTGGAGGAGGTGGTAAGAATGGGTAAGGGGAAAGGGAAGGTTGGAAAGAAGGGCGGGGTGGAGGAGGAGGCGAAGAGGGGGAGAACGCCGACTGTGAAGTCTACACCTGTGGAAGGGGGGAAAGAGGAAAGTGAAGAGCGACATTGTAGCAGGTCTCCACAGAGAGATGCTGGAGGGGGGCTACTCTGGAACGGTGATTCAGGAAAAGCGCGTTTTGAAAGGGCTGGAAGCCTCAGAGAGCGGTGTGTCTGGAGAGGAGAAGATGCAGTGTGACAGTGTGTGGAAGGTGGTGTTGAAATCTGATAATCGCGAGAAGACGTTTCTGGGGGTGAATCCATTGGAAATTACTAGATGGGTGAAGGCGGCTATAGGGGATGTTACTCGGGTGCTAGTGGTGGCTGGGGGCCGGTTGTTGGTGGAGGGGACGGATGCTGGTAGCAAGGCTAAGATTCTAGAGGTGCGTTGTCTGGGTAGACATGCGGTGCAAGTGTTTGATCAAAGTGGTGTGTCGTGTAAGGGGGTGCTGTATGGAGTGCCAGTGTCTGTGAATATGTCTGAGGTGGAAGAGAAATTGGCAGATGTGGGGGTGGTGGAAGCGTGGAGGTTGGGGAGGAGAGATGCTCATGGGGATGTGGTGTCTACGACTGTGGCAGTGAGGTTTGCGAGAACAGAGTGTCCGGAAGTGGTGGAGTTGGGATATCAGAGGTTCCGTGTGAAAGTTTATATAGTGTTGCCGTTGAGGTGTTATAAGTGTCAGCAGTTTGGACATGTGGCGAGAGTATGCAGGAATGAGAGACACTGTGGGAGGTGTGGTGGAGATCACGATATTAAGGAATGCAAGGTGGAGACCCCGGAGAAGTGTGTGAATTGTGGGGGGGACATTCTACCGCGTTTAGGGGGTGTGAGAGTCATAGGGTGGTGAGAGAGGTGGTGCAGGTAAGGGCGGCGGAAGGTTTGTCTTATGCGGAGGCTGTAGCAAAGGTGAAACCGGTACGGGTAGTGAGTGAGGTGAGTGGGAAAGAGCCAGTGGTGGATGAGGCTGTGGGAAGGAAGAAAGTGGTGGGTGAGGTGAAAGGCATAGAAATGGTGGTTGTCCCGAAAACTGAGTGTATGTTCTTTATAGTGAGTGTGTTGGAGCTGGTTCAGGGGAATTTGTCTGTCAGTGTGTCGGATCTTACGAAAGGAGTGGTGGAAGCGGGGAGGAGGTTTTTGAGTGTTGTGGATGTGGTGGAACAGTATGTGTTTAGGATGGTTTCTAAAGTGTGGAAGCGGAGTGGGGTGTCGGCATTAGGATTTTGCAGAGTTTGTTGAGGAATGGGCAGGAGTTGAAAGCGGTGTTGTGTCGGGAATTGAATGGTGATGTGGTTTGTATTCAGGAGACGTGGTTAAGGGGTGAACTGAGGTTTGTGATTCCGGGTTTTGAGTTGTTTCGTAAGGATAGGTTGGAGGGGAGAGGGGGGGTGTGGCTCTAGCAGTTCGGAAGGGGTTGGTTGCAAGGGAGATTGTGGTGGATGGAGCAGTGGAGGCGATTGGGGCGGGGATTCGGGTAGGGGGTTCGGAAGTATTGGTGTTGAATTATTATAATCTGTGTGAGGTGGTGGAGGTGGGTGTGCTGTCTGGAGTGTTAAGGGGACATGTGGGACCTTGTGTTTTGTATGGCGATTTTAACAATGCCTACACGTTGTGGGGTAGTGATCGGACAGATGCGAATGGGGAACTGTTGGAGGACATGGCTGATGAATTGTGTCTGGTATTGCTGAACGATGGTTCGGGTACGCGGTTGGATGTGAGGACTGGGAAGTTGTCGTGTTTGAATTTGACCTGGGTGTCTGCTGCGATTGCAGGTGAATGTGATTGGGAGGTGCGTGAGGGACACGGGGAGCGATCATTCTGGTATTTTGGTGACTGTGAGTGGTGAGGTAGGGATCAGGCAACGGATGTTTGGGAGTCAGTTGAATTTTAGGAAAGCTGATTGGGAGGTGTATAAGGGAGTGTGTCGGGAATTGATTGTTCCTCAGGGAAGGGATGGGGGGGTGGATGAATGGAATGAGCATCTGGTGCAGGGAATGAGAGCAGCGTCTGTGGCAGCAATTCCGGAGATTGAGAAGGGGAAGGGAGGGAAGGTCGAGGTTCCTTGGTGGTCAGTGGAATGTTCGAGAGCTGTGGCGGCACGTAAGAAGGCTAGGGCCAGGGCGGTGAGATCGGAATGTTGGTGGATCTGGTGACATATAAGGCTAAGGTGGTGGTGCAGAGGGTAATTAGGGAAAGAAAGTGTGGATATTGGAGGGGCTAT